>NC_136590.1:4644837-5244837 GCF_910589615.1 Taurulus bubalis | reverse complement strand
AGGAAACTTCCCCAGCTGAGCTACTTACATTAAAACAATAGTTTTTGTGTTATAAGTTTTCTGAAATTGTATGTTTAAATATGCAAAAGAGGCATTATCTGATGCAAGTTTTTGGGGAATTAGGAGAAATCTAAAATGTATATCTGTAAATCTCTACAAAGCAGTAAAGTAAACACCTAAATGTGTATTTTGGATGTTTCTTTCCCCCACAAGTCTTAGAAAAAGACAGCAAAATATCCCCACATCTCAGAACTGGCCCATGCATGTCTTTGACCTCTGACTACCTGAACAAGCTGATCCTTGAGCTTGAAAATGGGCAGAGTCTCTCTCTGCTGCAGGATGGAGAGTTCGGTCCTCTGGCCGTACGACACCTGGTTCCCTCCGAAGGCGTATCGTTTCCACGCCGGAAGATCCATCGGCATGGCGCCGATGCCCCTCAGGTTGGCAGCAATCTGCCTCCCTTCATCTGTGGGAGGAGAGGAGCAGGACCGGCGTTAAGTTCCGGCAAGATCCCACTGTTTGGTTTAATGGAGATGAACTGCGCCGATAACTCGATATCCGAACAAGCTCTTCTTGTATTAAACTGAGTCAGGAGGTAGCGACCAGGGCGGGAAGGAACTCCCGCTATCCCCCCGGGCTACGGAAGACAGAGTCCCAGTGCATTATGGGTCAGTGTATAAACTCATGGGGAAGCTAGATAATCATCTCCAGCCGTGCCACGGTAACAATGTAACAGTGTAATAGGCCTGGCACGAGACCCGCGGTTCAATTTCATTTTCTCGATTTTGAAACACGACATATTGATTGATTTTGCCCTTGAATTAAGTTTCTGGGTGAACGTTTGTTCCGGACGGGTCCCTTACAGTCCGGCATCGGGTCGATCCAGTTCTTGTGGATCCCGGTGGGGATGGAGTCCATCTCGGCCGCGCGGGCCGTCTGCTTCAGCTCCCTCCTCTCCTTGGAGAGAGCGCTCTGCATCATGGCTGCTTGGGAGAGCGAGCCGTCGGGGTTCTGATGGGCAAAGTGAAAACAGCTGTTGGTGCCATGATAGAAAAAAACTAATGTACAGAACAAATAAACAATATATACAATATAAACAAGTCCAGACGGTCTTCCAGGTGTCTATGGTACTATATTTGAACCTAATGCATCAATTTTGGGGATATTTTTGGCTGTGTTAATGTATGACATCATATATATATATATATATATATATATATATATATATATATATATATATATATATATATTATACAAATAATATTATGAACCAGACACGATGGCGTTTGATGTTACGACGTGTGTGGGACTTCCACAACAAGTATAAAGCAGAACCAGTGGTTATTTCAATGGTGGATGGCGGAAATGGTAACTGTTTTCAAGGAGTTAAGCCACGGAAAAGCCACGCCCCCTTTCAGCCGTGAAAAAGCGAATGACGCAAATTAACCACATTAACTCACGAGTAAACTCAGGCAAAAAAAAAATTGCAACGCTTTTGGTGTAAACGCAGCATGAGAAACATTTCCGTGGCTTATTATACACCTATTGTGGATTCTTTACTGTTTTTTATTTTATTTTACTTGCATCTCTTGTGTGCACTTTACCCGTCTGCTGCTGTAATCCTGCAATTTCCCCACTGCGGGACTAATAAAGGATTATCTTATTTTATCTTATCTTAAGTAAAATAACAAACTTGCATTTAAAAAGAGCTGAAATTCGCAAAATCAATGAATATTTGGTCGTGATATTGAGGAGTCATGTTGGTAAATAAAAGATTTAACTCAGTGAGCAGTGGAAAATAATATTCATGAATTCTTTTACATATATTTTTTGTTGTGTGATGTGTGATCTGCGTAGATTCGACCGACGCACAAACAGCCCGTCCGGGTAAATACCTTCACGATCTTGACTGGGCTCATGTTGGTGCTGAACTTGGTCTGTCCCCTCAGGAACGGCGGCTCCTCTTCCACCAGATCGATCTCCAGCTCTTGATCTGCGGAGCGAGCGGTTAACAGAAGAGACGTCATTCTGCAGCGTAACTTTCACGGAGCACAAACTTCAGAAGAAAAGGTTTGAGAGAGTTTCACCTTCATCGTCGTCTATTTTGGGAAGGATCCCCGTCTCCTCGTCAAATTCTGGGAACTCTTCTTTAGGAAGCACGTTGGCGGCGATCATCTAAACGGGACACCATGTTTTTATAACTGCCAATGAAGACGTCGCTGTTCACGCTTAATCGGCGTGAACGCGTCTGATGAATGAATACCTGTTTGATTTCCCATTTTTCAAGGTCGGTGATCTTGGCAAGCCGCTTGCGTTCCAGCGGGTTCTCCTCTGCGTCCACCAGGCTGGCTTCCACGGGGCGGTCCGGGTTCCTCATGACTTCGTCTGCGGCTGCGGGGTCCAGGTTTCTCCTCCGGTTGGGGTTCAGGTCCTCCCCCGTCTCCTGGTCCACATCCTGGCAACGTGTAAACCAGTGACCACTTATTTCTTGTTAGATGCGAGTCAAACTGCTTTTTGCAAGTTAGTGTATGCATTCATTTAACGGCCACATGTGTTGTGCTTTTTAACCTGCAGGTTCCATTTTTGCAGAAAATCAAATAGTAGAATTTCGTAACCAAAAAACTGTGTGATAAACAGACATTTGAGTTCATGTCATTGTCTAAAAAACCTTCAGTTACTAACTACTCAACAGCAATGAGTCATTCAATATTTAAATTTCATGGTGAAAGAACGTAAAACCACCTTTCCCTCTGACCGTTTACACGCGGCTCACCTTCATGCTGAGGCTGGCTTTGGTCCCGGTGAAGGACAGCACTTTGACCTTCACCTTCTGGCCTTTGGTGACCACATCAGCCACGTTGGCTATTCGTCCTTCTTTGCGTAACTCGGAGATGTGCACCAGGCCCTCGAAGCGTTTCCTGCAGGACAGTTTGGCACACAAACGCAGGTCAGGATCAAGATGCAATTACCAAAAGAACATGACATGAACACATATGAATGCAACAGAACGTCCAATCTAGTGGATGACAATAGATTTTGAACAGCAGGGAGCCCTGCAGCCCTTCGCTGCATGTCGTCCCCACGCTCTCTGTCCATTATTAGTATCCAGCTGTAAAGACTCCCATCAGCTGACTGACCTGAGGCCCTCCAGCTGCACAAAACAGCCGAACTGCATAAGGCTGCTGATTTTGCCGTTGTAGACGTCGCCCACGACGGGCTCTTCCGGCGGAGGTCGATCCACAAGTCTATCACGCCAGCGGTCAGAGTCTCTCTCGTCCTTCTTCTTGTTGTCGTTGGCGCCGTTGTTGGTGGCGTTGTTGGTGGCGTTGTTGGCGCCGTTGTTGGCGCCGTTGTTGGCGCCGTTGTTGGCGCCGTTGTTGGCGGCGTCGTCTCTGCGAGGGCTTGGTGGATGGTCGCTCCAGCGGGACACCCGTTTCTTTTTGCGCGCGGGGTTCGTGTCTCCGTCTCGCTCTCTCGATCTGGAGCGACTTCGCCGGCGTCCGGTCTGTCTGTCTGCGTCTCGACTTCTGGCACCGTCCAGATTCCTGACCGCCCCGAGGAGCAAATGAGACGGAAAAAAAACTGTTATGAAAGATACGATTTGATTTTAAAATATATCATAACCTGTTCATTTTCCAAACAACAGTCACACTTTTAGTACAACACGTTTACCCGTCACTAGAGCTCGTTCCACAGAAGTCGGGCATAAGCATCTCCAGCTCCTTCATGGCGGCTGCTGCCACCTTCTCGTCATCTTTTTCTGGGTGGCACGGTGGAATCTGAAGGAGGCGGTGATAATTAGTGACAACAGCTCCATAACTCCTTAAATATGGAGTTGCCTCTGAAATGTATTATTCATGCCACTGCTGGCCTTTATAAAGAAGACAAATAAAAGAGTCTTACTCTCCACACAGGATGATCTGGTTTACATAAAGCTGGGTATTTGTCCTTCAGGATGTCTTTTTCCACCTCTGACGGATGAGCTGCAACACGCAACGGAGACGATATAGTTTAACAGAACATGAGGTATTAGTACATACTACTAATAATAATAATAACAATGCATTTAATTTATATAGCGCTTTCCATAGTAGCCAATGACACTTTACAACAACAATTGTACAAAACGCTTTACAAAACATCATAAAAGCTATCCAATAAAACAAATAAATAAAGATACAAAACAATAAGAACATAGAGCACACAATCACACATTAAAAGCAGTTCTGGAGAGGTGGGTTATAAAGAGAAGGCTCATGTAAAAGATAAACATGTCATAAAGGTTCAGTACCTGTACTTGTGGACGGTGAGGGTCGCATAGTATTAATAAGTCTAAGTAGATTACCAATAAAGGTATCCTGAAACAAGAAAAGTGGATTTAAATGTAAAGCAGTAATCATAATAATAATAATACACATGTAAATTGTTTTTTACTTACTGTAAAGTCTGCTCCATTCTGTAAAAGAGCCGCTTTGAATCCCTCAAACGTTGGGTGTTTCTCGGCCAGATTGATGATAAATTCAGCTGCAAAACATCAACTGGTGTTCAGTTACTCGCGCTAACTCAGAGAAACACTCTCACGCGGAGAAACAGTGACGTCACATTACCCAAATCCTTCTCGCTTATTCCCAGATGATTCTCCAGCTCCGTGCACACCTTCGACACCAAGGATAAATACTCGAGACGTTGTATTTCGTCCGAAGCAGCCATTTTTTTCTGCCGTTTGTTGTTATTTCTGACCAGGAAGTGGTTTCTTCTTCTACTTCTTTTCTTTTTTCCGTTTGAGCTCCGCCCGCACGTGACGCGGCGCTGCTTCCCCCTAGCGGCCAACAGGCAGATGACAGTAATGCAGGCTAAAACCAGAGGTTGAGGGGAACTAGTGCATCCGCCTAAGTACTGTATAATACAAGGTACTTGTATTTTACTTGAGTTTTCCCCTATAATGCTACAATATACTTCCACTCCACTCATTTGATTATTAATAATGTATTATTTGTATAAAGTATGATGCATTATGGGTTTAGCTGGTAGAAAAAAATCCTCCACCTTTATAAGATATTCCTTTATTAGTGATGTTTTACAAAAATAAATCACTAATTATAATTTAGTCACACAACAGATATAGTCTGAAACGGGCCATTGTGCACAAGTACTTTTCATAGAATTACAAATTATCCGATACTTCTGGTATATTTGATCGTCAATACTTTTGTACTATTATTTAAGTAAGAATTATGAATGCATACATTTTTCTTGTAACAGAGTTGCAGTTATATTACAACTTCTACTTTTTACTCAAAGAATACAGGACAAAGTATCTATTCACTGTGGTTCTGCTACTCTTAGATCTTTTACCGAAGTACTTCTTCCACCACGACAACCCAAAGGTTTTACATTTATTCCCCTTCAACCAGCTGCAACATCAAAAGGCTGCTAAATAATACAAAGAGGGATACATCTTGCTGTTTATTGAAGGCTTTGAATTGTGATAATTTGTATGCATTTAGCTGATTAATAGCCTGACATGTACTGAAGTGAAATATTTTCTTTTTGTGCAACGGACAACACCACATTCTCCGATCGATAACCTCGGTATCTACGGCACCTTCCCTTCCACTTAAGAGTTCACAACAAAAACAAAATCCAAGGGTTAAAAAAAAATCTTGTATTTAATGAGGACACATCGTCATAGTTCAGCAGAGCAAAGCAACAGTCTTCGATACGCAGACGAGTGACAGTTGTCGGAGCTACAGTACAAAATCTATCAAACATACGCCGTTCAATATTTATGGTGCGACAACTTTTGACTAGTGAAGCGTAACGACTCCGTTATGATCAGGTCTCATTCGGGCATAACGTTATGCTTTCTGTTTACAGAGTCAAAATAAATAGTCCACCGTCTCTCAGAATCTCATCACAGAAGATCCACTTTTAAACTTGACAACTGAAAAGTTGTTATTTTTGTTCCAGTATTAGTGCCATTAAAAAATATTAGATCCACGGTTCCTAAAATAATGACACTAAAATTCAGACCTAGACTTCTGGGGGGAAATGTACAACATTTTAGTTTTTTTAAGTGAACTCTGAAGTGGCGACGATACAAAACCACCAGAGCTTTTGCACGTCGACCCATCTGACTCATCATCATCAAAACATTTTTGTTTTTCATGACGTCACGCTCATCAGCGGCGCCGGAAGGCCCGAGAGATCCTCCAGGCGTTGGGCTCCTCGTAGCGGTTGTAGAGCGGCTCGAGGCGCTGCTGCTTCTTCTGCTTGCTGAGGCGCGTCGGGTCGGACACCTTGAAGAAGGCCGGAGAAAACTCCACCAGCCAGCGCGGGTCGATGGTGGTCACCTCCCGCATGTACTCCTTGGTGGTGAGCACCAGCTCGTGGTACACGACCCTGCAGGATGAGAGGGGAAGGAAAGTCATGCGGCCGTTTCACATTTGGAAATGATCACAGAGGTAAATAAAGACATGTATTGTTGGGGTTGCCGTACCACTCGGGCTGCCGGTTGAACAGAGCGCTGGAGGGGTGGATGTACACCACCTGCTGGTCGATCAGCGTGCGGTAGCCCTCCTGAGGGTCCTTTTTGGCCGCGTTCCTGAAGAAGCCACTGCAGATGGCCTTCTGGACCCGGACGGTCGCTTTACCACAAGACACCACGTCCAGCTTGTGTCTGGAGAGAAGAGAGGTTCATGAGACGCATAGAAAAACAACCTTTTTTTAGGCCCTTTCCTCGAAAATATCATACCCATAAAGGGTGCATCTCTGCAAGCACTAGGGCTATTTGAATAATGTGGGTGTTATAATAAAAGGTACACATGTGAGATATTGTTCAGATGTGTAAATATCAGTTTACATGTTACTGGTTAAGAGTAAATGAAGATGACACAGAAAAAAATTAAAAGGTTTCAGTTCCGCCGAGAAAAAAAAACACTTTCAGGATGATTATTTCTTTGAAATGATGCAGCTGGAAGGTCCAACTCTAACCCAAATCATAGCTCAATATGTGAATATTCTCTAACCAAAATCATAGCACAATATGTGAACATTCTCTCTGCAAAGGTTGACTTTGATAAAGTGAAGCAGAACAAAGTTAAAGAGGGTTTAGAACAGAGAAAATTCAGGTGAGGACTCATTTGCACATGTGTGACATTTGAATTTTCTCATGCACCAAGCCATGTATTTCACTTGTATATTACTTATGGTGTTCAATACATCCAAATACAGCAGTTTTTTCTTCATAAAACAAGCTATGATTTACAGTTTTACATAACAATCTCTCAGTCTGGGGATGGGTTTTTAAAAGGTTAATCATTCCAGATCGAGTCGCTCACGTGTCATCTTAATAACGTCATACCTGTCCATGATTCCCAGCATCTGCTTGCGGATGTCCTGGGCTCTGCGCAGGGAGCGGGCCTGGATGAAGTTCTCGTAACACCAGGGGTTGGAGAACTTGTTGTTCTTCCAGGAGTTGTAGACGGCCAGCAGGGTGAGGTGGTCGCCCTCCGGCTGGTGGAACTTTGCCTTCTTCTGGTCCGCCAGGGCCTGCTTGTCCTTTAGCGCAAGAAAAAGAGGGAAAAAGGTGTGTTGAGTCATCTGAGCGGCCTTTTGGAGAATACCAATTAAATTATTTTGGAAGCAATATAGACCGATCAACCGGTAAACACTTTTACTTTTATTAATTAAGGCCCTGTATGATTGATCTATACTCTGGGAAAATAAAGGTAAAATAAAGAGAAAAAACTATCAGAGAGGATTTAAAGACAGCAACTAATGAACAAAACTTGAGGAAATATTTTATACTTATTTTTTTAATGGGTCTACAAACAAAACAACCAAAAGCTAAATTGTCAATATGTTATTTTATGATGAACTTAATATATTTACGCGCAGGCAGAGTAAATAAACTTAGTTATTTATCAGTTTCCATGGAGTAAAACACTCATGATGATAATACATTTTAACTTCAGTTTTCAAACATAAATGCAGTAAGTCATATTAAATAAATGCAGTAAGTCATATGAAATATAAGGCGGTGGAATACCTTCGGCCTGTAGAAGACATTCTGCACAGACAGCATGGACACGATGGTTAGCATCTCCTCGCTGCAGCCCAGATGGACGGACATGATCAGCATTTTACACAACATCGGCTCCAGAGGGAACTCGGCCATCTGGAAGGGAAAGGAGGAAAAGATTAAATACAATTAAAATTGGAGCAATGCTAAAAATGAAGACAAGAGGAACGTGAAGGGCATAATAGAATTTAGAAAGAACATTGCATTATACATAATTTGTTTATTCAAACTACAAAGTGCATGAATGTGATTTGATGCAGATTTATTCTCTTCATCTTCGCAGCAGAAGTAAGAGCGTCCCTCACCCTTCTCCCCAGCCGCGTGAGCAAGCCTTCGTCATCCAGAGCGCCCAGAGTGTAGAGCTGCTCCATGGCCGTGATCAGCGTCTCCATGGGAGGAGCGTCCATGAAGTCAAAGGACAGGAGGTCGTTGATGCCCATCGCCTGGTAGAGGAAACACAAATGAGTTGAAGTTAGATGATAACTTCAAGAGTTTAGCCGACACATTATTTATCTGCTGCTCTGCTTATGCAACTATATGTTTCTATATAGGAGTCGTTGCAGAACATTGTAGTGTCAAGTTAAGAGAGGTTGAAACATTTACACTCCTTTAAAAAAACAAATTATATATATATAAAATTAAATAAATAAAAAACACACCCTTTGCTGAATTTCTACCTGGTGCTAGTCCTAAACACACGCAGATGTGTGGGATAAGAAGGCGTTAGTGACTGTTTACCTTCAGGGACAGCACGGTGCTGGCCAGGTTGGTTCTCTGGATCTCGGGCACGTTGGTGGTCAGCATCTCGTCCCGGTAGGCCCTCTCCGTGTAGAGCCGGTACGTCTTCCCGGGGCCTGTTCGGCCGGCTCGACCGGCCCTCTGCTTGGCCTGGGCCTGCAATTCAGATTTTAATTTAACAATTCAGTAATTGCTGAACTATCAGGCAACATTGGCGTTTTTTCTCTCCTGCAACATCAAATAGATGATGAATATGCGGTACCTGTGAGATGGGAGTCACCACCAGCTGGTCGATGCCCGTCTTCGAGTTGTACACTTTCTGCTTGACGAAGCCGGGATCCACAACATAATAGATTCCATCGATGGTCAGAGACGTCTCTGCAATGTTTGTGGCAATGACCACCTGACAGGAGGAAAAATAATTTAATAATAATTTAATTTTTAGCACATTGTTTTAGAAATGTCAGCCAGGGAAGTTGCTTTTAGTAGACTATTAGAAGTAGAAAACACACATTAAATAAATAAAACTGTAAAAAGGTGTCAGTTGAAGATCCAATGAGACGTCACAAGACACAAAGACTATTTACTGAATATTTCATACAAATAAGACCATTTATACAAGCAGAAAGATAATCAAGATAAAAATAGTTTTCCAGGATACAGATATATTTGGACTATTATGCATCAATAAACCAGAAATAGATAATGTGTTATGATTTTAGATAACTAATGTTCCGCCTCAAACATAACTAAAGATGGAGTTTGGTGACACGGTGAAGTGGGATCATGGGAAACGGAGACTTGCCTTCATTCAAATAATTTGTCTGTGTTTAAAATATTTGGGATAATGTAAATACACAAGTAAAAAAAGTAGTTTTGAGGCATTTCAATGCAGAAGAGTATTTGTAGTTTATTGTTATTATATGGCGGTTATGGTCACCTTTCTGCTGCCCGGAGGTGCCGGGTCAAAGATCCTGGTCTGCATCTCGCTGGGCAGGGCGGAGTAAACCGGCAGAATAATCAGCTCAGGAACATCCGGCCCCAGTGACTTCATTCGCTCATACAGGATCTCACAGGCGGTGTCGATCTCTTCCTGTCCCGTCAGAAACACCAGGACGTCACCTGCAAACACACAGAAGGGAACGTTGGATTCTGACACACACCGATATTTGGGTCCACTGGGGGAAAAGGACACTTTTAAACATCCGACATACCCGGAGGCTCGGTCAGGTGAATCTGCATGACCGTGATGAGGCTGGCGTCCAGGTAGTCCGTCTCAGGCTCTTTGGTGTAGAGAACCTCCACCGGATACGTTCTTCCTGGGATGGTGAAGATGGGCGCCTCGTAGAAATACTGGGAGAACTTCACGGCGTCCAGTGTGGCCGAGGTTACGATCAGCTTCATGTCCGTGCGCTTCTGTACAGTCTGAGGCGGACGAAGGAAACGCTCAGTGTCTCTCACAAGTGACCCGACTCATTCCACTAAATGTGTGAACACGAAGCGCATCCTGCTCACCTTCTTGAGCAAACCGAAGAGAACGTCGGTGTGGATCGTCCTCTCGTGGGCTTCGTCCAACATGATGATGGCGTACTGGCCCAGCTCAGAGTCGATCAGACACTCTCTCAACAGCATGCCGTCAGTCATGTACTTGATCACCGTCTCGGGACTGGTGCAGTCCTCAAAACGGATGGTGTAACCCACCTACGGCAAAACAAATGTGTATATTAGCCATCTTGAGATTTTGAACGAAGCTAATATACATTTCGACAAATCGCTCACCTCTTGCCCCAGACAGCAACCGTACTCCTCAGAGACTCGCTTGGCCACGGACATGGCGGCCACACGACGGGGCTGCGTGCAGCCGATCTTCCCCCGGGTGGTGTAGCCCGCCTCCGCCAGGTACTGAGTGATCTGCGTGGTCTTACCGGACCCCGTCTCTCCGATCACAATCAGGATCTGGTTGTCGTGAACGGCCTGTGACGGATTGACACGAAGCAAACGTTACAAATTGGGCCCCGTTTGTAGTATATCTCGGTTTTAAAAAGAATAAAGGCGTTGGAGAAAAACTGATTTCCTCTCAAATATATGGGGTCTTATGGCCTGGGACTTCTGGGTGAACTTCCCTTACATAAAGCCAGCTACTTGGCCCAGTTTAGGAGTCCAGTGATCCGTTATATCTGTATGTTCCTTACTGAAGAATACGTTGGATCTCTGACTCTGCTCCTTTTTTGCAAAGAATACATGTCCTGATTAATGATTTTATGGTGTTGAGTAACAATTCTAACAAAAAGTAATGATACTACAGACTTAGCAACCACTTGCACTGTGGCATTTATGCTGTATATTTTCCTTTAGCCACATTTCTGGAAGTGTTGTTTGCATTTAGACAGAAGCTTCAACACAACACACACAGCATAAATGTACTTAAGCTTCAACATCTGCTTCATCGGACTCATTCATAAACTCCCATGTGGCGCATCCCACTTTTAATCTGTGACGAACCTGAATGAGCTGCTCCTTCAGCTTGTAGATGGGCAGACTCTCCCTCTGCTCCAGGATGGACATCTGGGTCTTCTTTCCGTAGGAGGCCTTGTTGCCTCCAAAAGCATGCTTCTTCCACTCTGGGATGTCATTGGGCATCATGCCAATGCCCCTCATGTTCGCTGCAATCTGCCGACCATCAACTGGAAAAGAGGAGTAGAAGTGCGCTTGATAATGAAGGAAATGCCGCAACTAAAGAATCGTATCGCATCCGATCTGCGTGACTACGGCAGGAAACAGCCTGGGCCCCATGACGGGGACACAAAGAGCGCTGGACCGTGGCGATACTATTCCATCCGGCCAGATCTGGAGGCTGCAGGAAGCTAGATAACCATCTCCAGTGCTGGCGAGCCTGAGGGACGCTGCCTGCCATCGTGGAGCAGGTATGACTCAGACTGCGGTTTTGATGAAGCAAAGCTTCAAGACTTTATTCAGAACGGGATTGTGCAAAAAGCAAAAGATAAAACTAATTATATATATAAAATCTAAAGGGACAGGGTGAGATAATCAATATGCAAATTTCAAACTGGCAGATGGTTTTTATGGCTACACGGGGATTTGAAGAATCATTCTTCAAAATCAACTTCGGAAATCACTTAATGTGCACGTCTAATGGATTTCTTACCGTCTGGCAGCGGGTCGACCCAGTGTTTATTCAGCCCCATGGGGATGGAGTCCATCTCTGCCTCCCGTGCAGCCTGCTTCAGCTCCCGTCTCTCTTTGGCCAGAGCGCTCTGCATCATGGCGGCTTGAGACAGAGAGCCATCTGGATTCTATGGCCAGAGGGGAGAAACGGGACCGCATCACTCAAGAGCACAGGATTACAGACGCCATGTATGTTTAGAGTCCCCGAAAATGTATGTTGAACAGCTCTGTTAGATAAACAAGTTATCTTTCTCAGATGAGAACTCTTTTCTAATAATTGTTTGACTTAATATTTCCCAGAATCTTGAGCTGAAAGACAGAGCAGATGCAACTAACTTAACTGTTAAAAGAAAGTCTAAACTTTCACTGTAGTCTCCCCTCGGTGTATTCAGAAAGATATGCGATACAACATGTGCAGACGTGTTCAGTACCTTGACAATCTTAACGGGGCTCATGTCCATGCTTTGTTTGGTGTGTCCCCTCAGGAATGGGGGTTCCTCTTCAACCAGCTCAATTTCCAAATCTTCATCTGAATGGCAGAGAACACGATCAATGAGCAAGCAGTCAAACTCCCCCAAAAGTCTTTTATATCGTAAAGTAAGACATCAAAAGAGGCTGATCTTTGACATTCCCTGCTATAATTTTCACTAGGTTTGGCGTGGTAGCATACTGTCGTTTGCTAAGTAGCACTAAACACAAAGTACAACCGAGGCTTCTTACCCTCTTCATCATCAACTTTAGGAAGGATCCCGGTCTCGTCGTCGAAATCGGGGAACTCTTCTTTAGACAAGACGTTGGCAGCAATCATCTAAGGGCAGACAAAGAGCATGAGTGTTTGAAAAAAATTAAATAGCAGTTCAGTGGCATTAAATGTGCGCAGAGAGCCATGTTGTATAAAGACCCACCTGTTTGATCTCCCACTTCTCGGGGTCAGAGATCTTGGTGAGCCTCTTGCGCTCCAGGGTGTCGTCCTGCTCCAGCTCGGGGGGGTGGCCCAGTTTCAGGTTGCTCGGCCGGTCCGGGTTCCTCATGGAGATCTCGTCCCCTCCGTCTGGGCCCACGTTCCTCCTCCTGTTGGGGTTCAGGTCCTCTCCCGTCTCCTGGTCCACATCCTGGCGAAGAGAGGGGGGAGCAGAAAATCAGCCAATTTACTTGCTGACAATTAAGAGAAGAAGTATTTCACAATATACGCTCCAAATATCTCATGAGAAATTCACTTAACCGCTTAATCACTAAATCAGAAGATAACGACTCACTGGCTGAAACAATTATAGGCTCGGTTATAAAAGGGAATATCAGATTAAATTAATTAAAAACAAGCGCAAACATAATCTAGAAATCAGTTAAGCACTAATGTGCAATCAAGATCTCAATTTTCCAACCTGGGTCCCACAAAGAAATCTGCACACAATGAATGTATTCTACTTCAGACTAACTTCACAGAAATGTTTCATAAGTCATCCTCTGATGTTCTTACCTTCATACTGAGGCTGGTCTTGGAGCCGGTGAATGAAAGCACCTTGATCTTGACTCTCTGGCCTTTGCTGACGACATCAGCGACGTTAGCCACGCGGCCTTCTCTACGCAGCTCGGAAATGTGGACCAGACCCTCCCATCGTTTCCTACGAACAGAGAACAGCATGGTTTACTCACTGAATAACAGACTGATAGACGCAGTACTTTCCTGGTAACTTATGCTCCATGTGTGCACCACAAATCAGAGGAATGCACCTGCGATTCAATTTACAGACGTGATGTTAATTAGTAAACAGGAGGTTGAGCTTTCGCTCTGAAGTTAAGTCAATGTTGTATTAACGGCGCTTATGAATGAATACTAGGGCTGCACTGAATGTCTTATAATAATATAAGTGTAGCCTAATATTCAACTGTGCAGAAATAGCGTGTTTACACAGAATGAATAGACATGAAAAACATGTATATTTGGTACATTCCTACTTAATACTGACCGTAATCCCTCCAGCTGAACAAAGCATCCAAACTGCATGATACTGGTGATTTTGCCGTTGTATATGTCTCCAACAGAAGGTTCTTCTGGCGGCGGGCGGTCCACATGTTTGTCCTTCCAGCGATCAGAGTCTTTGTCTTTATCTTGGTCTTTTTTGGGACTGGCTGGGCACTCAGACCAGCGGGAAGATTTGTCCCTTCTTTTGCCGCGATCTCTGTCTCTGTCGCCATCCTTGTCTCTGTCGCCATCTCTGTGCCGATCTCTGGAGGGAGACCTGGACCTGGAGCGGTGCCGTTTTTTCCTGTCCTTCGCTCGATCTCTGTCTCTGTCTCTGTCTCTGCTTCGGTCTCGATCTCGCCGTCTGTCTCTTTCTCTGCTTTTGCTGCGACTTCGGCTTTGGCGTCGGCTCTTTTCTGATCTGCTAGTATAAAAAGTACATAAACATCAGCCACAGTTGACATGTGACCCTAAAAAGAGTTGAATTGAAAAAAGTGGAAATGCACATTTGCTGGTTGTTTCATTTGTTATCCTATAAGATAAGAAAATCCTTTATTAGTCCCTCAGTGGGGAAATTGCGGGAATACAGCAGCCTTGCATACAATAGAGACACATAGTAAAAAAAAGTAATATAAATAAAATAACATAACAATAAACAGTAGTAAAACAGTAAGAAGAATATAGTATCGATTTCCAATTAAATATACAGACGGAATAAGAGTATATATATATATATATATATATATATATATATATATATATATATATATATATATATATATATATATATAGATAGAAGTACTTAAACGTATTTATATTGCACCAGCTGAGTACAATTAAAGTGTCCACAGTGAGTAAAGTGACCAAGTGTCCAAAAGTGATTAAGTGATCATGGTTTACTGAAAGCTCAGTGTGTTGTGCAGCCTGACAGCAGCGGGGAGAAAGGACTTTCGGTACCTCTCCCTCAGACACCGGGGGTGAATCAGCCGGTGACTGAAGGAGCAGTGCAGCGCTGCAAAAAAGCAAACATCTCTTACATGTAAAATATAGTTTTAAGAATGTGACCAGCGTTATCCATCTTACCTGCTCTTGCTGCTTTTAGGCACTGTCCCGCTGACACTGGGCAAAAACATCTCCAGCTCCATCATGGCATCAGCTGCTACCTTCACATCATCTTCATCTAGTAGCTTCTGAGAAAGTCATTCAAATAAAACAATTAGCCCCACAGAAGCACACTACTTTTACTGATCTTTGTTTAGATTTCTTATCAAATTCACTTCTGGAATACTGCATTATTATAGGCATATTAGCCATCGCTGGTACGTGACTCCCTTTACTAACTTTGAGAATGCATACACAGCGAGGCGCAGACTAGTGTCAAAATTCCATTTCCACATAACTCTACTCCAGTTTCATTTTCTAAACACCACAGCCACCATCAGAGTATCTAAGGTGGTTCATTAGTATGTATTAAATAGAGTTTCATAGCCAACGTACCTTTGGTGCCGGATCATCCGCTCTACACAGTGCAGGAAACAACTCCTTCATCTTGTCCTTCCCCGTCTTCGGCTTGACCTCAGCCTCAGAGACTGAAAATGGACGGTTATTCGTTAATTGTAGTTTTGATTGTACTCCGGTGTGTGTGTGTGTGTGTGTGTGTGTGTGTGTATATATATATATATATATAGTTGCACAGTACAAATATTGACCAAATACAAGTAAATAATACACAATATTTATGGGGGAAATGTCTCTTGGGGTAAAATAAGCTATTTGATTATGTTTTTCTGGAACGTTATGCAGAGTGAACATGTTTAGTATATTGACACCTTGGCTGCTCGGTTGTCACATTAACTTACCTTTAATCGTAGAGGACTTGGGTGGAGGTCGCATAGTCTGGATGAGCCTGAGCAAATTACCGACGAGCGAATCCTACAATGAACACAAAACAGTCGATAAACTCTGATTAGTTAAGGTTAGAGTTAACTAGCGTTTAGTTGTTTATGCTAGCTGTAGCCAGTGTCTGGCTGTTAGCTTAATGTTGCGTTGAACTTACTGTGAATTCGGCTCCATTTTTGAGCAAAAGATCTTTGAATCCATCAAAGGTTGGTTCTTTCTCCGCGAGGTCGATGACAAATTCAGCTGCGACACAATTCAAAAACAAAATCAACAAGACACTCAATGCTAATGTAGCCTGCTCGTGCTAGCTTAGTTAGTTAACGTTGAAAAACGTTGAAAACTCTCGTAATACTGAGACGTAACTTTACTACAAGCCCACAGTTTACGTAACACTCTCCATAGCACAACTCTGGGATTAAAAAAACGGCCAGTTTAACATAAAACACTGTAGCTAGCTAACAACAGCTAACTAGCTACTTAGCACAAGCTAGCCAGCTAGCTAGCTATCCGGGATTCTTCTTCTTCGCCACAAAACGACTCACCTAAATCTTTGTCACTTATTCCCAAATGGTTGTCAAGCTCCGTGCAGACCTTTGACACCAAAGACAGATATTCAAGCTGCGACAGCTCGTCGACTCCACCGTCAGCCATTCTCCTCGAGTCGTGTTTTGTTTCAGAGAAGGAAGACACGAGCAGACATTATTGAACGTGGGCAACTTCCGGTTACGACTTTTTACGTCAAGTACGTAAAAAACAGTCGTGCCAATACTTGCCGCACGATGGCGCTAAAATTCCTAATATCTGAATCTGAAACGTTTATTTACCAACATACAAGGAATTTTACTTGGTGAAAGGTAATAATAAAAATAATAAACAACAAAGAGAAATAATTTAAATATAAATACGGTAAACAAACAAACAAACAAATAGATAACAGTACAACAAGTATTTTTTATAAAATAAAAGTGGCAAGTGGTATTTTAATAAAGAAAGTCGGTCTTTGTTGATGAACCCGACTGCAGCTGGAAATAAACTGTTCTTGTGGTGTGTGCGGTCTTGGTTCTGATGGGCCGCAGCCTCCTGGGAAGGGACTCGAACACTTTGTGTCCCGGGTGGGAGCGATCTGCTACACATGTTCATGCCCGCCAATATCTGTGTCTCCACATGGTGGGGTGTTTACTGTGAAATGTCAATTTGTCATCTGTGTTTTGGCAGCAGAGTGTAAACATCTGTATTTAATAAAAGGGATCCATCAAATGTATCTCTGAGGTATACCAGTTTATCAAAAAGTGAAATAAAGATATATGATAAGATATACTTTATTGTCCTTTGGGGCAATGTGTCTTGAGCTCCCAGCTGCTGCATTACACAACACACTTGCCAGCAATGTCATTACGCCCATAAAATAACATAGATCATATACAGACGCACACAAACATACGTAAGTTCACATACTGATATACCGTGTATGTTCTCTCTGTTATGGTCCTGGTCCTTGTTTTATGAATAGTTCATGGATTGTGTAAATGCATAATGCACATTTCAGCAGATTTAGGCAAAGATATGATTGCGTGCAACGTCTTATAAGAACATCACACAACTCATTAAATGGTTTATGTTTTATGATCTGTAGGCCGACAACAGATCCAGCGTTGGCCCTGGGGATGCATAGCAAGAGCTACATTATGTCTGGCGTAGCCTTGTCGCCTAAATTATTTGTTTCAGTGCAATGAAGAATTTATTAACACTGATGGGTTTAAGATATTTCCGACATGTTGCTCATTCCATTTTGCTCAGATGGGACATGAGGCGACCTCACTATAGGACCATGAGTTTGTGGACGGGTGTACTTAAGCTGCGTTTCTTTGTTTTGGATAATTTAAGAGACATGGAAGTGAAACATCTTATATTTTAAACACTGCTTCCAACTTTTTCCATTTTCCTGTTTTAACATACACAAAACAAGGTCCATGAAGAAATGCTTTTTTCCCCCCAGCTTGCAAAGAACCCTGACCTCAACCTCATCCAGCCTCTTTTTAGAAAGAATTGTACCTCGATTAAACCTGACTTTACTAATCTCTGCAACCAAAATTGTCCCAGAAGCACCGCACTGTGTTAACGCCTGCAGTTTTTGTAAAGATCTTCAATCAATCACATCTGGGTTTAATATTAGGGAGTCCACGTACTGTGTAGTAACTTATTACTCATGAGTCACACAAAAAAAACAGAATTATTAAGACATATGAACTCAGTTTATAGCGATTAATCGCACGCGTGCAATCTCGAGCACTTAGCTCAGGCTTCCAGTGCGGCTTTATCTCTGTCTCCATCTTGGCCGGCGCGCAGAGTGTCACTGCATACGGTCGTGATTCATGGTTCTGCACTCACGAACAGGACTTTGACTTACGGAGACTGTGGTGTATGGTGTTTATGTTGGGAGTAGATGCTGGTATGCAGGACATGGAGACATCCTTCCTCCCCTCGTCCTGGGATGACCCCCGTATACCTCCCAGCACATCCTCAACTCCACGACCTCATCGTATGGACCGGTCTGGTCCTCTGTGAGGCCTCCCTCATATTTTATCCTCATTCCCCAGCCATAAACATGCCACTTATTTCCCGCAACAGACCACTGTTTGATTCCTGATCAAGAGAACCTCTCTTGTATGACTTCATGCTCATACAACCCTCTGCTATTCTATCATTTTAAGAAGGAGTCAACCTATGAGATTATGTCTGCATGCGTCTCGCTGCAGTTAGTTACGGCAGATAAACTCTGAACCTCTGTAATCTTTTGGTAATTATTTTTGCTTCGCTTGCCACTTCTAACATTGCCGCTGCATCTTTAAAAGCATACATTTTACATCATTCTGATGTCTCTCTATGTTAACTCAGGCAGTAATGGATTCTCTCGGAGAAGCTTCCAGGTCGCTTTCCTCAGAAGTCCCACATGATCTTTTTCCACTCAATGCATTTTTCATTTAGTATTTTCTCCCCCGTGTTCTGTAAAAAAAAAAATACAACCTTGGATTTGTTCAGCTGTTCGGCGTTTGGGTTGCGTCGACTATAATTCATGAGCTCACCTCAAATTTAGTCAATCTGTCGGCGGCCAAGATTCATGTAAAAAATATTGCAAAACCTTCAGAGCGTATACACAACAAGGACACAAAGTATGTGGACTCTTAAAGGGGCAGTGTGCAGGTGTGTGTGTGTGTGTGTGTGTGTGTGTGTGTGTGTGTGTGTGTGTGTGTGTGTGTGTGTGTGTGTGTGTGTGTGTGTGTGTGTGTGTGTCATCTCATGGTGAAGACTGCAACCGACTGCATCGCCCTCTGCTGGCCTTGCTCAGCGTGTTGGAGAACTACGGTGGCCTTCAGCTAACGTACAAAAGCAAAAGGCCTTCTCTAGAGCCAGTGTTTGGTTTGGCCCTTCTGGGCTCCTGTAGAAACACGGCGGTGCAACATGGCCGACTCCGTGACGAGGACCAGCTCCCACTGTAGAAATGAAGGTTTTCACGAGTTTTCCTAAAAACCGTCCATCTTTATACGTCCTCTTTCAAGATTACGTGGATACAATATGAACAAAGTTCGTGGGATACGAATTACGGCCCTTTATTTTTTTCGTAGGTATTGCTGGATGAGACCAGCCTGCATAAAAACACAAAAATGGCAACATACTTTAACACAACATGAATATTATTCAATTTCTCCCAATGCATCTCATGGAGAGAGAAGAGAAGAGAGCATCTTATGGAGAAGGCTTTCCACCAGATGTTGAACCTGCTGCAGGGAATCGCTCCCATTCAGTCAGTGAGGAGGACAGATTGTTTTCGGGATGAGGATCAGGTCAAGTTCACTATCCAGTTCTTCCAAACAGTGTTGGACGGGGTTGAAGTCGGCTCTCTGTGCAGGTCAGACAAGTTCATCCACATCAAACTGGGGGGAAAAAACGGTCTTTGTTGAACTGTCTTTGTGTACAATATGATGGTGGTGACATCATCATCTATAACCCAAAACCTACGCATTAGGTACCTTAGTGTAGTGTGTGTGTGTGTGTGTGTGTGTGTGTGTGTGTGTGTGTGTGTGTGTGTGTGTGTGTGTGTGTGTGTGCGTTTTAATACCGGAGAACTTTATGCAAAGCACTAGCTCCATATATCTCTTCCAAAAATATTTTCTTTTTAAGAATTTCCCACATACTTTTGGCCTCAACGGGCACATGAAAGTGTACAAAATGTCCATTGAGGTAATCAGCCATGGACATGATGTTGAAACAGGTGTAACCATGCCGCTTCATTAGATTAGGGCCTTTAGGATTAAAACTTAATCTATTTATTTTCTCTCTCCCTCACACGTTTACGTAGGTTGCTACGGACACAGCCATTGTTGACGCCAAACGCTCCTCAAACAGCTTCCTCCCTCCTCTGTTGTCTTGCCTCCCCTGTGTGGTAGAGGCCTCCAGGATCATGTATACGTTCTCCTCGGCGGGGCTGTCTGAGGGCAGTCCGCCCGCTGTGCCGTCCTCACCTGACCTGATTGGAGAGGATGTATGGGCGCACGGGAAGGGGAGGGGCGGAGCGGGCTCCCGCTTACATAAGAGGCCTCTAATGCACACAGAGCACATGCTACATGTGCAGAGCCACGCTCGATGTTCTGTGCTGAGCGGCGATGAAACAAAAGGAGGGGAGAGGATTAGACGAGACTGAGAAATGAAGATGAGAGGAGGAAGAACAGAGCTACTGCTGGAGCGGATCCATGTAGGATTCTTTAGAAGGAGAGAGCGTTGTACAAGAGAGTGAAAGAGACGGAGGAGGGAGGGAGGGGGGAGGTATTAGTGGGCCGTCCCATCTCCCTTGGGCCCCAGCGCTTTGCATTCTTCTGCTCCACTGTCCTGGTAAACACACGTGTGCGTGTTTTCAGTTCTTTTTTAGCCACGTTTGGGAGGAATGAAATATGAACAACGAAGGCTGCAGGCCGACAGGGGTTGTGCATGTGTGTGTGTGTGTGTGTGTGTGTGTGTGTGCTTGTGTGTGTGCGTGTGTGTGCATGTGTGTATGTGTGTGCGTGTGTGCTTGTGTGTGTGCGTGTGTATGTGTGTGTGCATATGTGTATGTGTGTGTGTATGTATGTGCGTGTGTATGTATGCATGTTCGCGTGTGCATGTGTGTGTGTATGTGTGTGTGCGTGTGTATGTATGTGCGTGTGTATGTATGCGTGTTCGCGTGTGTATGTGTGTGTGCGTGTGTATGTATGTGTGTGCGTGTGTGTGCATGTGTGCGTGTGTGTATGTATGTGTGTGCGTGTGTGTGCATGTGTGCGTGTGTGTATGTGTGTATGTGTGTGCGTGCGCGTGCATGCGCGCGTGTATGTGTGTGTGCGTGTGTATGTATGTGCGTGTGTATGTATGCGTGTTCGCGTGTGTATGTGTGTGTGCGTGTGTATGTATGTGTGTGCGTGTGTGTGCATGTGTGCGTGTGTGTATGTGTGTATGTATGTGTGTGCGTGTGTGTGCATGTGTGCGTGTGTGTATGTGTGTATGTGCGTGTGTGTAGGTGTGTGCGTGCGCGTGTGTGCGTGTGTGCATGTGTGTGTGCGTGTGTATGTATGTGTGTGCGTGTGTGTGTGCATGTGTGCGTGTGTATTTGTGTATGTGTGTATTTGTGTATGTGCGTATGTGTGTGTGTGTGAGTATGTGTGCATCTGTGCGTGTGTGTGTGTGTGTATGTGTATGTGTGTATGTGTGTGTGTGTGTATGTGTGCATGTGTGTGTGCGTGTGTGTGTATATGTGTGCATCTGTACGCGTGTGTGTGTGTGTGCGTGTGTGTGTGTGTGTGTGTGTGTGTGTGCGTGATAGGGGCGCCAGGGTCGGAGGAGAAAAGGGCGTCTGCGAGCGGTCCTTGAGATTCGAGCACATACTGAAATTGACAGCTGGCTGCAATGTTCTCCTGCTGCCGAGTGGAAAATTCCTGCCATGACGGAGCATGAAGTGTGTGCAAGAGAGAGAGAGAGAGAGAAAGAGAGAGAGGGAGGGTGTGCGCATGACACACACATGAGCAGGAGGGAGGAGGGCGATCCGAAAGAGGGAGGGTGGGATGCCGGGCTATCGTCCAAACAGCTAGCGAGGGGATTGGTTGGCGGAAAAGCTGCCTTCGTGAGATCACAGCCCCCACAACAGCTTCCACCCACATGGTGGCCCTCATGTGAAAGAGACCCACCCCAGCCCACAGCGAGTCGACGAGGAACCGACCCGTGTTCTGTTCTCCCCGAGGGGCCGGCCGCCAAAGTCGTTCACATCACCTGCCGCACTCTAATAAACGCAACGACACAGACTTCTTCTTCTGTGAGTCAGACTGAAGCTCCAGCGGCTCTTTCCTCTTTACTGTACATTAGTGAATCAGTCGTGCACATGCAGGTGAAATCGTCAAACTCTCATCATCTAGTGCAACACTACATTTTAGATGACGTCTATTGAGCGTCCGTACCTTTTTAAAGTTTTAACACTGGTTCAAATCCCTTCATGCGATGGGAAAAGCCCACAGAGAATAATCACCAGCTGACTCTGCAGCTCAGCCTTACAGAGGCTTCAGCGTCTTTAAGCTCATTGTTTTTGTTTTTACGACTCTGAAGACTCGACTCAGATAGCAGCAGGTAGCTTGTTTTCATACTCCCAGAAATAATCAGCAAGTTAGGACCACATGGTGGACGGTTTAGCGGCTAAAAGAGGCGGATATTTCCCTTCAGGAGATGGTGGAAACCAAACATGGAACTAAAAGGAGAATAAATCTGTAGCCAACGTTCATCAGTTGGCCAGAAACACACAAATAAGTCACTGTGCGAATGACGGACAGCTGCTAGCTAAAGCGTTTGGCGTTATTATGTCAATAGTGTGTTTACCTCTGATTCTACTGCCCCCAAGTGGCCAGAAATATATATAAACGCTGCTTTTTTTTGGAAGTTTTTGGAAGAAAATTGACTGTTGCATGGATGAATATATAATTTGGGCTGTATGATTGTCATGAAGCCTATATATATACATATATATATATATATATATATATATATATATATATATATATATATATAAAAATAATTAAATAAATATATTTATATATATATATATATACATATATAGATACAGACAGATACACAGATAGATAGATAGATAGATAGATAGATAGATAGATAGATAGATAGATAGATAGATAGATAGATAGATGCATAGATACATAGATAGATACATAGATACAAGAAATAATTTATTTAGAGAGCTTCTCGAGCCGCGGACATTGATCACCACAGACGCAGCTGATCGCCCGTCTCAGACACAGACTATCAGCCGCTGCATGCCGCTGTTCTTAAGTTTATTTAGCGCTTGAAAAACTTATGGATGTGTTGAAAGCACTCATAATTATATGACAGTGCTATTAGTACACCATACATATCATTATTGAAGAACATGATTAAGGGGATCGTGATGAGAATACAGAGAATCACACACAATTTATTTTCACTGCTTCAATTGATTGAATTTCTGATTATGAATAATGCATACATACTGATCCGCCCATACACATATTCAAACTCATATACACATATATAGTACATGATTCATACGCGCATACAGTACATATATCCTCATAAGTATATATTTATTCGTAAATATAATCTGATTGATTTGGGTGATGAAGCACTTCAAATTAGCCGATACATTTTCTCAACACTGACGCATTTAACTTGTCTGATATATTTGCGACGCTTATGTCTGGCAGCGGGCGATGTTAAAGTTGCGTTCACGGCAACAATGTTGCAAAAACGTTGGAATATTCGCAACGCGTTTGCTGTGAATGACTACGGTATTGACTTCCTCATATGCGTTCATGATAATCTCCTGCTTCTCAGTAGAGAAATAAAAAGAGGTTCCTCTGAGTTTATTTGCCACTGTATTGTTAGAACATCGTGGTGTCAGTGCTCCATTATTATCCCTTCTGAAGAGGAGCGGGCGCATTTATCCAGATGACTGACGTCTGGTTAGAATTAACGAGACCGTTTCAGCGCGGATCAGCCGTGAAGAAACCCAGATAGCCTGATGTCAATCATCTCGCTAATTTAAGATGGAGATTAGGACATTTGCTTGACTTTGGCCCAGACCTTTACTCCTCCTCATCATCATCATCCTCAGTCCGGTGTCACAGGACATCAAGGATCCACCTTGTTTGTACCAGAACCCAGTGGCTGGGAACTCTCCAGCCATAAATCCCATTTTACGCGGTACATTTTATGCCTCATGAGCTTTTTTGGAAAGAAATATGTACTTTACTGAGTTTAAGGCGTCTCAAGGGAGCTGATGACAGGTTTTCCACAACTCCCTGCGCCGCTGGGTTGCTAATCCAAATTGCCCCCAACCTGCAGCAAAAGCCTGGACTCATGACATGAGGATTTACAAGGTAAAATGCAATATTGTGGATTTATCCTCCCTCAGCATGTCAGTGATACAGAACAGGCTGGAGCTCACTGAGGTGTGACGACACGTCCTCAGCAGAGCATATATAAATATATATATCTTATTTGGGGCCTTCTCCTATCTGTGACATCGAATCATTCTGTGTTGAAGAACCAGCAGCTGTTTCTCACCGGGGAAACCTCATAGCCCTCCGCGAGACATCTGATTTGCTCCGTCAATAAATCCGACGGGATGCGCTGTGACGTGTGCTGATGAAATGAGCAGCGCCTCTCTGATCTGACCCGACAGGCCTCGTTTACTCCTCATTTAGCCCATATTCAGGCCTCCGACTTCACATCCTTTTCGCCGCGTGTGATTGTATAGAACATTGTTCTTTTCCAGATTTTTGCAAATACCAAAACACCAAACGGAGGCGCTCGCATGCAGCCGGGGAACGTAGCTGTCCTCAATCTCAGTGGGATTAAGTGCTCATCTTGGATTATGTTACGGGGGGACGCTTACGGCTATTATTACTGAAACGGCTTCAGGACTGCAGAGCGTGTCTGAGAGGAGCAAAACGTGTTGATGCTGCAATATATCGACCACATCATCAGTGCAGTCACATAGCATTGTGTATTAAATAGCATATAGTTTTATTTTTGGGGCTGCCTGGTGGGTTCCCTCCCACAGTCCCAAGGCATGCAGCTCAGGTTAATTGGACTCTAAATGGCCCGTAGGTGTGAATGGTTGTCTGTCTCTATGTGTGTCCTGTGATAGACTGCCAA
Organism: Taurulus bubalis; assembly: GCF_910589615.1. Classification (NCBI taxonomy): domain Eukaryota; kingdom Metazoa; phylum Chordata; class Actinopteri; order Perciformes; family Cottidae; genus Taurulus; species Taurulus bubalis. Next base: position 5,219,749 of record NC_136590.1, on the reverse strand, counting down.
CCGGTCCATGGTGAACCCTGCTGTCGCCCAAATGTCAGCTGGGATCGGTTCCAGTGACCCCACAACCCTAAATTATATGATAAGCGGTTTGGATAATGGAATGAAGTTCCATTTTTTTGCACGTTTATAATGGAAAAAAACAGTTGTACCGCATTTTTTTTTCCAGGAAAGGAACACATTTTACTGCAAAAGTACAAGTATTGCTAGACCAAAGGCTTGATACAGTGACTTAACAGACATTTGTTTAAATAGAAAGCTTTGAGATTGTCTTTTTTACACTAAAATACTGGCCAGATCTTCCATGTTGTGCCTTTAACAACATATCCAGCCCAAAATCTTCCCTTTCACCAATCTGGATTGCAGATATGATACAGTCATGATGGAGAAATTACATTTATGATTTATTCCCATGTCCAGTGACTTCATCAGTCAACAAGAACGTTATATATACAACTTCAAATAACAGAGACAACAAGAAAAAACGTTGGTTGTTTTTTTGTGGGTTTAATTTATTAGTCCATTAATGAAAACCCTCCAGCACATGACGTAGCTGGCGGGAGAACTGAGAGCCAATAACAGCCCAGAGAGCCAGTGAGATGTAAATTTAGTCACATATTTATTACATAAATATATAGTAAAATAGACCAGCGACAATTACCATAAAAATATCTTCCTTTAAAACCCTGACCATAAACAAAGATTTGAAAATCACACATTGACATTTACAAACACGCTGATTGTCTGGACCTGTCGTTAAGCAGCCCACCACGAAAAACCTGACATCACACCACCCACTGGACTCTGGTCGGGAGGAGGCAGAGGAGGGGGGCAAAAAAGGGGGTTGAGGGTGGGGGGAAGGGTGGTGGTGGGTGCCCGGGAACAGCAGGGGATTGGGTAATCACGGGGGAGGACAGGTCCAGGCGAGACGGGGCTCGGTGTGATGGCGGTGCGGACGGGACGGCGTGAGAGGAGATCACAGTAGATATTCGGAGATTTCCTGCGCGCGCGTGTGTGTGTGTGTGTTTTATTTGAAAGACGAAGGAGCGTCTTCATTCACCGGCCTAAAGCCGCAACTGGTATATACGTCCTCGCACGTTTGAAAATGAATCCTAAAACATCTTAAACCTTTGTTTTCGCATGACTGAGACAGTGAGAGTTCCATGTGAGAGTTCCAACAAAGAGAGAAATGACAGGAACAAAAACCTGGGACTAATATATATTATATATATTACATTTTCAGATGCTTCCGTCTGTCTGGTTGAACCTGCACCAGACACCAGGAGGCTGGGGTCTGCAGTATCAGGGAACATTTAAATAGTATCCTGTATTTTTTTCGTCAGTCACGGAAACTGAATAAACTTTTAAATACTTTCTGCTACTCTTTTGTATAACCCTGAAAAATATATGAATATCCGGCACATCTGGATAGAGACTGAAGGAGAGATCTCCGCTGTTCGTACAGTGAATGGCCATGTGTTTCCCTGCGTGCTGTGTCCTGCCTTCATTGATTTGCAGCAGACTCTTCTAGCCTTGGATGCATCTGCAAACTATGTTATACTCTCCCAATATTTTATTTGACTTTTTAATTCCCTTTGGCTTCTTGTTCTCACTAGAAATCTCCAACCTGGACCATTTAGTCGCTCTCCGGCTCACAAAATTCACGGAGCGCTTATCTTCTTAGTGACTTGTAAGGTGGGAAAACGATGCGAGAGGACAGTAACGTCCCTCTGTAGTTCAATGCCATCGAGATGTATTGTAAGAGCTTGGACACATGGACTCCAAAGATGGCGCCCATTCACTTGGAATGAAAGTTTTACACAATCAAACTTTCACGATATACAGAGTGATAATTGTCCTGGTCCAGTAGTATAAAGATTACACAAGGTTGGCATATGAAGAAGGTTCCACAAACACAGGACTTTCCCCCAGGAGACTGGCGGAGAGTCCCGCGTGGAACCAAAAAAGTCAACGTTGATTTATTTACGTAACGTCGCCTCATATGCAACAAACCGACTTATTTCAACCAAAATCACGATGAAATTCCGAAAAATTGACGTCGTAATTTGTCGAGTGAGAATGTGCTGCCAGGAGACATATGAAAGCAGTACTACTGAATATCACAGTAAATTCCTTTAAATATGTTCTGCCACCAATGACGGCTCACTCTGTTGACTTTAGAGTCCTCGCTTGGTCATTTTGTGGGCAGTAATTTGGGAGTTTTGTGACTCCAACATATTTCTTTTCCACCTTATGAGTCGCTAAGTTTGCCTTCAGCCTCCTTCCGTGATTTGGTGAATCCGCCGAAGCGGCTGAAATGTTTCGGGAGATGTCCGTCCGGAAACGCGATACATAATTTGAAGGTCGAAGCTTCGATCTCTTGCACTTTAATAATCTGTAGTATGTAGTTTGCATGGGGAGCTGTGACAACAGGTTGACACGCTTTCAACATAACTGACAAAAACACCTCACTTCCTGTCTTTGGCACCTTCCGACTAACCCTGATCCTGAGCGGACAGGTCGTGACCCCTGAGTGTCTGCAGACCACATTGTAATTGTTTTATTTTATTTTTTTCCCAGCAGTCTCTGTAGTCACAGTGAAGCAAGGAACTCTTGGAGGAGTGATACAAAAGTAAGAAAGGTAGTTGTATTAGCTGTTGTAGTGAGTCTTTTTTGTATTTTATTTTATTTTTTAGCTCATTTTTTAGCTACTTTATTGTTGTGTAGGTTTTGTTAAACATCTACTGCTGGTTTGAAGTCATAGCATGTGTGAATCGTCACAAATATACTGAGCAGGCTGAACAGGGTCCTTGAAAAAATCCAAGAAAAGAAAAAAAAGACATTAGCAACTCAAAAAGAAACAACAAATTAAAACTTCACCACCGAGAGAACTCCATCTCTTCGGCGTTACTTCTGTTGGTTGAAATATCCGAACACAAGGTTTGCAAAAATGTGTTTGAATGCACGGTACGGGCCTTCAAACGGGCATCCTCGTGGTTGGTTTAAGACAAAGTAAACTCCTGCACACTGCGAATGCTGACGTTTATCTCCTTCATCGTTTACCTTGTTCTTGATCGATCATGAAATCATTTTTCATTTTGAGACGACTGTCTATACGAGAACAGTGGATCGTAGAATAGTGAATACAGACACAGAGATAGTTCATAGACATTTGTACAACACAACCCCATCTATAAATAAAGTCTGACATGGAAACATCGACCAGCACCAGCCGCCGCACACAAGACGTAGAACTTCCACCTGGCATTTGCTTTTTTTTTGTGAGTTTTTTTGTTTTGTTTTAGCGAAACACTGGTCCTGCTGTTGAAGAAACCACTTTGAAGCATAGCGTGTGTGGTTTTTTTGCGAAATGTTTTTAACAACATACGATAAGCATGCTAAGCTCTCTGTACATGCAAACACCAAGTCCTTTCCCAGTTGTAAAAAGGTGGTAAAGGAGACGTTCCCAGTGGTCGTAAAGCCGTAACGAGGTGGTTGTTGGTGATTTGCTGGTGCTGCATAAAGTGGATTGGACTTGCTACAGTTTTGGGAAAAAAAAGTTGAATCCCTTTTCTTTAGGTTTCAAAGTTAGCTGAGCAGAGAGCATTTTCCCGCTGGTTTTGCATACAACAGTGGACTCGTGTTCTGTGTGTGCCGAGAGAGCGGATGGTGTAGGTGGTGGTGGACAGACAAAGGAGACATGGTGGAGTGAGAGCAGAGGAGGGAGGAGGGTGAACGGCAAAGCACCCTTTGAGGCCAGTTCTTCAAACCTGAGCAGTTCTGAACAAATTCAAAACCGTATTTTTCAACCTGACAAACATTGCATATTTTTTTTTTCTCCCTCATCAGCACAGATCTCCCCGACAGGATTCACATAATGTATCTAATCTCTGATCTACATATCTCCGATTGATAGACTATTATTAAATGAGCTAATTTTTGTACATTCTTAGCTGTCTAGGCATGTGATTTCCTCACCTCATCCTCATCCGTACAAAAATAAATCTCAAAACCGCCACAACACCACCTCTTAAGTGCTCTTCGTTCTGTCTTGGGATTTGGTGTACTAGGCAACGGTCTCAGCGCAGGACAGCGATTGGCGTCCGCTCAAAGCTATAATGTCTAGTGGGGGGTTGGGGGGGAGGTGGTGTAATGTTATCTCATGATCAATACAACTCTCTTATTTACACAATGCCTCTCACTCAGCCTTTAACACACAAGCGGCTGCCAAATCGTACCGTAACAGTCCAAATTTAAACAGTCTGAACGTTTCAAAAGTGTCGATGCTGCCCAATAAGTCGATTTGGCACTTTGATTATCACTCAGCTCACGGGGGGCTTAACTACTGATTTCTTGTTGTGCTAATGTGGCCACAAATAAAGTATCGGCTTAGATTCAGCCGTTTAATATTGTGTGTTGCGATGACCTGAACATCACTCTCGGGAGTCCTAAACCTGCAACCACCCAGCAACACTTATTCACTCTTTAAACGGAGATCCCAACGCCACAAAATGCGTTTTTTCTTCCAAGTGCAAGTCTTCACAATAAATCCTCCAGTGTCCCATGAAACACGCCGTAGAACAACACCGCAGAGGACGAGGGATACAAAAGCAATCAATAAGGCCATCATTTGGAAAGAGAAACACAATTGCGAAAGCCTTGCGGACAGTAATCTGCTCTGGTCTGCTTTTGTTTGTGGGAATCCTCGCAGCTTTTCCTTTATTATTACCCAGCACGCTCCTCTTTGCTCTCTGTTAGCCCGCTGAACACAACCTTAGTTAAATTCTTCAAAAAAGGAAATAATGAAAGTCTATGACAGGACTCTGTTTTACAGACTTCTGTCATGTACGCGGCCTAAAAAGGTGCTTTTTGGGAGGGATTCGGGAGGGGAAGAGAAGAAGGTCGATCGGATAGCGTAGCGTTCACACACACACACAGCTCTCTCACATGAGCATAGACACCGACATTCACATGCATACACCTATATACATGCACAGCCGTGGTTTGAGCCATGCCATCACAAAGTTAAGCAGTGAGCACACGGAAATAGCACAGGCATGTGGACGGAGGAACCATGTACTTCTGTGTGAACACCATTAGCCAACTGGGAGAGGGAGAGCTGGATGTTGCTGCTGGCACTTTCCCCGTAAAAGGGAGAAAGTGCAAAAGACTAAACTTACTGACTGAGTTCTAATGGCTGAATTTGGTTTTGTTCACATTCTGGCACGTGTTCATGAGAAAAGTCAAAATGTGATTTATTTAGGATCACGTGATCAAGCTGGATTCTGAAAGTAGCTAACAGGCTGGCTCGATAAAAAAATTAAAAAAAGACAGACAATTCTCTTGTGTTTTCAATGGAAGCCCATTCCCACCAAAAAGATAACTCAAAAAAGATTGTTATACTAAGTCATTGATAGGACAAAATTCAGGGATGCGGGGTTTTTTTACTTCCCTAAAGTCTTAATTAAGAGATTGAAAACTAAATGTTTTTTACTTTCTTAAATAAATTCTCATCCTTTGACTTGCTGTGAGTTTGTAATCCCTTTGACTTGCATGTTTGTAATCCCTAAATGACTAAGTATGACATAATCCTGTTATGTAATCTTGTTAAAAAGTTAATATTACAATTTTTGTTACCCTAGCCTTCAAACGTATCCTCCCTTCCGGCTAACGCAACCTCACTAACGGTGTCTCTTCTCAACAGACGTGTCCGTCGGTCAGAACAGCTCATCTCTCCTAACGGTAGCTTAGATGTCAAACTCCAGATAGCTTCAGAACAGTTTACCGATATAATAGAACAGAAGTAGAACAGTTTTTCTCCAGAGAGGCGGAGGGATCTTTAGATGCTGTTCGGCTAACTTTCTGTAACCGGCGTAGCGTTAAAGCGCGGTGGAATTAGCTAGTTAGCTAATTAGCCAGCTGTCTGCGAGTTAGAAAGCTAGCTTGCTAATTCCACCGTACTTAAATGCTACACTGAATACAGAAAATGAGCAGATGATCTGGCGATAGCGATGTGCTTTCCTACACTGAAAAAAGATGAAGCGTTAAGTTGTTAAAAGCTTGTTTTAGTCGTGACAGCAAGACCTCACCTCAGCGAGTCATCGGCTTTGGATTGTACGCAAGCTATCGGCAAACGGTACACAACAAAATGGCCGCCGCTCTGACCGTCCTGCTACGTCGATTCGAATGCGACGACGTGGGAAGCATGCGACTGCTGCATGTTACTTAAGAGATTTGAGTTCTCAGTGACATCAATATTCCCCTGAATAATGGGGAAAGCATTTCTGGCACTTCTTGAAGCTTTCCAGTTTGCAACATGAACCAACTCACACAGCGGCAACACCCTCGACTCCATTCTATCGCACGGGATGGAGGTTTTTCTTTGTTATTATAAAACTTCCTCGTGCCGCTAGCCCGTCTTTGTATCGATGATGCCGACGTATTTACTGCATCGGAACTTTCACTCCACTCGGTGAGCGACGGCCTTGGGGCCCTGGCTCCTTTTTCGCTGCAGCAAATCGAACCAGTCTGGTTCTTTTCAGTAGCTATTTCTCTCACTTAATCAGTAACAATAAACACAATCCTGGATTTCTTTCACTGGAGCCAAACTTACTCTGAACTCTTTATGACTCACGATGTCTCAGTTTAGCCTCGTGCTTATAATCCATGTTGGTCCTGCCGATGAGAATGCTGTAAACTTTCTGAAAAAAAGGTTGTATTTTTAAACCCAGAAGCACAGGAACATATAAGCTTCTCTATGCTGGACCATCAGAAACCCTGGGACTTCTCCTCTTCCCCCTGAGTGCCTCATTCCAGATGTTTTGGATTTGGATCTTCATCCACCAAGATATTCAGCCTCTCCTCTTATCTCTCTCTCTCTTTCTCTCTGTGTGAATGCTTAAGCTTGGCCTCATGTGTGGTTTTGTAGTCTGACCTCTTCCCAGCTCTCCATGGTGGAGAGGTTGATCTGTTTGATCACACCTGGAAGTTGCATGACGTACTCCCTGATAAATACTGTTTGCAATCTATCTGTAATGTTGTAATTCTATATAATATATGTTTGTCTATTTTATACACACATTTATTGTGCATGTCTGTCCGTCTTATGAGACGGATCACTCTGCTGTTGCTCTTATAGTTTTTTCCTTATATGGCCAGAGCATGCTGTAATAATTATAAAGATATTGGCCTTATAAATGAAATTGACTTCTGGCGGTCGTGGGCTTCCATACAACTCACAAACACAACTCACAAACACTCCCCACCTCCACACATGAAGAAATGTGTCTAAGAAAGCAATGAGGGCTTGACTCGTCGTGTTTGAGGTAGACTCGGGACCCAAAGCCCTTGAAGTCTACTGGACAATCGTCAAAGAACCAAACACAGAACAGAAAAAAAGGTACATTGCTGATTGTGAATTGAGAAGACAAAAAAAAGATGAGCTAACAATGGTTTTTCATCTAAGGTTCATCATCATTTATTAGAAAATGTTCTTTTACCTGAGAGAATCCTTCAATAGCTTCCTTTACCCAGTCACAAAAAGTGGTCTGTGTTCGTGTGTGTGCATGTGTGTGTGTGTGTGTGGAGTGGGTCTAAGCTGATGCTCTCTCTCATGGGTGGGCGCATTTTAAAAGCAATCATGAGATTATTATTTTCCCACAAATGCATAAAAAAAAGAGGATCTGAAGAGAAATACGCCGAAAGGTCCACTCACTCACTTATTGCACTTCAATAAAAAAATCATTGTAAACTTTATAATTAGTCCTTAACTGTCTTTGCCTAAAGGCTGCAACTCTTAATTCGTAATAAAAAAAACAAACAAACCATTAAATGGTACAAAAGGCATTTGGCTTGGGTGCAATTTACATTTTTTTTCATTTTGTCACAATTATTACCAACAAAGATTCTTCCACTTATCGCGGATCGGTTTGGGCCATTCAAAGTGCATTTTAGTTAAGTGCTCAAGGTCAACTAGGGGTCAGCGGGTTGGAGACTCTCATCTCAGTGGGGTGATGCAGAGTTATTTTTCTTTTAAAGATTTGTTTATTGCAAATCAAGTCAAATCCTTTCCTCGTATCTTAAAAGCAGAGGTAACGGGTTAAGTAGACTTGCACCCCACTGATGGACCTCCACCACCCGGAATACTCTTTTAATGTCTTTTAACATTAAGTTAGTCGCGGGACATAAAAGAATTAAAGCTTCACACACATATTGCAGTAAGATTGAGTTTAGGGGCTTATCTAGATCTTAATTTGTGGCCTTAAGGCTCAACCCAACGAACACAGAGAGCATCGCTTCAAGTAGACACACCTACACTTCCAAAACAACACACACACACACACACACACACACACACACACACACACACACACACACACACACACACACACACACACACACACACACACACACACACAAACACCACTTTCTGAGCAGTTTACAAAAAAAAACCAGCACATCTCGTAGAATCCATATACTCTCCACAACATCCCCAGTACCCCTCCTACTTGTTCTCCGAGACCCCCGGACCACCGGGAAGAGGGTCTTCAGGGTCACGGGAAGAACCTCTGGAACTCACGCCAGGCCCAATTTGATTTCATAAGCCAGACGGGCCTTGTTGTTGTTGTTGTTGTTGTTGCACCGTGCTTGTCTTTTCACGGGGAAGCAGGAGGGAAATTGCATAGACATCTTGCTATTTGCATGTCTTCACAAACTCTACATTTGGCATAAGGGGGGGGGGGGGGGGGGGGCAAACACAACCATGAAACCAACAAAAAAAACAAAAACAAAAAACATCACAGACAATCTCCACCCTTGCCCAATGTGTCAACATGTGAGAATAAACTGGGGTCATAATATCTATGGTGGGCTCGGAGGGCCCCCGCAAAGCCAGCGAAACCCCCCACACTTTGCTTGGTTCAGGGGCGTCGTCGTGGACCAAAGCGGAAAGAAATAATATTCAAACTGTCATCATCCTCTAAGATGCCATTTACACTTCACTTCATGTGTCTTTGGGTGCAGATTGGATTGCTATTGGAGCGAGAACAAGTCAAGTGGAAATGCATCTAAGAGGCATTTAAGAGGAAATCTAGTTGTCGGAACCAACCGGGGACGTGGTTTCAGACGCACTCGATCCAGATGTTTTGAGGAAGCTATCTGTGGAAGTAGCCGCTGAAGCTCCTGGTGTTTCTGACCGTTAACCAATCAGCTTCAGGCTCCAGTTCAGCACCACCATCTCGACTCGGGGCGGGGCTTAGTGTCTTAAATTTGCATTTGCATACAAGAAACTTGAAGTGAGGAGTGTAAACGGCGGCCCTGGTATAAACTGGTCCAGGTGTATGACGGACTTGTTTTAGAAATTGAGATGCGAGATTTTAAATTTTCTTTCTTCAGGCTGGCTTCTTGGGAGGCAATGGGTTGGCGGACAAATGGGGAAATCCATTTTGGCCTTTCCCAACATTGATGCGGGTGTGTTGCAACCACAATAGCCGACATCCCCTCTAATTGACAACCAGCTCAGGTTCTACTCACACACCCCAACCTCCCACCCTCCTAAACCTTATAGGCTACTGTAGCTGCTGGCCACACCCACATCAATAGTTTGTAAGAATTCAATCTGACTCCATAGATGAACACACTTACACACACGCACAAACACACAACTGTCGGCATTCATGTGTGGTGTGTGATGTCGTCGTGAGAATACGAGGGGGACGAATCTATCTCTTTGCAAAACAACAGGAGGCACAGGGTTCATGATTAATGTCACGGGGCACTTCTGAATATGGATCAACATGCACATGTGAGAGAGTGCATACATACAAATGTATGAAGCAATACACATTACTTTGCTTTTTTTTTTTTGTCACCCCCCCTTCCCCCTCCCTCCCCTCTCTTACATGGCAGCGGGGACGGAGAGGTTCAATTTACTTTTGTTGCAATAAATCTTGAGTGTTGTGTATGTGTTTTTCTTCCGTATTTACATCCTTGGTTATGGCCAAAATAAAATGAAACGAAAATCAAAAAACAGAAAGAAAAAAAATACATATAAAAATACACAACATTGCACCTTGCAGACGGGCAATATATATTCTCAGTTTTGTAGTTTGTTTGTAACGTCTGTGTGACACCACTATCTTTTCTGCTGGTGTGTGGAAGTTGGGTTGTGGGTGCCCCTCCTGTCAGCTACATTCAATACCATAAAACTCTCAGCCATTACAAAAGTCATAATCCCTCAGTCTCTGGGTCATTCACATTTTAAAGTTTACTGTCTATAGACTGTGCCTTTGAGTCGGAGAAGCGCTCACATTAGCAGATGATCTCTAACGTCTCACAACCGAATAAAGGTAGAGCACAAAAGCTTGAGGGAAGAGTCCTTTTGTAACTTCTACTGATGCATACACACAAGCACATATTATCTTTAACATATACATACATATATATATATATATATATATTTTATCTATATATGCATCTCTGAACTTTCACATGTGCCTGTAAAATATGACTCCTCCCAAGTTCCTTTGAGTTTTGTGTTGTGTGAGGTATGACAAGATTGTTTAAGTTTTTTTTTTTGTATTTTCAGTTTCTGTTGCATTATTTTTCCTGTTTGTGTTTTTTTTTCATTTAATAAAAAAAAGAATATATATATATATATATATATATATATATATATATATATATATATATATATATATATATATATATATATATATATATATATATATATTAAAAAAATCCTGTTTTGTTGGTTGTAAATTCCTCCTGATAAAAGGGGACGGACAACTGGACAGACACACAGACAAACAGATCAGTTGGCTTTTCAACACAAAGTATAGATGTGAAAAAGAAGTGAAATATTCTCTGTTACACTGCACGCATGGTCAAAAAGTGACTACAGCTGTTTTTTTCCTTTTTTACACAGAAGCAGTTCAAGCGTCAAAAAACAAAAACAGAAAAATAAGAAAACAATGATAAAATGAAAAAAACATCTCCAATACTTTTGTTCAGGAGTCTTTTTTTGTGTTTTTTTTTAAAAGTCATCTCTTTTCATCTCGTTTTGTGGATTCATAATCATTTCATATATCTTTTTTTTCTTTTCTTAATCTAAATCAGACTCAGAAGGTAAAGCAGCATTATAACCCCTGACTGTCACACACACACACAGACCCGGTCAGCTCACAGAACAAAGGACATCAATAGGGTTTCTCTTTTCTTTTTTTATACTCTTCTCAGTTCTTTTTTTTTCTAACGCAGATGTGTTGGAAATTCCAAACCTGCACCTCTGGAATGAGGGATCTCTTCCTGATCCTCACCACGTGTGAAAGCTGGAGGTTATCCTTTTGGAGGGAGCTGAAGGGGGGGGGGGGGGGGCATTTGGGGTCGTCAGCTGGCATGGGAGCAGGGGCTCGTAACGCGGCTGTCGTGGGAACCGAAGGCGAGGCCGTTACGCATCCCTGCGCCGCCGCCGCCCCGTCCTCCGAGTGTTTGTTAACATCGTCTCTCCTGACCGGCCACGGCGCCCTCTCTCTCCCATGTCAATGATGGCAGTGAGGGTCGGAAAAGCTTTGTTTGCTGTTGTTTTTGTTTCCCGTCCCGCGCTTTCTTTCTTTCTCGTACATCCTCACAATCGCGCGCTCAAGTCTCTCGTTCCCGTCGCTGCTGCTTTGCCGATCACATTCATTCGGTGGCGCCCCTCTAAAAGGAGCGTTTGTGGCCAGCCTTGTCTCACAAGGGAGAGGCCTGGATCCCGTTTGGTGTCAATGATAATTTTTGGGGCCAAACTGGGGGGGGGGGAACTAGGGAAGAGGAGAGAAGATGATCATCTAAATTTGAAATGTCGATGGGAAAATGAATTATTAATGCAACACAGCCCTCCAGCGCGGGTTAAGCGGCGAGGGTTGTGTGCTGTTGGTCTAATACTGACTAACGGGTCAGGTTTGGGACTGAGCCCACTGCGACTGCCGGCATCTGTTACACAGAAAAACACCCAAAACTCGCCCTAAAAATCAACACCCGTCACTCAAAACCCGCCCCAAAGTGAGGCGGGTTTTGGTTGGTTGATTGGGGACGGGATTGGTTTAATCCAACAGTTCTCGGGTTAAAATTGGATGAGTAAGGGGCTGAAAGGGAGGACCGCTGCAGTAGTGCAAAAGCTCCCACCAGCCTGGCTGGTTGGGGGCCGTTTTAACGGTGGTAGGGGCGCAATTTAGTCTGGAGCTCGGCTCCAGGAAAGGGCTTCGTCGTGGGATAGAAGTCGGGTAAGGCAGGGCAGGTGATGGATCTCTGAAAGTGGTGATTGAGAAGGGGGGGTTTCTTCTGGGAGTCCGACCGGGCGCTCCAGTTCCTCTCTCCTCCGTCGGAGCGGCGAGGCTCGTCCGTCCGTGTCGATTACCCACAATCCCTGCCGCACGTCGCTCTGCTTCGGTACTTCTTCAGGGGTGCAGATCCCCCGACCTGCACAGGCGCCGAGCGGGAACTACTGGGAACTGCTTGGCTTTTTAAAATATAAAATAGATTCTTCTTTAGTCTTTCTCTGTTTTTCGTCCTCTTCCTGCGAGAGTGGCTTGGCCCCAGAATTGGAATGAACAGACCAGACTGGGCTTTTGTGATCAAATCAACATTCTTGAATGGTCGTTTTGGCTCTGCCATGGACGTCTGCCGGGAGATATTACCGTGATAGTGGTGAGCGTTGGTAAAGTGCACGGGGACTAAAAGAGCTTTTGAGCTGCCTCCTAAGAAGCTTCATTTCGGTGGAGAACATTCTACTTTCTTTCTTTCTTTTACGCCTAATGCACAGTCCGTGCATGCATGAAAGCTTATTCCCTGTGAAGATCTAACGGCAGCCATCACGAGTGTGTGGAAGATCGCCATGATGCAGGAGGAAACATCCCTTTTTGCATTGCTCATTAAACGGGCGTGGCCACCGAGGGTTGTTTATTCTCCCCGGTATTCTCTCCGCCAATCCGTCCTCTTGCTACTCGCGTAAATGGGCTGCACATCTACACCGTCCTGGTAAATCCAAATTTCCTCCCCCTCAAAAAAAAACAACACTTGGTCCCGTATAACAAAAAGAGATAACCCGAACGCGATGGGTACCATTCCCTGGAGTCGGTAACAAAAAAAACATTTTTTCCGGGGGGAGATGGCTGGCCCTTCCTGTCTTCAATGGTATTCCATTTCAACCAAGTGATAGCACTGAGGGTGTGCGTGCGCACGTGTGTTTGTGTGTGTGTGTGTGTGTGTGTGTGTTCATGACGTGAGTGTTTTTTTTGTGCACCGGCGTAAATATTATGCACATTTGCTGCGTTACCCTACACAATGGTGTGTGTCTGTCTGTGTGTAGGCTGCGGGCAGCCGCCTCGTGTCCACAGAGGTGAGGTAGTGCCTGACACCAGCCTGGGGGTGTAATCCACTTTTGAGGTAAATGGTAGCCTTCTTGGCGTTTGCCTGCTCTCAGTGACGCCCATGTTTAAAAAAAAAAAAAAAAAAGAAGAAAAAAAAAAAAGGCAAATGCGCATATGGAAGCCTGGGAGGGCCACACTGAGCAGAGTCCGTGAGGAGAGGACTCTGAACAAACCCTGCAGGTTAGGGCTGTATATCGACACTGCCGCGCAGTGCATACAGTAAAATGAGGCATTCACGTTACTCTGAGGTGATGTGTGTTTATGTGTGTGTGTGAGAGAAAGACAGAGAGAGAAAGTGTGTGTGTGTGTGTGTGTGTGTGTGTGTGTAAGATGAGCTTTGCCGTCTCGCTGGTGGTTGCTGCTACTGAAAACCTCCTTGGAGGCTGCGTGCGGGAGATTTATTCTGACTAAATCTTGTTTCCTCTCTCTATCTCTGCTCCTCCCTCCTCCTCTCTCTCTCTCTCTCTCTCTCTCTCTCCCTTCCTCCTCCCCAACCCCTTCTTTCTTTCTTCCTTCCTTTCAATGCTCCGACTCCTCGGAGAGAGAGGAGAGCTTCATTATCATTAATAAGACGGTGGGCTGCTGGCACAAGCAGCACGGGCAATGACAAGGCAAGTCAGCTCATATGTGTGTGTGTGTGTGTGTGTGTCACAGGAGCCGGTCCAATGACAAAAACAAAGGTAGATATGGAGCCATGTTCTGCACATTTTCAACACAATTTCATAAAAACTGGAGTAGCCTTGTATAAATATAGCACCGGTTTTCACTGGGATGTAAGTGCAAAGCTCCAAAAAACACCAAAAACAGCTGTTAAACGGCTCAGATTGAGTTGAGGAATTGATAAAAAGACTAATAAGTCCGGCAGCTCTGCTATATATCCTGCAGCCGGTACACACCCAAGCAATGCCGGGAGCATCTGCTGACTTTCCCAATGTGCAGTGTTTGCTGCTGATTGCGTGTGCATGCATGGCTGCGAGCAACAATATGTCACCTGTGTCCATATTTTCTGAATTACTGCCATGACACAGATTCAGAAATAATACTGAGAGGTGCTTGCCAGCGTGGAAGCTGGAGACATGGGCTTCAAAAAGGTGTGTAAATCTATGGCTGCTTACAAAAGAAAAGAACCTCTGCAAATTGCGCTGCTCTGAAGAACTGAGGTGGAACAGGCTGAGTGTGTGTGTGTGTGTGTGTGTGTGTGTGTCAGTGTGTGTGTGTGTGTGTCGGTGTACGTGTCTTGGCAAATGGCTACAACTCTTACTAGATAAGACATCATGCTCAGACAGAAGGGCCCCCGCACAGATTTTGAAAACAGAGGTAAGTAAAAGGAGGAGAAAGAGGTGGAGGAGAGGGTGTTTGTGAAAACAAAATCCTCTGTTCGCTTGACTCTCCTGTTGCTGGTGTGTTGTTTCTGCTATTGTTGGTTCCAGTTTTTATCCTAAAACCACAGACTGTAAATGCGAGGTCGAGAGAAAAGCAGAGATGGCTCTCCCTCCGTCCTTTCCTCCCCTATTCCAAACGAAGAAAAAAAAGAAAAAGATGGCCCTTCCCATCTCCCAAAGTTTGCCCCGGGGCGTCTTCCTCGTCCCAAACGGCGACAGCGTGTCACACCTCCTGGTCCTCGAAGACCTCCAGGAAGAGCGGCGGGAAGAGTTCGTTGGGACACTCCACCTTCATGTGAAGGAAGCGGCTGGCGTGGCACGCCCCGATCATCCGCAGGTCGGTCACCTTCATCAGGAGCTTCGGCCAGAAGTGAGGAATGTTGTGCTTGCGGTAGTTGATGTAGTGCTCGAACGCCAGCAGGTACGTCTCCTGGCACTTCTCGATCTTGTCCATGCAGGTGAGGCCCGAACGATCTGGTGACGGAGGAGGAGGGAGAAATGAGTGCATAGTAAAGGATAAACTGTGTGGGCTTGGTTGCATTTTTGCATCCTTTTTAAAGCGACGGTAGCACTTTATAATAACTACACACTATTTAGCATTAGTAAAGCATGAGCAAACACTTAATTAATCATTTATAAAGTGTTGTTACAACATGAACACTCATTAGTAAGAAGCCCTATACGTCCTTAATAGTTGGTTTGCAATATAGATTACAAATGGGGACTCCATCATTTATAAAGTATGAAAACCCAATCATGAAATGCATAATAGTCAAGCTTATTAATCAAGAATAAAACATTAGCATGGACAAATCTGATGGCTTTTCTCACAAATTAGAGGAGTGGTCAAGTACTTGTAGGCGGGATTTGTGTGTTCAGGAAAATGCAGGTATAAATGCAGGGCTGTGTATGCAAATGTACATGTAAAAGATAATTAAAGGGGTGTTGGGGTGATTGTATTTTTTTTTTTTACTTTAATATTGTCTGACAAACCTCATTTTTTTATTTATGTGTAATGTTAATATATGAAAATGAATACAAATATATAAATGTGTTTATGAATTGCATACTAATGAGTTACTAATGAGTGTTCATGTTGGAATAATGCTTAATAAATGATGAATTAAGTGCTTTACTAATGCTAAATAGTGTGTACTTATTATAAAGTCCTACCAAAGTGGCAATAAACAAATGTTTCTGTTGAACTGTGTCAGCGACCTGAGGCAGCGCTCGCAATAAACGTGTTGCAGGGTGTCCTCTCACTCTTTTATAACCAAAATAGGCAGTTTCTAGGTTATTTACAGTAGCTCCATCGCCTCTGATTGGCTCACACGTTACTACTGATGAGCATGATTGGTGGAGGGTTGTCGGGGTTAACGAGTAAAAAAAACATCACAAGTGGATGTTTGTCATAAGGAGGGCCGTCCTCTCTAATTTTATTACAACGTACTAATTATTGGAGGGTATTTTATTCCCCCGGGGCCGATGCAGGCTGACTTTATGGACGGAATAAAAATTACAGATCTGTCGGACGGTGTCACGACCAAAGTAAGTGTTCACCTTAATGTTGACGTGGCACACTGATTAACAAGACGCCCGCTACACCTATAAACCTTTCACTAGGAAACTCCGTCCTCGGCCAGCGGAATCAGCATTAGACACATCCTCTCTTTATTTGCATCCTATTATTTCAAAACTCTGAGCACTTTATGTGACATGCATCCTAAAAATCCCCCCCTAAAAAAAGTCTCACGTTAAGAGCTGAGAGGGAAAGGCTTTTTAATCACATTTAGGATGGAATTTAGATTCCCTCCACTCAACACTGAATATGTATGTGGACTTTAATCTTCATGCCATAATTACATTCTGACTCACAATAGGCGACAATGTATACAGTGTAAAGCGGCGGGTAATGAATATGGACTGTCATGGAAATGTGTCTCCGAGGGCACAAAATTAACATTTACATTACATTGAGCTCAAACCGCGAGACGGCCGAGTGTGTGAGATTCGCTCCGCGGAGTCGTGCATAGATAAAACGGGATCTGAAGCCAACAACAACCTGAGCTCATGAGCAGCACGGACTGCAGCAGCGCCACCTCCGTGTCGTCCAGGTTGAACTGCGCCAGGCTCTTGCCGAGGTCGAAGATGGCGTCCGACACCACGCCCAGGCCGCCGTTCTTCAGCTGCTCGCGCTTCACGGCCATCTCGCCGCTCAGCGTCAGCGTCTCGCTCTCGGGGTCGTAGCGCATGGCGGCTCGCAGCGACATGATCTCCATGCAGCAGCCCTTCAGCAGAATGATCTGGTCTTCACACGGTAGCTGGTGGGAGAAAGGTTCTTATTATTAAACACATTTCAAGGCTGTGAACTCCAGAGATCGGTGGTTACGAGGAGAAAATTACTGTAAAAGTCGGGTTACAAGCCGCTACTACGTTCAGTGGGTGTCCCCGCTAGTTCCCCGCTGTAGCCAGCTAGCGCTGCTGCTAGTTCCCCCGCAAACTTCCGCTAGCTCTCCGCTAGCTCTTGCTAGTTCCCCGACAACCACCGAAGGTAGCGGGACCAGCCCCGGCTCGACGCCCGACTCGGCAGCGGGGAGCTAGCAGCAGCAGCGCTAGCTAGCAGCAGCAGGGAGCTAGCAGTAGCGCTAGCTTGCTACAGCGGGGACAACCACCGAAGGTAGTAGCGGCTTGTAACCCGGCTTTTACGGTACTGTGGATAACTTCAGTTACAGATAATGTGGTTGCTGGTTTTTTTCTTTCATTTTATGGAGCAACGGGAATGGAAGTGGGTCTGGATATTTTTTTATTGTTATTCTGTTTTTGATTCCGTTGCTTAATGCATTTCTGACTGATTCTTATCAGATGATTTATAGCAGCAACTTCATCAATAACCATATTTACGCTGCACTTTTCAAAAGCTGTGTTTAGAAAATGTTCACTCAACAATCAAATCATAGAGAGCAAAAGTCACTTTTTTAAGATAATGAAGATAAAGCTTTTATACTTTGGGACGAAATAGAATATAAGGAACAGATAGAAGATAATGAGGTATATTGTATTTTAGTAGATGTTTAGAGTAGATGACAAACTCCCCCTCCTAAAAAAAAATAGGCCACACAGACATAATTAATTTACAACAAAAAAGCCAAAATAAGATCTGCCCTGAATTATAACAGAACAAAAATGCACCCCACACACACACAGCCACAGACACACACACACAGACACACACAGACACACAGACACACACACACACACACACACACACACACCCACCCAGAGGGGAAAATATAAAACAAAACAAATGGATTTCTGGATATTCTCATGCATTCATACGCTGAACGCCATCTTAACACGTGACCTGGATGGAAGTCTGAAGCATTATAATGTATGATTTGAGATATATATATAAGTATACAGATGTTATGGAGAGAAAACAGGAGGACGGGCTGAAGACACTGGCGGAAATGTTTTTCCGCTGATGAACACAGATTATGACTAATACGCCCTGATTTACATGGATATTAGAATCTCTGGGTTGAAACCCATTTAATTAAATCTGCCGACTCCGGGTGTGCTGAACTAAAATCTCACCTTCGTGTCAGCTTGTTTCATATTTCACTGCTCTCGACTGCTGAGCAGATTAATTGGCATTAATTGGCTTGATTTGTCTTCTAAATGTGCACCTGGAGGTGCAATTTTTTTTTTGAGAAAAAGCTGGCTTTGTTTTCGTGCGTTCTTATCTGTAATTCACCGCAGTGGTACAAACAGGTTCTCTCTCACATCAGATCAAAATGCTTCTCCTTATATCTAATATAATCTATTAGATTGTGAAAGAAAGATAACGTAATAAACATGACTGATTATCTGCTCTAGTGTCTGGAATACTAAAACTCTGCGTCCTTATCGGCTGCCGTTTGATTTCTTCATCTCTAAAACGAACAGAACGTCCAGCAGCAGCAGCATCCATCAAAAATAATAAGAACATTTATATAACAGAACAATATAAATGAATTCAGTGTTTTTAAATATGCAGATTAAAGAAGAAGAAAAAAGTTTACTCCCAGTGCTCTCTGGGATTCATGTTCTCACAAACGACTTATCCTCTCAAGACTCTTTCTTTCTCACACACACACACACACACACACCCTGATAATTATCCAATCTACGGTCCCATTACACGAGCACAGCCAGAAGCACATGATTACATGTTGCTAATCAAGGCTGATTGTTAGCAGCAGCAAAGGCTTCTGGGTAGGGTTTTTACAAGCCGGATGTAATGTTCAAAGACCCGCACTCACCTCGGAGAACATGGGCAGTTTTTTGGCAAAGTCGACGACGCGGGTGATGGCAGGAGTGATGATCTTGGTGAACTCGCTGAAGGCCTCCAGGTCCACCTTGTCGCCGTCTGACGTCGGGGCGGCCGGGGACTGGCCGATCTTTTCTGGCTACGTTGGGGGAAAAATAAAAACGGTCGATTAGAAAGCAAAAGAGCCACTAGAGCGGTTATTATTCTTGTAAACAAATCCAGAGAAAAGACCAAACTGATCCCATTAATACATATTGTGTGTGTGTGTATTAAAGCCTGATATCTCTTCTTCCTCTGAGCCACAGAGCTCCATTAAAAACACATGAATGAGCCTCGCTGTTGTTGCTTCATCTCCATGAACTCTATCACACACACACACACACACACACACACACACACGCACACACACGTTCTTCTGCCACAAATACTCACTAGAGTACCAAATGTGAATTCATCCGCCGCTGAAAATAGTCCCCAACAAATGCTTTATTTCCTTTTGAGTGGAGCCACGTGAAAGCTACCAGATGTTTTAAAGCGCTCACTGGGATTTATTATTATTATTAAGACGTGTGTCTTCAGTTAACCAACAGACTTGGAGGGCTTTGTGTCAAAGACCGGTTAAGGAAGCAACAAAAGCAAAAAAAAAAAAAAGCACAAAGATAAAAGAAAAAGGGTACAAAAAGGATTGAATGCAGGGATCTTTTGACTGGAGGGGTTTCAATACTACTTGGTACTGGGTTATTTTGGTACCTTCAAAAGGTACCGAGTTCCGATATCCAACACTGGAGACATATTTTTAGGTGTTGGTGCCATCACGTGTGTGCAAAGTGTGTGTGTTTTAAATTAAAGAGCCCAGAAGAATAAAATAGGATTATAGGGAAGAATCAATAAGAGCGGTGCAGGGTTTAGAGGGCACAACGCAGTTTTAAACAGTTTTTATGGCCTTCACACAAAGTGCTCACTTGCCTTTGGGAGACAAATTAAAATCACTTTACCAGATAAGGAGGGCAGATTGTGCTCCGTGAGAGGGATGGGACGCATCACCCGGCTGATAGCGCTTCCTTAGAGGAGGACTGCGGCTCCGTGATACGTATGTTTACAGAGTCGGCCGAGGATATAACGCACTCGTCAATGTAAAAAAATACCTTCATTTGAGATAATAGTAGGAGAATTATCACCTCGCACGATGGACCATCAATCATAATCCAGAACGGGGAGGGACTAGTATGAATTTAAGCCAATCCTGTGCGAAGCAAGTGTGAACAATGTAAACAAGCGGAGCAATAACTTTGATGGACCGCGACTCTGGAGCCAAAACAAAGCCCTGGTTTCCCCCCCGAGTCGAGGTCAGCGGCGGGTTTTGTTCCTTCCACAAAAAGCAGAGCGAGCAGCTCGAACGCTTTATTGCTTTTGGTGTGATTTGCTGATATTGTGCGGTAGAGATTGTATATAATTATATAGATTCCAATATAATGGAACTAACTGGCACCAAAAAAAATACATTGGAGAAAAAAGACCCAGTTATTCGGGATAATGAACGGGAGCTTGTTGCGAGCAGTTTCATAGAGGAACTATTTTCTTTCCACCGAACCACATGAGGGAAGCGTGCATCTACACTGTATATTGACGTTTGGGGTGAACCGTCCCTTTAAGGGGTTGCTCTAAACTATTTTGGTGGAACATATTTTCTCACTTCCCTCCTGTGGTATCAAGGTTTTCAGATATTTGATATTTCTGTATATATACCCCCAACACAATGGGATGAAAACTCATCTTTTCCAGAAATTTAAAAAAAATTTAAATTCAGTTTTAAATGTCCTTTTCTCTCTCTCTCCAATATTCCATATACCTCCATTGCATCGGTGTGCCAGCAGGAATCTCAAAACCTGGCCCAAAAAATAAAATAATCTTTCTGCAGGGCGGGATGTGAGTGATTCTTCAAGACGTTTCATCTCAATTCGGTTTCGTTGGAGCTCGAGCAATTACACAAACGTGTAAAAGTGTTCGTGAACGTCCTCCACGTCTTTTCTTTCGGACTAATGCGATTTCCCCGCGGCTGTTGATGCACGTTTATTGAGCGCGTGGCCGTGTGGGCGGCGTCCAGGGAAAACACTCAGAGGCGGGAGCCTAAACATTGTGGGGAGATATCGTAAAACTCAATGTGGCTCAAGCATTCCTCCTCTGTCCCGTATAGAAGAAAAAGAAACAGTTTCTCAGAGTCCCAAAAGGGGCTGACGTTATTTGGACTGGCATGAACCAACAGCAGCACACTGGGAACCGGCAATCGACTGGGAGGAAACGCTCTTTTCCTGCAGCCTCATCAGTTACGCGGCGAGCTTCAACTGTTGACCTTTTATCAGACGGATTAGAGCCGGGGAGTTTGTTCCAGTAGAGGAACGAGGATCTCATCTGGCTCGGATGTTTCTACCCCTGTGCTCTGAACGCGATTAATAAAGATAATAGCGTTAAGCGCTTTGTTTTACATTATAGAACCATGGAGCCCCTTTAGTCCCCCCAAAAAATTCCACACACACTTTTCAAGACACTCCAGTGAAATATAAACATCTGAACCTCAGGTCGCTTTCTTCCGAGAAACACTGATATAAACATCTGGTAATAATACGCTCAGATTCAAACTGCACAAAATGTGAACTGCGTCACAAGATGATAACATCACCGTGTGACTGCAGAACTGCGCTTAATAAAAATAAAATAAAATGCTGATGTTTTTGAACGCCTAATTCTGAATATCTGCGTTCAACCAAAACCATCTGTCCTCCGAGCATCGAATCACACAAGGAGACTGATTTTAAGATTTAGTGGCTGAACATCGTGCAAGGTAGCTGCCTGCTTATTAGTCTATGTTTAACAGGAGAGTTACTAAGTATGACGGTCATGTGTGTTGTCGTTGTGTCTCAGAGGAGGAAGGCATGAAGACGGCTCGGTTTTGTATAGATGTGCTTTTGTTCGGGTTTCTACGAGACGAGGCTTGTTGACACAAACACTTTCACACAACTTCTATGCCCTGTCCAACACAAGTGGCAATAAAAAATAACCACGACGACTACTGGAGACATGCACAGACCCACACAGCTGTTTACGAGGAGAGAGAGGGAGAGGGAGAGGGAGAGGGAGAGAGAGACGGAGACTTTGGCAATACTGTCTTTTTTTGGAACATTCATGCCAATAAAGCACATTGAATTGTGAGACAGAGATAGAGAGGGAGGGAGAGACAGAGAGAGCGAGAGGGAGGGAGAGAGGGAGACATAGAGAGTGAGAGAGGGAGACAGAGGGAGGGAGAGACAGAGAGAGCGAGAGAGAGGGAGGGAGGGAGAGAGGGAGAGAGACAGAGAGCGAGAGAGAGGGAGGGAGAGAGACAACGAGAGGGAGGGAGAGAGGGAGTCAGACATAGAGAGAGAGAGAGAGGGGGAGAGAGGGAGGGAGAGAGACAGACATAGAGAGACAGAGAGAGTGAGAGAGGGAGACAGAGATAGAGGGAGAGAGAGGGAGGGAGACAGAGATAGAGGGAGAGAGGAAGAGAGAGGGAGGGAGAGGGAGGGAGACAGAGAGAGTGAGAGAGGGAGACAGAGGGAGGGAGAGACAGAGAGAGAGCGAGAGAGAGGGAGGGAGGTAGAGAGACAGAGAGCGAGAGAGAGGGAGGGAGAGAGGGAGTCAGACATAGAGAGAGAGAGGGGGAGAGAGGGAGGGAGAGAGACAGACATAGAGAGACAGAGAGAGTGAGAGAGGGAGACAGAGATAGAGGGAGAGAGAGGGAGGGAGACAGAGATAGAGGGAGAGAGGAAGAGAGAGGGAGGGAGAGGGAGGGAGACAGAGAGAGTGAGAGAGGGAGACAGAGGGAGGGAGAGACAGAGAGAGAGCAAGAGAGAGGGAGGGAGGTAGAGAGACAGAGAGCGAGAGAGAGGGAGGGAGAGAGGGAGTCAGACATAGAGAGAGAGAGGGGGAGAGAGGGAGGGAGAGAGACAGACATAGAGAGACAGAGAGAGTGAGAGAGGGAGACAGAGATAGAGGGAGAGAGAGGAAGGGAGAGAGGGAGGGAGACAGAGAGAGACAGAGATAGAGGGAGAGGGAAGGAGGGAGAGAGGGAGGGAGACAGACATAGAGAGACAGAGAGAGAGAGACAGAGAGCGAGAAAGAGAGAGAGAGAGAGAGAGAGAGACAGAGACAGAGAGAGAGAGAGTGAGAGAGAGAGAGAGACAGAGACAGAGATAGAGAGAGAGAGAGAGAGAGACAGAGAGAGAGAGAGCATTGTAACTTGCAGCTCTGGAGGCTCGACCAAATCATAAAACGTGAAAGACACGCAAGGCGTTAAAAAATAAAAAACGTGGAGCTCTTTAGTGTCGACAGAACGCCGTTTAAGCGCCCAAAGCGACGCGTGAAATCGTTGCTGATGAGCTGCATTCATCCACGGCCAGCGAGCGGTTTAAATGTGACACTTCACGAGGAGGAGGAAATAAAAGTGACGGGAGTCACATGACCTAGTCTTTTAAATCCCGGTTCTTGGGAGCCCTGCTGTAGAGACTTCGCAGGGTTAATAAAAAAACACGTTCCTTGATTCTACAATCTCAGAAGGGAGGTTTGTAAACACCTCAGATCCACTCTCGTTCTGGATTGAGCTCTGATGCTCAGAAACATCCTCAGCACGTTAAAACCAGAGAGATCCAGGCAGGCTCTCTGCAGACGGACATCTGGTGACTAGGAGGGATTATTTCTGCACGAATCTATATAATAAATTGTTCTTATTTATTTTTCGGAAAAACCCGACGATGCTTGATCTACTCGCCGCGGCCTAAAAGTCTCGGTTCATAAAGAAGACAAAATCATCTTCCCTTCATCCCAAAACCAGCCGGGTTTCACATCTTCCTCTTCTCCTCCTCCTCCTCATCACCTTCGTCATCCCCATCGTCCCAACGCCCGGCCACGTCCTTCTTGTTGCCTAGCAACTGCGTCCACAAGTGCCATCAACCCCTCTCCAGAATAATCCCCCTCATCACACCCACCAACAGCCAAACATATTTATATATATATATATATGTCTTTTTTTTTAACAATCATTTGTCCGTGAGCTCAGCTGTGAAGTTGTTAACGAGTGTTATAAATTTTGTAAAGTGCCTCAGAGGATCCAAGGGCCAAAAACACGAGGTCACTCGGTGTGTATGTGCTGTGTGTGACGGGGTCGGGACGGTCCGGGATCGATCCGAGCCTCCGGGCCCAGCAGGAAGTCGGTTTGAGAGAAACTCTCCAACGACTCCGCCAGCGAAGGATTCGCTTTCGGCTGAGATAAGAGAGGAGAGCTCGCGGGAAAAAGTGAGGGTAGACACAGCGGGACGGTGAGGGAGGTAAACACAGAAATGAAGACGAGGAACAGATTAAAGAGAAGAGAGAGTCGAGGTGTGAATGAGAACTATGAAGGGAATTAGGTCCGGTTAAGAGCCCAGAAGGATTACCATGAATACCCCCCCCCTCCTCTCCCGAAAAGACGGAGAGAAGTGAGGAATAAAGAGACGGAAACAGGCGGCAGGGGAAACAGCGATAAAGCCACAAAGGGCTCCACTCCCTCGGCTCCGAAATTATGAAGGGAAACCTTATCGTTTATGAATTAGCGCTGCGTGTTTGTGCGAGGAGATAATGGGGGCGCGGGGTTAAACGCAGGGGAAAAGCAGGCGCGACACAGTTTACAGGGAGAGATTACGTGTGGGTTTGCACTTTTAAAAAGGTGGAGCAACGTAATTCACAGTGGACTAACTGATTCATTTCTCTCACACTTTAAATCTTGTGTTTCAGCAGCCCTTTAAAGGGTTACTTCATGTTCCTGCAGGGTGGGACCTTGAACACATCATAGTTCATGCATATTTACCAGGAATTTGCGCTTCTGTTTCCAATGAGCGCCCTGAGCGTTGGTGTGGCGGTGGGCCTCCGTCACCAGGTGGATCACCTCCCACTCGCTGTCGGTGGGCTCCGGACGGTTCTGGAGGGTTTTCACCATTTCCTCCTTCTTGCGGCGCACCCGGTTCTCCTCGATCAGGCGCCGCTTAGCCACCCGCTTGGAGTCGTCCAGCACCACTAGTGGGAGGATGGAGAGAGAGAGAGCCAAGGAAAGGAAAAGCAAAAACAGAGATATATAATTAGTTTGCGTGTTGCCTGAAGTCTGCACATATCGTCTTCTGTCTAAAGTACATACGGCCCCTTCTATATGCGGGCGCATCAGCACACACATCATTTATCTACCTCTCTTCTTAAAAAAGCCTTTTTAAAAGCAGCGATGAAATAAAGACACTCACAGTCCATGGCCATGCCCACGGCGATGCACTTCTTGAAGCGGCACAGCTGACACTGGTTGCGGGTGATCTTGTCGATGATGCAGCAGCCATCGTACTTGCAGGAGTAGCTGGGGTGGAGGTTCTTTTGAATGGTCCGACGGAAGAAACCCTGCAGACGAGAGAGAGAGAGAGAGAGAGAGACTGAGACTTTGAGTCGGCCTGTTTGTTCCAGCGGGACTAACAAACCCGCGGGGAGACGTTTTAATTACCGCCGCCTCCTCCTCTGTGCGATAAAACTAATTCAGAGATGAAATCTTTAATCAAATCTGGGTCTGTACCTGATTTGCGACCAAATCTGAGGCAATTTGTCTACATGTTAGAATCCGTGTAGTCTAATTGCTGGAAGGCAAACGGCGTGGGAGTTTAGCTGAACAAATCAGAGCTGGAAATGGATTCATATCCATGAAATATTATTCGATTAAAAAAAGGAAGAAAGTGTGCTTTTGCTGAGTGACGACGCGCTGATTGCTAAATTAAGTTGTGAACATAAATGTGAAAAATGTATTTCTTGAGAGGTGGCACAATGAAGCAGACGTTAAATGCACCAACGGGCCGCTAAGCAAAAGGAGGCGGGGTCTGTGCCAACAACAAGGAGGCGGGCCGCGATGCAGAACGCGCGCTCAGCCCTCGTGCGCCCGTACGAATGAATTTGTACCTAATGTAAAAAACGCCGGTAATCCCTCCAGACGAGCCTCAGATATCGCATGTCACCGGTGAACAAAGACGAACAATCTGACAAAGCGACGAAGACAAAAAGCGAAGTGACAGTTGACTGACAGGTGTGTGTGTAAATATGTCCGTACGGCGCCTGTGACCTTGATGTGCGTTGACTTTGACGTGACGTGAGAAGCCTCGCATCAGGTTTTCTGGCAGCTCTTATGTGGGTTATGAATCTGAAACTCTGGGATTGCATGTGAGTGCATGTGTGTGTGTGTGTGTGTGTGTGTGTGTACCTTGCAGCCCTCGCAGGTAATGCAGCGGTAGTGGTAACCTGTGGCCTTGTCACCACACACCACACATGGCTCATCCTTTTCGAGGTAGCTGGGGATGTACCCTGAGGGAGAGAAGCAAAGATAACGGTAAGACAGATAATATTACAACGTATACATATGTATATACTGTATATATTTATATTTTGTTGTCACAACATCGGTATCCAGTCCTAAATCCCCCTCACCTTCTCGCTCGGCTCCACTCGACCGAGCCAGAGCGCCCCACCCTGTGCGCCCCACCCTGCACTCTCCCCTACACATTATTTCCACTCATCACCGCTGCGACTGTGGAAAAACTTCACACACTATCCGTCTCCAGCGAGCCGGAGTCGTGAGCGTCACCAGATGATGAAAAGCAACACTCTCCAGTCGATTTTTAGATGTCCCATGTGGTTGTATTGATTTTCTCGGCCAATGAGAAGCTTTGCTACAGAAGCCCCGAGAGGAAGGTGAGAAAAAATAATAATAATAATAATCTGGTGATACATTGTTGGTCTTACCTAAATAGTTTTTTATCCTTTCCTGTCTTCTCCTGTTTTTCTTTTACAGTGAAACGGAAACAAATACAGATTTTATTTCCAAAGATAACTTTTTTGCTGTGAAAAATGCTCTTTATTTGGTTTTTCTTTCTCTCTCCAGCTGATTTTAAATTTCTCAAAACACAAGGTACATTGTGCAAGTTATTTAAATAAAAAAAGTTGCCTGGAAGAAAGCTTGCTTCTAGTAACATTTAAAACATTGGGTAGTGGTGCATTGCTGCCTCTTGTGGCCAAAATGAGTATTACAGCAACAACAGAACTTTTAGTTTTTGCTGTTTTTCCGCATGCTTCAAGATATATTTTTTAAGGAGCTTATATATTTATATGTATTACAAAGATTATCCTTCTTAAATCATAAACACAGGAGCGAAAACCGATCAGACTTTAGACATTTGCTTTTTGTCCCTTTCCCCTCAGGGCTTCCGTAGAGGTTTACATGCGTCTTGTTTTGGTGATGCCTGAACTTTGAACCTTGACGTTGACATTCAACAGTTGGAGCTAGTTTTCTCTCTGACCTGCAGGGAAACACGATCAGCCCTTTCCCTGACGAGGTTAAAGGGATCCTGTTGAGTTCGTGACCCGTAGAACGTTTTCTCAAGCGGGTTCCCAGTTTGTCTCGCCGATTGTTTTTTCACGTCATTCCACTGACTGCCAGTTGGGGGCGGTAATGTGCCAAGAAAAACGTGGATGTAAACAATGGCCGATTTTATTTATTCAAAGATTTGTCAGGCCTTAAGGAATGCACATGTTTGTGATTAACTCTGAACAGAACATAAACATAACTTTTTGTTTTGTTAACCAAAACAAAAAAAAACTCAACAGGGCACCTTTAAATGTCCACAGATTATTTATTTTTTTAGACAATTGCAGACTATTCCAGACACATTTAGTACATTTTACTACAGGACTACAGCCTCCCTCCTGTTCTGTGTCTTCTTGTTAAAAAGTCTTCAATCACATATATAAACAAACCTCTAATACATGTGATCACAACATCACAGATTAGGTCTTTAATGTCGCTATAAATGGGTTTTAAGCAAACTAGTATAATAAGGTATGTAAGGGCCATAATAAACATATTATTATTTGCATTGTTCTCTCTCTCTGCACTCTTCTTCCTCCCTCTGCAGCCTTCCTTCTGCTTTAAACTGGAGACCAGGACAGTTTGTTCTTTTTCCACGCACTGGCTACAGGACCAGTGAGACGGAGGGAGGGGAGCGCACAGACACAGGAAATAGCAGATCGCCAGTCGTTTCAAATGATATATGGCAGAGACACGGGGAGGGGGAGGGGAGGGGATGCTCGTCTGCGAGTCACAACTTAATACAGAAACATGTGTGTCTGAACACACACACACACACACACACTCATACAAAGAGGCACTGGCAGATCTTTGTACACAGACATGTGTGTGTGTGTGTGTGTGTGTGTGTGTGTG
Organism: Taurulus bubalis; assembly: GCF_910589615.1. Lineage (NCBI taxonomy): Eukaryota > Metazoa > Chordata > Actinopteri > Perciformes > Cottidae > Taurulus > Taurulus bubalis. The sequence goes on along the minus strand of NC_136590.1, from coordinate 5,191,348 downwards.
TGAGACGTTCGCATGACATATATGCTAGTGTGTGTGTGTAAATGGAGGCGTGGGGAGAGCTGTGACTGGCAGTGTCAGTTGGGCTCTGCCTTTTGGCTTTGGGACAGACTTTAGAGGAGAGGGAGGGGAAGAAAAGGATGCTGGGAAAGAGAGAAAGGAGGAGGAGAGACGAGAGCGACATACATACATATATATATATATATATATATATATATATATATATATATATATATATATATATATATACATATATAATTAAAAAGCTCTTTGTTAAAAACCCAAGTTAAGTTAAAAACCATCATATAGGGACCAATGTCAGCTCCAGTGTGCTGAGGACTATGTTTGGAAGCCGAGCCCAAAATCAATACGTCTGCAGCTCTGTGGCTACTCGGCACTCCTACGACGGGCCCTGCAATATATCTCCATCGACAAAAAAAACACCTCCAGGAAAAAACTAAAACGGAAGGACAGTTTTTGCAAGATAGATATTTTGTCCCTCCACAAGTTTCTGGCATTGCGTTTTAATTAATGTGTGTAATCGGGGTGGTATGGATCGGGTCCCTGAAGGAGTCTTGAGATTGTTCCCCCGCCCGCCAGAGGTTCCTACATGACAACAGCACAGAGAGGTGACATCTGATACTGTAAACACTGACGACATCGGGGCACGGGGAGCTGGGAACAACAGCTGTGATGCCGACTCTAGTGCGCCCACTATGGCTGCGTTTATCGGCTCTTTTCCTGAATGGCACTCCAAAAAAATTAATAAAAAAAAAACGTCCATCTGTTACTATAAAAAAAGAGTTGAATTACAGAATTAACGTATGACTGAAATGGACTACAGCTGCATCATTTATTTTTGCCTCTAAAAATGCATACAATATTTTGAAGGTTATTTTGAAGGCTGCAGGCTGCATATCAGGTTTAGGTTTTTAATGAATATCCCAAAGAAGTAGAAAATACCAACGTTTGGCATGCTTATTTATTAAATTAACTAATTAAATACCGGATTAATTCTTTCTTAACGCTGAATTCGTTGATGTTTGCCACTAGGTGGCAGCAGAACAAGCCGGAGTCGTATGAACTTGTTTGCTCACACATTAGCTAACATTTCTACCTTTATTCAGAAAGAATATTAGATATTAGCCACTTGCAGCTATTTTAATGCTCTGAATGTTGTGCATCGCTCCTTTAATGACGCAATTCTCTGCCGGTTTGTCACAGAGCATTTAAATATGTCAGATAATCTTCCGTCTCTCAACTGATTCACTAATCCTTTCAACACTTGATTCAGTCGTCTCAGAGTAAACTGGATTATTTTGCGTTCACATTAATATATCTCTGTCATGATTTGACATTTCCTGAATTGAGCATGACCCCTTTAGCGCCCCGCTAGAGCGTCCGAAGTCGGGTCGAGTGTCAAAATGCCATGCAGGATTGTTATGTTGGTGTTCCTCCCACCCTGCCTCCATCACTATCACTCTCTCTTACCTTCTTTATTCGCTTCTTTCAGCTCGAGGGATTTGGAGCTGTCACTCAGACAACGTGCTGCGTCCAACAAGAAAGCAGACAGAGCACAAGGCTTTCGTTTATTGATGACAGATGCCAAGATGTTTTTACTTTTTTTCTCTCTCTCTCTCTCTCTCTCTTTGGAGGTGACAAATCGAAAGTGCAATGCACGCGAGAGGCAGCAGTGAATCATGTAGCGCTAGCTAGCTTCTGTGCACTCACTCAACTGCATGCATTCAGTGAGGTGAGACTGACAGCGACAATATTGCTTTTCTAAAAGGAATTCAAAAGTGCATTCAAATATAGCTGAATGAAATGCAGGGGCATTTGGAGAGCTTTTATTCTCGGAGAGGAGAGGAGTATTTCTAAGGAGACTTACAAAATTCTGACTTCATTCACACTTCAGGTACGAAAGTGGAGGTTTGATTCCTAGCTGCCACTTTAGAGTGTCTCTCTCTCTCTCTCTCTCTCTCTCTCTCTCGCTCTCTCTCCCCTCCCCCCCATCAGTTACTCACCAGTCATACTCTTCAAGGAACATTGGCTGTTCTTCCTCTTCCTTTTTGGGCCATTGAGCCACCTGGAAGATTGCAAAAGAGACAAAGCAGAAAGACACATATGTAAAAATGCATGTAAATAGACCCACCACCTGCCAGCAGATTCAATATTATCATTGGACGGTCAAATTTCTGACGGGCCTTGAAGGAATCGTGTGTAACGAACAACTTGTGACCAAAGCGAAGCTTAGAAATTAAGATATTTCGTAAAAAAAAAAAAATCGTCATTTGTCTAATTTTAAATGTCGCCAAAAATAAACCGAACTTCATGATTTTTTTTTCTGCGTTCCTCAGCGTGAACTGGAGAGCCGTGATTTCACTCGGCTCAGAAACAGTCATGTGACAAACAGTCAGTGAGTAAACTGCCGAAAGGTTGTACAAATAGTTCAACATGTATAGAACGTGGAGCCCTTAGTTATGGTAAATAATGTATATAAAGATACATTTTGTGTTTTTTACCAATGTTTGTAAAAACAATAATACAAAATATTCAACACGCTGCACAAAGGCCATGTTGATTTCCCTCTACTTTTATATTGCAGTGAAAAACAAGCCACAGTGAGTAAATGTGCAAAAAAAAAACATCTATGGTTAAAGGTGCACATTGCAATCCGAACTGGATCGACCAGAAAAGCTGTCTGAGCAGTTGGGCAACATTTAAATGTAACAAATTGCTCAACGACAAGCTAGAAGGTCAGCGTGGTCCACGACTCCCTGCTACATCAAACCGCCCGGCAAAAGGTTACAGACAAATGCGTTTGTCCATCGGCTCCACAATCGAGCTCACGAGAACGCTTATGAACACCTGGTGTGAATATAAAAGGACCGTGATGAGCTGGCATTTTCCTGGTTAGTGCATCCAGGTACAGAACAAATGTCATCTATGACAGAGTTGGAACATACAATAAAATAAACCAAATGTGCGACTCCTCTGGTTGTATAGAAGTCTATGCTTCATGTGTTGAAGCTGCATTCTCTCTCCTGACCATCAGGGGGCGACTCCTCTGGTTGTATAGAAGTCTATATAAATGACTCTACTTCTCTCTTGATTTATTCCCTCAGTAAACATTGTAAACATGAGTTTATGTCTCAATCTCTAGTTTCAAGTCTTCTTCAATACAGCATGATGTTCATTTAGTAAATTATGGTCACTTAGAGTCAAACAGACCATAAAGCAGGGGATGCTTTGGGGGCGGGGCTACAAGGTGATTGACAGGTTGCTACCACGGTGCTGTTCGGTCGAGGAGTTACAACCCTTTCACAGTTTGTTCTCAGTTCTTTAAGTTAAGTAACATTTTAGTCTTGGCTCCACCCTCTTATCACTTCTGGTTGCAATAAAACAAAAAAGCAAGATGCCGACGCTCAGAACACTTCTAAGACACAGTCATCGGGGTACACTTGCAAAACCAACACAATAACAGACCGAACACAAAGACCACGACTCAAAGCAGCGTGCACTCAGAAACACAGCAGCGGCCGCACCGACACATGTGAAAGGCATGTAAAGCCCAGATGGGAACTGGCTGCTCTGAAGGGAATTATGAAAGCGAAGAGATGAAGGAGAGAGAGACTTAAGTAGAGGAGGGGAGAAGAAGAAGAAAAAAAAAGAAAGCATTTCTGAAAAGAGAGTGTGGGAGAGAGAGTTGGTGAGTGCGTGATCCCAAGAGTCCAGCTCTCTGTAGCCCACAGCCCTCCTCCCACACCAGGGCCCTTTAATCCCGGCTCCAGGAGCGGGAGCAGGGCTCCATTAGCACCAGAAATAAAATCAAGTTCCACGCTGGAGATGCGACGCCGGTTGGCCGCCTCTGCTTTGCGAAGTCGCACCAGAGAGAGAACGTTAGTCGCCGTCTGAAGGAACGGTTTCTAATGCTGCGCCTTCTGTCTCTGAACCAAAGGTCTGAGGATTATGAAGCCCTTTGTGTCACAGTATTGGGTTGTTTCCTGTTTTATTTTGAAGTAATTGTCTCCTGTGTCTAATCACCTGCAGTCCAACAGGGTTTAAATACACAGAGAAGGTGCAGGTGATTAGACACGGGAGACAATTACTTCAAAATAAAACCGGAAACAACCCAATACTGTGACACTTTGTGATTGGACGATATACATCTAAAAGACAAACATCATCTCCCAACTGAACAATATATACAAAAAATGCCATAAGGTAGTGACTATAGTGTATACTACGTAATTTAATTAAAACAATATCTTTATTTAAATCCAGTATCAGTATTGTGACATGAATACTTCAGTGAATAATATCTTCCTCGCATCCAAACTCTCAAAAAAAAGCTAATTTGCATACAAAGTGGAAATAAAAACAAAACGAAACACATGTTAATATTAAAAACTACGTCTGAAATATTGCCTCCAAACATTTCTTTTGTACAAAGAGGTAATTACGCAGTATGTGTGTGTAGATAATGAATCCATTGCATTAGAATCCACTTTGGGACAAACATGAGGTTCAAAAGGTTTCTACAGCCTTCAGCTCTGAGTATCTCTTTCATTTCTGTTGCACTTTGCATGCTGGGAAAACACGCCTTCTCCAAATACAGTATGCAAACTGACATTATCTTCTGATTGGTCGCTTCACAATATGTACCATGGAACTTGAAAGCGGCGGTGGAAAAACCTGGACTCCAGTCACTCTAGTGCAGGAAAACATATTTATGTTTCCACGTTTTCATGAAGCGATTTAATGCAAAGTGACTCAGAGGGGTCGAAAGCTCTGGGAGACTCTGTTCACGCTCGGTCCTGAAGCGGCACGGTGGACGGTCTGGGATCGCAGTCGCGTGAACGCAGATAAATGGACCCGTACAGCGCTTTTCTAGTCTTCCGACCGCTCAAAGCGCTTTAACACTACGTGACATCATTCACCCACTGATGAGAGGAGCTACCATGCAAGGTGCCACATCAGCATTATCAACCATTCATACACCGTAGGCGCAGCTACGGGAGCAATTTAGGGTTAAGTGTCTTGCTCAAGGACACATCGACATGGGCTAGCGGAGCCGGGGATCGAACCGCCGATCCTTTGACTCACCACTGAGCCACAGTCGCCCTGTGATGCGTCCCCGACGTAACGGGAAACAGGCCACGAAATAGTTTTGATCCCTTCCCCTTCCTTCCTCTTCCTACAGACTACCGGCACGTGTCATTGCTTCTGGACGGCTCTCAACATGGCGACGGCTGATTTCAGTGCAGCTCACGCGGCTAACCAGGGGGTGGGAGGGCGGGACTGAAGGGTGCCTCCTCGACTTCCTCGATGCGAGCCAGTGGGGTACGCTCACGTGCTAACATGCACTAAAAGCTCTGATAACAACACACACACACATACACACACACACACACACACGGAGGGAGAGTGACTTTACTCTCTGCTCAGGTTTACTGCACCATTTCTGCTCTCGATCCCATGTGCTGCAACAACAACAACAACACTTTGGGTTTTTGTAAACATAGGCGATAAACGTGTTTATTTGCATAAAGAGCAGGGACGTGGGATCCAATCTCACTCCGTCACTGGAGAGGCTTCTCTCTTAAAACCAGCATGTTTTATGCCATTAAACGGCTCTTTTGGAAACACAACGACACGATTGCCTGTTAAGTTCAGGAGTTGCTGTAATCGACGCCTTCACGTTTTTTAGCCTCGGCTTAAAGCGCCGTTTTGTTCTCGGTTATTGTTCCCTTTGCCCTTTTCAGATAGCTTAACGGGCAGTAAATTAAGCTCTCAAACCGCCGGTTGAGACGAAGCCCGATTAATCGTGATTGTAGCGCTGGCAACTTCTTATTAGAAACCCATCTGAATGGCGGGATACAGTGTTCCTGCCACGGTGAGGAGGGATGACAGCTGACATGACGAGTGACGGAGTCGAGCTGCTCACCTGTGAAGCGACACAACAACAACAACAACAACAAGGTGCACATTTCACAACGCAAAGCGGCAAAGTTCTTTCCCCTTCGAAGGTAGACGTCAGCAGAAAGAAGAAAAAAAACTGAATTAAAGCTGCCACAGCGGCATAAAAGACAAGGCGGGTTTTTTCCACTAACTGCCACTCAAAAAGGTAAACATTCTCTCCCTCTGCCAACCGGCTCCCACATCACAGGACTGAGCTGACAGCGACCTGACAGCTCAGTCCTCCTCCCCCGACGCGGCGGCACATTGTTTAAGATGGAAACACAGGCCGAAGAGGATGAAAACAGACGCGGCAGAAGATTTACAACCTGCCACATGTTTGACTTTGGTTCCCATCCCCAAAAACCTCAGCCGAGCTGCCTTCACGCGACAGCCACAGAATGTGGCGCGGCGTGGGATTGAATGATGAGACGGTCACACGGCTCCAGGTCTCACCCTCCATTAAGATCAATCCCAAAATAGCACTAATGAAAATATTAGCACTGTGGCAGCGAAAGAAAGAAAAAGAAGAGCTTCGCACTCTTGGCGGAGCCTCAGAGTTGCTTTTCACTACTCTGAGAGTTCTCAGTGGAAAGACTTAAAGAGATGCATGTCAAGTGGCCCAACAGGCGAGTGAGAAGGAAAACGCCAAAAACAAAGATTAGCTTCTCGCCAAAACATGACGGTTTGAAGCCGCAAACAAACACACGGAGAACATTCCCGTCTGCGTTTATGTGAAGGAGCAGGCGGGATGTGGAACTGTAAATCACGCAGCCGGTGAACGCAGAGGCGAGAACGCCCGCGGATGAAAGCATCATCGTGCATAATTGAATACCTTTTTTTTAATGGAATGTGAGGTTTTTTTTTTGCAGGTTAGGGCAAGACGCCCAAAGCAAACGTGCGGCGCAGGCATACCACGGAGGAGCGCCTTTTAATCTCCAGCTCCCCGGGACGGGACGAGGATTGCAACACACCACTAAACACACACACACAAAGTCCCCCCCCCCCACACACACACACACACACTGCGACTGCGCTTCTCTCGGCAACCTGAGCCAACCCTTTACAGACGCATGCACATACTGTACTTTCCACTCGGCATGAAACTAAACTTGACATGTCGGAGCAATACGATTCCCTCCTCCCCCCCAAACGTCTGTGCAGAACATGCACAGGTGTTGCACAACCAAGTGCACACACACACACACACACACACACACACACACACACACACACAGACAGACAGAAAGCCCAAAACCGAACACGAACACGCAATACGGAGCAGAAGAGTCAACAACTAGCCAAAAAAAAGATGACAGGGGAGGAAAAGAGGAACTTACAGCGCTGACCCGAGGACGCAGTGGGGCTGTAGAATATGCATGGCCGTGCCGGGCCGTGCCGGTTGGAGTTGCAGTTGCAGGTGAGCAGCTGCTACACAGCCCTGGTGCGTGGACTCGGTCTGTGTCTCTCTGTCTGCGTCCCTCTCTCACACCCTGATGTCTCTACCAGTTGTGCTATGTTTAGCCTGCCCACTCAAACACAGCCAGCCTTCTCCCTCCCTCTTCCTCTAATCTGTGAGACTTTCTCGCTCCGCTGCCGGCACTGCCCCCGTTCCCGTCCCCCCCCCCCCCCACCCTCCCTCCTCCGCTCTGATTGGACGGCAGCCAGCTGCTCCACCTGCGACTCTGACAGAGCGATGACATGTACAGTAATTGCCCCCCGCCTCCTCAGGTAACCGAGAGCTCGCATGAGACTTTGACTATTTCAAGACGTTTTTTTTCTTTTAAGGCTGGAGCCGCCGCCCACAGAGGACTGAGTGTCCTCGCAGATAGTATCAGGACGCGTGTTTGTTGTTGTTGACAAATCCTGTGAAAAGACAACGTGTTTTCATCAGATCCATCAGATCCTGCTGCAGAACTAAATACAAAATTAATAAAAATAATACAAATAAATATACATAAATAAATGCTTACAAAAATAATATATATATATATAAAAAAAATAAATGTATATATATACAAAATGAAATAATAAAAATATACTACAAAATTATTACAAGAAAAACATTATATAAAAAAATTGCAAAAAGAAAATAGTTAAATTTTTTATTTTGGGGGTCTCCGAAATTACTTCAATGTGCTCAAACAAAAACAATAAATGTCTCTGTAATTTATTTTCTCCATAAAACATATGTCGCTGTTGTTTTTTTAGATAGATACACAGACATGTGCGTTTTGGTCGTTTCATGGCATTTGTTGAGAATGAAAAATAAAGAAAATGGATATTACCTTCTGATTAAAAAGGTAAATCCATCCTTCCTTGAGCCGTGTGCAGCGATGCACACGGTTTGGGTTTCAGGTCTCATGGTTGGGAGCGTTCTACCTCACTGCTTACACAATGCAAGTGGATGGAATTTCACTTGTGGCGCTCAAAACAATGAACATTTTACAGGAATGTCCCGGTTACACAAGAAATACCCACGTCTCCCTAAACTACGTGTTGCTGTTGAGCTTCTTTGTTGTGTGTTAAATGTCACTTTTCTTGCTGTGATCGCCTCCCTTGTGTTTTGGGTCGGCGCCAGCCGGCCAGCAATCTCACATTTGCAAATAAAAAAGCAGAACTATGTGCATGGCACGGCTACAGGTGAGAGGTGAGAAGAGAGAAATATGTCAGGTATGTGACGTTTTAAGTGAAAAAAATGAAAAGAAAAGAACTGAGAGGCACCTGCTCTGGAGCTCATGCATTAAACACTCAGAACAATACAAAGAGACACTAGTGCACAGCATTATATCCATAACGGCGTCTGAATGAGGCCCCCTGTGCTATGTTGGGAGCGCTACACTGGCCTATTGTTCAGCATGCATGCTACGGGCCTACAGCTGGGCCTGCGCTATACATCCACAGCTAATGGACACTTTGTTCCCTCGTGTATCCCACCACTGTCTAAATTACAGGCCGAGCCAGAAGGGGGACATAGAACGCCACCGAGAAAACTCCCTCTGTCCAAATACGCCAGTTTACGGCAAACCCACACAATTAACCCATGAACACGGAGGCCAAAGCCTCGAATATATACAGCTCGCAAAGAAACTTAAAAACAGACACGGCTACATGCAGGCCTGTATTTAGCTGCATTTAGGTCACAATAACCTAAATGTGCAGGGTTCATACACATTCTGACCAAGGGATTTCCATGACTTTTCCATGACTTTAAACCAAATTTGAGAGAGACAATAGTTTGATTAAAAGAATAAACATTTATATAGATGCCTGTATGTATGCCTGCTTATATTTTGAGTCTTTCTTTTCAAAGCATATTAATGATTTCAAACTCAGCGTAAATGAACATCATGAACACATGAATATAACACATTTACATGACTTTTACTAAACTTTTGGGATTACATTTTTTTCAAGGACTTTTCCAGGCCTGGAAATAACCATTTTAAAACTCCATGACTTTTCCAGGTTTTCCATGACCATGAATGTGTTTAACCCCGCAGCCAAATGTGAATGTATAAAAACCATACATGAAAGAAATAAAAAAAAATACATGTTAAGTTTAAATAAATAAAAAGATGTTTTAACCAGTCAGGTTCCCTCGGCTTTGAATCCTCTGGGTGTGGGCTTCGATGCGACACAATCGGCGTGTAGATTAACTATCAATCATCTGCAGCGGGCGCATCTCAATGTATAGCTGCTTATCTCTGTATTGCATGTTCTCTTGTTTACCAGAAAACATGCACACACCAAATCACACACACACACACACAGGGATCACGGGACGCTGAAGAACCTGATGTTTTTTTTTGCATAACGGCCTCTTCATGGTCAGTGACACAGCACAACATGTACTGGACCAGTGATTCCAGAGCAGCGTAGCGTACTGAAATGTTTTAAACCTTTAAAACCAACAACCTTCTGGAAATGTGCTCACAAATGTTGGAGATGGGAACTCGCAGCGGAACTTCTCTCGGACGAATCACAGGAACAATAATTGACGAAAGGAGCTAGACAGTGTTTCAGTTAGTGACTCTGTGAGCAGACTGCACACACACACACACACACATGCACGCGCACGCGCACACACACACACACCTGCTTCTCTCTCTCTCTCTCTCTCTCTCTCAATTTGCCACTTGAATCTAACACACACACAATCCTGCCTCTCTCTCTCTCTCTCTCTCTCTCTCTCTCTCTCTCTCTCTCCCACAAATGACATTTTCAAACACCCAGGAACCTTCTCGGCGTATGCAATGCAACGCGGTGCAGCGCCGACTCGCCAGGGAGCCGTGTTATTGTTTCAACACGCGGTCGCTTCATGTTTTACACCTGAGGCGTGTTCTGTATGGACACATCCATACAGAACACGCTGTGTGTTTATCACACAACAGACCTTCATCTTCAGACCCACAATACCGGTACGTACAGTTTGTCTCTCTCACTGACGCTCAATATGAAAGGATCTCTCAACAAACGAGGAACCGGCGGCCTTCCTTGACTGTATGTCAAGGGAGGATGAAAGAAAAGAAAGTAATGATGCATTCTAGATTCATATGTGGAAAGGATCACATCCCCGCCCCGCGTGTCAAGATGTACGTCTGGCAGCTTGATCGTCACACCTGATGCACGGACAGGTTCCAGTCTGCAGATACCGCAGAGTTATTATCTCACGCCTCGTGCTATTTCCAGATCGTACCTGTGGAGAGCACAAAGGTCTGAGGAGTGCGTGACACGTCTAATGCACGGAGAACATCGTGTTCAAACCGCCGTCTTATTGGCCCGGCAATTAAGCACATAAACAACAAAGGTGAAGAAAGATTCCTTGATAACAAAGCAACACACACACACACACACACACACACACACACACACAAAATTAGGCTGCTGCCTCTCTCTCTCATTTAGTTGAATTTGCCACTTGAATCTAACACACACACACACACACACACGCACACACACAGACAATCCTGCTTCTCTCTCTCAATTTGCCACTTGAATCTAACACACACACACACACACACACACACCACTATGGCGCAAGCCTTCTGCTGCTGTCAATGCAACACACTGCAAGCCGCCTTGCGTCAGCCGTGGTGACATGTGAGCAGCGGTGACGCAAGCCGCAACTTACACGCCTCCGTTTGAACTCGACCCAGCATGCCGTGCGGCGCGCGACAATGCGTAGCGTCCTAATGAGCCACCGAGAGCTTTCTTACGGAGGAGCCGAGCGACTCTAAGGAGCGCCGAGCTTTTGAGGGTTTCGGCAGCTCGGGAACGGAGAACCTTTCACATTCACGCGAAGGGCATCTCCAACAAGCAGGTGTTCTATTCCCGGCCCGCGTGGCGGGACGTGTAACTATAGCATCGCTTCAAAGAGCCGCCGGTGGGGCTTCAAAACAAAAGGGTGACAACGTGCAGACGGGAGGGGGCAGAGATTTAAACACCGAAAAAAGCCACCGTCAGCCCCCCCGAGAGCTTTCACTCTTTGTGCTTTTAATTACACCGAGAGGTGCAGGAACACAAGCGGAGATGCGCAGAATACTCGCACCTATAAAAAAAGAAAAAAGGAAGGCCGACGTATGGGCGCCCCCTCCCCTAACCGTGTCCGGGGCCCCTGCGTCCGGGACGGCACCAACTGTCCCCCGGCCCCCGGCGGCAGAGCTGTTAATCCCCTGACAGGTGCTCATGTTAGCCGAGGAATCCTCGCAGGCTCCGGCGGCTTGACTTTCTTCACACGCGCTCGTAAAGCAGCACATGGAGCCGGCTAGTCTCTCCATGACATCCCTAATGACATCCACTCATATGGATTTTATTATTATTATTATTATTATTATGACAAGAGATTCCAGTTGAACTGCGGCAGTTTGGCTCTGAGTTCGGATGCTCCTCTGGTCCACTGAAAGTCGTAAATACTACAAGTCGTAAACAGAAGGGCTGTGGTTTTCAAATAAATAAACAAGGCAATAAAGCTCTTCTGCAACAATGTAAATACGCTTCGTGGGTTAAACGCTGCTTCACGTCTACGCGTCCGTGTTCTTCCTAAACATCCGACACTCAGACTTCCTGATCCCCAGAAGGAGAGCTCACTGTTATTCTATGTTAAGGGTCATTTTCATATCTGTAAAACCTGCTTGCTCAGGTTTTTTGTGTCTTTTAAATGGGTCCATTATTGAGAGAGACACTCCTCACCTTCAAAGCACGTGCACTAAAAGTGCTTCTTTCTATCAGAGTGTTATGGCAAGTGTCTGATAACATTATGGAAAAGACCCCACGGTTCTTTTTCCCTTTCCCTCTTTTCGCTTGATGCTTGTTATCGTGTGCGAGAGGCCTCTGATCTGAACGTCCACGTTATCGGAAATCGTGGAAATATTGTCGACGATCCTTTGAGATGACGCTCGGCCTCCGACGCGTCGCGGCCTTCAAACATTTATAATCACGGTCGCTGCCGTCTGCGGCGTTCTGCCTCGGAACTGGATACCGTTTTCAGAAAAGTTTCCCTTTTAAATGAATAAAAAGGTAATTTATCCGTTTCTCCGTCCCATGAAACTATCATAAGAGTTCTGTAACTGAACTGAGCTCTCCTCCCAAAGCCGGAGCAGATTGATACGCACTGATAAGGCTTTTCTTTCAGCCGGAGGCACCTTCCACACACGGAGGGCCTCTTCCTCCCCGGTGGCACCGCGCTCTATGAGAGAAAGCCTCCATTCCACTAATATTATGTTTTCATTTATGAGAAAGGGGCTTAAACAGTGCCGTGTTTGTTTGTGTTCGGGTTGCTTGACTGGTTCTGCTCCTCGAGGGCTGGAGGAGCGGCGGGGTCAGATGTGGCTGTAAGCTCACTTCTCTGGAAAACAATCCAGACCAGAGGAGAGCGGCGGCGGCGAAAGAAGAAAAAAAAAAAAAAGCTTTTGTTTTTTAGCTTGTCTGGAGAGAAAGAGAAAAAAATAACAGAAAGAGCCATGAGAACGATCCGGACGATAAACGGGAAGGACTGAAAACTCCCAGAATGCCTCTCGGGCGTCCTCAGAAGACCTCCTCCATACGTAACGCCGTGGCGCAAGCCTGCTTCGTTTCAGGGAAATGTTTACATCAGGGAAGACACAGAGCGGGAAAACGACGACGGCACTCGAGGCAAAGCTTCGGAGTGGCGTGTTTTACTTTTAAACATTGCACAGACCAACGTGGAGCAATGCGAGCCCAGCAACACAAAGAACTTTTGAATAAGCGGACAGTTTGCTCTGAAAGCATCGGGAAACGTTTGTGTAGAAAAGGTCCATAAAAGCTCAAATGTGCCGACTCACCGTTTCTCCTCTCCCTCTGATGGGTTAGGGTCCGGCTCCTTGGACACGAGTTCCATTCACCTTAATTCCATCCAGCAACCAATCATGAGAGACTGAGGCAAGCCCCACCCTCGGATGCCCGCTTGTCATTCGCCGGTCGGGAGGGGCCCGTCAGTGAAACATGACGGGGTCCCGTCCCTGGGCTTTCTTTTGCCTTGACTGATTTTCTGTATTTTCTCTTTGGGCGGACGGGTCTCCGGAGGGGAGCCGGCGTGAGGTCGGCCGCGGTGTGGAACTGCGAGACGTCGGAGGTCAATCGTGGCTTCAGGGACGCGGAGGGAGGAGCGGGATCCAGTCTGGAAGAGAACAAAGGACCCTGTGAGATCACACTGAGCTGAAACCATGAAATATTACGTTGTTTTTAATGCAAAAGGGAGAAAAACTCAATGTCAAATGTGAATATTTGCTGGTTTTCGGACACAATAGGACACTGGGAAGCTGTGATGAGGATTGCTTCATGATTAATTGTGTAATTGAGTGTATAACTAGCAGATTAATCAATGATAAAAACAACAAAAAACATTGGTTCCAGCCTTTGCTCATTTCAGACGTGCACACATCCGACTCTTTGAGCGTTCACTGACAATCACACATTCCTGCAACATTAATATACTTATAACTTGATGTTTTTTAAAGAGCCCGACTTCATCTTTGTGATACAAAGAAAGTCCTGAGGAGGAAAATGAGTGACACACAGACGACCGGGTCAGAGGAGGGAAAACAGCTCCTCGTGCACCCCGAGTCACTCACACACTCACACACACACACACACACACACACACACACACACACACACACACACGGCAAGTTAAAACAGGCTACGGTGGCCTGGAGGTCAGAGGTGGAGTGCCGTCACCTTCAACCGCTGCGGCTACAACTTGATAATTCCTGGAAAACCTCTGACAGGAATGTCACCTCTCACGCAGGGTTAAGTAGCTTTGAGATGAGCAGCTGATCTGTGTGTGTGTGTATGTGTGTGTGTGTGTGTATGTGTGTGTGCTCTCAAAGGGGTCTTGATCCATTAGCCCTCTGCCTCCCTCCCGTGTTGTCAAAGGAAGGCTTTATTCTTTCCCCCCACTAATCCCTGGTTCAATGCCTTTCTAATCCGGAACAGTGGGATACGGGGCATGAGAATGTCCTTAGACGTGACTGATATTATTATTGCTTTTTTTTTTTCACTGCTAATAGAGAGATTACATACATATTCAAAACAAGCCCTTTTCTCTGCTGGCAAAAGGGAGTTGTTTTTGGAGTCATTTTACAGCAGAAGGAGAATGAGTCACACCCGACTCCTTCTGTGTGGCGCTGACGGACGATCAGACAGTAATTATGATGGTCTGGATACAATTCAACAGTTGGAAATGTAAAAAAAGAAAAGAAAAAGCATATACAAGATTATCAGGTGTCACGGAGAGATTAGTTTGGTCGAGACAGCCTAATGGTCTTATTATGCTTTCAATCAATGTTGAAACAATTGCTCAATTAATCAATTAGTGGTTGGACAGAAAGTTATGGATAACATGTATTATCTATTTATCGTTTTAAGCAATTAATCAAGCAGAAATGCCAAATATTAGCTGGTTGAGGATGCTTTTCCTAATTAATTTAATTTAATTTAATTGAGCCTGAGGTGACCTCTTTATTTTGATCGTTTTGTCCAACCAACAGTTTGGACAAAACGATCAAAATAAAGAGGTCACCTCAGGCTCATGTTCTATTTGATATTTTGGGGTTATTTTCTATAACATTTTGACATAATAATTCATATAATGTTCGGATGCAGCCCGACAATAAGATACGCTTTATTGACTGAATGTTTTTTTCGCACCGCGTTCCTTTTCTTTCGTTAAAGAAACTGCATACACATCGGAGATATTGAGTTTAACATCTTTTAGAGCCTTCACTCCGCTGAATGAATCGCAGAATCACTGAATCAACGAGCGTAAAAAACACGTTGATTTAAAGAACACATTCAGCTTCATGAAGCGCTGAAACCTTCGCTGTTAAAACAGCGCTGAATATATTTATTCATGACTCACCCAGAGGTTGAGATAAAAAGCGCAGAAACACCAAGGATGTGTCTGAAGTGGTCTGACGCGATACGAGGGGATGATCATACACACACATCTGCAACTACCTTGTATCCATTTAAAAGAACCATTAACCAAGAAGCCTGTTTCTCGAGCACAAACAAACAAACAAACCAGTGACACTCTGTTCGCTGTTATGAAACCCGGTGGACGACCCAGTCGCTGGCCGCTCTGACCCGAGCAGGACGAAGTGTGTGACGGTGAATAGGACAGTAATGATGACATGAAGCCCGGAGGCTTTCCTCTAATGGAGTGTGTCCTTTATGGAGGCCTTCTCTCTATCACACCGACTGTCGCTACAAGAGGCGCTGGCATCAGCGCTGCTGTTTGTGCAAACAAACAATTAGTTGTTTATCACACTGGGACCGAGAGGATGGAGGAGAGAGGAGAGAGGGAGGGCATTGTTCGACTGGCAACGGAAAATACAAAAACACAAATCAATCAATAAAGGAATAAATGAAATTCCATATCAATAACGACAAAATGAAGAATAACCCGGTTGACCCTTTCTGAAACTCCCTGACTCTATATATACAAAAAACATATATATATATATACCGTAAAAGTCGGGTTACAAGCCGCTACTACCTTCGGTCAGTGTCCCTGTTAGCTCCCCACTGTAGCCAGCTAGCGCTCCTGCTAGCTCTCCGCTAGCTCCCCCAACAACCACCGAAGTTAGCGGGACCAGCCCCGGCTCGACACCCGACTCGGGCAGAGGGGACGCGGGCAGTAGCAGCGCTAGCTTGCGCTGCTACTAAAAATCTCTGCTAGATTGCGCTGCTGCTAGCTTGCGCTGCTGCTAGCTTGCTACAGCGGGGACACCCACCGGAGGTAGGAGCGGATTGTAACCCGACTTTAATGCCGTGTTCACACCGGAGGCGGCGCGAATTTGCGGCGCGACCAGATTACATGTAAAGTCAACCCACAGACGCGCTGCAACGCGAATTGGCGATTTATTCGCGCCGCGGCGAGATAGACGCGTTTGAGGCGGCGCGAACAGAACGTTTGACCTGGGGCGAACAAAGCGAAGGACGCGGTGCGAATTCGCGTGAGTTGAATTCTCCCAACTCTGGCGGAGAAATCGCGTGACGTAAAGTTGCGGCAGCCAATCAGCGTTGAGAATCAGCGTTGAGAAGCTCCGCCCGTCACCACCGCCGTCTCCCCGTTTCTGAATGAAACTGCTGCTGCTCCGCCTGAACCAGCGCTGACAGCGGCTTCATTGAGACGCTGTTGTGGGACTACAGATACAATTATGAACCCAGACACCATGGAGTTTGATGTTCCGACATATGTGGAATTTACACAAAAAGTATAAAGCAGAACTGGTGGTTATTTCCATGGTGGATGGCATAATCGGTATCGTTTTACGGAGATACGCGAGACGCAGTTCCTGGAGGAGTCGGTGAAATTCACCGAGCTGTGTGCGGCTACGGATGATGTTATGAACCCAAATACGAGGGCGTTTCATGTTCCGACATGTTTGGGACTTCCACAACAAGTAAAAAGCAGAACTAGTGGTTATTTATTCCATGGTCGATAGCGGAAATGAAAGCTTCGTCGCTTGTCTCTCACAGAGGCAAGCAACAGAGCTAAGCCACGCCCCCTTCGCACCGCGATTTTTCGCGTTTGGTGTGAACACCTTGGTTTCACTCGCGCGAGTAAACTTCCGCGGTGGACGCGGCGCGAATTTTCGAGTCCGGTGTGAACACGGCATTACGGTATATATTATTTAAAAATAAATACATTTATTTTAAAATATTTCCTCTCTATAGACCCCACCCCAGACTGACAACTAACCTGACTTTGTGTACTTATTCCATGATGACCTTTTTCTTTGTGTTCACTTTTTCTTTGTCTTGCAATAACCAAGAGAAGAAGCTGCAATAAAAATGTGTTCCTCTCAACCTTTAGTGCACCGCCGCCGCCGTTGTTCACACATTTCAACAACTGTTGAAACGACGTCTCAGCTTCAGGCTTCTGGGTCGCTGCTTCCCTCAAGTCCACTTCAGTGACCTCTGCGGTGCACTTCTGACTCAGCACATCAGTGTTAATGGGAGACGCCCCCCATATTTCTTTTCAAGTGTTGGTCGCGTACGGTTTCTTTGACCAAAAGTGCTGTAAAGTTTCCATTTCACTCACGAGCTAAGCTAACTAGAACACTCCATCAAAGTATTTCCAGAAAACGAATCATAGTGCAATAAATATTGGTGAGGACACACTCTCCTGCGCTGAAGGCCACACACACACACATATAAATATATATATAGTAGCCCTCTTAACTACTGTGTCCTTGTATGTACTCGTTCGACTTTGCCCCCCCACCAAGGAAGCTATGCTCAAATTAATAACCATATATCCAAGGTCGGGGCCCGAACATACAGCTCGTCAAGTCTGGGGTGGAAAGGAGAACATGGCACACCGGAGCTGAGGAAAGACAGCGAGGAGATAAGGAGAGATAAAGTGAGCTTGAGATCGTATATACTGGATTCTGTGCAGGAGGCCACGGGGGTAAAGTTGAGGAGAGGTAAAGAAAAGACTGGAATGGAGACAAAATAAACCCACTAATCGGGGCTGGAAGATGAATAACAGCAAGAGAACGGGGGCGCGTCGAAAGGGCGAGTCGGGCCGCTCAGCTGGCTTCACGGCTAAGAGATAAAGGTCAGGGGTCGGACATCAGTTACGGATTCGTCGTGCGACCATTTATGGTGCGAGCGCGTCAATGTGAGACATCAGGCTGGAAAAGTAACATGTGATCCCGACACTTTCTGGGTTTTCTTGGTGACCTTCCATCGGCGGCAAGAGATACAGGGACAGAAACTAATAAACACATATTTTGATGTAACTGGGAGATGTAAGGCTCCCATAATGCAGTGCATAGACAGATAGAGGCTGTTAAAGGTCGCTCTTAAAGGGACAGTTCACTCAAATACCTGTGGTGCTGTTTATCAATCTAGATTGTTTGTTTGTGAGAAGTTTTGGAGATATCGGCCTTCGCTCCAATATAATGAGGCTCGATTTCCAGAAAACCATGACCCGGTTACTCATCATCAGATATATTTTTTAAATTTCTAAACCCAACTACATCCAGCCAGATGTATCGCCGCGCCGGAGGAAGCGCGCATCTATTCGTGGCCACACCTACATTCGTTGGCATCAGCTCGGGTCTACTTGAACACACACACACACACACACACACAAATAGTAGAGCACATATTCAGCATGTCTGGTGCACAACATCTGAAAAGCTGCAATCACTGAGCACGAATCAAACTGGTGCTAAACGATCAAACGGTAACTGTGAACACACACACACGCACGCACGCACACACACACACACACACACACACACGCACACACACCACATCTCTCAGCCACATGCACATTCTCTTCCCTTCCAGGACAGCTTCCAAATTTTAATTGGGCCTACAAAAACTGGCATTTTTCCCCCTCAAGGAAAGAAATGTTCACCTTTAATTGCACGCTCTGAAATACAGCCTTGAAAACGTATCAAAAGAAAAAGTAGTGAACGCATGTCGACGCCCCGGAGACACTGAGAATTCATTAAACATGACCCGCTCTCGTTCTCCTCGGTTCCAGGCCAAAAGAGATCGATGTCCCCTCTGTTCCTCGAGCGAGAGAGGAGGGCCGGTCCGGTTCTACGCCTGGAGGAAATCGTTACGGTCAAGGTCGCTCTGCTCTGTTGTGATGGGAGAGATATCAAGTTACGGTATTATTAAAAGAGACGGGGGCACCGAAACAATATTAAGGAATTATGTCTCCAGTCCAATTAAGTTCAGGAGGAGCAGAGGCTCTTTGAAAGCTTGCCAGCTGCAGTACTGACGCGATTAGCAAGAGAGGCTCTGGGAATGAGGAGCGTCTGCTTTGTTTATGCTTTTCTCTACTGTACAGACTCCGGCTCCAAATGATGTCGGAATGTCAAGATGGCGGCTCCCGTATCCGGGATAACGCATCGCAAGAGTGGACATTTTTTAAGTCGCGTGCAGTTTCTCAACCAGTTTATCACAGGGTTCATACACATTCTGACTAATGGGTTTCCATGACTTTTCCATGACCAAACATTTTGTGAAATCTGGGTGTAAACATGAAAAAGTGAGTAAATGTAGTATTTAAACTAATAATGAGAATACAAAGCATACAGTAAACCTTAATGACACAAATGAATGAGACAATAGTTTGATTAAAAGAATACACATTGATATAGATGCCTGTATGTATGCCTGCTTATATTTGATTTCAAACTCGGCGTAAATAAACGACATGACACACATGAATATAACACATTTCCATGACTTTTCCAAAACCTTTGGGATTTTATTTTTTTCAAGGACTTTTCCAGGCCTGAAAATAACCATTTTAAAATTCCATGACTTTTCCAGGTTTTCCATGACCGTAAGAACCCCGTAATCAAGACGGACGCAAATGACACAAATCCCCCCAAAAGTCCTATAAGCTGAGAACCCACCATCCCATCTGCATGACAAGTCTTCCAATTTGCATATGGATTCAGGGCTCTTTGACCAATTACTTGAACTTGCAGCCGAGTCCACAAGACACCTGTTAAGACGACTTACTGCATGCACGCCTCTCGCAGCAGCTGCCGCTCTCTGGCGCTTGTGATCGGCTCCGACGAACTTTCATGTGGATCGTGCTCAGCCGTGATCCGTCTGTCGCCGCCGCCGCCAACGCAGACGGATCACAGAGCAGCAGATTTAATAATGTAACCTCAGAGGAGGAGGATGATGATGATGGTGGCGGTTAAGCTCTCGAGGAGGAACCTCTCCGTGTTAAAATTCACACCATGACAGCAGACGCTCCGCCGACTCCCAAGGGTGGCCCCGAGCAATTAGTGGTTAAGTAATGGAACAGGGCCGGGGTCCAAGTTGTTGATGTGGCACATGCCGTGGAAGCAAGGGAGGTGAAGGGGGCGGAGGTTAGCACCCTAGGGTCACAAGCAGTCAAAGGCAAAGAGATCACGTTTCAGGCTCCGGCTCTCAGCAGGCTAATTGCTGTCAGGGCCTCATTAACAGGCGCTAATAGGTCACAGCAAAGGGACTGAATGCGACCTTTGCGGACGTTTCTTTTAGAAGCTGACCTTTTGGCCTTGAGCGCGCACAAACACAGACATGTGCATACACTAAAATGTTTATGTTCAACCTAAATGTGCACAAACACACACACACACACACACACACACACACACACACACACACGGGCGCTGGTTTAGCTTGTTCCTCCAGGGACAAGGACGCAAACTCGCTATTTTTTTTTTACGACGGGAGACGCAACTCTTGACTCAGCAGCTCGCAGGACACTTGCTTCAGGGAAGAAAGAAAGAATAAAAAGATTCCAAAACACGGAGTCTCTGGTTTCACACCGTT
Source organism: Taurulus bubalis (assembly GCF_910589615.1). Classification (NCBI taxonomy): domain Eukaryota; kingdom Metazoa; phylum Chordata; class Actinopteri; order Perciformes; family Cottidae; genus Taurulus; species Taurulus bubalis. The sequence continues at coordinate 5,170,561 of NC_136590.1, read as the reverse complement.
TGCACTTTGACCTACTTTTGACCCGGCGGGCTTTCACGCCGGGATCAGCCCGTCTCATGTGTCCCTCACTTAGATGTCAAACAAGTAAACAATCGTCCCTTTACATGTTGACACGCTCTTTGGCCCGGCATGTGGGTGCAGGCTTTGTGTGTGTGTATGTGTGTGTGTATCTATACGTCTTTATATAGTACACTCTCTCGCCCTGCTGCAAATGGGAACACGGTGTCCTAGCCTGACTCTGCTGGTAACAGCATGTTTGGGTGTGTGTATAGATACCGTCTGTACAGCCAAGGGCATGCGGGGCGCGCCGGGGGTCGACAGGCCCCCACGGCACGCTGACGCAACCTTTTAGCTGTCGCCTTTTTGCTCGTTCTTCGCGCAGCCACATCCGTGATTATTCAACAATTCTCTTTCAGTCGTCTCGTTTGTCTTTTTCTTTCAACGTTGTTTTATTTTGGGCTTTTTTTGTGCACATTTTTTTGACACGTCCCTGCCTGTCTGTTTGCAGCACTTGTGAACTCTGGTTGTCTCCATGTCACTTTCAGAACTGATGATGATAAAGGCGAAACCCCCTTGGGAGAAAGCAGAGCCCCTTTGACATTCGTTACTTTGGCTCCCAGATTAACAGCTAACTGTGGATGGATTACTGAACGAGTCCCCTGGGAGGGAAAAGAGCCCCTTAGGTGACAGTTTTGTAGAAAAACGATGACAAAAAGATGCAAAAGAACGACAAATAGACGTTAAAAAGAACTACAAAATAATGCAAAACAACCACAAATAGACACTAAATCACCACAGAGACATCCACACATCTATCAAGAGATGCAAGTCGACTGCAAAGGAAGACGGAGATGACAAAACGACCGCAAACTACTCTCTCTCTCTCTGTGTGTGTGTGTGTCTTTTAGCGTTGGTCGACATTTACATAACCTGGCCCAGGTGCTTGTTGTGTCATAATCCATCCATGATTGCAACACAAAAGCCGTCCGAGACAAACAGGGACGGCGGAGGAGCCGAAACCGGAACGCAAACACAGAAAAGCGCGAGGAAAGTCAGCCGCTCGTGCAAAGACGCCGCAAACAAGCGGCCCGGAGCTGCTTGTGCTAAGCTTTTGTTTGAAGAGATGAGAACGCTCACACCTCAGAGGACCGAGTGACGCCGCGGCTCCGCCTGCCTTGCTCAGCGGCACGTGAGCAAGGCAGGGGAAAAGGCTGGCAGGTAATTCAGCAAGGTGACACCTTCAGAAGTCCTGTTGCTTAGCCAACCGTCCAAAAAAGCCCAAATATTTTCATTTTACGATGACTTTAAAAGAGCTGGACTTTTTCACATTAAAGAACCTGGACTCTTGGGCAAATTCTCCTTTTCTTTTTTTTATTTCAAAACCTTATGAATCACTGAAAGCATTCATCAAAGATCGCCGCCCGTGAACTTTCGGTCAACTGTGCCGAGTTCACTTTGAAAAAGGCTTCTATGCAGACAGACGCACGGGGCTGCAGGCGGTGGGAGAAACACCCGAGGACACGCTGTGATTGGTCCGTTGCAATTGTATGGACTAAATATAGAAAAGTACACTTTGTCAGCAGGGGCTAAATGAGGCAATGTATACTTAAAGACCGACGTACATTGTGAAGAGATTAGAAGGCTTCAAGGGGATGTGTGAGCCCAGGACAGAGACTAAAGTACATCTATAGATAATGCTAACATATTAACTTTTAATGCACTGAGCACAGCAGTGAGCAAAAAGAAAAAACAATCTTCTCTCTCTCTCCCTCTCCCTCTCATCCCTCCCTCCTATTCCCACCCTCCTCTGGCAAGGACGAGCTAAGGTGCTGCCAAGAATGTGACTGCGTTTGGAAAACAAATCCAGCTCACTTCTGGGTTTTTTTTCTTCTTCACGTCTTCTCTTTTCCTCCATTTGCAGCCCCCCCCCCCCCCCATTTCTTAAGGTGGTCCCATGATTATATACTCTTTCCACCCGATTCTCCCAGACACACATCCAGCTGCCTCACATGTCCTCTTTATCCCACCTTAAGTGAAAACTCAACTCTGTGTGAAACTGTTGGATGCTGCATGAATGTGTGTGTGTGTGTGTGTGTGAGAGACCCCCCCCCCCCCCCCCGATTGCTTTTCCCGGAGATTTCCACTTCCTCACACTTGCTCATTTCCTTACAGCTCATGGAAGTGTCTCATTGTAACTAGACAACGCGGATGAAGAGAGCTTATTGCTGCTGTTTGCTTGGGGGCACAAAGAGTTACGGTGCATTCAAGGGGCTTTAACAAGGCGGGGTCAACGTGTGGGCATTACATTATGTTAGCTTCCAATAGCGGCTATTAAAACAAAATTAAAGAGAGCTATCCCTCGGGGCAATGCATGCATTATTTAATTAGGAATGTGTTGATTTAAGATTAAGATCTACACAATTTAAAGGGGGAAAACGTGTTTCTTCCCTAAGCACACTATTGGGTGTGTGGATGTAAAGGCCAAGCCTCTTAAAGAGACAGGCGCCAAAACGGAGCGTTTCAGACAGAGGACGAAAACAGATATATTCAGATTGACAGTGTGAGAAAAATAAAGTTACATTAAAGCATGTACATACATATACATATATGTATCTGAAAAGCATGACAATGACAATAACGCCTTTAAAGATCAGTTTTCTTTACCTTTATTTAAAACATGTTTGTGTGTGTGTGTGTGTGGCAGCCTGTGCAGGTGGTATAATTAGATGGTCTAGCAGTGTAGGGAATTCCATTTTCAGTGTGTGTATGTGTGTGTTTGTATTGCTTCATTAATGTGTGTTAGTGTGTAAACTTGCGTGCATCCAACATTAGGCAGATTGAGCTGGTAATGCCAACACAGCAGGCTGGGGGAGAGGTTGTGTGTGTGTGTGTGTGTGTGTGTGTGTGTGTGTGTGTGTGTGTGTGTGTGTGTGTGTGTGTGTGTGTGTGTGTGTGTGTGTGTGTGTGTGTGTGTGTGACTGCATGGGTAACTTTGTCCAACTGTGCCAGCAATCTGGGCAATCACTCCGCTTTGGCCTCTCTGTCATCTTTCTGGTGCGTGCACACACACACACACACACACGGAGACACACACATACACGCGCAGGTGCTGTTGCCATGCCAACAGCCCGGGGAGAGGTCTCCTTTTCCCACATTGGCGATGGAGCAACGGGGGAAACCCCCACAAAAAAGATCAACATCCAGTTTATTTGCGTCTCAACGAGAAACAAACAAAGATGCTACGTGTTTGTTTACTTACTGAAAACTATTAAATAAACATACTATCTTCTGGAGAAACCCACAGAAAACACCTGCAAAGGTAGAAATGGCTACCCAGATGATGAGACTGTGTAATAAAGGGAAACCTGAGGGGATTCATTAATGGACTTCCTGCAAAATAACCCCAGGAACTGCATCTGCTCTAAAACAGAAAGCGCTGACCTCAGCAGCACATCTTGGTCGTTTTTCTAATATTTATATTCAGTATCCTCCGCTGATTTCGTTGCCTTCGTCAAACGCTTCGTACTTTCCTAAAACATGTCCTGATTACGTTTTGTTTACTTCACTTAATAAACAAAAGCCGAGTCGAGTGCATCGACTTAGGAGACGCTCTATTAAGAACACATGAGCGTCGCTTCCACATGCGAGCTGGTTGCACATTTAAAAACAGGTTCGCAGATCTTCATCTCCCAAATTGGTTGTGAAACAACAGCAATTGTTTGCATGTGTGTGTGTGTGCATCTTCTGTTGCACTACACAAGCCTGGCAGTAGTGCGTGTGTGTGTGTGTGTGTCTTGGGGTTTGAAAACAGGACTGGGCTCCAGGCACCAGCCTCAGCTCAAATACAACAAACCAGACTTGCGTCGGGCGTGCAAACACTGGCACAAAAAAAAAAAAAAAACATCAATAAATATATGCAAATGTAGGAAACAAAGTAGCAAAGCCTCGACAAATTGGGACGGGTTGTAGAGGAAACATGAAGCTGCAGCATCCCCCTGGTTTCAGGCGTCTCGGTATGAAACAAAGGGGTGTGGCTTAAGCTCCAGCTATAGCCGGCATCCTACATACAAATGGGTCCAGTACGCATGCACTGGTTCTGTATGAATCTACACCTGACCTTTAAGTTGACCTTTATACTTTATACTCCGTATGGGGCAACGTCACCACGCGTCTACTGAGATTCATCCGGTCCCAGGCGCCGGCACGAGACGCCGTATACGAGCAGCAGAACTCGGGGCGCACGCTTACCGGCCTCCCGCCGCCGCCGCCGCCGCGCACAGGATGAGATGACACCCGGCGACAGCGCCCAGGCCACCCTCCCCCTGCGTGACCGTGATAAAAAAAATATATTTTCCTTTCTGTCATCATGACGCATTTAGCACAAAGAAAGGAAGAAAAAATTAAGTGAACGTTAAGAATCGATCGTTTCTTCACACACGGACCAGTCACGTGAGTACACGGCAGTACTGGGAGTACTGGGAGTACACGGCAGTACTGGGAGTACTGGGAGTACACGGCAATACTGGGAGTACTGGGAGTACACGGCAGTACTGGGAGTACACGGCAGTACTGGGAGTACTGGGAGTACACGGCAGTACTGGGAGTACTGGGAGTACACGGCAGTACTGGGAGTACACGGCAGTACTGGGAGTACTGGGAGTACACGGCAGTACTGGGAGTACTGGGAGTACACGGCAATACTGGGAGTACTGGGAGTACACGGCAGTACTGGGAGTACACGGCAGTACTGGGAGTACTGGGAGTACACGGCAGTACTGGGATGCAGCACTGGGAGTACACGGCAGTACTCGGAGTACTGGGAGTACACGGCAGTACTGGGAAGCAGTACTGGGATGCAGTACTGGGATGCAGTACTGGGAGTACACGGCAGTACTGGGATGCAGTACTGGGAGTACACGGCAGTACTGGGAGTACTGGGAGAACACGGCAGTACTGGGATGCAGCACTGGGAGTACACGGCAGTACTCGGAGTACTGGGAGTACACGGCAGTACTGGGATGCAGTACTGGGAGTACACGGCAGTACTGGGAGTACTGGGAGAACACGGCAGTACTGGGAGTACTGGGAGAACACGGCAGTACTGGGATGCAGTACTGGGAGTACACGGCAGTACTGGGAAGCAGTACTGGGAGTACACGGCAGTACTGGGATGCAGTACTGGGATGCAGCACTGGGATGCAGCACTGGGATGAACCCCTCCAGGACCCCACGTCACCTTCCTCCAGCCCCTCCAGCCCCTCCAGCCTTTCCATCCCTGCCTCCTCAGTAACGAGCAATAAAACACACACTGTAAAGAGACCACAGCGCTCCCTCTCAGAGGGACCAGCATGGACCCCCCCCCACACGCAGGAGTGCGTAATGAAGCCTACACGGCCTAGGTGAGGCCCCTGGGAGCCCCGGAGCCACACAACCACCCCCACCTCACACTAAAATGTAAAATCTTTTCCTGACGGACGGCAGAATCCATGAAAGGGGAGAAGGTGGTGGAGGAGGCCCCGAAAGGTGGAGCCAGCGGGCTGAAGGTGCTGGCGTGGTTTTGGGTAACCGTGGGCCGCGGGGCCCGTGTGCCTGTGTGGTCCTGGAAGTGATTAACGGCGAGCGCTTCGTCATACACAAAGCACACATAGCTGCCCACATGTGGAAGGTAAGGCAGACTAGTTTTTACACACACACACACACACACACACACACACACACACACGTGCTGTACACATGCAGTGTGTCCAAAACACACTCCTCATTGTTCAAAAAAAAAATCCCCCGTTGTCTGAACAATGTCCGAGTGCATCAAGGGAACAAGCAGTTGACAGGTTTTTGACTCGCAAACACAAACACGGTGATAAGAAACAGAACAAAGCGGTCGGGTCGAGGGGAAGACAAGAAGATGAAGATGAGGAGGAAGAAGAAGAAGAAGCGGTGAAAGGCGGCGAGAGCCAGAGCTGTCAAAACGTCCCTGAGGAATAAAATGAAAAACTTACTCAATCATCTTTTCCATGCTTTCTCCTTGTTTTCGTTGCATGGACACACACACACACACAGACACACACACACACACACACAGACACACACACACACACACAGAGTACATCCAGATTCAGTCCGAAGGCAACGGACACAGTACACTATGCGCATGACAGAGATGTGTTTTTCTGCAGTGTGTATGAGTTCATCCGAAGTTTGCCACCAGTGTGTGTGTGTGTGCCCGTGTGTGTGTGTGTGTGTGTGTGCGTAATATGTGTGAGTTCGCCCGAAGAGCTTGAGGAAAATTGTGTCCATGTGGCAGTCTATACACCACATGTCCAGGTTGTGCACGTGTGCGTGCGTGTGTGTGTGTGTGTGTGTGTGTGTGTGTGTGTGTGTGTGCAGCAGACAGAGAAAGCAGATAGAATTATGTTGAATGCCAGGATGGATTTCTATGCGACCTAAACACGTCTCTGAGTCTTAGCGAGTCTCTTGTCAGCGCTACAGTTGAGAGTGATGGAGGACGAGCGGAGGAGTGAAGGGAGCAGGGAGCAGGGAGCAGTGAAGGGAGCAGGGAGTGTGTACTCCTTTAGGATGTGTGTTCAAACAGGCTGCACCTGTCTAGCAGACGCCTCGGGAGCGACTCCATGTGTGCCGGTGATCTATCATCTGTCAGCGCACCAGTCCGTTCCCTTAAACTATGACACCTTTTTTCTTCTTCTTCTTCTCTTTTTTCTCTTTCTGCTTCACTACTGAAACGACACTTTTGATTAATGCACTTATTATTTTCCAGATCTCCGAGGGCGAAGCGAGCTAAAGTGCACTCATAGTGCAGATGACGCACCGCTCGCTCGAACGAATGAATACAAACCCCACGAATTCTGCACACCTCGTCTCGACCACTCAGGATTTCCACCGTCTCCTAAACAGCAGTTGGAAACTTCTATATGAATCGCCTGCCAGTCGTTAATGAGATCGATAATCTGTGGGGTAAAAAAAAAAACACGTTTCTTTGCCTCCTTTTACCCGAAGGTCAACAACCAATCAGAGGCGAGGATTCTCTGACGCATCAAGACCGTCAAACTAGGCTTGTTGGTCAAATAATGGAGATTCTGTCGAATGAGAAAAGTACATGTGGCAAAAACAAAAAAAATGGGCCTCAGCCGGTAGGAGGCGGGGCCAAAGGGGGCGGGGCCGGGCTGTCAGCAGCCCGTCACCGTCACCTCCGCTTTGTGTTTCTGCCTCGTTGGGCAGGAATCTGAGTAATAATCGGGTAGCCTCAATAAAAATGTTTTAAAAAAGAAGCTGTCGGGAGATATATGTCATGCTGGAGAACATGTGTCGGTTCTCGGAGAGCACAGATTCCCCTCCAGATATGTTGTAAGACGGAAAAATATACGTTGCGTGTTTGATTTGCACGGTTTAAACTAAACCCAGCTGGTGCGTTAAAACTCCCGTCTAATGTGAGCGCAGAGCGACAATGAGCCCAAACACAGAAGCACACGCGTGTTCATAACTGTGCTTAGAGTTCAAGCAAACAAACACACACTAGGCTTGTTTTCTGTGCAGGTATAGAAGACCGAAAAACACCGAATGCACTCTGAAAGCGAAACAAGTCAACCAGCTGATTTATTGCATTGTCAGAACATAAGGTCATGTGACCAAGGTGATTGTTTGTTTGTGTGCGCGCAGAAAACAGAAAGAAAACAGAAGCTTTTTCTTCCTTTCCCTTGTTTCATATTTCAGGCTGTATCAATTATTAATCACAAATAAAAATAAATAAAAGAGGCAGAAATCACATATAATATGATCAAACCGACGTTCAAAGCCAAAGCAATGAAGCGTGTCCCGAATACATTACACCAGACCAAAAACTTCAGCTTGGCTTTTAATTACGGCTCGCCGTGAATTATTAAAGTGAGTCTGCAGAACTTGTGACAGGAGAAATAACACGATCGTCCTCCTTCAAATTAAAAGCTGAGCTCGTGTCTCGTTTGATTCGCTCTTGGTTTCCTGTGGCTAACGTTAGCAAACGTTAGCGAGATGCAGCTGAATAACAGACTTTACTTTAGGGATGCACCATATTGGATTTTGGCAGATTTGCCAATATTTTCCAACTCATTTTGGCTGACTGCATCCTGTGTGGCCTGCAGTAGAATCGACAAACTATAAAAGGCAGATACAGTATAAAAAGTAAATTAAAAAAACACTCACTTGTAAGTTAAAGTCAAATAGGTTTGAAAATAATTAAGTAGATGTGGATTAATGTAAAAATTAAAAAGGAAACGTGGTGGGACAAATGGAACATTATGTGCGCTTAGATAGTTCCTGTCTGAGCTATGAATGCCCTCGTGGTGCTGGTGTGTGTGTGTGTGTGTGTGTGTGTGTGTGGGGGGGGGGGGGGGGGGGGGGACAGGAATGAGGATGAACTATAGCGGGACGTTCCTGTTCCACCAGATACAGAGCAGCCGTTATGGCGGAGCGGCTCCTTCACACCCACACACACACACACACACACACACACACACACACACACACACACACACACACATACACACACACACACACACACACACACACATCCATACGTTCATATGCATTAAAACTGTGCCGGCGGCGCCATGCAGTGAGCATCAGACACACGCCTCCACATACGGTATGGATGCACACACACACACACACACACACACACACACACACGGGGATTGTCAGAGGGGTTCAGTGCGCTTAAGTTCACTGCTCCACTGCGGGCTGTTTAAGGCCGCTGAAGAATCAAGTGCACCCGACACACACACACACACACACACACACATTCTTTTTCCATTATTAAAAACAACTCCGTCTGCGTCGGTCTGGCCCGCTGACCCCTGCATGCTCTCGCCCAGAGGCTCCTCTCAATCAGAGAATCAAAGGAGGAGACGGGAGAAACGAGGACGGGAGACAAACACAAGAAGAGCGACTGCTTGGTTGACTTCACACCGCGATCTGCGCATGTTCGATACACACACACACACACACACACATATGCGCAATAGGGGGAAGGAATGCTGTCCATCTCTGCTCTCCAGAAACACAACTGTCTGGAAGAACAGGTGCAAATCATAATTCACACTCTTCGCTTCTCTTTTGAAACGCTTTGGGTGGAGTTTAGATCGAAAACACGACATCAGCTCTCGTTTGCCAGAAGTGGAAATATGTTGTACGTCAGCCTCATACTCAAGATGTGACATGCACACATGCCATTTGCATACTGTACTTTTACTTTTTGTTGGTCTTTCAGGTTCATCTGCTTCTTGGCACGTTGAATCAATCTTTGTTCTTGATGCCGGCGGGTCGAGTTACAGTGGAGTGATATTTAAATGTCACTCGTGCAGCAAATATTATATTATATCATGTAATTAATTTGGGGAGGGGGAGATAGACACGTTTTTGCTGTAAAGGCCACAAATTGGTCGTCAATGGCTACTAACTAGCACTGAAACAATGTATACGACGCACTAATCAGAAACATAGATATATCAAGCAAAAACCACAAACATTGGACATTTTAGACCATTTTTCTGACGTTTAACAAACTAAACAATGAAAAACTAAGAAGATACAAATCGATACTAACTAAAGTGGAAACTGAGGAAATGTTCAAAAGCGGTGGAGACATTCTCCTCCACAGTTCTGTGACTCCAGAGTTGTGCCAAAACAAAAGTCGTTAACATCAACTGGCAATTAAAAGATACGATGCCTCCAGCGGAGGAGATTAAGGCGACTCAACCCACAGCACCTCGATCGCGCGGCGACTTATTATGAAGCTCAGGAACGAGATCTTTTTGTTTTTTAACAGAAGTCCTCGACAGAGTTTCCTCACTGGGCTGCAGACGGCAGAGAGGAGAAGAGCCACTGGAGGCCCGGCGTTAACGAGCTCCCCGTCGCTTACGTTTGCAATTGTAAAAAGGAAAAGGTGATTATTAACGGGGAAGAGTTGCAGTGAGCGGAAAAACCATTTCAATGTAAATACGGACATGCGGAAAAATGATGGACCCCGTCCCTTTAATGCTTCTGTATTTAAATGCAAATCAAAATCATCATGTCACACAAGCGAAGGGAGGAAAAAAGACGACGCATTCTAAATCAAAAGCAGATTCACAAGACATTTTTTTGTTTGTTTTTACCCATAGATAGCAATGCAGAATACAGAGCAGAGAGCTGAGTGGGATTCTTCCATTATAATACACACAGGAGCCGAGACAGGAGAGTTGTTGTGGATAAGAGACGAACCCATTAACCGGTGGCAGACCCAGTAGCTCCCACCGGTCAAGTGGGACTCCACTCACTCCTCCAGAACCTGAGATCAAAAGCGCCCCCTTTTTTAAGTTTTTTCGCGATGAAACGGTTAACGTGCACCTCTCTGGGAGTAAAAGTTCAGAAGAGGGACACGATTCTTTCTCCGAGCTAAAGCCGAAACACGAGTGGCATAAATAGTAAATGAGCCTCGCACCATCGGGCCCAGCGGTGGAACACAGCGCCTGGTTGGGGGAGGGGCGTTACGACGGCGATGATGATGATGATGATGGTGATGATGATGATACGAGTAGGATTTGTTCTGCTTACGCTGAGCAGAGATTTTTTTTTTTTTAGATGATCTCCGAAAAGAAAGCGCGTTTCTGCCGGAGGAAGCAGCGGCGGAGGGATACATGTGTCCGCACTACTTCCTGCATGTGTGCACAAAACATTCACGCACTGCACAAATATCCACGTTCTATTTCAGCGCTCCTGTGGCACTTTGAGAGGGATGCAGGCTAAAGATAATATTTACTTTATGTATTTAGAGGATTACACGTCTAAGAGAACGGGACGTTTTAACTTTCAGTGTCTTAACGCAGTATGATGAAGACCTCAATTTGTATTATGAGCATCTTCTCCTTTAAATAATATAAAATAAATAAATACAAATAATTCAAATCAATTTCTGAGCTGTGTTGCTGCTTCAAGGAGATGAGCGAGGAGGAGGAGGAGGAGGAGGATGAGGAGAAAGAGGAGGAGGAGGAGGAGGAGGTGTACATATAAGGGGAAGTCTGTGAGAACATTCTGTGCCATGTCAAGATCATAATGATAAACATCTCGTACTGCCACACACACACACACACACACACACACACACACGTATGTGTGCAGGTATGTGCGCTCACGTCCCATTAGCGTCCATGAAGGATGGTTTGAGGGAACTGGAGCAGCGAGACTTTCTGGGTCGTCCGGTCTGTGGCACAACCGCCCGCCGTGTGTTTTGAGTAAGTACAGTGTGTGTGTGTGTGTGTGTGTGTGTGTGTGTGTGTGTGTGTGTGTGTGTGTGTGTGTGTGTGTGTTTTATCTATTACTCTCATCGAATTCTTGAGGAAAACTTCTCTTGGGTGCCTCCATGGGGAACAATAATAATAATGTTTAATAACAGCAAAACTACCATAAATCCGTTCCACAAACACATGCATCCTCACAAAACACTTCCCACCGTCGCATGAGTCCTCGCATGAGTCCTCGCATGAGTCCTCGCATGAGGACGCGTTTTAAACAGTATTTTTACATGAGGATGCGTGAGTTTGTGGAGTCGTGAGCCTTCGACTGGATGAATGAGACTCGGATCATATCGCACGAGTTGTGGGAGAGTTTGTTAAATGCAGATTTAATCCGTTTTTATTGGAGAAAAACAATGTTTCCTTTAGCATTCAGGGTGATAGTCGTGAATATGTCATATACAAATGGTCACTTTGTGGCTGAGGTACTCCTTTAATGTCCATCCCCTTTGTTTCTACAAAAGGTATTTAAAATGTCTAGAAACGACAAGACCAATGTTATGTCAAGGTGACGGTTCGTTTTAATTTGGTCGCCCGTTGATGGCGTCGTATCCCCTTTTGGTTTTCTTCGTTGTTTTAATATTTTAATGGGAGTAAGATGTTTAGTCATCGGACGTCTGGGTCAAAGGTCACGGGAGAAACAAGCTCTTCAACGTGCTCATTTCAGCGTTTATGGGCTGAAAACACCTGAATGACTCCTAACCGACTCTCTAAAGGAAACAGCTCCCATGATGCAGCACTGCGTTTTGACTCAGCGGCCCAATGGCGGCGGTGCATTTAATTAAAAATGTTTTTTTTTTTTTTTTTTTTCATTAAGCAGCTGACGGTTGAGCGACGACGGGAAATCAGGGCTGTGACCCCGTGGCAACTACTGATTTTCACATTTAATTAAATTTGTGAAATGACAAATTATGATTTCCAGGTAATAAGATGGAGTCAGAGGCAACTGGATTTGCCGCTTTATTCTATTGTGGAAGATCCCGTCAGCCTCGTTCAAATCTAAATTAAAAAACCTTATTTATAGTTTTTGGGATTGACTACTTTCCTTGAATTTGCACGTTGTTGTACGATAAAACTAAAAAGAGACATTTACTTATGCTATCCAAATCTGCAACCGTGACAAACGCCCCCACAAAAGGAGGTGTCAAAAAACAAAACGAGCATGAAATAAAGTGGTGTCGGCTGTTGGGGGGCCGAGGGGGCCCATTGTGCCGCGGCCAGCGCCCTCCGCCGACAGCCGCGCCCGCACCAGCAGCAGCGGCGGCCCCGTCGCGCGCGGCAGCCGCCCGGAGCCCATGTGACCCGATCATCAGGCTAATGGGGCGTCCATTAATGTTAACACGCCGGCAGAGCTCATATTGGGGAGATCTACAGAGCCATTAATAACAGAGCTGATTGGCCTGCTGCTGGAGAAGGGATCGGATCTATAGTGTTGTCTAAGCCCCCTCTATTAAGTCCATAGGATTCGATCCCGTTGCCTACGTCAGGTTACAAAGGACGCGCACAGACTATCCTGCACATTGAAAAATGAGAATATATCAGGGGAACGTAGCATAATGAATGATTCCTTTACTCTTTTTTTACAGACGAAGAAACAGAGCCTTTGCCGCATCGGAATAATGTTATTAATATGGTGGTATTGATCTCAGCCATATTTCTTAACTCTACTAAAAAGATGTCTAGCTCCATCAGCGTCTATTTAAAACCCATTCATCTGCAGCTCCTGGTGGCAGCGGGCCAAAAGGAAGGCATCCTTTGGCCCGAGCTGCATTCTCCATCTCCTCCTGGGGGGATCCCGAGAATATATATATATATGTATATATATATATATGTATATATATATATATATATATATATATATATACATATATATATATATATATATATATATATATATATATATATATATATATATATATATATATATATATATATATATATATATACATATATATATATATTCCCTTGTCTGGGTCTGTCCCACTGTGCTCGAGCCACCTGGCTCCTGCATGACTCTGCACTTCATCTTATCTCAAAGGGCGGAGCCGATCCGCGTGGTGCGAGACACTCCGGACGCTTCTGAAAGGGAATAATAATCGCCGCGCTCTCTTTTGACACGCGGCGATTAATGCTCCTGTGGGGCGCCGCGCTCCTCGGATTGGAAAAGGCCACCGACAGTGTTTTGGGAAAAGGTCGCGCGAGGCTACACTTCTGTACATCACAGAAAGCCCTTCACACCTTATCTTGTACATTAATGATATGATGTGAATTGCTGCACACTGGTAGTGCAAACAGCCATCACATTTCAAACTGAACTCACTTTAAGTGCTGACACTGTTAGGAAAAATGATTTATGTCGTTAAATATCGTCTTCACAGGAATAAATGCTTAGCTTTTTATTCCTTTCAACCCAAATCACCATCTTTGCTCTCTGGGTCCTCGTTTACTGCTCTAAAATTAAAACAAGGTCAGAGTACGAACAATCAGTAATAGATCAACAAAAAAAATGATTTGAAAGAAAAGGCGCTCCACGTGCTTTCAGTGCGGTTGGCTTTTAAAGTTTAGGTTTTGCAACTCTTTCCACGCGTGCAGACGCCCTAAACAACGTTTAAAGCTCTGGAAGTGATGCCGGCTGTCGTGATTGGCTGAGATCGACTGCTGCCCGAAGAAACTTCCATCCGGGTGCCAACTGTACACCAGAAAGCAGCCGACAGGCAGCAGAGCCGCTCTTCGTCTGGGTAATGCCTTCTGTGGAGGGGAAAAAATAAAATCCCCGCTTAAGAGGATTGGGAATTCAACCCAGGCACTTTCTGCTGAATAAAATATCAGAAGCTAGAGGGGTCCTACGCCGGTTAAATGCTTAGCTCTGCACAGAGGAGGGATGGTGGGAGCCTACGAGGCATTAGGCTCACCTTTTGATGTCGGTGAGCAGGTGAAAGTGTGTCAGGAACAGCTGACGGATGAGCAACAAACACCAGGTACGCTTCTTCACGGGGGCTGACATCAGCGTGGGGATTTAATCTTTGACAACAGCAACGCCTCAGACAACATCTGGCTCCACCGCAGAGAGGGGAAGCCACAAGGAGCGCTTGTTTTATCTTTCAGCAGTCTGAAGATGTTCGGAGGGAAAGCACGAGGTGTGATTCCTACTGATGCTGGAAGACGTCTGTTATATCTTTTTTTTTGTGTGTTGCTCAAGCTGAAGTGGTTTCGACTTTCAGCGAAGTGCAGGCGGAACATCAAATACTTTCTCACGACTAAGAGCGGAATCACGGAGCAGCGTGAAGAAAGACTTCGGTTATTTTAGTCAACATTTAGTCTGCGAGAATCAAACAAATTTCTAGACTCGAAAACACTGAACACAATGCGGTGCATGAGGTGAAACATTGTGCATATTTTAAGGAGGATATTTGCATAGTATTTGACCGCATATGCCGACGTGTCATTTTAAAGGTGCACGTGAATGTAAAGCAATCACAAAATTATGATGTGTATTTGTGTATTGTGTAGTACTGAAGGTCCTTCCTGCTGGAACTACAACTCTCTCACTGACGGTATAAATGAAACTAAAACATCAGAGAGAACTGAGCTACAGATCCGTGAGAAAGTAAAGAAAAGTGTGAGGTGGCCTTAAAATTGCCTAAAGCAAATGTGTATAGCTGAGGATTGTTTGAGCAAGTAAAGGCATCCCTTTGTATAACTGTATGATTTAATTTTTTTGTAATTCTCTTTTATGTTTGCACAACTCATATTTTGCATCCCGAGACTTCCCGTGAAAGAAGAAGTAAAATATTAAAGTCTCCATGGAGATGCAGCGCAAAAAAAAAAAAGAGTGAATAAATTATCGGGGGAAGAATGCATTGGAATATAATTATTAATAAACTGCCAGGAGCAAACATTAAATACTTCACATATTTCCCTTGCAGCACCTGCACCGGCACAATCCTTTTCAACTGAGCCGGCGGCGGCGTGGACGTCATAAAAACCGCCAATTACAGATCATAGTCGTTACATGGCGGGTCGTAGAAATGTTTTCGGGGCATGAGGAACGCGTTCTGTTGGGGAGCCTTAACGGTAATTGGGTTGTAAAGACAAAACGGCCGGCCTTTGATCTCCAGGGAAGTTTCTTGGACTGCAGCGCCCCGGCGGGGACGTTATTGAGCGAGCGTTTGAACGCGGGTGCATTATTTGTGACGCTCCTGGAGCCTCCGCTGGCGGAGCAATGAAGCGTGACTCATTACCGGGAGGGTTTAGAGCAGGGGTGTGAAACTCACCTTAGTGAAGGGGCCACATGCTGCCCATTTTGATCTCAAGTGGGCCGGACCAATAAAATCACAGCATAATAACGCATACACAACGACAATATTTCTCTATGTTTAAATCATTGGTGGAGGTTTTTGGATGATAAACCCTATTTTAAGGTCTTTCTACAATAAACTAGAAACATAAAGACCAAAAATTCAGAATCAGCCGACTGTTTACCTGCCTGGGCTTCCCTCTGCAGATTCCCTTGCAGTTGAGCAATATCTCTAGTAATGTCAGCACCTCAATCGAATGCAACTGTGGCTTAATGGTTAGCATGCCTGTCTTTCAATCAGAGGATCAGTGGTTCAAACCCCAGCTTAGCCAATTTTTTTTTTTCTCTGCAATTTTAACAATTATCTGGACCGTATGTTTGACACCCCTTTTTAGAGGAAACCTCGGGATGCTGTGACTTCATATCGCTGAGGAGCTGCAACACCAGTCATGGAGGATCCTGCAAAGAATATATAGGACACAAGAGGACACATTCTGGATGTAATATATAGGAGGACACAAGAGGACACATTCTGCACGCTCACCACCGTGTTAACCGACTGTAGACAAACAAAAGCATTCAAAACAAATCACAAGATGACGCAAAGAGCAAGTGCATGCACTGTTGCTATGAATTATTCCTCAGCGTTATAATTATATATTCCGTGCAGCATACAGCTCGGATAGAGAGGGAGAAGAGTCAGACCCCAGTGTGATGACTCATAAGCACAACCCCCTCCTCCTTTGAGGCTCCCAACGGACCGTCTGCACAGATAACCTACATAGCGTCGCCTCGTCTGTCACGCTCAAACACACCATCACGCGAGGTAACGCCGGGAAGCCAACCAGGGCCTAGACGTGTCACATGGGAAACGTTAAAATAACACAGGGGACCCCCCCTGCAAGCGGCCCCCATCGGTACTGTTGAACAGAACACGTGTGTGTGTGTGACCCCTAGCTGACCTCTGCACGGCGCGGCTAATCACGTCGTACGATTACCTCGCTCATTAGTCACAAACTCCCGGGGTTATCTCCACGAACTGTCACGCCGGCTGTTTTTGGACAGCGGGCTCGCGTCGTCGTCTGCCTTTAATTAATCGCACTTGAACGGCGGCCGTTCACAGCTGTTCTCCGCTTGTGAACATTGAAGTCTGACACCTAATCGCCGCCGTATAGGAAGACTAATATGAGGTGGTTTTACATTGTAGTCACAGAAAAGTCTCTCTCTCTCTCTCTCTCTCTCTCTCTCTCTCTCTCTCTCTCTCACGTTACAAGAATTAACTGGACGAACAGGTCCCACATGTTTATTCTTTTGTGTGGTTTATATTTGCACATGCTTCCCATGCATTAATATTTGTAATATCGTGCCGTGACTCATCGCCGAGCACGTGAATAGGATGTCGACTAACTGACACAAACTGTACATCGCTGAGAACAAATACCGGCTTTCAGACCTGGAATCGATTTTTCAAGCAAATCGGAAATTAAGTGCAGCATCTAAGAATGTGACTATTTGCTTGTGAAGCCTCACATATTTCAAATGTTAGTAACAATGTACGTGGTGTGTGTGTGTGTGTGTGTGTGTGAGGGTCTGTCTCATGGTCACGCAGTCTATTATATTTGGAGGCGGGCTCTGTCCTTGCGAGGCCCCTGACCTTGCGGCAGGCTGACAATTTGACTCCCACCTGTCATGTCTCTGCGTAGAGCTTTAACCGCGCTGAAGGAGCTTAAACCTCACACACACACACACACACACACATTCCTCACATGCTATAGATACACCCCCTTCTCTATAGCCCCATTAAATGCGGCACAACTTCAACACATCTCGGGCGTGTCCGGATAAAAAGTTGAGTTGTGCTTCAGTGTTTATCTTACTTACAGTACATTTTTCTCGCACTTTTGAAATAGTAACAGTCTCATGTACAGGTCATGCCAAGAAATGAAAATGTATTGGCAAAACATCAAAGAGCAGGAGATTTGTATCTCGGCACAGCGGCGATGTAACACACCTGTTTCATGTATCGTTCACTGGTTTAAAGTTTTCAGGGGAAGTACTTTTAAGTGGTACTTTTCCCTGTGTAAAGAAGTATTTTCTGTGGCTTTAAAGCCCCCGGGCTGACGTATTTCTTTAAATGATGTGTGGTAAAGGCCTTTCCACTCACACACCTGCAGTCCGGACATCTGTATTAAAGCAGTTGAGCATGGAGACCTCTCGGCCCTGTGTGTGTGTGTGTGTGTGTGTGTGTGTGTGTGTGTGTGTGTACCAGCTCCGGCTAATTGAAAGCCTTGCTGGGCCTCGGGCGGTCCGTGTTGGTTTACCGTCGCTATTGATCGCAGCTCTGGATCTCCATTAAAAGCAGCCCGCTATAACGTCTCCTGCAGCAGCACCCACACATACCCACCCACACACACACACACACACACACACACACACGTAACAAGCACACTTCATTTACAGCAAAGCAAACGAGGGAAAGCAGATGCAAGAACAGACAGGATGAGAACAGAAAAAGAAAAAAGAGCAAGGGAAGTATCCACACTGGATGCGGCCTTTTGAGCCACTAAACCAAAGCCATTAAATCAATTTCCTCTAATCTGGACTGGGCCATCCCAGAGCAGGAAATGCCAGCCAGTAAGCCTCTCGGGGGAAAAGCAGCTATTGTGCCTGCACACAGACCATAAACTGAAGATCTGATTTAATAAAGTGCCTTTTTCTTCTTCTCTGCTATTGAAGACGAGCTCCTCTTTCATTCTTTCATCCGCTCTTGCTCTTCAGCTAACACTTCTCGGTTACATGACTTTTCAGCAACAATCATACGCCTCATTACCGAGAACAAGGTGTACCTGATTAATTCAGTACAAATGAATTTAATATACTATTGACAAGCCTGACAGGTTGGGGGAATTGCCATTGTGATTATTGCAACATATATTATGCTAATGCGTGTAGAGAACGTGTCCCGATGTTAATCCGGCGGTTTTACTCGGCTCCAGTTCGACAAATGAACATAATGCGCAATCTTTTATAGAAACTATACTCTGTCATTTAGCATTCAGCAAACAATTAAAAATGTTCTAACTCGCCTCAGGGGAGTAACGACACACCCACCTGAAAGAACAGTTGTTCTCAACCGCTGGGGCGGGGCCAACTGGTGGAGATCAGGCCGCCATCTAGTGGGCCGCGGCGGTACCGCCAAACGGTTTGCTTAAGTAAAAAAGTGATGCTATGCACCGATCTGATAAGTTATCAGCTTCTTTACGCTGCACGTAGCATGTCAAACTCTGAGAAAGAAGCGAGAGGGCTCACTTGTTAGCTACTTCCGATTTTTGGGCGCTGCAACCGTTGTTCTGGAGCCGACGGCGAGAAAGAAGCTAACGAGTGAGCCTTCTCGCTTCTTTCCCATCTCTGTTGAGAGTCGCACCTCGGCCTTCGAGCGGGCGGGTGCTAGCACGCTAGCTTGCGCTCAGCCTTCGAGCGGGCAGGTGCTAGCACGTTAGCTAGCACTCGGCCTCGAGCGGGCAGATGGTAGCACATTAGCTAGCGCTCGCAGAACAGCGACAATTTGGCGATCTTTCACACTAGAACGGTAATTGTACTGGCGGAGGTTTTGGAATCGGTACTGGGAAGAGAAAAAAAAACTGGCATCTGAAGGTCCCTATTGGGAACCATAGGTTTGGGGGTCAAGGTCAAGTGAACGACAGCAAATCAGAAGCCTGTTTGATACCGAGACATTGTTCTGATCTGATGTGTGTGGTGGTAAAAAAAAAGGTTTTGTCACAATGTGGGATTTTTGCTAATGCATCCAACCTGGTTTTAATTTATAACGCCAAGTCCCGCCCCCTTCCTAAAGCTGGTGTCAGATGCCAGAGGTGTCCGTTTCCCCCCCTGAAGGCAGGAGGCCGTCTCCCTGAAAAACAAGCTGCACATCCAGTTCCCTCCCCGTTGTTTCGGAGACTCTTTTGTCACGCTGCTACTTCGACATGCAAATGTGACAGTGCGGCGCTATTTGGGGGCAGGATGATAATGGCTTCTGTCATTCAATCTTCTCTCGTCTTTTGTGTGTGTGTGTGTGTGTGTCTAGAGGGAATATGCCTTCATCCTGTGCCGGTCCATTAGCTGACAATGGACGAGTGTTGGGGGAACATTACCGGGGAGACATTTGTTCAGTGTGGTGACAAAGCCGCGGTGTGATAGTGAGACTCCATTTTTCAGCACCCGCCCACGCACAGATAAATTTCTCCTTCCCATTTCTTACAGACAGACTTGTGTGTGTGTGTGTGTGTGTGTGTGTGTGTGTCAATGTGCACTTCCACCTCCCTCTTCCTTCCTCGTCTCTCTCTCTCTCTCTCTTCTCTCTCTAGAACACGTGTTCAAAAAGCCACAACTTCCTGTTTAGTGGAGCTGCGAGCTGATTGGCTGAAGGCGGCACATACCCCCGACACACCCACTCTGTGACGCTCGCTGAGCTTCCTGGCACTAGTTCCTGGTCTTTTTTGCACCGGGCAATTAAGTAGTGTGACTGTGCAGCCACACACACACACAGATAAAAAAAATACAGACACAGTCAGCACATTAGCAAACGTCAGACCTGGGCTGCGCTGCAGAGGACAGCTGCCAAGAGTGACCGGCTGTGTCAAAACATATCGCTCACACCTCCACGCTGTGTGTTTTCATTCCGCTGCTATTTCATTGATAGGCTTCTCCATGACACACCTCATGGGGCGACGCGCTAAATGCAGAAAAGTGGCAGACATGGGGGCCGATTGAAAAGAAGGGGAGGAACGCAGCGCGGTGCAGGAAATTAATATCCTGAGGTCCCTCCTGCGGGATTTTTTTATTATTTTATTATCCCCAACTTGCAGTATTTTCATACTTTGTGTGGTTTTTCACAAGAGCCCGCCCTTTACACCACACACTTAGCTCACTGTGGGGGGACTCCGACCGCCTATAAGAGCTTTCCATCTACACACCACTTAGCCACGGATGTGTGACAGTGGAAAAGTGAAAAAGAGATGGTAAAGGAAATGAGCCGCTTAAACTGGGACCGCTGAGGATTTTTTGGGGGGGCCGCGATCCAGCTCGTTCTGCTTAGCCGTCTTTTCTACGGGGCTGAAATCAAATCAAGTCAATTTAAAACTGCAGTTTCATATGACGAGGCTGCAGCAGCAGATGGCTCACACAGGGGGGAATTCCAGCTCTGCCCTTCTGGCCGTCGAGCCAATCCAAGAATAAATGAATGAACCGTGCGTAAAATACACATGTCTTGGCACCGAGAGCCTTCGCTGTAGTGTTCCTGACTCCCTACGGCAAGGAGCACAATGGCCAGGAAAGCCGCTAATGGCTCAGCTTGTTTAGTTTTCTTTGCGTATTAGAGTCACTTGATGCGGGTCAAAGTTTAAGGCTATAATGCAGCGAGCGGAACTGCAGGCCGCCAGGAAATGACCCTAATCTTTTTTTCCGAGCAGGAGCGGCTCCAGAGGTGGCCGCGCGTTTCCCCCGAGTCAAGGGAGAGCATGTCGAGGTGGCGGCATTGTGGGTAACACAGTGGCGGGGGCCATCATTGATTATGGTGATTAGCAAGGAGAGGAAACGGGCCTCGATGGTTCTGCAGCGGCGCGGCGGTGGAGCGGAGGAGAGAGGAGGAAAAGAGAAAAGAGAGATGGTCATCGCACATCTAATATTCGCAAATTTGCTACAGGAATGCATTAGCATACATCTTCTGGGAACCAGGAATGTCTGGACACAATTCTGGGCCAATCCATAGATGCAGATGTTGAGCAACTGAGATTATTGACTTGCTGCTGGAGACCCGGGACGTGTTGCTGGGCGGGAGAACCAGAACAAGGACCGAGAGGTTTTCTAAAAGGGAGTCTGGTGCTGGAAAACACTACCGCGTTTGTCCACAGGGACCGCCAACATCCACACACAATGAAAGTTCCTCGTAGCTTTAAGTAACACCATTTTAAATGTGTTTGTAAATGCACAATTCCTTATTTAATTGTTTTACATCATGAAAAGTAGACTGCGTCTTAGTGCCGGTGCCAAGAACCTTTAAGGAGCGTTATGGTTTCAGACCAATATAAATGTACTGAAGGCCACTAAAGCCCTTTTTTTATTTCAATAACTCACATGTTGGCAAGGCTGCTCTGAGGCCAGGGATAAAGAAGAGAGGAGAACAAGAGGAAAAGAGCAGAAACGCGGGGGAGGGGAGCCAAAGCCCAGCGGCTCGATGCATTAAACCTCTTACCCGGTCTCTTGGGAATACTGTGTGTGTGTGTGTGTGTGTGTGTGTGTCTGCTCATAATGGTCATAATTAGCTGATCAAACAGATAGACAGTGGACCAGACCCGGGCTGTGGGTGGGCTCTAATAATCCAGATCATTAGCTATGTGAGTGTATGTGGTTTATGAGTGGCTCGGTGAATGGATGTGTGCAGAGTGGAGTCTGTGAAACGCTGCTGGATACGACAGACACTAATTACTTTTTTTTTTTTTTCTTAATGGTCCGTGTTGCTGAAAATAAAAATATTTTTCTGCCACATTTCCACGACAGTCAATGGATTTAATTTCCACTTTAAAAAATCTAGGAGGGAGAAACTAAAATAAACGTCCTGCTGAGATAAACGACTGATGGAAACATACCGTCTGTTTCTAATGTTTTAAAAAGGATTTATGTCATGCTGCCGGTTGTCGTTTCAGGCTTCCACGCCACCAGATGAAAAGCACAGTTGTTGAGGGGAACACAGTTGAAATGTTGCGGGTTCGAGTCCAGCCTCGTTCCGCATATTAAACTCCATGTTTTTTAACATAAAACGAGGATATTCAAGCTGTCTCGAGCGTAACTAAACAAACGTTTTCTCAAATATCTAGTCCAACATATTTGGTTCCTTTAGAATTGAAAAAAATAACGTTTAAACAATGTTTTTGAATAACTTTTGGCGGGGAAATAACAGTGAAAGTGGTTGGTGCTTCTGTTATATTAAACATAACTGAAGACATGGTTCTGTTTATTCTTTTAAAATAAATAAACTCCCGCTCCAAAATAAGCGCTTTGCGGATTCAGCGTTTGCACCAAAATAAACTGACCAGACCGAAGCGAAGGCCCCGACGGCTAGTTAAAGAAACCAGGCTCTAACTTGTATAACCGGCCCGCACCGGGAGCGAAGGCCCGGCTCCCGCCGCGCGGGATGAAAGTCAACAAGCTCCACCCGTCCCGAAGCAGCCGCGTCCCTCTGCTGACATTTACAAGCTGACAGACGGGACGAGGGCCAGGCCGCCGCCGCCACGCGGACAGACCCGCCCTGTAGGTGCCCTGATGTCACCAGCGGCGGTCAAGATGAAATACTGTGTCTGCATGGAGGGGGGGAGGAGAACGAACGGGCGACGTGATCTGGCAGCGCAACAAGGATCTCTTTAAGCCGCCACCTCAAATGTAATGTTTTGTCCTCGATTTTGGGATGAAATACAGTGTGTGAATATTTACATCCTGTCAAACTTGAAGTCCTGTGTGGATGAGGGGGTTGTAAAAGAGCACACACATGCTAAACACACGTATTATTATATTTAGACGGCTGCAAAAATACACACACACACTTTTCAAGTCTCCAAGTCTGGTGCTCCTAATCAGGGGCTCAACAATAAGGATTGCCCCGGGGCGAGTAAACCTGGCAACCCGCTGCCGGACTCCCACTGCTACTATTATCACGGCTATCAGTCACATGTATACTACTACTGTAGCTACTATTACTGCTTTTATTATCACCGTTGTTCCATTAGATTAGATTAGTCAGCATTTTTTTAATTCTGCTATCATAAGCGCTACTACTGCTTCTATCATCATAAATCATTCATAGCATGAATACCATGTGGATCGACTACGTTGTTCCTCCTGTGCACAGGACATCTGTCTGTCCTGGGAGAGGCGCGTCCCTCCTCTGGTTTTCCCCCTCCATTAATAAAGAATATTTATTTTGGGAGTTTCTCCTGTTGGGAGGCGAGGTTCCCGGGACAGATCGCACAGCCCTCTGAGGACGACGCAAATTAATTGACTTGAAGCCACTCAGCAAATCAGCAGGTGGTCAAACTGATTAAACCTCAACCGCCATCCCTCCCTCTCTTCTCTGTCGAGGGGTTGCACATGCACAGCATCGATCGGGCGTTCGTGAGGACATGCCAGAGGGGGGTTGAGGGATAGTTTATGAGCTGAAAGCCTTTCAATTACAATCAGGGTGAAGGCGGGAGAAGGTTCCAGCGACGACGTCGGGCTAGAAGTGGAATCGGGGGAAAGTTAAAACTGACTGCGGGCGAGGAGATCTTCTGACCCGCTGTGAGGGAGAGGGAGGCCCGACGGCAGATGAGCACAGCCATTAGACTCTGAGGCTGCCACAGCAGGAGAGAGAGAGAGAGAGAGAGAGAGAGAGAGAGAGAGAGAGAGAGAGAGGCCCGTTTGTTCCACTTCATTATCTGATGTGATTGTGCTCAAAGAGAGAGAGAATCCTCTGAGCCTCTGACCCAAAAGGGATTTTGCATGGAAAGGGAAAAGAAACAAAACAAACAAGAATGACTGCAAAACATTCGAACGGCCCACACACACGCACACACACACACACACACACACACACACACACACACACACACGCATGGTCAATTAGTTGAAGCGATTGGGTTTGCATGCTATTTATTCTATATTTTCCTGATTGTCAACAAATCCCATGCAAAGTAACTAACTACTAACTGTGTGTGTGTGTGTGTGTGTGTGTGTGTGTGTGTGTGTGTGTGTGTGTGTGTGTGTGTGTGTGTGTGTGTGTGTATCAACGCATGATATCGCTCTACCTCTGAGCCAAGAAGCTCCATTAAAAACACATCAATGAGCCTCACTGTTACACTGGGTGACACACACACACACACACACACACACACACACGCCGTCCTGCTGCCACAAATACTCACTAGAGCACCGAATGTGTGCTCACCTGCAGCTGAAAATAGTCCCCCAAGAAAAGCACTATTTACTCGAGTTTATTTAGGAACAAACTGAGCGTATTAGTTCAATGATTTATATTTTTGACCCATTTTTTGGACGTTCATGGCATCCGTGAGGCTTGTTGGGGATTTGTTGACCGGCTGTATGTATTCCTTCATGCTGCATTAAGTCTCAGCGCAGCACATTTTTGGTCACCTTGTATTTTGAGCCACCGATCGCTTCCCCCTTCTGAGACTTCTCTTTTTTATCTCATCTTGCTCTGTTGACCAATTTGCACATTAATTTGCGGTGTCGGCGGGTTAGACGAACTTCTCACCCCGCGCCTTTGCTTCAGATGCCCGTGCGCACGCACCAGCTACTTCTGTCTGCTCAACATTATTTTTTAACCAATGCGACGAATAATAATACATAAAAAAAGTGCTGCACCATCACGGGGATCGAGAATGGATCGCTTCTCAAAGTGTTTTCCAATGGCAACTTGGCACGCCCTGTTTATGTTCCACTTACACGTCTAGACATATTTGCCACATGGTGCAGCGGTCCAGCTTTATTATATTTATCTGTCCGTGCACGCAGCCAGCAGTCACATAAAGTGAGAGACCTGGAGCCTGCCAGCGTTTATGTATATGATATATATGTTGACATGAGAGAGAGAGGAGCGATGCGGCTCCGGCGTAACAGCTCATTAATGCAAGCAGGGTCTGGGAATAGACGGAAAAGAGCCCCCCCACCACCTAAAAAAAGAGAAAAAAGCATCTGTAAAGCAGGAGCGGGCCTGTGGGAGCTGACATCCACCAACACAAATCAAAATGCCGCAGGAGAAAATGAATGAGTCTGGTCTTCGGCCGCCCACAAAATAGGGCCTGCTTGTGTGCGACAGCTGCGAATAACCGCACTCACTCAGGAGAGTCGGAGCGCGACGGTCACCCGCGGGGGTCGGGATCTCTTGTTAAACTAACGCCTGTCAGGGTGAAAAGAAATAATATGTATATGTAAATGCATATATATATATATGTGTATATTGCTTGTGAGCAGGCAGGCCGGGCCACACAGAACACCTTCTTTCCCTGCTCAGACCCTCTCTGTTTGGCAGGAAACCATTCCCTCTGAGCCGCAAGCTAATAGCCCCTGAGCAGTGTGTGTGTGTGTGTGTGTGTGTGTGTGTGTGTGTGTGTGTGTGTGTGTGTGTGGGGTGATCAATGAGCTGTGGACGGGGTGGCAGCAGACGGTGAGCTTAGCTGATAATGCTCTGACAGTGACCTCATGACAAGATCCCCTGTTTGTGTCTCCCTGTGGTTGTAACACACACACACCCCTCCCCCGTCCCTCCCTGTGTTTACGTGGGCTTATTCGGGGTGAGCTCCCACCAACCTGTGCAAATCTTTCTGTGATTCATTGGTGATTTTGGCAATAACACTTTATTGTTTAGCCATTTCCATGTATTTTCTGTTTGTTTAAAGTCATATTTATCAGGTATTTGTTTCGCTGGAATGTGTTGCCTCACTGTTTTGGTAATTTCAGTGACACATTTAGGGATTTTTCACCAATTACTCATTGATAAATTTGAATTATTAAGTAGTTCCCAACCTTTTTGACATTTCATTGCAGGTTATAGCTGCTAAGAATATATTATATATATGTATATATATATATATATATATATATATATATATATATATATATATATATATATATATATATATATATATATATATATATATATATGATATAAAATATTAAACTGTCACTACACCCCGACAGTCGTACACAAGACCAGTAAAAATAGTTCCTCTACCTCCTCATAGCGCTCCGGATGACATTTGCAAGATGCATCTGCCTCACTCTTAGAAAAACAGCCAATCAGAGTCGAGGAGTCTCTCATAAAACAGCTGCCAATCAATCCAATCAAACTTTCAAACCTCAGCAGCGTTGATCAAATACCGATCAACATTCTGTTACAGCGTCGCATATTTTCTCGCCTCAAACGTTCCCAGGAACATATTTTAGTTTCTGGTTAGCTCGTGACCCGGTCGGTGGGCGGGGCTTAGTTTTGTTTTCGTGCTCGTCGGTTTGACAGTTTGATTGGAGTTCAAGAGTTTTACGAGCAGTGATTGACAGCGACGTTCAGAGATCGTCTCTCTCGCTCAGGATGGAGTGACAAGCAAATATGACAAAAATGTGTAGCTTTAATGTGGACATACTGGAAATTGTATGCAGTGAAAAAGAGAAGTCAGATTGCTTCATTTAAAGGTTTTATCTGAAAGCCACCAACAAGTTTACCGGAGAAAAAAGAGATTGCATCGCAGAAATATATATTTTTTTTGTTATTTTTTACATAACTTTTTCAGGTGGAGAATTATCAAATTAGCCGATTAATCAACTGACAATTGTTTTGGGTAAAAAAATGAACATTTGCAGGTTCCACTTATTTGATGCATTGAATATCTTTAAATAATCAATTAGATTGATAATGAAGAAAACCTTATACGATATACATTCAAGGCAGATTTGACCTTTTACATTGGTGTTAAATGCATTATTTAACACACGAACGTTCATAATTATGTGCATCTGCAGCTGGTGGCGATGTCAGTGTGCAAAGCTTCACAGGCGCGTGTGTGTTCTGCACAGTCATGTGAAGAAGAGTGTGTGACGCGTGACATTTTTCTTGTGAGAAAAAGTGCATTTTCTGCATTAACTGCGCTCCTGCAGTCAAACTAGGTGACCGAGCGTCTCCTGACCTTGAATCCCCCCCACCCGCTGTCTCTTGAGGACATGGCGGCCCGCGGCCTGTAACCGTCACAAAGAACACACGAGGTCACAGGGAGAACGTACACATGTATGACTCGTGCATTAAGCCGGCGGCACAGCTGCCGTCTGCGGAAACACACGAACGCGAGTTGAGGGGAAATATATATATTTATATAAATACACTGTACGTATATAATGGGCTCTGGCTACACGGCATTCATTCCCATGCAACAGTTCACTGAGTGCACACATTCTCAACAACAGCGGAGATAACAACCCGAGTGTACCGATGTCACGCACAGCAATAATTGTTGTCTTCTGACTGCAGCTATAGCCGAGCTGGGCTGTGCATTTGCAGGAGGGGTTATTTGGGTCATTTGATTCCCTGCCAGCGACGGTACATCCGGCCTTTTTTTTTAAACCGGTAAGAAAGCACAAGAGAGATTATGTGTAATTTTCCACGAGCAAATAGGTCGATTTCTCTTTAACGCGAGGGGAAAATATGTTATTTTACGACTTAGCCTCGGGGCTGTACTCACAGAGAGCTGCACAGACAAAACAGGTGAAAGTAAAGCATGGGTTTGAACCCCGACGGACGCCGAGTGTCACCCCCCAAAAAAAGATCTGAATCAGTGAGCACAAACATCTCTGGATTGTGATGCGGAACCGGCCGAATCAGAGGAGGGATTAGTTTTACTTTGACTGCCGCAGATTAAATCCAGCGGGGTTGGAGTCGGTGTATCTACAACGCTGCCAAGATTAACTGGTCTTTGTTCTTATGGATGTCACAAGAGTCGACGGATGAAATGTGTGATGGATTATTCATCACTGTGTTTCTCCCCATGTCGCTGCTGCTGTTGACGTGGCCGACTCTCAGCCTCTTACTGTACTGCCTGTGTACAATTAAATATACTATATATATACATTTACACACACATATGTCTGCACCAAAAAAATGTGCATGCTACACAGTTTGTACATATATGTGTGTATGAAGTGTTCATGTGTGTGTGTGTGTGCACTGCAGCAGCTATGTCAGCAGCGGCCCTGTAGCGCCAGGTGAGATTTACGAGGTGTTAAAGAATGCTCGCCTCCAGCCCAGCGATGGGAGCCTGATCCCACCTCCTCGCCTGGCTCCGACCCACACGAGCGCTGGCAGAGGCACAGCTGCGAGTACACACACACACACACACACACACACACACACACATACACACACGCGCACATCAACCTCTGAACCCGAGACTGTGAGTCGAATGTCTGCACCAAACCCCCCCCTCCGTTTCCCGCTCCGAATGCAGCGCTTCCTGGGGCTGAGCACACCTTCTAAAATGTCCCCCAGCTTCATCGCCAGCCTCCCCTCCCCCCACTGACCAAATCTCTCCTCCTTCTGTGTGAAGGTATCACACACTCCGTGTTCCGGCCCTCGTCGAAACCGGAGAGCGCCTTCTCTCCGAGATAGGAGCTTGACCCGAAAGCGGCTAGAAAAGGTCACCGCTGTGAGCCGGCGAGAAGGAGGCGGCGCGTTTCACAGCTTTTACAAGCGCCATGAATCACCGAGACGTCTCCTTTTACTGGGCGACATTAAAGACGCTGCTCTTTCCTGGCGGCGAGTATAACGTTCTTCTTCCTGTGCAGCTGGTGGATATTCTCCAGCTTGAGCCAGAGGTCTGCAAAGACTGGGTTGGGACCCATTCGTGGGTCGCGGGAGATTCTTTTATTAAACGTTTAAACCCGCAGTACACCTTTTGGCCACTTGAGGGAATCTGAATGTTCGTGAAAATTGTAGCTTAGTTGTAACGATGTATCTGAAAATGAAAGGCGAGCGCACGTTCTGTTTGTTTACCTGATGAGAGGAAACAAAAAGATCACGAATGCTTTTAACTCTGCCTCATTAAGACAATATTTCACGTATATACGTTTTCAATAACATATCAAATTTAATGTTGCGTTGAAATAGCTAGTTAACCTATTCAAGATAATATATAAGGTGCATGGAAATGGCAGTAAAAATTGTAAAAACTTGTATTGATCTGTAAGACCCAATGAAAGTTGAACTCTGGGGGACGAGACCTGTTCATTATTTTTTTTAGAGAGTCTGCGAGTAAGGAGAGGATCCGATTTTGATTTAATTTTACACAATCCATAAAAATACGCCCGGATCAGCCCTGATACCAATCCTCTGGCTCGGCTCGGGACTCTATTAGATCTCCACTTGATCTCCACTTGATCTCCACTTAAACTCTATTGACTGAGCCTCGTCGCTGGTTAGTCTTAAACCACAATAATCTGCTATATGAACACAACTGGTCAAACACTGGTTACGTTTTTGTATTTTGTCAAGTTTGTTATATTATATAGATTTAGGTCAAATCAATAACTCAACAAATCAATGAAATCGGAGACTTGCAGCATACAGCATCATAACTGATGAATAACTTGCAATTGTGCAACATGCATTTACCTGAAGCAACTTTTACCCCCGGGTGAACCATGCCCCTAATGTCTCTGACTGTACAGGGGTCAGAGGTCAACTTGCATGTCAAACATTTACAACAACGCCATGAACAATTATAACGCTGGAACATATTTACAAGAGGAGTAGTGACGTCTTTAGCTCCTCTGCACTTGAGAAGGGACGCGACTCAACTCGTCATACTGACAGGTCGTCACAAAAGATGCGTCCCTTTGGTTTGAGAACTACAGCTTTGAAGCCTTTGAGTTCGCCGTTTCGTCCGTCACACAGAGGGCGGAGCTAAGTAGAACCAAACACTGAATGAGACGTTATTAGGCCACCAGTAAGGTTACAATTTACTTGAATGAATTGTAAACGCAGTAAAACAAGAACTCAAGGATTGGACAACGCCGTGGTAGCGACCTGTCAATCACAAAGTGGACCATAGTTTACTAAACAAGCATCATGCTGTATTGAAGAAGACTTGAAACTAGAGATTGAGACATAAACTCATGTTTACAATGTTTACTGAGGGAATAAATCAAGAGAGAAGTAGAGTCATTTATAAAGACTTCTATACAACCAGAGGAGACTCCCTCTGTTGGTCAGTAGAGAGAGTGCGGCTTTAAAACATGAAGCATAGACTTCTATACAACCAGAGGAGCCGCCCCAGTGGTAGTCAGTAGAGAGACAAGAAGCATATACTTCTATACAACCAGAGGAGCCGCCCCAGTGGTAGTCAGTAGAGAGACAAGAAGCATATACTTCTATACAACCAGAGGAGTCGCCCCCTGGTGGTCAGGAGAGATAATGCAACTTTAACACATGAAGCATATGCTTCTATACAACCAGAGGAGTCGCCCTCCTGGTGGTCAGGAGAGAGAAATCAGCTTTAACCCATGAAGCATATGCTTCTATACAACCAGAGGAGTCGCCCTCATGGTGGTCAGGAGAGAGAATGCAGCTTTAATACATGAAGGCTTCACTTTTCAGACGCCGAGGAACCTGGTTCGGCACAGCGAGAAATAAGCCCAAACGTATAAGGACTTGTTTCTTTTCTAGATTTCAAACTGACAGTAGAACAAATGTTAAAGACACACAATCCTCTTCCAGGAACCCACAGACCGTCCACCCTCTCTGTGACTGTCTCACGCCAATCAGCTTGTTCCGCTAACCTCAGCATAGGTTTCTGTACTGGAAACAAACACAGAAACCATTACAGCTCGACCAAGTAGCACTCGAACCTGTGACACCGACAGCGGTCCCTTTTGCTCCGGCGTGACCTCTCTCGACATGAAGGCCTTTCTCACCCAACATCTGTCCAAACAACTGTGGGGGCTATTCGGTCTCAGTGCGCCCGGCCTGCTATGCATTATCTGCCTCCCTAATGCTGCAGGGACTTAGAGCCGGATTAAACCACAATTACGAGCTCTCCCCCCCGTTCGCTCCAGCTGTGCGGAGAGATGAGAAGAGGAGACTTCGGGAGGCCCCGTTCAAAAGAAAGTTGATTGCCGAAGATGCATTGTGCAATCCCAGAAAACATTTACATAAAAGTCTAATTCTTCCGGCATATGGTGCTCCATCAGCCCTGCCGTCACATGGGTATTTCAATTTCCTGTTCCGCAGATTTCCACTGAGAAGCCTCTCACTTAATGCCAGGTTTGTCATTAATAAACATTAAAAACCTGTCAAATGAAGCGTCTCCTTTTTTGGCTACTGAGTGGAAGAATAATCTTCCACTCGGCTGCTACATCTCAGGGGGAAATGCTGTACTTTCCACTCCACTGCATATATTTGACAGCTGTAGTTAGTAGTAACTTTAAAAATGAAGGTTTTACGCAACGGATCACATAACAAGCTTTTAAAATACAACTCCAGCCCTTTTCATTGTAGTCGGGGTCACATTTCAGATGTTATGAGTTCCACCAAAAAGTACATTTTCCCTCTAAACATCTCACGTGGTTTCATTTCAATAAATGTTTGAATGATCCAATATCTCACTAAAAGTCAAATTTGATATTTGACATGATATTTGTGATGATGAGCAGGAGAGGAAACAAGATACACAAATGTATCTTGTTTCCTCTCCTGCTCATCGTCACACAACCCTTCAGACGTATCTGGTGTCCCTTTATATACATCTGTGTATAAAGTGGTTCTGCAGTATTAATAATCAAATGATGTCATATATAATAATATATCAACCAGAGGGGCCAAACCTGTACTTTTGCTTTACTTAAACTACATTTAAGTCGGATATTTAATGCAGGACTTTGACTTGTAGTGTAGTTTTCATGCGTGGAAGTATTGGTATTTTAATTCAAGTTAAGTATCTGGATACTTCGTCCAACACTGTTGAATATAAAGCAACAGAATCAAATGAATACAGAACGACTGCAACACATGAATGAACGTCGACTTCTAGTTTCACCGTCAATTCAATTAAATTAAAACTATTGAACTGAGCAATTCTGTACCAAATGATTCTACCCGTTGCTTCCTGTTTGTGAACTCCCGGCTGCAGGAGGCGGGGCTACAGCGGCGTGCTGCACATGTGACGAATCACTGGGCACAATTAAGAGGATGAGGACAGCAGACGTGATGAAGATAAAGAATCAATACACAAACCAGCCGCGTTAGCCGGGTCTGCGGTGTGTGCGCGCACACTTCATAAAACAAGTCCTGATCACGTGACCTACCAGTCATGCTGTACGTGTTTGTGTGCTGTTAATGATTTCCCCAGGCCTCCTGCGTTGTGTGGTCCGCCTCGTCTCCGCCCTGCAAGGAATAGAAAGAGGATTGTTAGGGTGGGAGGAGGGAGGAGGGAGGAGGGATGTAGCATATAGAAAACAAACAGGGCCAAACAGTACAAAGGCCAGCAAGGACACCCACCCCTCCTCCCCTCTCTCTCCGTCCTCACGCTTACTTCTCGTTCTGTTACTCTCTGTCCTTCCTCTCCCGTCTCTCCCTTCATCTTTTCTCTCCGACCTCCCCTCTCTATTTCCTCTTAGTATGAAGACCTTTTTTTAATTTTTGGTTTCCTCTTCCTTTCTCTGTCTTCCTATCCTTTATTCCTTCTTCGCTCGCCTCTCTCTCCCTCTCTCTGTTTACCTCACAGTCACACATGAAAGCTAAACATTTATCTGTGGCCCTGAAAACATCCTCCCACAGCTCCCACAGCTCCCACAGCCAGCTATACTGGTTTTAGAGTCGGCGGCGGCGGTGCTCGGCGCGTTGACAGCCTGGACGTCATTCGGACGTTAGCGTGCGTGCTACGTACTCATGCTAACCGCCAGGTCAAGCTTTGATGTCAGGCGGCCCGTCATCGCTGGTGAGCGCTCTTGTGCTAAGCTAGCTGCGCTAACGTCTGCTTTGAATTGCCAAATTTCCGTAGATTTGTGGAAATAAGACAGACTGTTGGCAAGGGGGATAACAGCTGTTCAAAGCTTGTTTAACCCTTAAATGACTAAAAAAACTACATTTGAGGTTTTAGGGGAATCCACCCAGCGCTAAGTGTACTGTAAAGCACCTTCAGCACATGTTTTCACACACACTCATACTGCTTTTTCAAATTTTTCAAATATGGATGACATGAATATTCAAGCATTTATGTGTATTACACGTTGATACGTAGTAATTAGTGAGCTTTCAGCACATTTTGGTCTCATTAATACGTGCCCTGATGCTAAGCTAACAGTCTGCTGGCTTCTGCTTCATAGCTAACAGACAGATTTATCTATCCTCTCGCTACAATTCATTATTGTTTGAGTCTCAATAAAAGTTCCACACCAACGGTGATGATGCCCACAAGAGACTTTCCACACAGCGACAAAGAGAGGAGAGAGAGAGGAGGGGGGGAGGAAAAGAGAGAAAGCATCCACAAATTGTGAGAAAATCTGTGAAAGGGAGAAAGAGGAAGGAAACCTGCTTAAACTGCAAAGTGTTTAGAGACAGGAAGGAAAAGAGGAAGCCGTAAAACGTCTTTACGGTCCCGTTGGGCGGAAGGAGCGCATGTGTTTGACTCTCTACATGTGGCTGTTGTGAAACGAGGACGTGTCTGTGCCGTGTGATCTAACGCAGGTTAATTAATAAATGTATATTGCGTTGTCTGCTGTGGCCGCCTCCATCCTGCGGAGGCTACGTGCTCTGGATGGCATGTGTGGAAAACGTGACGGGTGTGTTTCACTGCACATTCAACGCAAAGGGAATTCCCCTCCGCCTGAACATAAAGAATACTTTTCTTTTCCCTGTAGGACTGCTGTGGAGAGAGAGGATGCACCGATACTGGTATCCGATACTCGGACAGCTGGGTGTGTATCGGCAACAATGGGGCCGATCTATTCAATGCTATGTTTATGTAATATATACATTACGTAATGGAAATGTAACCATTATTTCCGTTTTGACCACTTTCTGTGCATTGAAAAAGGTTCACAGTTGAATTGTGGCTTTATTTCACCAATTTGCTGGTGTATGACTTTGGTAAATGCACATCTGTGTATTTATTTGTTACATTTTGTGTCACAAAGTTAGATAAAGCAACGTTTAAAACAGGCCTAATGTTGGCTCACACCCTCTGGTCAATGTTAGTTAAACACCGGGATCAAAGCCCAGGTTTCGCTTTGGGGAAAGTCAGATCCATCCCTAGGAGATTGATGGATCTTATGATTAGAGGTGCCAGAGCGTGTTAATAGGTGAGGCTGATGCTAAGTCTGGGCCATATGGAGAAAAACATGATATCTTTGTATTAAATAGCCCGATATCGATACTGCAACAGTTTTTGTCGCCTTGACTATCGTTGCTTTCAGAAGCTTTTTACACCCAATCATCAGTAATGTGGATAAAATGGCTATGGGGCCGTTCACACCACTTTTAAAAGTACAGTCGCCTCTAAAACGCCTTGGCAAAAACGCCCGGTGCGCCTGTGGAGCGGGCCTGTGTGCGCAGGCGGGCGATACACACTGACATTGATGAGCAAGGCGCTTAAAAGTTGAGAATATTTAAACTTTCAACGCTAGAAAAAAAAACCCGCCGCGTGGCATTTTAAAAGGCGTGCCTGAAAGACGCGCCGCACCATAGGAAAACAATGGTTTTGGTAGCGACGCGTTTTTGAGAGTCGCGTCTGGTGTGAACGGCCCCTTAGTGGGTAAAAGCAGGTAATAGAACAGCCTGGTAAGCTCGTCACTCTCCTGTATCGAGCCACGTCACGGAAGCGAGATCTGAGACGATGTCTCGTCTTTGCAAAGTCCTCTGAGGTTTGCAGACGCCGTCGGTCGGAGGATCAACGTCCGTTTGAGAAAGAAAAGCGCATCGAAGGACTACGGGGTCACATGATGTCACGGAGACACCAGATCATCTCACTGAAGACCACAAGGTTAAGACGGAAGGTCAACGGTTTAACCCCACCGCTGACAGTCTGTGACAGGAGTGGGAGCAGGGGAGGACACAGGACGACAAAAAGCGATGGAGGGGGCTGGAGGCCGCTGAGTTCGAGAGCTCTGCCGTCTTTGGAAGCAGGCGAGCTTCAAAGTGAAGTGTCTTCCTTCTGCTAACTCCTCTGAGCAACGCTATCGCCGCCGCCAGTGTGGCCTTTTCACCATCCCGCCGTCATGAATAGCTTCCTTTGTCGCAGTGACATTCCACTGCCGAGTCTCTAATTAGCTGGAGGGCTCTTCGACGCCGGCACAAAAAAAGAAAAGGAAAAAGAAAGAAGACAGGGCCACCAGGAGAGAGGTAGCTAACTGTGAGGGGGAATGGGCAAACAGTAAAGAGCCTGAATGGAGGAGCGGTCATATGACGCCCTCCTGCTGGAGCTAAATCGAAACTAATCATTTTATTTGGGTGCTCTGAAAAGGAGGGAGGGGAAAGAGTGTGCGGGGGAGGACGAGTTTCTCCGTCTCCATTTCTGCGCTGTTTTCTTTTCTCTCTGAAGTGAAAGAATCTGACAGGTAGTTAACCGGCATCGGGTTGTCAACAGCAGTATGAATCCTGCAGTCGGTATTTACATTGAACGAGCGGCTCACCTGCGAAAAAAATTTAACAACTAGTCTGCTTGAAGATGTGAGCAATGTTAATAAGTCTTGTGACCCGTCTCACTGTCCTCAGATAAGAGTTGAGGAAGGGACGGGGAACGGCAACGATTCTACACGTGTAAAAAGGAGGCGTGATTAGGTGTTAAAAAGAAAAGCTGCATCGGGCTCAGGACTCCTGCTTCTTCATTTTTACTTCATGGATGTCCAACACTCAAACGCTGCACTAGCCCTAGAAACTGTACAATGTGTGTCAATAATGCAACTTATTTGACATATTTTCTTTCATAAACCACCTTAAAGGTTTGTCCTACATCTATAATCCATTAGCCTCCTAGAATGTAAATGAACATACACAGCGTGTGCTCTATACAGCGTGTGCTCTATACAGCGTGTGCTCTATACAGCGTGTGCGAGGCTTTGCTGCCCCGTGTACAGTACATGCA
This sequence comes from Taurulus bubalis, assembly GCF_910589615.1. Classification (NCBI taxonomy): domain Eukaryota; kingdom Metazoa; phylum Chordata; class Actinopteri; order Perciformes; family Cottidae; genus Taurulus; species Taurulus bubalis. The sequence continues at coordinate 5,134,274 of NC_136590.1, read as the reverse complement.
GATGGGTGTCCTGTGTCAAGTTGGATGTCAGTAGCATTAGTGTGGCATGAGATCACATGCCTGTGCTATATTTGCACCGCCTGGATAGCTATTATATATATATATATATATATATATATATATATATATATATATATATATATATATATATATATATATATATAGTGTATCTAAGCCCATCCCAGTGCAAAGTCACTCGCAAATATTATACAGTACACAAGGCGTGTCTGCGGCTATAGGCCCGGACTGAACTGCAGCAAAGGGTCAGACCGGACACGCCGTGACATCAACAGCTTATGAGAATGACAGCAATGACAGATTGTATTGAATTCCATGCTTTTTTCCCCCTTCTTTTGCACAGAGCAAGAGTTTCTCAACAACAACAAAATCAGCAGTTTTAAGGTGAGTTGCCCCGGAATGACCCGATGCCGACATGCGAAGCGTCGCTGACGCATCGACGGCAACGGAGTCACGGCAGAGCGACTTCCCGTTTCCTGTTAACAAAGCGACCACAGGTAAAGAACACGGGGCTGTGATGTTGAGCAGTCTAATGCACAGAGAAACTGGGTCATGATAAATATTGCATAGCGGAGTGCAAAGTGGAATCTGAAGGACCGCAGACGACGATAACCACAGCTGTAAGAGAGAGAAGACGCCATTGAGACAACAGATCTGATCCATGGTTTACTTGGATGCTGCGTTGTTAGTCCTGAACCCGTAAAGACTCTCGGCCAATCAGAAGGCCCAACCAAAAAAGGTAGCGTGGCAGTTTCGAAGATCCTCTCCACTTCACGAGGAGATCATGTTCAGCCAAGAGGTTGGTCGAAGGTGCAGGAGGTGTTCGGCATTCTGGGGGCTGTCAAAATGTCTCAAGTCTCAATTTTCAAGTTGTCATTTGACCTAAAGGCCGTAAAAAGGCTTCTAAAAGGGAATATTTAATGATCTAACGGCGCTGCAAAAGTCTGGAAGTGTTTTCAGAAAGACATTCAGAAAGACAGAGGTCGCCGACAATAAATCAAACTTGCAATTTATCCGACTACACATGACACACTCTTTAAGTTATGGCTAAAAATGTGTTTGGTGAGGTCACAGAGATGACCTTTGACCAGCAATTTCTAATAATTTCTGCCAAATCTGAAGAAATCCCCTCCCCCAGGGCGTTCTTTAGATGCAAGACTAGGATGGACTGAAGGTCGCGGTGACCTTTGACCCACGACTTTGAATCATTTCCTCCTTGAATCCAAAATGGATGTTTTTGTGCAAAAATGTGAAGAAATTGGCTCCGGGCATTTCTGAACCGTCCGGAGAAAAAACCTGAAAACACGCCCGTGGCCTCGGCTGTCGCCGGCGGGGACGCATGAAAAAAAAAGAAAAGGCTTTGATAAGATCCGTCAAATACTGAGAAGCCCGCTCGCTGCGACTAATTGAGACGTTCTTATCTGACCAAGTCTGCCCAGCATCACTGGCACATCTTTATATATTTTAAGAGGGGCCCGTAAAACCTCTCTTGTAAATACAGTTCATTATGTTTTAACAATCCGACTGCGAAGGCTCTCGCTGAACAGAGTAATGGGATGTTCCAGAGGCTGTTATTTGCTTGTCTATTTTTTTTTTTAAATCCAACCACAAAGACAATCATTAGTTGGTTGCAAATTAAAAGGCATCACAGTTACACGCCTTGAAAAGTTCTGCATCTCCAAAGCGGCGACTTTGATGAGACGAGGGAGAAGAGAGAGGCTTGTCTTGGAGGTTGTGTGCTGCTCCCTGTTTCCTCTAAGTGTCCAAAAAAAAAGAAAGCGACACTGATATGATCTCACCAGATAAAGTATCCACAGTGAGAAGTCTAAAACAGAAGCAGAAAGAGTCTTCCCACTTCAGAGGGCATTCAACTGAAAACATCTTGAGGTTAAATTCTATCAGTGGGCCCCAAGTTCACCAGCATGCTATGCACCCCCTCCCCCTCCCTGTTGGCCAATGTAAGGCTTTGAACTTTGGGAGGGGGGTTGTGGGGAATTCTCTGCGCTGTCAGGACTATGAATGATGGTGGATGGAAAAGATCAGATCCCGCCTTGCTGCTCCGCCCTCGGGGGGTGAAGAGACCTTCTGACGCTGCAGACCGAGCCACGCCAGGCTAAACACAAGTCACAAAAAGAGCTCCAGCTCCGGAGGGTGCAACGTGTCATCACAACATACAAAGGCCCCAATTACACCTGCGATTTCAGCAAAAGACATCCTCATCAGCCGCGTCGATTGGCAGGCGGTTTCTTTTTCCCAACGCACCGGTCGCCTCTGAGGTGCCACCTCTGAGGTGCCACCTCTAAAGGTGCCACCTCTGAGGTGCCATGTTAACAAAGCACCGGCTCAAAGTGGGCTCGTCTCGAGAAGTCTACACGAGCAGTGCACTCTGCAGTGGTTTTTGGATCAATTAGGAATTTAGGTCTGGGAATTTCAGCAAAAAAACAACGTCAGCCAAGATTCCACTCGTCTAGCATTATGGGTATTCTTGTGGCTCGTCTGTGGGAAAAGGGCTCGAAACCAATCTGTGCTTCGCTTGGCATAAAGCAGATCCCCTGTCAGTGGCTTCGCTGGGTTCACATGAAAACCTGGCAATACATTTCCCAATCCTACTCATCGCCACCTTCACCCCATCTCCTCCTCCTCCTCCTCTCCCTCCCTTCCATTACACTTAACCTTGACCGGGCTCACTTAGTCGAAATAAGTAGTAAATTAGATCCAACATTCGATGCCCCTTTTGAACCTGGACATAGTGAACCAATGGCAGGAGAGGAAATGGCGTTAATGTGGATCAGTGGCAGCGAGCGGACGCCTGTATATCAGGATGCACTTTCAGTGTTGGTCACATGGGACGCCGTCGCCGACCATGCAGCACGACGGGCTTTGCATGACAGCGCCGCACACACGTAAACATTTCCTCTGGAGAATCTGCATTGCCCATCTGGAATCGATGCAAGTAAAGAAAAGAAAAATTGTAAAATTGTCCCCTCGTGCTATTTTAGATGTTTCATGTGGGTTTGAACACATTCTCCGTGCCCATAAAGCTTGAGAATTAGCTAATAACATCAGGAATCACTTCTCAAAACCCCATGTGCATGTGTAACTGTGGAGGAAACCATTTATTCACACATGCATTGTTTTTCATGCACAAACCCTCACACACACATGCAAACTACAGTAAACGTCCTTCAGGCCATCTGTGTGTCGATGTATTCCCGTTGGGGAAGAGAAGAAGGGGGGTGGGTGACAGCATGGTCACTCCAAGGGCGGTCGCTCTGTCCCGGTGAAAGACGGGATTCACTGAACACTGAGGCACGCTCATAAAATGCACACTGCACTCAGGAGGAAGATGACCGAAGAGCGATCGGGAGGAGGATAGGGCTGAGAGCGATGACGGAGAGAGAGAGAGAGAGAGAGAGAGAGACACACACAAGGCCTTGTTGATGAGAGGCTGCACAGTTGGATGGTTTAAGGAGACAGTAGTGTGGGAGGGGGTGGAGGAGAGAGACAATGCAACAGGGCTTGTCAAAAATGAAAATGTACTGTTGGTCAAGCTGCATATAGTTTGGCCCCCCGGCGCTGCATTTGCATGAAATATGTGTAGAGAAAAAGACAAGGAAGCTCACGCTACGCATGAAGCGGCACACTGTCGGTACCTCAAATACGTCACAGCATGTATGTGCAGAATGGGAAAAAATGGGGTTTGTGTAATTTGTTTCAAACGTTTTTTTTTTTTTTTTTTTATAAATAAAAGGAATGTGGCATCAATTCCATGTATTTGCCCCGATGCCTTGTAAAGACAGGGGTTCATACACATGTTGACCAATGGATTTCATGACTTTTCCATGACTTTAAACCAAATTCCCATGACGAAAATGTAGTATGTAAACTAACAATGACAATTCCAAAGCATACAGTAAACCTTTTTTTCAAGGACTTTTCCAGGCCTGGAAATAACCATTTTAAAATTCCATGACTTTTCCAGGTTTTCCATGAGCGTAAGAACCCTGCTAAGATAGTCTGGGTCCCGGCACCAACGACCGAACACCATGGCGTAAACAATATTCTCATTCCAGTCACATGACTAGCTGGACGAGCCATGAAGGATCTCATGACCGAGCCATGAAGGATCTCATGACCGAGCCATGAAGGATCTCATGACCGAGCCACCATACGATGTCGCACACCAAATTAAGACATTCGTCTTTTTAAACATTGCGATCTTGCTTCTCTCGGCAGGAATAGAGTGTGAGAGCCGATGGACTCTTGTGTCTCCTCATCACACTCGAGTGATTTTCTTTCTTTTTTTTTCGGACATGCGGCTCATGTTTGCAGCACTGAGCTAGTTTGAGGGAACAGACGAGTCTTTGTCCCGGGTGCTGGTCCTCCTCACACAGCGTTTTCAAATTGTTTAATATTAACTATGTGCTGTTATCTACGAGCAGCTCTCTACCAGCCGACTGCTGCGAGACATGAACCGATGCCAAAGAGGACATGAACTCACCACGGTGCAGTTCATTGATGAGATCTGCCAACATGGCGGCACCGCTCAAAAATACATCCCACTCGGTGAGAACGATGTCATTATGATTCATAGAAATCATAGTCAAAGCTATAAAAAAAATAGGATCCGAGTTGTAAACAAGCTCGTGGCAATAACTACTTTTATGGTCACAGAAATAATCATGAAAAACCAAATCCTCGTCTTTTTAAGATCGTTTTCATGCCACTGATATAATGATGATATAAAAGCATACTAATGAGAGTGCACCCTCTCAAAGAGGAGTTCAATTTTAAGGTTCTTCTTGGACTTGGAATGTGTAAAAATAAATGTCTTTTATTTTGAAAGGGTTGTTGTTATTTCATAAATATATTCTAAGCAGCTCGATTGGCTGATTTACTTATTTATTCGCGGTTTGAAGGCTCAGAGAAATCGACCACGATCCGAAACAACACAACATTTGCTTTTCTGATCCCGGGAATTTTGCATTCTGTGAGAAAATATTCACGAGGAAAAAAACAGGGGGAACGGGGGAAACCCTGCTGTTTATTTTGGGCTAAAACGCTAGTGAAGTCAGTTTTATTTGTCAATTCTTCCATTTGTGCAAACATACAGATTTTAAATTATGTTTCTCTTCTGTCCGACATAAAGTGAATGTGAATGTAATAAAGTGTAAAAAGAGCTAAAAGTAAAAAAAAAAAAGAACATATAAACAACATAAATTAGGAAACTATAAAAACTATAATATGTCTGTGTTGTAAACAAACACAAAAACGGCAATATCGAGGTCAGCAGAAATGGTCACGGTCACGTCCCATATGTCGTGCGATAAGTCGGCGCCGTAATTACTGCGGCAGGCCGAGTGTTTATCTGGAGCAGGTACGTGGAGAAAGCAACGCCGCTTGACTCCGCCTCTACAAAACCCCCTGAATGTGTTCCTGCAAAAAAAAAAAGGAGGATGGAAGAAGCTCAACAGGTGCGTGACGACAGCCGGGCCCCCAAGCGAAAGCGGGAGACACGCATTAAATCACCCGGCGGCCCGGCCCGGAACAGAAGCTATCATCGTGGAGCCTAAATGCGATTAGTGTCCAGTGGTAATCTAGGGCCTATTCATTCCTGCTTAGAGTAGGTGACACATTTGATTCAGAGGATTAGTCCACCTCTCCTCGCGGCTCCGGTGGGAGAGGGTGAATCAAAGGGCCCACGTTTGGAGGGAGCGGCGCGAAGAGGAAGGAATATGAAAAGAAGCAGAGAGGGGAGCGGTAGCCTGTGAGCCCGACACTTCCATAATTAAAGCAGACAGTTCCTTTGTGCAGCCATGTCATTAACATAACCCAGCACGCTGCAGGCAGTGCCGTGGTTAGTGCCTGCAGAACATACGTGATGAGAGGAGCCGGCTGATGCTGCAGATTCCACCGCAACGATGCGCTAAGCGTTCAAAACCTGCAACGGGCTGTAATCTCAATGAGTCATTTAACCTTTAATTTAAAAAGGCGTGCATTATCCCCGAGCGACGTCACCGCGGCAATCACATCAGGCGGTGGGATATAGGAGACACACACACACACACACACGTCTATTTATCAACCCGTCGTTAAAAACGGTGGAGCTTCACGACACAATAGAGGAGGCGAGTGGTTGAGATCACCCACGCAGGCTGCCACACTGAACACGGAGAAGTCATGTGACTCAGCACATGATGTCACATGTGGCTTTTGTTATCTGTGACTTTGTATCAGGCGACAAACTTAAAGGTGGAAGCACCTTAAAGCTGCATTCTCTCTCCTGGCCACCAGGGGGCGACTCCTCTGGTTGTATAGAAGTCTATGCGTCGTACACCCTGCAAAACTGACTATATACGAAGCAGACAAAGAGACTCTACCGCAACTGTGTGAAGTGCATCCACCAGGTATCCACCAAGTGGCAGCTCCTCAATTTCATCTCAGGCCAGGCTAAACTGGCCATTTACTCGAGCAGAAAGAGGCAGGTCGAGCATGGGGATGGGCAGGAAGCGGCGGCAGTGTGGAGGACCAACCTCCGGTCAAGACTCTGGCTCCAGTTTTGTTTTTATCACCACATCTCCGACCTTGAGTCGTTCATAGAGCGGTGGTGTTTTAAGAACACACTGTGCAAGGTTTCGGACGGTCAACTGTCTTTTACACATTTTTTAACTGGCTGATGGTGTTTTAAAAAAAAAAAGGAAAACGGTAGAACAAGGATCCTATTGTATTTATTACATTAACACTGATTGTATTTGTAAAACTTTGAAAATATGTAAATAAAGCGTTTTTGTAAAAATAAAAAAACCTCTCTCTCTCTCTCTCATATGTCTCCCCACTGATCAAGCCACACAGAGGAAGAGACGGCCAGTGGGAGACTGAATTCAGAGCGTTAACAAGCACCAAAAAAGACAAATTCAGAGACTATCAAAGAGCGAACAGCGTGGCAGAGCGACTGAAGTTTGAGTGAGAAAGGATGACGAAGGGAGCGAAAGCCAAAGTGCAACAGAGAAGAAGAAAAAAGAAACGTGACGAAGGTAAAGCCGTGAGCTAACCTCACATGCACTAGAATGCATGTAAATAAAGCCATATATTTATACATATATAAATCGTTGTTTGATGCTTTATTAATGCTCTGAATGTCAGACGGAGAACCTTTGAGAGCATTCTTCATTATGAAGCTAAGCACGTTAGCTTAGCTTAGAATACATTCTGTTAACAGCGGTGGCTGCTAGCCTGTTTGGCTCCGTCCAAAAGGCAAAGAATTTATATAACAAAATGAATGTAGCATGCATGTCTAGACGAGATGCGAGTGATCTGCAGGAGATAGAGTGAAGTCGTGCCGCGGGGCCGATTTCAGAGCGGATTATTGCAGAAGTCATTTTTGAACGAGGGTTTTTCTTTCCCTCCTCTGCAACAGAACCCGAACGTTCCGGTTTCTTTAAAAAGGCAACGAGAGGAGCTGCTGTTGCGCTGCTGCATGCGCCCGCTCTCACGTGCACAGAGGCCAACGGTGGCACCGGAAACACCGCCGGGAGATAAACACCCAGCTGACTGGCCTTCTGTGTGCAGCGTCGAGCGAAGACATTCTGCCAAAGCGGCGAGATTGTTTGGAACCGGTTGCCAAGACAAACACGTGTTGCCTCAGAAAGTTTTGCAGCAATCTGCCTCGACTGGTCTCGCTTCGCTGCACGGTGACGTCCGCTTCTGGAAAGTTCCCAAAAACGACTGCCAAAGAGGTGAGATAAGTGTCGCGCAGGATTTTAATAAAGAATACGTCTGTCAGGCTTGTAAAAATAAAAGTGTACTCTAGGGTTGGGCAATCTGACGAACATATATATACTGTATATTGTTGTTGTTTTTATTGGGGGGGCGGATCTTTTTCCACTGGCAGTTGAGGGGGCTGCAGCAGCGAGCTCAGCAGTTTGGAGTTTTAGCAAACGCTTGTGCAACTTCATACAACGGTGTTACAATCTTACGCCGCATCTTAAGACGGCAAATTGCTTCCTTTAGCTCCGCCGGTTTGCCAGTTGCACGTCAGGTTGCTTGTGTGGTTGCGTGTCTGCTAAATAGGTGATTTTGTATTCGGGATACGTCGGCAATCGCCAGCTTAAAAGACGTCAACTGGTTGTCTAACCGGTGTCGTCCAACGTCAATTCTGGTTTATCAATCAAATTTGAACCGTTGCTGGTTCCAGCTTCTCAAAAAAAAAAGGAAAAACTTCAATTTCTTTTTTTCATGTCGTTTAAATTGAATGTGTTTGGGTTCTGACAAAAACATGAAAGACGTCACACTACTCCACAGACCTGATTTTATTTTCATAAATCAATGAATGTGCAATAGAGAATAGATCACTCCATAGTTATACATCGTTTTTCTTTTCGTTGTTCTTCGTTTCATTCCGTTTCTTTTTTTCACATCTTGTTCTATATGTGTGTAACTAAAATGAGCACCATCTAAACATGTGCACATGCAATGCCAATTGTCTGAAAAACATCTTTAAATGTCTAATTGATGCTTACTACCAATAAAGAAACAGAAAGACGTCACACTCTGGGTTCTGGGGAAACTTTGTTTTTTGACACAATGTGGACCGAACAAATAAAAAACGAAACATGAGTCTGTACTGAAGATAATGATTGGTTGCAGCCGTAATATGACCCTAGGGACACAAAAGCTATACATTATCTGTACGAGAGAGTGCTACTCAGCGGCTCCACCTTAGAGCCTCTCCTCTCTCTTATACTAATAACCTCTTGTTTGTTAGAATAACACGACGGCTTTGTTGGACTGATAAACCTTATCGTTTCATGTGTTGTAAAAGCTGAAGCCTGAGGCGGGACGCACCCTTATTTGTCTTAGCGCCGCTCCAGCTAATAATTCGTAGGGCAGCGGGTGCAGCGCTGCGTACATCATGTACTCCAACATGATGCTGCTCCGCGCTCCAGTCACAGGTTCAGTGTTCCTCCCTCCCTCAGACCCAGGACATCGATAAGAAAAGGTGTGTATATGATGCCTGTGAGAGTGCATTGTCCCCCCCCCACACACACACACACACACACAGTCCACCGTGGCCTCTCAAGAGGCCAACTACGATATTAAAAGGAGGTGGCAACAGCAGCAGCAGCGGGGGCGAAGCGGAGGATGATGAAAGTGTCAGAATCCCGCTCGCTCGCGTAAAATGAAAATCTGTGAAGTCATTGCTGGAGAGGTAAGGGGGGAAAAAAAGGTTTCCAGAGGCACAGGAAGAGGAAACTTCAATCTGAGCCGATTCAATACTTCAATACTTAAAAGAACGGCTCAACATTTTGGGAATTGCGCATATTTGGTTTGATGAGAGGATTGATATCAATCTCGTGAATGTGCGTTAAGGACGAAGCATATCCCATGTACATCAGATATATTCATTATATATATATATATATATATATATATACATATATATATATATATATATATATATATATACATATATATATATATATATATATATATATATATATATATATATATATATATATATATATATACATATATAAGAAGATTTAGCGTGAAGGAGGCTGGAACAAACGACAGCTTCAAGTCGTCTCCCTGACAGTGGAGGTTCAGACCCGGAGAAGATGGGATGTCTCCACTATCCAGCGAGTCCAGGTCTAATGAAGCCCTTGAGGACTCGGCAGGATCTAATTGGTGCGAGAATAAAGTGGTTTTTTTTATTGAAATATTACAATCAGAAGCTTCAATTTGGATGCTTTTCTTCCTGGAGGAAGCGTTCGTCACACCTGATGTGTTCAAGGAACCGGCGGAAAGATGAAAATCGGACTCACGGCTGTGATAAACGGTGTATTGTTGGCAGTCGTTGAAAGAGAAACCGTGCTTTGTCCTGTTGGGGTCGAGGACCGGCAGAGGCTTCTTGTGGGAATGCCTGGGAAATAAAAACTCACTGAGAGATTCTGGAGCATTTCCTGTCCCATTTGTAATAAATACCCTGGCAAATTAAACACGAGCCGAGTAAACAAACTCTGTGGTAAACACACAGCCGTGTTGGTTTACAGTTTCAGAGACGTTTCAGTTGCAGCTTCACTCAGCCGATCTGGACTAACCTTAATAACTGTGGCGCTCCTCCTCACCAGATGAGCGCCACAATAGAGGCAGGGAGGAGGGCCGCTCTGCCAAACTCTGTAAAGGCACATGCTGCTGTTGCTGGTTATTTTGAAACACGAGCAACACAACACAGACCCTGTTGAGACAGAGAAAGGTGGTGGAACCCTCACTAATGTACGTCTGCATCTTTTTTTTCATAAAAGCTCTGGGGCTCCGTGACAGGATGCAGCTCAACATATGAGCTGCTTTGTCTCCGACAGAGCGACCGCACCTCGTGTGAGTCCGTAACCGTACGCGGCTCCTTTTGTGCCGGCAGAACTGGAGACGTGACAGCTTACGTGATCGGGGCCGCGATAAAGAGGAAGACACTCTCTGAGAACGTGTGACGGCTTCAACAGGTTTAATAAACACCTGATGTACGTTCACTTGAGGAACTTGTGGTTGCCAGCTATTTAAATAACAAGGAACCCTGAAGTGTTTTTCAGAGGGTTTTTGATGTTAAACATAAGGAAACAACCCCGTCAGGCCCTGGAGGACGTTCTGTGGTACGTGGTAGGAATGCATTACAGCTCAATATATATATATATATATATATATATATATATATATATATATATATAAGGTCGCCTCATTCTGGTCACGTTCAGCCCATTTCTGTTTGGGAGAGGAGGAGCTGAGGTTCCTTATCGATATGCTCGTCGGTTCATTTTTGATTATTTTGTGAGAACAAAAGACAATTAGGGAAGAACAATAATTGCTTTGTTATATAACGAGGTCTCTCTTTTGAGCAGCAATACGAGGAAGTTAGAAATACTAAACAATTTGCTTTTCATTTATTCGCCCCGTTCTCACAATCAAACATGTTATGTTACGTTGTGATGAACTGCTGCTGTTGGGGTAAAAATGTAGGAACACTTTGGATCTTTTTTTTTTTCTCTCCAATATGTGTGTGTGTGTGTGTCTCTCTCTCTCAGAGTAAAGCATGACTCTGCCCCTCGTGTTAAGACACAGCGACAGGAGGGAGAGAGGAGGTTTGAGACGAGGGGATCTCACTCCGTACCGATAGCAGAAGCGTCACCTCTGTACCTCATCGATACTCCAGGTTTCACTGATCCAGAATCAGGTTCAGTGCGGTGGGCGGGGCCCTAATAGACGGGGACATTGCTTCAAGATGCGATAGCGGTTGCTCTCAGCAGCCAGCCAGCGGTTTTCTCGACTAATGAAGAAATGCAACGATTCCCAGAGCTGCCGTTTCTGTAAAATATGCCTCAAACCTCCCGCACTGCAGCTGCGTTGATCTCACCCACACCTGTCTCCACTTTGCGCTCACCATTTTGTTTTTTCTTCCTTCCTTCCCACAGGTGAAGACGACGTGTCCCCACTCTTAACTGGAAGGGCAAACAGCCACAAACACCGGGCCGTTTCTTTATGAAAAACGCTGCATACATAGGAGGTGCAGGCCGAGGCTCCGAGGCTCCGAGGGTCTGGAAACAGACCGGCTTTGTGCGTGATGCTCAAGAACAAACACGCTACTATAAGCAGTGCTACGGGGCAACTGAACTCTCGACGACAGATCAAACGGGACAACTTCTAATGCAATAATGACGGGCTGGAGGGGGGTTAAATGTGATTCCTAAACAAGTTAGCGAGAGGTCTGCTCCACATGTTTGGTTTTCCCGACAGACCACAATGGGCTTAGGCTGGATAAACACGGCGGAGTTTACATTCAGTGTAAATTGAGTGGGAAAAGAGCGGCCTGATAGATGGATTAGGACAGCTTTACCGGCTGAAAACAGGAACCGGGACCACTTCACTGCAACAAAAGACGTGCTTTGACAGAAAACGTGTGATGTCCAAAAGCCCTTCAAGCCAAAAACGCACTCGCTTTCAATCCCTTCAGCCTAAATATGTTTGATGCCTTTGTAAAAACAACAAAAAAACAACCTGATAAGTTAATGCACAACCATAAAGAAAGCCAGGAGTTCCCATTGAAAATATGGTAATAGTATAAGCTCCGCGCTCGTCTTTTCTTTGACATTTTGGCGCCCGGGGGATTAATTCCGATGATGTTTTTTAAAAAGCAGATGAGAATAAATAGGCCGCACGGTAAGTGTTTACAGGTGCCGGCACGGCGACAGTGACATAACAGCACAAAAGACGTGTGAAAAAATAAATATATATATATATATATATATATATGCATATGTACCGTAAATTGCGGGTTATAAGGTGCACCCTTTTATTAGCCGCATCTACTAAAAACAACAACAAAAGTTGTATTTAATCTTAAACAAGCCTCGGTGGTTTATAAGCCACTGTTGGTGCTGCTACCGCTGCTGCTACTGAGTCGCTACCTAGCTCGCTAGTGCTAGCTAACGCTCGCTAGCTAACATGTCTCTGCAACGGCTGCTAAATTTACAATCGTAAAAATCCACAAATTAGCCACACCTATATTTAAGCCGCACGGGTCAAAGTTGAGGAAAAAAGTAGCGTCTTATAACACAAACTTTACGGGATATATATATATATATATATATATATATATATATATATATATATATATATATACACAAATATCAAGGCGACGGTGAAAGTGAAGTTCGGTGAGGGGAGCTGGTTTTCGACCGCGACCACGAGAGACAACACACATCCGCTCTGCACGTCTCCCTCCAAAGCTGGGGATCCGAACCAGACCAATGGAAAAGCGAACGGAGGGATGAAATAGACGAGCGAGTGGTGGGGGGTTCGGCGCTGCAGCCAAAACTCACTAAATCACCGGACTAATGCGCAGCAGGCCGGTTGTCATCCGAGCATCTCACACATGAGCAAAAACACTTGAACGCTGTCCCGAGCAGCTCCCCGCACACTGACTTGTATGTACATGGTACATGAAGCCACATTAAAGCGGAGCGGAGAGGCCCTCGTGTTGACAGAGCCTAGCGGATCTGAGCAAAAACACGCCGGCGGCGCAGTAAATCCATTAAAAGATGTTTGTCGATCGGCGCGCGCAGACGAGACGGTAATGATGCATCGAGCGGGAACAACGGGCCCGGAAATGTTGGCTTGTTGGCGCTTCCGGTTACATCAATGTGTTCGAACACAAGAGATTTTAACGTTTAGTTCTCCGATATAAAATTCCTTTATAAGCTAACGTGAAGTCATGTGACCGTGGTGGAGTTCCTTTATAAGCTAACGTGAACGCATGTGACCGTGGTGGAGTTCCTTTATAAGCTAACGTGAAGGCATGTGACCGTGGTGGAGTTCCTTTAAAAGCTAACGTGAACGCATGTGACCGTGGTGGAGTTCCTTTATAAGCTAACGTGAAGTCATGTGACCGTGGTGGAGTTCCTTTATAAGCTAACGTGAAGTCATATGACCGTGGTGGAGTTCCTTTATAAGCTAACGTGAAGTCATATGACCGTGGTGGAGTTCCTTTATAAGCTAACGTGAAGTCATGTGACCGTGGTGGAGTTCCTTTATAAGCTAACGTGAAGTCATATGACCGTGGTGGAGTTCCTTTATAAGCTAACGTGAAGGCATGTGACCGTGGTGGAGTTCCTTTATAAGCTAACGTGAAGGCATGTGACCGTGGTGGAGTTCCTTTATAAGCTAACGTTAGCTTCTTCCTTCTGCTGATTGTGTTCACGCTTCAAACATCGGGAAAAAGTGGCGTTCATTTGTTATCTCGCCAAACAAAACGTGTAAAATATCGTGAACGTTTTTGTAGAAAATCCAATGGGGGAAAAAAACTCCCATTGGCATTTTGTGCGACGCAAACCTCCGGGTCTGGCCTACAAAAACACGGCGTCCCCACAGCATCTTATTGGAGATGGATGAGTGAAATGAGAGCGGAGGGTCGGCCCCAAGACAGACAACATCTGTAGAACTACTTTCTCTCCACTCGACTCTTGAAGAAAGGACGGCAGAGTCGAGGTGAGGCTGACGAGCGCTCAGCGATGTGCACGTGTGCACCAAACCAAACCAGTGCAAGCTGCTTTCTGACCTCAGCATATGAAGAGGTCTTCACATGTTGCCTCTCGAAAGCACACAAAAAACAGTACGGCCGAGGATGTCCAAAAGATAAATAATCAATCGCCCCAGAGGGAGAGGGAGAGTAATGGGGGCCACGGGGGTTATTGAAACATGTTGGGGGGGGGGGGGGGGCGATACATCAGGTAGTGACAATAAGAAGTCAACGTGGACGTAAGATGGTGAGAAAATGACAGACAGGGTTGGGAGGCGGGAGACTGGCGGCGAAAACCTTCTCGGGACAGGCAGGTCGTCAGCGGCCTGATTGTCACGCACACACAAACGCTCCCCGGGGTTCAACATGTGGGGGGACAGATGCAGAGCGAAAGGGGCCCAGGGTGCTGCAGCAGCCTGCAGTTGATTTAGGATTGTTGAGCGTGAGCCAAAATTCCTGAAGGAACACAGTGAGCGAGGGGGCGAAGCCATGAAAAAAACAAAAAAAACAGCCCAGAGCTGGGGTATTAAAAAAAAGAGGCGAGAGGGGGGAAAATGGGAATTGTGTGTGTGTGTGTGTGTGTGTGTGTGTGTTTGTGTGTGTGTGTGTGTGTGTGTGTGTGTGTGTGTGTGTGTGTGCGTGCTAGCTATGGTGAGACATACCCAGTGAGATTCTGGGAATGGGGGAACGGGGAGATTTCCAAACGGGAAAGTCGGGGGTGCAAAGGGTGTGTGTGCTGGGAGCAGAAATCACACCCAAGGGTATCAGTGTGTGCTAGCATCGAGGCATAAAAGGATACTTTTGAGAGAGAGAGCGAAAGAGAGAGAGAGAGAGAGAGAGAGCACGAGAGAGATAGAGAGAGAGAGAACAAAGCAAAGATCCTGAAAAGAAGAGCAGAAGGGCATAGAAAGCGTGCCGTGTAGGAAGGCCGGGTGTCAGCTGAGCCCCTGAATGTGCCAGCACTTGGAAAAGAGACGCAGGTCAAAACGGAGAAAGGCGGACTCGTACTTCCCACCTTTTCTGAGCGCGACCACATCCGGACCAGGTGGTACCAACACTGTAACGTCGCGGCCTCCCCAAACAGCACCTCCCTCCCGCTCTACTGAGGGCTTCTCCTGGTCGTGTGAGCCGCCGCAGGCCCTTTAACGGCGCGGGCCATCTGGTTGCACTTGCTGTATTTATTGTGTGTTTTTTGTTGCGTGCATCAAAACAGATTTCTAATTTGTCAATGAATGGAATGGATCTAGAATTGACTCATTTGAGTCTCACGGCGTATAGACCTGGGGGCTTTTATTGTGAAGGGTCAGAACGGACGGAGTGGATCTGCCTTTGTAAAAGGTTGAAAGAGGTAATAAAGTTTGCCGTATTTGGTTGGTAAAAAAAACGTCAGTGTAAAAAAAATACATTTGTTTCACTGTCAAAGATGTTTCAAAATAAATTGAACAAGTCCCCGTCATTTCATACCAATTATCTATTCCAGAATTGTCCGTTAATAGAAAAAAACAGCAATGAAACTTGCTTTACATCTACGTTGTAGAAACCGATTCTTCCGTCTACTTCCTTATTACCACCTCGGAGGAGAGCATTCTGCTTACGAATGGGCACAAAATAAGTCTGAAAAGATCCAGGACTTTGCCACTGAAGCGTCCCGAAGGCCCTTAAAAACCCTGCGGTGCTTCTTTTTTTGTGTGTGCCATAATAACGAGAGGTCTGCTATGGCGAGACCGCCCCGGGTCTTTCCTCCCATCCGTGTGCAGGTCACCTTTATCTGAGGCTAAGCAAACAGCGCTCCCTGCATCCATCCATCCATCCATCCACGTGAGCCCCATTATGCGCCGTCGGATCAGAGGGCAAACAATTTGTTTGAGAAACCTGCAAAACTCCTCATCCTGAGAATGCGTCATCCTCTCGCTCTCGCTTCTCTTGCCGCCAGAAAGCTTTCCATCGGGCAGCTTCCTCTTATCCTTTAGCAGCTATAAATCATGTGTATGATGCAAAACATACCTTAAAGAAACAGGTTATATTCTTTAAAATCGTGTCTTTTGAGCGGTCTGAGGAGAAAAGGATGCGAAAGGTAGATTTTGGGGGGGGCAATCCAAATAAAACTGACTTTAATCCACTTCTACAAGCCTGATAGTGATCACAGCCACCCCTGTGGGTCTGAAACCACAAGCCAGGTGCATCTTTAAAAAGACAAGAAAATGATTAGCTTTAATCACCAGGAGAAAAAATGTGTTTGGAGGTGAGACAGAGAGTGTGAACACTTTAAAGTGCAGGGAAAAAAACAACAAACACATGTATTGCTGTTGTGTTCTGCTGCTGCTGTTGATGGACGGAGCATCATGCTGGTGACAGTTTTCTTCGAGTTGAATCTCCATATTTTGGGGATTATTGTTGGGTTTGGGGAGATAGATGTGGGGCTTCTTTCGCACGTAAGAAAATCGTGAATGCGTCAAGTCTTGACGTGTAAAAAAACAAACCCTCTCCCCCTCAACAGAAACACGTAAATCTGAGCTCGGCGCCCCTTTTTATATTCTTGGTTGTGTGCCGTTTTGTACCTTTGTGTTGGTTTTTAGCTCAGCCTGGACTTGCAGAGATCCTTTCGCCTCTGGCTGAGCGTTCAAACAGGAACCGGCTCGGTGAGTCGCCCCCTTTTCTTTCTCTTTTTTTCTTCTTCTTACTCTTTATCAGCACCTTCTATTTATAGCACCTTCGCTGCTGCAGCGGCGCAGCTTAGTACAGTATGTTCCACAAAACACATGCCTCTCCTGACCACATCCCCAGGCATGCCTCTGCAGTCGTCTCCCACTGCTGCATGCAACACACACACACACACACACACACACACACACACACAGACAGTGATAAACAGGGACACCTTACAAGGACACAAACCCATTAAGAGACAAGGACACACACATGTCGAGTCATAACATGGTGATTCACACGTGGACACACGCAGACCGACACACACACAAACAGACCGGGATGAGCAGGGACTCACAAAGAAGCCTATTTACAAAACCCTGTTTGTATTACATTAAATGGGAAATTACATTATTCTAATGATTCTGGACAGTTAGGTCACCGGTCCCAGTCTCTCAAGGGGGAATATTTGATGAGTCTGAGGCTTTCATGATATCGTGAACTGAAAATCTGTTGAGTACTGGAGACAAAACAAACAGCCGAGTCGCCAGGAGAAAGCACGTGACGTAGCAACAAGCTAAAAAAATGAAGTCAACGCGGAAGTGCCAACAAGTGCAGTTCCTCAAATGGCCACTTGAGGCTTAGAATGCACGACTTTAACGCAGAAATAAACACGCTTACAGCCTGATACAAAACTGTACAAGCGACGTTGTTACGTCACATTGTTACTTTACGTTGTTACGTTACGTTGTTACGTTACGTTGTTACGTTACGTTGTTACGTTGTTACGTTGTTACACTACGTTGTTACACTACTTTGTTACGCTACGTTGTTACGCTACGTTGTTACGCTACGTTGTTACACTACTTTGTTACGTTACTTTGTTACGCTACGTTGTTACACTACTTTGTTACGTTACTTTGTTACGCTACGTTGTTACACTACGTTGTTACACTACGTTGTTACACTATGTTGTTACGTTACGTTGTTACGTTACGCCGTTACGTTGTTACGTTGTTACGTTACTTTGTTACGTTACGTTGTTACGTTGTTACGTTACGTTGTTACACTACGTTGTTACGTTACGTTGTTACGTTACGTTGTTACGCTACGTTGTTACAACGCTATTATTTTAAAACAAAAATATTTTCGGGTAATGGATTTTTGGTTCAACGTATCTGTGCTTTGTAGAAACGCACAATGCCAACTTCTTTGATTTTATTTTATAACATAATCAGCAGATTTTCAGAAAATAACAGTCAAATCTGCACACATTTTTTTTCCGGCCCCATATAGAAGGATCCGGGCATCAAACAACCAAGCTCACGATTACAGGAAGACCGGTACACACACCTGACTAACCCACACTGCTGTCTTGTACAGATTTCTGTGAAACAGAAACTGTCTTCACACACCAGTGAAAAGCCCCGTGGGTGCCGTCAAAGTCAGGAGCACACCTCCCTGCTTGAGACATGTCTCTGGGTTACATCAAAACAATCTTCCGTCTCTGTTCTCTTCAGAAAAAAACATGTTCACATTGAACAATGTTGAAGGAACTGCCAAATGTCAGTTCCATCAGCTAGAACCGCGCAGACAAGGGCGAGGTGACAGCAGCGTTACGGACACGGGATTGATGCCGAATATAAATCGATCAAAGGTCAGCGCTGAGTCTGCATGTTCTGCACCACAGCGCACGGTGACTGTTGATAAAGTTGAGCAACACGGGTCGTTTTAAAGGACAAAACCCACACAGGATTTAAAGTGATATAAATCCAGTCATTTGATTGGAATGCGTGACGTTTAACGATCAAAATAACATTAATATGTAAGAACTTAAAAGGGTCATTGCATACTGTGTGGGGAGGGGCTAACAACAATGGCGGCTCCCGAAGAAATTAGCGTAGCCAATAGAAGAAGAAGTTTGATTGACAGATGGTTCGTCCATTTACCTGCAGAGTACTTACTTAAGTCACTTCGCTTCTCAAGCGGTTAAGTAAACGGACCATCTGGACCCGTTAGTCACTCAGACACCACCAAGTGGGATAATAGAGTCCGAGTGGAGGAAAAAGTGTGTCAAACCACACGGGCCCAAACTTCAGCTGAAAGTAACTTTGACAGACTTGGCTGAGGTTTCCCCACGCGAGGTGGTTTGCCAAAAGGCACGCGGGCAATTTAGCAGTAGAGACAACACTCGGGCTGGCAAGCGTGGAGCGAGATCAAACGCCGACAACGAGAAGAAAAGAACATCAAGGCGCCGGCACGGGAAGCAAAGAGAGAGAATCATTCAAAGTGAGAGGAATAAAGCGCATAGTGAGACGTCTCCCGTCATTTGGGACTAATATCTACGGCGATATGAGTCATCGCGTCTGGCATCTGCACCGCTCGGATATTATTAATCACTCCCGCTGTCAAAATTAATGTTCAATCAACCTCGGAAAAGAACTTGGAAGAATCCAACTTCATTACATGATATATTAAAGTGCACCAGACCTCTGCCCACGAGTTGTGGAGGGGGGAAAGTTCCCAATATGGCTCCGACCGAGAGGCACGTTGAAACCGGCCCGGTACCTTATGGGATCGTGTCTCTTAATGAGAAGGTGCAGAACGCGGGTAACTGATCTGGAACTCGTCCAAATGCAGTGCAAAAGGTAGGCTGATGCATTCCTGTGCCGAAACAGCTGGAAGACATTAAAAAAGTGCATGTTTGTGCATGCACTCACCTGTCTCGGGACGGCGGCGGCGGCGGCGGCGGGGGGGGGGGGGGGGGGGGGGGTGGGAGAGAACGCACTTCTTTAATGAATACATCTACCTTAGCATGCACGCCGAGAGGCCGAGCCCCCTTCGTGAAACTCAAACCAGACTGCGGAGGTTGTCATGGTGGAGTTCGGACCAAGTGGAGCGCCGAAGAGAGGCGTCCTCTGTGTGCGAGGAGCCAGGCGGGCGTTCCCCCGACCCCCGGGCGCTTTCGTTGCTCTCGCCTCCTCTTCTCGGCCCTTTATTGGAGTCCTCCAAAGTTCACTTCACTTGTGTGGCGAGGAGGGAGTAGGAGGACTGGAATATTTGTGGGCCCGACAACAAAAGGAGCTGGAATGCCCTTCTCTAAACTGGTTAATGCTGCCCACCAGTCTCCGGCCATGTCTGCCCTCTTCAGTTTTCGTTCAAATCGAATCTGTGTCTTTGTCTTGGACCGTCTAGGAATAGCTCTTAATTATGGAAAACGTTCAGTGCATCCAGAGCGGTGCGACCCTTTTTTTTTCTTCCCGAATGTGGACGTAATAAACATGCAGTCTAAAGTTACACTGCGGTTATCTCAGAGAGATGCACGTGGCCACGAAGAGAACCGTCCTCGGGCTGAAAGGGATATATTTGAAATGAACTCCCCGCACCTCTTGGTTTGAGACCTTGCGTGACAGAGGGCACGCCATCAGCTCCAGCTCGACACACACACACACACACACACACACACACCGCTGGATGCATATGAGCCAGCATGTTCTCGCTCCTTCCCACCGAGACACGCCGCTACTGTACAGCGCGTCTTATCCGCACCGATGCGTTACTCATTAAACTTGTAAACCCGGCAGACGCTCTGCCTTTTCTCTGTCCTCAGCGAGAGGTAAAAGACCCCGTGAGGTCTTAAGTCTGCGCCGTACACGGTGTCTTTATCTCTAATCCCACACGGCTGAGCCCCTGATAGGGCCGGAGCGAGAGCAAACACAGCCGGGGTCGAGTACTTTGAACCTGCGTTCTCCTTCTACTTGGATGGCGGCGCAGTGGCAGACTGTATATATATATATGAATATAGATAAAATGTGTCGGGGACTGTTTGTGCAGGAACTCCCTGCTGCACCTGTTCGCCGCCTTTAGGGAAAGATTAAACATAAGGGCCCAAATGCAAAGCAAGAATGCGGCCCCTTTCAACTACAAGAACTTTCCGTGCGTTGAGCGTAAACACAGCTGGCGTAAACATACACAGAACTACATCCTCCGCCTGCTATGAAGAGCCGGGCGGCGGCGGCGGCGGCGGCGTGACTTGCCGACGTGTGAACGGATTAATGCGTTCAGCATTAAATGAATGCGTTCATCAGCATCAAAAAAGAGGGATGCGAGAGATGACTCGCTGCCGCTTTGGGTTCCTCGTTTGTTCGCCACTTGTGTGCAAATATTATTGATTCTTTTTCATCTGCAGCCGAATGTTTAATAATCCAGAGAGGGAGGACGTGTCAGAAATGATGTTTAAAGAGTGATTCTGTGACTGTCGGATGAAAGCGCTCGCCCACTTCAGTCCTGTTGTGAATGGTAATCACACTCACAACAAAAGGGAGGCTGTCCTCACCGGGAAGTTGATTTAAAACAACAACAAAGCGTATATATATATATATATATATATATATATATATATATATATATCCACGGCCCGTCTATTACCAACAGCCAGCGGCAGTTCCCTTCAGCCTTGATCACGATACCTGTTTGCTAATTCATGTATTAAGTTCTTCTCTCCTCTTTATGTCATTCACCTTGTTTGTTTTACAGTGAATTGCTGAAACATCATTAAACTGCCTATCCAATCAGAAGCATCTAATCTCTGTCCAAAACCTAAAGAAAATACCTGTACTGTAACGTAACACGACCAGAAAGCAAAACTAACCGAATTTCGCTTTTTTCTCTCCTTTCTTAAAATATGACTTCATCAATTATTAAAATAGTTGCAGATTAATTCCGCTTTCTATTAATGATTCATTCATTGTTTTGATCAATGCTCAAATGATACATCGGTCTACTTCAAACGCTTCAAAGATCATAAAAGTGCTGCTTGTTGGAGAAGATGATCTTGCTGAAGAAATAATCCTCCAAAAAGCCAGCGTGATGCTCACTTCCTGTCGGCCTACACGTCCCCGCAGCCCTCCTATATCTCGTTACTATCTCTATCAGATGTCCCATCATGCCCTGAGATTAGAAATCGGTACGTTACACCTCAGAAACACGTGGCTGCCACCCAAAGGTTCAAAGCACAGCAGCAGAACTCTTTAACATCCCTTTGATTCCAATGTAAAAACACCTTTTTACACATATTTTGTCTTCGTGGAGAACCAGTCAAAATGCCCCCGTCAGAGGAGCCGGATCAGGAAACAGGAGCCCCGAGTGAAGCCCGTGAACTCGGGACAATGCGTCCAGTCTGGTTCGCTCAAAGAAGTTGTTCATTGTTGGTCCGACACCGGAGAGCGCTCGATACGATCGTATCCGTTTCACACCGCGGCCCCCGGTTGGACGACTGAGAGGAGCCGCTGCACTCGGCCAGCGATCCAGAGACGCCGATGTGGAGCAAAGACTTTCACAGTCTGAAAAATCAACTGAAGAGGAAGGAGGCCGCGAACCAGCAACACGTTCTGCTGGCCGACAACCGAGTTGCCTCTAAACCCCCAAACAGAGCAGACCGCCTGTCCCTGATACGGACGAACGCACCGGAATGAGTGAGATTACAGAATCAGAATCAGAAACCGTTTATTGCCAGAAATGTTTGCACAAACGAGGAATTTAGTTA
This sequence comes from Taurulus bubalis, assembly GCF_910589615.1. NCBI lineage: Eukaryota > Metazoa > Chordata > Actinopteri > Perciformes > Cottidae > Taurulus > Taurulus bubalis. Next base: position 5,112,000 of record NC_136590.1, on the reverse strand, counting down.
GGCGGAAGGTGCATACAATAGACATTAGACGAGACAAACAACAATCAGCGACAGCAACAGTGCAATGATGTCTAAATCAGATACGGATAAAGTGACAGAGATGAGCAACAGAGATGCAACAGAGAGGAGCAAAAGAGAGATGCAACATAGAGTTGCAACAAAAAGGAGCAACAGAGAGATGCAACAGAGAAATGCAATAGAGATGCAACAGAGAGGAGCAATAGAGAGATGCAACAAAGAGGAGCAACAGAGAGATGCAACAGAGAGATGCAAGTGAGAGGAGCTTTGCTGAAGAGGAGGTTAAAAAAACAAACCACTTCCTTTCAGTGAGAGAGAGAGCTGTCCAAGAAACCGCACGAGGTTCATAAAATCTCTCTCTCTCTCTCTCTCTCTCTCTCTGACATCACCTTGTTTATCTTGCACATCGACTAAGAGCGAGCGGCGGTGCTCCTCCAGCGGCTGAGCCCCCCGACCCGTCGCAGTATTAACACAAAGCCGCTAGACATTCAACCTGTATTTTCCAGAGTCGTTTTCTCAGTTATTGTTTCCTCCCTTCCTAGAAATGTCATCCAGCAACATGCTGAGGTAATTGTCTTTCTCAATTAATCCCTGGCTTCTTTGCAGAGGAAGGGGAGAAAGAAAAAAAAACACAATATTCTGTCTAGACATCCAAGAGCCTCGAGGCAGGTTATTAAGTTAGTTCATTGATTACCAAGAAGAAGAAGAAAAAAAGCGTATTCAAATGCCGCCGACAGGAAAGGAGGCCGCATTAATAAAGCGACAGCTTGCCCGCACATCCGCCCGCCTGTAATGGTTTCATTCTAAATGTCACGGTGTCTCTCCTCGGCCTGGGCATTAACGGCCGTGCAGCTTACGTCTGCCGGTTAGCGCCCGGGCGGCGGCTCCGACGGCCATCTGAGAAATTCAATTCACTCGAAAAAATGAAATTGAGGTTTAGCGCGGGAGCTGTCCAAAAGCGTGCGCCGGGATTACCCGACCAGGTGGCGAGTCAAACCCGCCGGAGAGTAAAAGTAATTCACCCGCTGGCTCTGAGCCCAGGCGCAGTCCAGCTATACGCATCCACGCTGCTCCCTGCTCGGAGATAAATGTCAGCAGATTATCTGTGTACGAGTTCAGATGCATTTAGACTGTGTGTGTGTGTGTGTGTGTTTTGTCCGCGTGCACATGGATGTATTAGTCTGCGTGCACGTGGACATTTGTACATATTTGTCCATTTAATTATGTCCATGTTTGTGTTTGTGACTGTGTGCACAGGTGTGTACTCGTCTGTGTTTGCTAGTGTGTGTGTGTGTGTGTGTGTGTGTGTGTGTGGGCCGTGACAGATGGGCAGGGAGTGGCTCGGCTCGTTCTCCGTGCCGCCTGAGAAGCGCGAGGGCGGGATGTGCAGCATCAACGCTCGCCTCTCGTCCCCTCCGACAGAAGACACTTTGTTTTGATTCACGGCACGAGCCACCGGAAAAAAAAAAAAAAGTTGGCTAATTGCTGATGCTTAAGTTGTTTCAGCGCCGCAAAAACAACAAAACGCTGAGCGTCACCTTTCACTGGTTGAACTCACAGATCCGATCAGATGATTCATGTTCCTGCTGTGAGGATACAGACGTGATGCTACAGACGTGATGCTGCAGACGTGATGCTGCAGACGTGATGCTGCAGACGTGAGGCTGCAGACGTGAGGCTGCAGACGTGAGGCTGCAGACGTGAGGCTGCAGACGTCAGGCTGCAGACGTGATGCTGCAGACGTGATGCTGCAGACGTGAGGCTGCAGACGTCAGGCTGCAGACGTCAGGTTGCAGACGTGATGCTGCAGATGTGAGGCTGCAGACGTCAGGCTGCAGACGTGATGCTGCAGACGTGAGGCTGCAGACGTGAGGCTGCAGACGTGAGGATACAGACGTGATGCTGCAGACGTGATGCTGCAGACGTGAGGCTGCAGACGTCAGGCTGCAGACGTGAGGATACAGACGTGATGCTGCAGACGTGATGCTGCAGACGTGAGAGTACAGACATGAGGCTGCAGACGAGAGAGGCTGCAGACGTGAGAGTACAAACATGAGGCTCCAGACGTGAGGCTGCAGACCTCCGTGAGGCTGCAGACTGAGTGAATTTTCTGCTGTCACAATCTCCCACACTTCATATCCCTCATTTCTGCTCATCAACCCGTGGTTCTGAATTCTGACCTCCAGAATTTGGAGCTCGTAGTCCATAAAAACAAGGTTACCGTAATGCATCCACAGCTGTTATGACGATAATAAATTAACAAAGGACGCGTTCGGATCAGTAACACTGCTTTCAAACGTAAAGAAATAAATCGTCTGCAGCACCAGTAACTCCAGTGGGTCCATTTACCGCCCCACATCACCTGTTCATCACCTGCTGCCCGAAAGGTGACGGAGGGTTAAGGGAACACATCACACAGGTTGTTATTCTTAGAGATTGACCGCCCGTATTCAAAAGGGTTTCCTGGGTAAATGCATCAAAATCTCGCAGTATGGAGAAGAATGCAAACGCGTGATTTGACTTGTAAATGAAGGACTGGGGTGCGACGCTCCCGGAGTAGAAAGCTGCCGCTGACCTTTCTGTGCAAGAAGCGCGGGGAGCTGACGAGCACATGCGAGCGAGCTGAACATACGTGCTGCACAGCTCGGATGTTCTATACATGCGGGATCTGATGTCAGCACCTGTGGAAAGGAGACACGGTGTCCCAGCATGGAGAGAAAATAAAACCCAACCCCACCCACAGGCTTTTGACTCGGCGACACTGGATCAACGAAACTGTACACGGTCGCATGCAGGTTCAGTCAAGTTGATGGGAACATTGAGTGACGCTCCAGAAAAGGCGTGTGTCAAAGTGCACAAAGCTCTTACCTCGGTGGTCAGTCATTTGCATTTCATCCTGGCTTCCACACACACACACACACACACACACACACATGCAGCTCTCAGGGAACTCTGTAATCAGAACAGATCATCTGTGATTCCCCCATATTTCCGCCAACAAAAAAAAGGCCAGAACACATCCAGCGAGGGGCCCGAACACTCCGGAGAGTGAGACGCGGCTTAAAAAGAAAGGTCCCGCGAGACGGGGGTTAGCCAAATCTCGCGGAAGGGAAATCCGCGTGGCCGCCGATGCATTGCGTGCGCTGCCAAGTCAGGGATGACATGGGGAGGAGCCTCGGGAGTTCAAGAGAGGAAAATCCCCCGAAGGAGGTGCACGGTTTTGCTTGTGTATGCAAACCCAAAGTTAGATTTCCATGTGACCAGCTTACCACTAAAAGGCTTAGTAGTGTAATCCTTTAGGCAAATGAAGTATCTAACTCAAGGCTTAGGCCGGCCAGAGGAATCAAAGGGAGTTTAGAGTACGGTGGCCCTTGCCGGGCTCTCAGGAAAGGCCAGGAGGGCAGAGTGTCGGCTCAGGAATGCACCGGCGGACTGAGAGCCTTCTGCGCCGTAAGGCTCAGGTAGGATTAATCATCTCAGTGGCTACTTTGCACCCTTCGCGCGACCAGCGTCCACGTTTCCCACCTACTTAAGAGGAAAAAGGAGCTGCCGGTGATGTTAACCAGACAGGTTTCATTAGCGCCAGCATTTCCCCCCTCAGAAGGGTCACAATAACGACGGAAAATGTGAAGGCGAGAGATGTTCGTATCGGCCAGAGCCGAACATGCCTGATGTCTGTGCAGACACCTTAACTGGCAACAAAACATGGTGACTGATGGAAGCTTTGATGCTCGACTATTAAACTAAACTATATCCCGCTGGGCATCGCAGTAAGACGTCTTCAGCCGAGCAGGAGAAGATAAAAAGAGCGGCCTCTTTGCATCGGATCGCACATGAAGTGACTGGCAGATCAAAGTGAAGCTGAATAACGCCTGGCATCTGTTTTCACACATTAGCACACAGTGGGATAAACACCAACAGGCGGACATGCTGTTTGGAACACATTCACACGGAAAAAAAACATGATTTCACCAAAAAAGGCTAAAAAGCATGAGGTCAGCGCTGCAGCTGCGGCGTCTTTCAGTCTTGTTTTTTTTTTGCTGTGGATTTGTTAATGAATCATTGGGTGAGGGCCGCGAAGATGAACCGATACAAGAGGGAGGGATTCAGCTCCAGATTTGATCCAAATCCTGCATGAAATCAGGAAATAAATCGATACAGCTGTCAAAAAAAATAAAAAAAATCCCTGTGTGGCTCGCTGCAGTCGGCTCCCGGACCCGAAACATTCCCACGCTGAATGAAATGTGACAAGAACGTTTCAAGACGTCGCCCGAAGAAGGAAAAAGCACAACCGACCCTTCCTAAGTCCCGCCCCTCTCCGCTCTGTGCACCAATAGCACCAGTTGCCAGAGTCTGAGCTTGATCATTCACAAAAATCCATTTAATTTCACTAAAAGTCAATTTGTGTCGACTCTGATTGAGACCAAAAAAACACACACACACACACGTAATATAATTACATAATAACAATATGCGTCTTTGGCACCCGAGGTACATTCTTCAGCGTTGGATCACTATCAGGTGACATTCAGCCAAGTAGTACCACAGCAGTCTCACCTTTCCACCTGACTTGGCAGGCGGCGCACACTGGGCCACGCCCCTCCTGCCTGGAGGAGGAGATAATGAAGTCATTCTTCTCGGATGCACACCGACGCTTCACTGGCAGCGTAATCAAAAAGAAACAGGAAGAGAAGCCGGAGGCCCTTTTCGGTGTCAACGGTCATCTCACAACCTCACAAATCAAAGGTCGGTCGATAGAGACGGTCCTCAGGTGCGGCCTTCATGAGGCCAAATAATCCATATTATATATATATATATATAAATATATATATATATAACTCAGATCTACGATGAAGTACTAATTTCCCTTCGAGCAACACCACTGGTTTGTTATCAGTACCGGGTGATTCAGTGTGGCCGTGCATCTCATCCTCCGGCTAATCCATACGCCAAGACGGCCCCCAGCCGCCCGGGGGCCAGATAAATAATGCACCGGCACAGGCGGAGCAGATAAGAGGTCCAGCTGCTCGGAGTCGGGCGGTTAAACCTGACAGCACTCGAGCCATCCACTGTGTGTGTGTGTGTGTGTGTAAGAGAGAGAGAGAGAGAGTGTGCTGACATCGATCGTCCGGCCGGATTCATGGTCCTCTTTGCTTATTTTATGATCGGATTGATCCAGATTTCATCCCGAGTTTTAGACTATTTTACTCAGGCGCAGTTCAGTGTCTTTCTCCTGGTGTTTAGATAGTATTATAGAATGAATAACTTTGAGAAAACCTTTTTGAAAAATGAAGGAATCCACCCCAAAGAAAGGTGACAAAACTCTTTTTGTGTAGGGATCTGCACTAGTGTGAAAACACACCCTTTAATGGTTGCATTGCACACATGTTGCGCCACATTTATTGCGGCTGCCATGAGCATACCGTGAGTAAACATCATTATTTTAGTTATTTGCTTGAGCAAATATAAGATAAGCTGGGAAGGGAACATGAGCCGCTCTCATCGATACTCCTGACGATGTGGGAGCGCCGGCGGTCACGGAGACACAAGGACCTACATTTCATTGCATTACATTTAGCCAACCTACAAAGCGCTATAAGTAAGTGGCATGTAAGTGCTACTTTCTTTATTCACGGTATAGTCGGAAAAAGTGTTTTTAGACAAAGACGTATAAGGACGTACGGACAGGAAGTGCAGGAAGAGGACTGGCGGACGAGCGAGGAGAGAGAAAGAACATCATATTGTGAAGATCAGAAGAGTTCGACGTGAACTCAAGACATGTAATCGTTTGTTTGCTGACTTGAGTAGCGGCATTAAGGCTACAAATAACCCATAATACATCAAACATTCCTTTTGAAGCTTGTGTCTCAAGTATAGTAGTGATATATATATATATATATATATATATATATATATATATATATATATATATATATATATATATATATATATATATATATATATGTATATATGCATAGTTAGCCTTAGCTTAGCATACAGACTGGCAGCAGGCAGGAACAGCTAGCCTGGCTGGGTCCAGAATGATGCTCACCAGCGAATACGTTTCATCTGCAGACTTCTTTTCTCGCTTAATTACTCCTCCTCCTCAAGGACAATGTACAAAAGAAAAGAAAGGAGCTCAAACAAAAAGACGACTGGCTGCTTTCCATCGGCGCCTCCTGGGCAGAAACGCTACAAACTACAAACAAGAAATGTATCAATTAAACAAATGAGATACATAGTTTTAATAAATCATCTTTAGAGGCTCTTGGACGGACTCATCGAGATGCCGGTCCCTCGGTCCTGATGCTTAATCTTCACAATAAAAGAAGAAGAAACTAAATAAATGTCCGTCAAAAGCGTCACATTTGACCGTTTGTAGAGGCGTTCACCTTTAGCTCAGTTCTACTTTTATTATGTTTCCTCCTTTAGAGCAACAGCAGTTTGTTGATTCACCCGACTGATGAATTGGTATCTATTATTCATCATTTTAAGCGTTTTTATACATTTTTTAAGAGAAAATTCCCATAAACCTGCTCTCCGATGTTCTGATGTTCTGTTTTGTATCATTTTAAACAGAATATCTTTGGATTTTGGACTATTGTTTGGGGAAAAAACACCACATTTGAGTACATTTGAGTGTATTTGAGGACGTCCCCTTGGGATGTGGGAAGTTAACAGGCGGTTTTCACTATTTTAGAACATTTTATAGACAAACCGATGAATCGATCAATTGCAAAACTGTGGATTTAGTAAATACAAGTAGTTTTTCCCCCTTAATAAATAATGTTTCTCGCTGTGGCCGTGACTTCTGGGAGAACTGTGGTCGCCGTCTGTTTCTGAGAGCAGCCGCCGTGCCGCGACGAGGACTTCCTCCCAGAAGTGGGCTCAGTGCTGTCGGTGCAGAGGAAAGGCCTCAAACAGGAAGCTGAGACTCCGCCGAGCCACTTGATGAATCGCATTCACATATTATGCAAATGACTGAAGTGTTAATCAGAGCGCGTGTGCGTGTGTGTGTGTGTGTGTGTGAGCTCCATTCCAAATCAGCTTAGCATCTACGGCGACACATTAACGTCTGTGCTATCAGATGAGATGAGAGACCCGCAGCTCTGCAGAGAATAAACTGTCCTTTACTTTTGACTTTGTTAGCGATGCATTCCATTAATGCTCATTCCAGGTTTAATCCAATTCATTGTTCCTCCGCGGCTCTGTGTGTAGAATAAGTCATTTCCACACAGGATTAATCCAGAGTGTGCTTTACTTTCACAGCAATCTGCTGGTTTGCATAGTTTAAAAGCTTAGCTGTTACACGCGGACTCAAGACACACACACACACACACACACAGTGTTGTAACCGAGCCAATGTGGAGATTGATCGGCTGGGCCGTGTCCAAATTAAAACCCGTCCTCTGCAGACATGCCAAGCATAATAACTCTCTCCTCTCTTTGCACTTTTTCTTGGCCGGGGGAAAGTGGGGAGGCAGAGAGAGGGAAACAAAAAAACACAAATGCATGTGAGGAAGAGAAAGCAAGAGGAAGAAAAAGAGGTGCAATTGGATAATGTCTTGACACCCTTTGCAGGAGAAGAAAAAAGAAAAAGGACTGCCTGGCTCTCAGATGTCTGACCCATTTTCTGCTCTTGCTCTCTCTCCTGCTTTCTCTCTGGTTTCCTTCCTGCCTCTAATCTACAGTAAAGGAGCTCTCTGGCTCTGTGGATTCACTGGAGCATCGCTGGGAAACGCAGCGCCACAGGACCCGGACCGGCGCGCTGAAACAAGACCCACACCGACCCACACCGACCCACACCGACTCACACACCCATCCCGGACGCACAACTCGGAACAACTGGACCGGGAAGAAGAAGAAAAAACAACTGGCAACGATTTTTATATTCTCTGTGTGGGCTTTTATGAAAATGTTTGTGTCTGTGTGTGTGTCTGTGTGTGTGTGTGTGTGTGCGTGTGTGTGTGTGTGTGTGTGTGTGTGTGTGTGTGTGTGTCTGTGTCTGTGCGAGACGGGCCTGTGTACTGTACGTGTTCAACAGCATAATGAGAGGCCTGTGCTCCAACAGAGACACTCCGATAATCAATTATTCACTGGCTGGAAACACACTAGTGCACATTTCTAATAATAAAATCCGTTCACAGCTGTTACATGCAAAGACGTAGAATATAAATATATAAATGTTTTGTTTGTTGCATTTTCTGATGGCTCAAATTGAGCCACATTAGTCAGCGGTGATGGTGAACTGGAGCTCTGGGAGGATGAGGGGAGATTTGTGCACATTGGTGCAAATGTTTTGCTTTTTCCGGTTTTATCATAATATAGTAATCTATGGTGTTCTCTATCGGAGCATACACAGTGCAGAAAGACAGCATGGCGACAGCATAACTGCGTCTCTGCATGTTTAAACTTCTTCCTTAAAAAAAAAAAAAAAAGCGTCTTTGGAAGTGAATTAACCCAAACGGGCTGAATGAGTTTTGAATAAAATATCTAATTTCGACTAATATTGCAACAGATATATGATTTGCAGTATTAGAGGGAATGGTCGTTTTCCAACATCATTATTTCTCATTCATTAAAAAACTTTTTTTTGGGAAGATCTGTGTCAAATAAAGTGTGCAGAGCGCCATGTGGAGGTCGCTCCGTTTAAACAGATTAAAATGTGCACCGCTACTTTCCATTCACCTCCATTGTTTTAGCTTGGAGGCACACATCTCACAGGACCTCAGGTCCTGTATTTAATATATAAACTTGTCCTGACGCAATTTCAGTCCCGAAGGATTTTTGGGTGGCACGCGTAGTTACCGTGGTAACAGCAGTGTCTGCTTCCACAATAAAAGCCCTCCGCGTTTCTCCAGCTGAACACTCTTAACTGCATTAAGCGCAACGCGGCTCCGTGAGGTCGATGCCGATGAGATCGAGTTACAGTGACGCTGGATTAGGTGCCGCATCGATCTCGGGAATCCCGTTCGCATGTGAAGGCAACACGAGGCCTTCGAGTTTGAACATCTTGAAAAAAGACAAATTCAAAACCACGGGGGTAAGATTGCATAAAAGAAATCTGAAGGATTGTGACTTTAATGAGGGAAAAGAATGGATGAACCAAAACGGCACTTAAGTGAGAGAGGAAATATGTTTTCTTTGTAATATGAGCGAACAGATTCTTTTAATATCGCACTGAAATATATATGCAAAGGCATCAAACAGCTCGGGAATCACTGGGAAATCTTAATGTTCGCGAGAGGGAAACGACGAACGTGAATATATATTTGCAGTCGGCGGGGGTGAGACAGGCAGAGTCTGTCTCACAGCAGCAGAGCAGACAGACACGGTCTGAGGTCAAACACAAGAGGAAGGACTCAGGACGGAGGGGAGAGGAGGCAAAGGGTCACCTGCGGTCAGCTAATCCCCCCGTGTCAGATAAGGGTCTGCCAACACACTCCAGCTGAGCACACACACACACACACAGGAATAATACAGGAGTGCAGTGGGCTGTAAACTATGTACTTTTACATGATACACACAGAATCAGTCTCAGTCAAACACATTGCACCATCTCTCCCTTTATGCTAGTTCCTCACTCTAATGTTATTGTCTTAGAGAGAGAGAGATAGAGAGAGAGAGAGGGGGGGGGGGAGAGAGACCGGGGTCAGCGCTGCCCGCCTTGGCTGAGAAGAGGACTACAGATGTGAAAGTAGAGCTTTCTCTCTGGAGCCCGTCCAACCTGGACAAGGGTCAGGGACACGGCAGAGAACACAAGCAGCGTTTGGGAGCCTCTTCTCAGGGCCGTGGCCAGCGAGTCACTCCACCGGCGTCCCCGGGCCGGCGTCCAGCCAATACCCCCCCTCTGGGAATGCTCCCCTGGTCAACCTGATTATTTTCACTGTTCATTTTAACACTTTTGCGACACGTTGTCACTATCATCATCACGATACTTAAGTCCCGATACGATATTATCACGATACTTAAGTCCCGATACGATATTATCACGATACTTAAGTCCCGATGTGATATTAATACGATACTGCAATATTATCACGATGCTGCGATGTATATCGCTCAACCTATTTGATCATCATATGTTTTCAGTCTGTTCATCTCACTTCAATCATTTTTAATGCAGCAAAATGGGACCCTAACCCTGACCAACTTTTTTTAAATTTATATGATAAAAGATCGATACTTGGCTTCCGTGTATCGATACAATATTGCGATACTATGCTGTATAGATTTTTCCCCCCACCCCTAGTTGTGTTGTGTTTTGTTTCTTTGTTTCCCGTCCTATCAGAGTTCGAGAAGAATTTAGCATTTGCTTGAAGGTGCAAGCTGTTTAACTTTACGCACTTTGCTGCACTTCACTTTGTGAAGTCGAATTAGGTTTATGGAAAAGATGAAGATTTACTTTGATCAAGTAAACAAACAGCTGCCCTTTGTGGTACAACGGCGTGTTCAAGTCTGACAAAACATTAGTTTAATATACACTCATCTGCAGCGGAATCAAAATACACGAATCCCACATGTCAGAGTCAAAACAAGTGAAAAAAAAAGATGTTGTAATTAATGGGAAACTTGACAAACAGCGGTTTTGTAATGGAAGTTGTTGCAGTCGCACGGGAGTGTCGCTCTGCATTAAACACTCACCGCAGACAGTTTAGACAGAGCTGTACAAACACAGAACCGGCTCGGGGGAAAGAAATGAACTGTAAGTGCCTTTCTGTATATCCATCTGTACGACGCTGTGCAAACACCGAGAACATAATGCAACATGTGTTCCTCACAGGGGTTAGTCATCTGCACCGGCCTGATTGATAACATCTTCACTCAGAATAGCCGCCCGGCGTGTGAACACCGACCCGTGTGCACAAGCGCTCTGTGCACACGCGTGTGTATCGGTTGCAGCGTTGGCACGCGTGCAGAGTTCGCATGCAACTCCCCGACTGCACCGTGGTACTGTACGCTAATCCCACCGTGGTTGCTTCACACTATGCCTATTGGGTTTCCTGCTATCGGGCCAGCTACGCGTGGAGGAAACACAAGCTCGGCCTTAGACGCACACACACACACACACACACACACAAAACACACACACGAGGCCGGACGCCAACACACGCAAAAGTGTGTAAAAGAAGAGACGTCCCTCAATAAGTTCAGACTGTGTTCGTGTCTCAGGTGAGCCGGGCTGCAGTTGAGACGACAACTCAGACGGGGCATGTGTTCGCCTGCCAGATCAGCGAGTCTCTTGATACTCTTTTTTGCCAAACACACACACACACACACACGCATACAATCAAACACACACAGCCTCGAGGCGCTTGGCATTAAGTTGGCATTCTGGCCCTCCCAGCGCGTAGCCCGCCGCCCCTCTACACCAGGTAGAGATGAAACACACTGCAGAGTTCAGATCCCTGGATTGACGATGCAATATCTAGGTTAGGTGTCGGATCGCTAGGGGACGTTAATGCTTGATTACGTGACCCACATTGGGCCGAGTACATCTCGTGCTTTCCTTCTGCAGTATAGCCGTCTTGATGGGGATTTAAATGTTTCTTTTTGTTTCTTTATTTTACTTTAGGAAGGGCAGAGTGCCAGTACGAGAGCGGGCACACCGTCTTTTGTTTGATTGTTTGCTCGAGCTCAACAGTACACATCTTTAACATGAATCATTCCCTCGACACATTAAAATATCACTCCAAGGCAAGAATCAAAACCATTACAAATGAGTGGGACACCTGAAAAGATTTTTTTTCCAATAACCACAACTAAATCAATAAAAATGTTCCCATTTTATCTTTATGTCATTTAATCAGGGCTGCAACTCATAAACATTCATGTATTGGTCTATAAAATGTCAGCAAATGTATTTTAAATGTTCTCTGTTATCACTTCAAACGTCCCATGCTGACATATTCCCTTCCAAAAAATGTGAAAATATATATTTTGTCTGCTATGGCTGCAGAACATTTTGTAAAACACAGGTTTTAAAAAGGTCAAATCCATATGAACAGCAAGAGAAGCCTACAGAGTTGCTGAGGATTACATTAAAGTCACTCTGCAGCTGTTGATGGTGTCCATCAAGCCACAAGGACAGAGCGACATGGACCAACACATGTGTGTTTTAATATCAAATGAAGTATTCATAAACCACATGCCAAACACTAAAATGCGTGTTAATCACAAGGATCATCTCGTCTTTCTGTCTCAAATGACGAGTGTGAAAGCGTACAGGAACTTGAGGTAATAAACAAGAGAAGGTGACGAATAAATAGATTAATCACACGCTGAGTCAGCGTAGCGGCCTCCTCCGACTGTTGGAACGGTTTCCTGTTACTAACCACAGCGTCTCACCTGCAGCTGGAGTACGATGGCAAACTATTACCGTCACTATTGGTTCGTGAATGCCACCCCCACACACACACACACACACACAAGAAGGGGGCCCGAGTGTGAACAAAATGCACCGACCCGTACTCAACAAGTGGCACGGTGACTTTCTCTTAAAAATAATCAAGAAGTAAAAAGAAGAAGAAAAAAAAGAAGTTTCCTCAAACAGAAAAGCGCCCGGTGGGCAGAAACGGCAGAGGCCCAGTGGAGCCCGGGTCACTTTCAGTCACACTTCAAAGAAGCCCAACTAAACTCCGGAGCGGTCTTCAAGCTCGCAGACAGTCAGAACATAAACCAAAAGTCTAATTCTTGTGCCAGGGGGAATATCTCACACGTGCGTTCACACCAGGCAGACAGAGAGTTGTGACTCGACCGCTGTGGAAAACCAGACTTGTGACCCAAATATCTCCAACGAAGGAAGCAGCTTGCAATAAATTAGCAGGAGCGCTGTGCAATACCTGCGAGAAAGAAGGGACCTGCCACAACTGGTCATGTTGAAATCTTAATACGGCCGACAGCACAATTCCTAAGCTTTACTTTCTTCATTGTGTAGTAATAATAATAATAATAATAACAATGGCATTGCCAGATAGGACTATATTATTAAGACTTATCTGGATGTGGGCAGACCACCCAACGCGTCTTTTACCTTTTTTTGCTGTGTCATCACCTTTCATATACAATGAACGTGTTTATGATTGATAGCTACTGGACACAAAAAGAGCAGAACGTTGTTTACAAGGGCACAAAGTCGTTCACAGATCTAGCCTCTTAATGTTGCTCTCAAAGTGCACCAGATTGATGCATTTTACTTTAAAATGGACAACATGTTCTTCCAGGGGACCCTCGGCCAATATAAACGGAGCTTTCTAGTGAAAAGAGCAGTTTTATTGGTAAAAAACGTCCGTCACTAATCTTGTATCCCCACTTTTACCCCAAAACTAGGCACCCACTTTATACACATAAGGTGTACTGGAGAGTAGTAGCTCAACTAATCTGATCCAACATCGTTTATTAAAGAACAATATTCTCATATTGAGTCACCGGAGCAATGTTGGGATTAAGATTGTGTGAAAACCATAAAGTCTTTGATGAAAACAAGTTAGAAAGCCTGCACAGATGTTGAAACTGTGAATTAAAACCAATGGATAAACAGCGTAAGCAGTTAGCTAGTATTATACAGTTGATGTAGTTAACTAGTATTTGTGTGAAACTTTGAGTTAAAACTACTGAACAGTTGAAACATTAAGCTAAAACCAATGGCTAAACAGTTGACACAGTTAGCCATAACGCAGTAATAGTTTCATTATTTACAATAATTAAAAAGACCTATTGAACCCGTTGTAGAACAAGCAAACCACAGCCCCATTCCCTCCGAGTGACAACCACCATGTTTCTATTCTGAAAGCCGAACTGTAAAACCAAAGGTCTTCATTTTGGTCCCGTAATTACGCAGCTATTTCGTAGCAAAAGCATCGGAGGTGTCGGTAGCATGTGTGCGGTATCAGACAGTTGAAGTAGTTAACTAGTATTTGTGGATGAACAGCGGAAACATTTAGCTAAAACCACTGAAAGGTTTAAACATTGAGCTAAAAACAATGAAAAACAGCAAAAACATTGAGCTAAAACCAATGGATAAAGAGTTGAAACAGTTAGCTATGCCGCAGGAATAGTTTCATAATTTACAATAATTAGAAAGACCTATTGAACCCATTGCAGAACAAGCAAACCACAGCCCCATTCCTTCCTGACACAAGTCTACAGTGTCGGGAGAGAAAGGCCAGGGCCCGAGTGACAACCACCATGTTTCTATTCTGAAAGCCGAACTGTAAAACTAAAGGTCTTCATTTAGGTCTCATAATTACGCAGCTATTTCATAGCTAAAGCCCTGAAGGTGTCGGTAGCGTGTGTGCGGTTGCTCTGATCCCAATGTAAAAAGGAAAATGCAATGATCGAGAGGTGTAGTTTTGTCGAAGCTCACCAAATCATCAGAGGTTGGAGCCAGTCCAATCAAATTTTCAGAAGTGTGACAGATTACAAAAAGATGGGAGTAATAAAACTCCAGCCTGAAAGACCCTTGTCAAACCCTTGTTTAAACAAAACAATATATATATATATATATATATATATATATATATATATATATATATATATATATATATATATATATATATATTCTGGTTAAATCTTAATTTGCAAAAGCAACAAAAAGCAAAAGCGCCCTGATATGAAAAAACATTTAAAAAAGGTCAATGTATTTTGAGTTCTTTCCTACAGTTATGAATTGTTGACCTATATACAGTACACATTGGAAGAGCTGGGTAGCCATGCATGTCGGGACTTGGGTCACGGCCAAATTGTTAATTGTGCAGTTTTATGGGCATCTCTTTGCTCAGAGTTATTCATTACCTCAGCAGATAGTATGTTGGAGCATGGGAACTTTCCAAGTAGAAGCGGTGTACCAGATTTATTCTTTTTGCCTCTTATCAGATGTGTTTTAACACTATTGACTAAATCATTAAAACCAAAGAGTACTTTCTTTTAGCTTTAGGAGGCAGTTGAATGTGGTAAAGCGATGTGTGTTCTATGCAGACACACAATACAGCAAAGTAAAGTGAAGTAAAGTGTACTTTAGAGCAGGAATAACGATCAAAATAGTCTATTATGTCACATTTTACCAAGAAAAAAGCTCAAACATTCTGTTTACAGCTTCTCAATTTTGGGTATCTGCTGCTTTCCTCAGTCTTATTTCATTGTAAGTGGATTATTTACTTTTTTGATTGAGGAAAACAACCAATTTGAAGATGATGCCTTTGGCTCTGCGACCTTGTTTTGTCCATTTTTTTAAACAAATAAACAAATAAATCTATGCTTTTTGGAAGTGAAAATAATCATTAGCTTCAGCCATAGTAGTATTGATATCTATGTCTAAGTACAGGTATATAAAAAAAAAAGAAAAATACTGCATCCACCAAAACAAAAGAACAAACCTTTAATTATTTTCTATTACTTTCAACTCTTGTCACTTCTGCCCACATACAGACTAACTCATAATCACACACACTAATTCCTCTTGGGAACTCTGATTATAAACTGATTATCTTGTGGCCCGGGGGCACAGATGCTGAAATTGTTATTGCCAGTTTAATCTCGAATCCACATGAAGGGAATCCCTCCGTACGGCTCAACGTCTCAGTGTTTATGACAGAGGAGGGGGAGAAAAAAAGTAGCCACTTCATTGTCTTGGGAACTGGTTGTTTAATACGTCTGCAAATGCGTAATGACTTAATTTCTATTCCACCACATAAATTGAGGCAGCTCAGAGAGAGAGAGAGAGATGCCAGCAAAAGTCGGATGTCCTCGTAAAGTGCTCCGCTTCACCATGGCAAAAATAAACCTCTCGGGCCCCCGTGCCAAGTGTTCCCGTTGATGAAAAGCCAGTTGTGAGTGGCTCCAGTTGTACCCGAGCAGAGCCAAGCTGACTGGGGTTTAATAAGAAAGGAGTGCGGCCGTGTAAAAAAGCCTCCGCTACTCTCTCTCTGGCCGACGGAGGCTATTTTACAAATGATCATTTTCCCCCTGGTAATCTGGATGCTGGCTCGGAGAGCCACGGAGGAGCAGAAACGGAAAAAAGGAGAGTATGGAAACCACAACCTTACCGAGTGAGAGAAGAAGGAGAAGAGGGGGCGTGGCCAAAGTAACCCACGAACTTGAGAGCATGCTGGCTGACATTGGACGCCATGTGCTGTGTGTGTTTGTGTGTGTGTGGGGGTGGGGGGTTGGTCTGTGTGAAGACCGGTGCAGAGTGCACTGATAACATCTCGTCCTACGCACCATGACAAAGCGTGCTTATCAGCTCAACGGGCCTCCGCGAGCGCCGCAGACCCGCCGCCACGTCGCACTGGAAGGTCCGCCTCATCCTTCTCAGATAATGAGGTTGGAAATTGCCGGTGAGGACACGCTCATTACTCTGCGTGCCAGATATTAGTAGCAGAAATGATGAATAGCAAATGCAATCATAGTCATTAATAATCGTGATGAATTGCCATTATTATTACTACTAGTTCTAGTGTTATGGGTGTGCTGCAGCGCTGCGTGCGGTTTGAACTAGTGGTGTTGCCGTACACCGGCAGAAACCATTGCTCAGCTCTCCTCCATCTCTCTTTTTAAATAGTTTCTTTATCCTCACGATATTACTCCTTCTTGGAGGACACCGATATGAGCTCTTTAAGTCCAGGGGTTCATAAATGAATTTAAAATGAATGAATGCGTCATTGACGATGTGAGCAGGTGCCACATGGACGTTTATCCAGTTACTTCCTCCAAAGAAAGACACGAAAGAGGAGGGAAGAGTAAATCATGCCCACGTGTGTGTGTTGACTCAGCTGAGATGACGATAAATGAGGAAGAGTTGGTCTACAGGAGAATAAATGTGTGAAAGCGATACAGAATATACTCGTTATCCTCCATTATATTTAGAATTGTCACCTGGGACTTACAATTTGCTTTTTCCTGTACATAAATAAATACATTTCTACCATAAATAATGCAGGAAATGAAGTTTGTGACGCTCAAAGGTGTCCAGGGGAAGGACCCCCAGAGCCCCCTTTTAATATGCATGCTGCCTTGGCCTACTTTTTGAAGAATTTTATAATTTTTACCTCAATAGATTTCATGCGATTGCACGTCTTACTAATAAGCCAGTCGGTGTATTGAGTTGTTTAAAACAAAGTTATTAATAAGCGGGGCAGCTGTGTTGAACTTTATTTGGCCCTTTTCAGTTGTTGGCATGGAAATAGTGTAATCTACAATACAAACATTGCTACTGTCGCTGCTCAAGAATGTTTGTTTACAGAAGAACAAAAAAGCAATGTCGATTATTTTGTAATTAATTGCCTTTTTCTTTTCTCACAAAATAATCTAAAAGAACCGATAAGAGTAGTGAGATCAATAAAATCCCGGGATATTAAACTTTTTATCACCAGAATCAGGACCGAAAAAGTATATTATTCTGTGGACAGTATGACCTTTGACCTGTTATGCACATGCGTGCCGACCCAGTCGGCCTCTATCTGGTCGACACAGTTGGAGCGTCTGACGGATCAAACGGTGAAAGTGGAAGTCCTGAGAGAGAAAATAGAGCCGGTTCACGTCAAAGTGTCGTTTTAAAAGGATTAAAAACACTGAAAGCAACAAGTTTCACATCCTGTAGATGTCCCATCAGCACTGGATTTGGTGGAACAAAAGGATGTTTGTGAACTGTTGTGTTTGTGAGCGATTAAACTCTATTCATCGGAATGCACAAAGACATATAGAGGCATCCATCAAAGGCTTCCCGATGTTTATCTGATGTTTGCCGGTCATGTGAGCGACTGCTTGATGCAAAAAAGAGGCCGATTTATTTGCTCAAATAAAATAAAAAAAAGCAAACTGAATCAAACCCTTCTATGAGTGTCCCTCTGATAAAAAGACGGCTTTGTGTGCGTCTAAATGCAGCGTGTTGGCGAACACCGGCTATACTCTCTGCACAGAATCCACAGCGCAGAAACCCGTGATGATCAGATGACTTCTCGTGGTCGGCTGCATTCGCCCCGGCTGAACCGAGCCCGCCGAGCAAACCTACAAGTCTTTATATCATACGGGCGTGCTGTGATCTGATTAGTCATAGGCGAGAACACAGACGACGTGGCGAGGCCCGGCGCCCTCCGTCGGATGAGCAACGGCCAACTGAGGTCAAGCGGAACGTAGAAGGTAAGACAGAAACAGGAGGGGGACAAGGCGGCGTTGGGACGCTAACCGCCGCTAATCAGCTACAGGAGCGCCGCCTTCGTCCGCCTCGCGTTTTTGGACTGTGGGCGACTGTGGCTCAATGGTTAGCATGCCCGTCTTTCAGTCAGAGGGTCTACCCCTTGTCGTTGCGTCCTTGAGCAAGACACTTAACCCTGAATTGCTCCCCCTTGCTGTGTCTACGGTGTATAGAGCAAAAATCTAAGTCGCTTTGGATAAAAGCGTCAGCTAAATGTAATCCAATGTAATGTAAAAATGCCGGAAACATCCACAACCAGGGGTTAGCCACGTCCGGAGGCATCCGGCTTGACATACGGGCAAAACAATGACCTCCCGGGGACAATTAAAGCCACATCGAGGACATTCCTCATGCGCGTTTCATTAAAACTGGCACATAAAAACTAATCTAATCAACTGCATCTCCATTTAGCTTCCAAAAGAAAAGGGGGCGAAAAAATCAAACGTATACGATGGGGGGAGATGAGGGGAGGGGGAATCAAATCCCAGAATCAACCCCCGCTCACCAGACTCTGTTCAGGAATAGCTCTTTGACATATTGGCCTACCCAGCATGCCCTCTGCCTCTCCAGACAGCTCTGACATCATTATACAGCAGATACAGGCCAGGACATCAGCTGCACCGACCAAGGTTATATAAGTGAAAGGCTCTATGTGTCTGAGCATTAAGCGCTGCTGCCATGGGGAATAGGAGGGGATGGAAGCAGAGGAGAGGGGAGAGAGAGAGAGAGAGAGGGAGAGACGGAGAGAAGGAGGCCAGGAAGAAAGGCAGGGTCACAAAAAGAGAGGCCCGATGGGGCGCTCGCTGCTGGGAGAGACTGAAGGAGGTCACCTCTGATCCCCCTAAAGGAGCCCCAGCCAACAGTTAGACGGGAGAAAAGAAGGGAGAGGGAGAGGAAGGGGGGAGAAAAGGGAAGACCAGGTCACATGGGGCTACACCCATCCACCGTCTGTGTCCTCGCATGTACAGCCCTGTTACATCACTCTGTATGTCCCACTTGCATTCCCTCTACGCACGGAAAACATTTACCATCAAGGAGGAGGAGGGGAGGAGGGGGAGGAGGGGGAGGACAACGCGTGAGAGGAGAGGAGGAAAAACACCCAAAAGAACATCACCTGAATGTTTCTCTGAAGTGTGTCTATTTCTTTTCTGATGCAGGAGTTGTTTGCACAGGTTGCAGCCGCTCGGTCTATTTAAAATCCTATCCGTGGAGAGGGGAATAATGTTTATACTCCACCGCTGGATTCGTCCAGGGCTAATAATCAACCCGGGGAGAGAGAACACTGCGGTTTAAAACGGAGAGGGCTAATGATTAATGAACAGCGGGCACCTGGGGGCCCGAAACCAGCTGATCCGACATAAATTACCTTTGTTTCAGTCGGCTTCTGTGAGAAGTCCTGGGACTCTGGAGGGGGTTCGGCGCCTCATGCATTTACATAACGACGACGGGAGCATTGTTTATGAATGAAGGCGTGTGCACTCTGCTCTATACTCGAGGCGCCTTCGCACTTGAGCCCCTTTTGGAGGAATAACCGAGCCTTTATGGTTCTATACCCCACTGTGAAAGGAAAGGAAAGGAGGGGGGCTAATGATTGCAGCGCTGCTGGGATGTTGTGACGAGGGCCAAAGCGTCGCCATCACACTCGTGATCTGCTGAGATGGGTTTGGGTTTGTTTCATGTCCAGAGTGACTGATTAAGTGCGAGTGCTGCCTGTCAGTCGCAGCGGTGGGATTAGTGAACGGGTTCCTTGCCAACTTAAGGCTTCATAATCAGTGCGGTGGAGTCGAGGCAACTTCCTGGGCAATGTTGTTGCAGAAAGCCCACCCTATTGTATTGTATTTTGAGGGCATGTTTACCTAAAACACACACGCACACACACACACACACACACACACACACACACACACACACACACAGCTGTACAACGGAGTCAGAGCGTCTGTGGTAATGTAATACAGTTGTAATGCAGTGCACATTGGGTGCCTCTGTGGAACGCTTTGTTCTGATATTGGCAATTTGTGATACGCATCAACTGATAAGCTCGGACAATGATTATCTAGGACATGAGGGCGGCAACACCACAACAACAGCAAAGCAGGCAGCAACAATAACAAGAAATGCATCTAAATGTGAGCATCACTTGGACCATCGCACACAATCAGAAACTATTATGAACGCTCATGAAATCAATTCTCACACACCCACTTTGGTCAAGAAGAGTGTATTTTTAGACCACTTGACTTCTGGGTGGGTTTCACTCTCATTGCACCCTCACAGCAGATCAATACTACATATTGTAAACACAAATATTGCTATGATCATTAATATCCTCCTCCACCTCAAGGAGGAAACAGGGACAACAGAATTAGGGTCAAGCAGCTGAACTGAAAAGCCCCCTCCCATCCGCCTCCTCCTCCCCTTACATCCTATACATTCCAGCTGTATCATCGCTGATGATCTCGTATCGATCCCGGTCCTCTCTCCGTGCGTGCGCATGTGATAGGACCGTGCGCGCGCGCGCAGCTGCAGGCAGGAATCCAAGTTCGCGGCCCTGCATGCGGCGCGCGGTCCAGCCGGCACATAAACGACACACATACATGTGCAACGTTTTGAGGCATGGAGGCAGCGCGCGGGTCCCGGTGCACCCGGCAGCGTGCCCGCTCCTCAATGACAGCCGAGCTGACGCGCACGTCAACAGTTATGGCGGAATGGCTGCGCGGCTAGACCCTGCCTCCCTTTACTGTACGCGCCGTGCGCGACGTTACCTCCGCCGCTGATCCGGTCTGTCAAAAATATCCTGGCGACCGGTGCCAAACAACTGCACGCAAACACACACACGCGCAGAGAAGCACGCTGTGGCGGCGGCGACACTTACCGTCGGTTTCTCCCCCTCGCGCTCGCGCTCCACACACGCGGTCTCGGACACCAGGTTCGGGTCGGGGTTGGATTCTCTTTTTCTGTTTTCCTTTTAGAGCGTTTGGTGGAAATGAAGCGGGAAAAAGTCAGCGGGGCTCCTCCGGGGTTTTTCGGCTTCAAGTGCAGCGGCGTGTGTGTGTGTGTGTGTGTGTGTGTGTGTGTTGCAGGGATCCACGTCCCCCCACCACCACCACCACCACCTCTCTCTCTCTCTCTCTCTCTCTCTCTCTCTCTCTCTCTCTCTCTCTCCGGAGCCCGGGTCCTCCGCTCAAGCTGCTGCGCCTCGCACTGCCAGAACTACAGCTCCCTCCTCGGTCCTCCTCGGTCCTCCTTCCTTCCTACAAAAAGCTTCTTTTTGTGCGTGTGTGTGTGTGTGTGTGTGTGTGTGCGTGGTGTTGTCGTTGCGTGAAATGAACAGTTTGTTTCTCCCCCCCCCCCCCCTTGTTGTCTTTTTGTTGCCTTCCAGTAGCGTATGGCTGCGGCTGCACCGACAGGAGAGAGCCGAAGCGCACACACAACACACACGCACACACAACACACACACACACACACACACACACACACACACGCACACGCACAACAGCAAAAATACTACACGCTCGCTCCTCCCTCCGCCTGCGTGCTGTACAGTAGAGGGGAGCTCCACTTATTCAAACTATCTACCGCTCTCTGCAGGACCACCGCTGTAAAGGCCGGGCTGCTCGCTCACTGGAGCCCGGGCGGAGGGACGGGAATGCGGATCATCCTCCTGCCTTGAGCCGCTCTGTTTCCCTTATTTATTGGCTTCATCATCATCATCGCTGTGCGGAAGCGCCCTCCTTCCTCCTCTTCCTCCTCCTCCTCCTCCCTAAGGGGAGGTTAGATTAGTCCACCTTAATAAGTAGCAAAAGAGATAGGGTTTATATATTATATTATATTATCGTTAATTTTATTTGATCAAAAAGTAATCATGACTATTGATACAAATATTATATGACTATAATCATATTTAATATTATTATTTATGATTTCATCAAAAATAATTCATTTTTGTTACAAAATAAATAATTCATGAATATTGACCAAATACAAATGATTAGATGATATAATCATACTATATGATTAGATCAATTAATTATATACTATGTTATTATTTTTAATTTAAAAAGCATGATTATTTATTTATTTATAACTGGGGGTTATTGACCAACTAAAAAGTATTATATAGCATCATATGATATGGTTGTAATAATATATAATATATATTTTGTCAAAAAACTTGTTTTTTCTTTAAATAAAATAATTTATGATTATTGACCAAATAAAAATGATTTTATAGAATAATCAAATGTGATTATAATAATTTCATATATCAATATATTTCATTCAAGTTAAATAATTCATGATTATTAATCAATTAAAACATTATTAGTATTGAAATGAGCCAATTAATCAATGAATGGCCAATTGACAGACAGTTAAATAGTAACTGCATACTTAAACATGTTTTTAGCTATAAAGTCAATTATATAACTGTATTAAAAAACACATCAATACTGGTGTTATTATTGACATTATTGGCAAATGTACAATAGAAATTGGCATTTCATGGTTGAAAATAGCTCAAAAAGCCATCTACTGTTTTAAATTGGTCCTAATCTTGCGAGTCCAGTTCTAAATCGACCGTTTGGGAAGGAATCTACGTCATGGAATAAAAGACCGTTGACGCCCTCTAATCACAGCACCTTGATCGCCTCTCGCCCCACAGCGCTGATCGTTTTAAAATGATTAGTTGTGTAGCGCTACAATCTCAGCACAGCTCAGGTAGCAGCTGGCTAGTTAGTTTGCTAAATTCATTTTGTGACAGTGGACCAATTTTTCTGAATAAAATATTCAGGATGCTTTTTCTTTTTACGTTTCATGACTTCCTGTGCATCGTACACTCATTTAATAATCTACGGATGGACTGACGTAAAGTGCAAACAGAAGATAATGGACTCCAAATATGTGTAGTGTACGCTGTCGACGGCATCCTGAGAAGATCCTGACGTCAGTGTCACATCAGTTGTTTTTTAAATGAAGTCCAACTATTGAATAAAAGCATAGTGCAGGCTTATGAAACACAGTTCAATGCGAAGACCTCAGCCGTGTTTCAAAGGATTTCTCCATCCTTTCTTCAGCCTGTGTGCCGAGCCAATGTATGCTGACTGTAGCCTTCAAACAGTCAGATACGTCTGTCCCACTAATCTGGCGGACAAATACTCAGGAAACCCCCAGCTGTGAAAGTGACACAATCTCCGAGCGCTGCACGGCCAGGAGTGAGAAGTGTGACATTTACATTTGATGCTTTTTAAATTGCACAGACTAGAGAGGAGCGGGGAGGGCGGAGAGCTTGAGAATGGAGCTGCACATTGTGCAACACACAAATGAAAGAATCTTTTTTTCCTCTGTGTACGTCTGTGTGTGTGTGTGAGAGTGTGTGAGAGTGACGAAACAGGAAGTTGCTACTTGATTGCGTGCTGTTAAAGCCTCCTCCGTATAGAACAAAGCAGATAAATAAGTTCCACTGTCACAAGCGACCGACTCTGCGTTTGAGTGTGTTGGTTTGGGTCTTTTAAAGTGCTGTGCGTTGTGTGCGTTGTGTGCGCGGCACACAAGGTTGTGTGCTTGTGTGCAGACGTCATTCGTTTCAGTTGTTGTGAAGGATAACCGATTACAAAGGCACGTCAATACCAGACCCCCCACTGGTCGTCATAATGCAAGAATACATTGCAGAGTTTCAGGTCAGATCCAGAGCAGGCTGAAGGCACTACATCTCCCAGCATGCAGCTGTGACTTGTGACTTGTCAATGAATTAAGCCTTCGCCTTTTTGGTGGCATATCTTACATTATATAGTTTTTTGCACACGACACCTGGCGTTATATATACAGTATATAGTGTTTAGGGGTTGTTACCTGTGCTGATAATAAACACTTCTTGTACACGCGACTCCAATTTATGATCAAATGGGATTCATCATTCTGCACACCTGGGCAAGAGCAGATTGGGACGGTTCAGTGCACGTTATTTTTTTGGCTTAAGAGACAATATTGGAGCGATTTAAGATAATTGAATCTTCTGCAAACCATGAATTTCTAGCCGACTTTTCCATCCCCGAGGCCACACCATGGGGCGACAAATTGTTTAAAGTTAGGTAACTAGAACGTGGTTAGGATGACATAATCGACATGATTACGTTTATTTTTTTTTCACATAAGCCAACACTGGTGCAGCAAAAAAAAAAAACACCCATCCCCCACCTCAACCTCACTTTTGGCCGCGTTTTACAAATGGCGCTCCATTTCCCATGCGTTGGCAGTTGGACGCAAGAAACGTCCAAATGAGCATCGTTCCTACAGAGATTGGGCAGCAGAGTAGACGTCTAAGTTAATGAGCGCATGGATGGGCAGATGGATAATAGCCTTCTTTATAAATGTATTCCCACTTCAGGCTGTGGAAAAATATGCATGCGGCATCTGGGATCTCTGGAGCCGTGATTTACCGTGCAATTACCACACCGCTCTCCGCCATTATTAAAGCCACGAAATTCAAATTTGGTCAAGGGGGACTATTTGTACGGCCAAAATCGGTCCCCAGTGTCTTGATTTCTTGATTTGGTATTCATCATTGTATATTTTTGTTTTGTTTGACAATACATTTGGTGGGGAGAAGAAAAGAAAAGAAAAAACAAGTATCCTGCAATCCGGCGAAACCGACTTTTCTCCCGTGCTTTTAATTTGTCATGTGTCATTGCGGTTGTGTGTTTAATTTGCATGCAATTGTTTAAGTGTTTGTTAGTGCAGCATGTGTGCCATCGTATATACGCGGCTCCTACCGCTAATGGTGTCTGCCTCCCTCTGAAGCGGCGCATTACCCTTGGAATGAAACGTGTTATATAAATAAACTTCTGCTCTAATGGGAGGGTTGTAAATCATTGTCAGGCTGTAAAAGCATTCACAAACACCTTGAAATCAGACCAACGCGCTGAACGCACACAAGCACAACACATGGAACGCTTTAAAATCTTTAACACCCCGCGGGCATTTGCATTTAACGTAACTTTTAGTTTGTAAAAATGTCCCAAAAAAAACAGCCTTGGCATTGGCTGAAGCACACGCGAGAGAAAGCGTGGACCGAACGCTCCTTTCGTCATTGTCGTTCAGCGGTTGCACTCGACACCGCAGTGTGTGTGTGTTGGAAGACATTCGCTTCCATTTGGACAGCGGGATTTACACATGGGATCAAAACACAATGAAAACACAAGCTGTGTGTGATGAACCGGATTTTAACCGCTTTACTTCCAGCAGCTCCGATCGCACAGCGCTGCCCTTTTTGTTTTGCTAGCTCTCCCAGCCTCTTGTACATTCCTCCGCAGCGGTGTGCATCATTAGCTTAGATTACACTTAGAGTATTAATGCCGTATTAGTTCATGAGCATTCTCCGATGCACACAGTTAAAGCTTGTGAGTCACACTGATGGACCGCAGCGACGTGGACCGCAGATTATTCATTGTCCTGTGAGGAAAGAGAGAGAGAGAGTAATTACTGCTTCGTCATCACATTGTCTCAAATTATAGATGTGAGAATTGAACAGGATTCAAAACCGTCTGCTTGAGTGCAATTCCCTATATGTAAGGTGGCCGATACATGCTTTATCT
The DNA here is from genome assembly GCF_910589615.1 of Taurulus bubalis. Taxonomy (NCBI): domain Eukaryota; kingdom Metazoa; phylum Chordata; class Actinopteri; order Perciformes; family Cottidae; genus Taurulus; species Taurulus bubalis. Next base: position 5,086,200 of record NC_136590.1, on the reverse strand, counting down.
ATTAAGGAGTCAAAGCGTTTGGCTGCTAGCGTTCATTCATTGAGACTTTCAGATTCAATGATATATGCGTTCTTGGCCGAGCAACACAGAATCCTTGTGCCTGGTTTTAGTACTCCGTTAGAGGGTTAAAATGACCTTCATGGTCATGGTTACAACGTGGACCACAACCACGTGGACTTTGTCGATCTTTAATAACTTCACTGACTCCCTCCTTTGTCATGATTACTAAGATGAGCGATGTTGCCGTTCTCCTCGGGAGGAATTCTCCGTTCTTTTTCTTTCTTTAGCCAAAACTGAATAGGATTTTTTTCTTCTTTTTTTGTAGCCCACCTGCTAATAGTTCTGTTCTCCAAATGGTAAACGATTATGTAAATATGGATGTCATATATGCCGCTGAATGGATGTAATATATTTCCTTGCTTAGGAGAATCTGGATTTCCAAGCACAGTTAGTATAGTTTGTAGTTGGCATCTTCCCTAAAACACAAGCGATAATAAATCATCCGGAGTGTGCTGGTGGAGTCACGTGTGTTCATTCATTATCATTTTTATGACAACTTCCAAATCAGAAATGTAATGGAAAGACTTCTGAAAACCAATACCTGAAAAGGAGATGAAATCAAATCCGACTTCAGACATTCAGAGGGTCGTTTGGGGACTCTGGTCTTTAACCCTAGAACACTAACGTTACAAATACGTCGGGTATATTTTACCCAATATAATGTACCTGATAAAAAATACTTCTCATCAAAATACAAGGCAAATGGAAGTACTCCATCCTTGAAAAAATGCGTGAAAAATGCGTGAAAAATGCGAGAATCGTCAATAAAACATGATTGAAAACATAAATAATGGAACTATGAACTTGTTCTTCGGGACACCCGTTTTTCGGACATGTGAGCCTTGTCCGGTGAAGAAACAGTCTCCCTTCAATGGTAAATGTCCACCCGAATTTCTTTTACCCTCTATCAAGATAAAAATCACCCGTAAAAAAAAAATGGGTGAAAAAAGACCTTGGATAACTTCAATGAGCACCCTGAAGCTACACAAAGACCCACACAACTCAGGCAAAGACAAAAGCAACACAATGAAAAATACGTAACCACAATCGCACAGGTAAAAATCAGCCGACATTAGTGTTCTAGGGTTAATGCCCCCCTTGTATTCTCAACCATTCCTCTGAGCGCGTGCTACTTTCTTGGTATAACAACAAAAGGGCCTCTAATGGTGGACCTGTGACTTTTTACCAGCCGATCCTCCCAAATGAAAAACTACAAATACGTCGTCTAAGCCCCTTTTGAATATGGACGTATCGGCCGAGCAGCATTAAACTAAACCTCTAAAGGAGCTTTATGTGTACTGTTCGACATGTAACATTTTCCCATTAGCCCATACGTCTTTCAGCGTGATACCCCCTTTGTCCAAATGCAAACAACTGAGAGTTAATCTAACAAATGGCCGTCAAAGCCTGATACTGGAGAGGTTCTGCTCTGAATAATGGATCACTGTCTGCAGCTTGTCCTCTGCCTCAATGGCACCGGCACCTAATCTCGCCCACGATTATGTTCTCTGTTGATTGAAGTTAACGTGTCGTTTCTGTGGCTTATGCGGACACCACTGTGTTAGAGGCGATTCATTGTTAATCGACTGTAATACTAACTGGGACTTTTTGTTGATGTTTCTAATCTCCCAGTTGTCAAGGCGGACGTTTAGTAATCTTGTTCCGGTGAAGCGTTAATTCGCGAATTCTAATTGAGGTCAATGCGCCGCGGCTTTAGAAAAAAACGTGCAGCAGATAGACGAAACACACGAAAATTAAGAAATCCATCTGAACCGATTTGACAACACACTTTGGGACACGGCTGTGGTTGCCGTTGTTTGTGACCGTGGGAGTATGTCACAGACTGTGTATAAGACCAGGACGTAGTCGTCGTGACGTCACACATTTGGTTTGTCGACTGCTGTTTTGAAGCCATCAGTTTGGCGATTTTGCCGCCGCCATCTTGGTTTACGGGCCTCGCTTTGTTTTTTTTGTAGGCAATGAATAGAAGTGACCATATTTGGAACGACGTAGAGACGGCTGTGTACGTCTCTGAAAGTGGCAGCGGCCTGTCAATCACAGTAAGCCCCGCCTTTAAGCATTCTCTGCTTTATGGTCTGCTTTATTTAAAAATTAATTGTGAAGCAGTCACAGGAAATGTGATGTATTGGTCAAAACAAGACAATACTTTCCTGCATATTTTCTTGACAGCGGGTCAGCTTTAAAAATCGCAGGAAGCCGTTTGACAAAGAACTGCATCTCCAGCCAGGCAACAAACTTTGCGGAAATTATGATTGTCAATTTGAGAACTCCAGAGTAAAGCGAAGACACACCCACACACAATATTAACGAGCACTTAACTCACCACGACAAAACAGGGTTCTGATGAGACGCACAGCAGGGGGCTTTATGAAAGAAGTAAGCACGTTCTATTTCAGCACAGTTTGCGTCTTTTTAAGATCCTTCATTTTTATGTAAAGTTCCATTTATGTCCACAGCAGTAAGCAAAGAGACCTGCTGTTTAGTTCCTGTTCTGAACAAACTAAAAGTATTTACAGATTATGTAACTGAAACAGCATTGTTCAGGTGGCTTGACTGCTGTTTTCAGTAATCATTTCAACAATCGTTTCACAATATTCAAACCTGCATGACCATATGTCTATTTCTGTGATTTCATAACAAGCTGCTAAATTGCCCTGCAGGGCCGATCATTTGAAAATCACCGCTCGTTATGAATTCCTCCATCTCCGACATGTTTTTCAATGGCTGACTTCATTTATTGTCTTCGACATCTCTTGAAGGAGTAGCTGTGTTGATGTTTTTTACCATTCCCTTTGGCATTTGTTTCATCTCGCTGATACAATCGGTTATTGTTTCGATGCCCCTTCCTTTATCATCGTTGCATTTGATGGTTTGAGGGGGGAGATAAAAAAAGTCTGATCATTCTTTCTGATACTGAGAGCTTCCAGGGAAAAGAGCAAGAGTTTGCCAAGACCAGGACTGTAAAGAAGTCCAAATGATTTAACCCCGACCGACTCTCCAGACTCGCCTGCAGGCTGCGTTGCCTCACACTGTGCGATACTCCACTGTCTGAATATTTACTTCTCATATTGCACATTACACATTTATGTGAAAAACATTTTAGATATAATCTTTTTTTTTTTTTTTTTGCTGCCCATAATTTCACCGTAATTAAATGAAGAATCATTCATGAATAACATCCCATTGGTTTGTGGACTGCCGTTTTGAAGGCCTTGGTTTAGTTTTTGCCGTTGGCCAGTTTGGACTTCTGGAACCAGCAGTGACACAGTTTGGTTGAGGTGCAACCAAATGCTGATAGAAGACATCTTCAGGCAACCAAAGTTAACCACGACCATTTAGAAAGAACGAAAATGCAAGCCACGTCCGCATTGGCGCCACTTTTCAAAGTCAAAGGTCAACCGGGTGCTAACCATTGAGCGGCGATGCCAACTGACCAATGGTGAATCAGCTTTGGTCCGGTCTGAAATATATATAACTATCCGTAAATATTGGACTGCCCTGAGATGTTGGTCAGACGTTCTTGTTTCCAAGATGATGTCCTCTTCTGAGCTAAATGTGTCAGTATTTATCAGTTGGATTGCGGTGACATTTGTGCAGATATTCAAGGTTCCCAGAGGACCAATCCTAAGGACTTTCCCCTCACTTTTCATAGAGTGCAACTAGCAGGTCAAACTCTCCAATGACACAGGGACATTTTAGATACAATGGGACAGAATTTAATACCAATATTCGTGGTTCCTTTGGAGATCATCTATTATAATAAATATCATACCTGATTATCATAAAAAGCAACGTATTCCTTGTCCTTGCGAAACTACTGTTCGTAAAAGTACCGTAAAAGTCGGGTTACAAGCCGCTACTACCTTCGGTCAGTGTCCCCGTTAGCTCCCCGCTGTAGCCAGCTTGCGCTCCTGCTAGCGCTCCGCTAGTTCTCCGCTAGCTCTCCGACAACCACCGAAGGTAGCGGGACCAGCCCCGGCTTGACACCCGACTCAGGCAGAGGGGACGCGGGCAGTAGCAGCAGCAGCGGGGAGCTAGCAGCAGAGCTAGCTTGCGCTGCTGCTAGCTTGCTACAGCGGGGAGACCCTCCGATGTAGAAGTGGCTTGTAACCCGACTGTTACGGTATGCACCCGAATTATATTCCCCCTGTTAACATGGCAACAGAGCTCAGGTGATGAGGTTGACCTCAAAGATCGCTGATGAACCCTCTAATCCAGCTTGAGGAGAAAGTGAGGTCAGTGATAAACTAGAAGCCATTCTTGACGCTGCTGGTCTGTTTTTTAAAGTATTTGGTTTCACGCCTGTTTGATTTTATGTTCACCAACAGATTCATAGTCGTGGGTGTCACTCTTTCGACTGGAGCCCCCGCCAATGCAGCCTTTCATCACAACATGATTTATATACGGATTTAGACAAAAACTGCTTATCATTGAAACTCATCCACTAACTCATTTTCCAGCCGTCCAAACTCGCCTCGGCCCTTTGTGCCACGCTCCCGAGGAAGCTGACTCATGTTCATCATCGCAGTGGGACATTTGCATTTGGGGGCCTATTTTTCATCCGATCTATTTCTCCCTCCTCAAGAGAGAGGCACTTTGATGTCCCTCAAATCTCATTATGACTGGGGCTCAGCACCGGCAAAGACTGATTTCCTCTTGGTTTTTTTCGCAGTGGTGGGGGAAAGAACTGAGGGAGAGCGAAATCCCCGTGGAGCAAAACCCAAATGGATGTGGCCGGTCGCGAGGGGAACTCTTTGAAACGCACAGCGCCAAGAGCCCGGCTCCATCACCTTGTTTAGTGTTCATTAGCGAGACCCAGTGTGACAGGGAGACGGAGACGTCAGCTCAAGTCAGTTACGTGACACGTGCAAACGCACACACACACATATAGGCAAGGCAAGGCAAATGTATTTGTATAGCACATTTCAACAACAAGGTGATTCAAAGTGCTTCACATAAAACCATTAAAAGCATCAAAACATAATGCAAAAGAAAAGAAGATTTAAAAACAATTAAAAACTTTCATTAAAACATTAAAAACGGTTAAGAAGCAAAAAATCAAGTAAGGTTGCAGTGCAGTTAAAGAAATAAAATGCAGAAATGTAAAAATATCCTTGACTCTGGTTCAATTAAAGGTAACAGAAAAGTCTTCAATCTGGATTTAAAGGAGCTGAGGGTCTCAGCAGACCTGCAGCTTGGAGCAGAAAAGCTGACCGCTGCTTCATGCTTAGTTCTGACTCTTGGAACAGAAAGTAGACCCGTCCCAGACGACCTAATACATATACGTAGAAGCATAATTCCCCATACTGTCACCCTGTTTATACAGTTTTTTATGTCATCATCAGAGGTGTCAAGTAACGAAGTACAAATACTTTGTTACTTTACTTAAGTAGAAATGTTGCGTATCTATACTTTACTGGAGTATTTATTTTTCAGACGACTTTTTACTTCTACTCCTTACATTTTCACGCAAATATCTGTACATTCTACTCCCTACATTTTAAAATTAGCCTCGTTACTATTTCATTTTGGTTTGTTTTTATTCCGGCTTGTCATCGTTCAAAAACACACAAAAAAAACCTCTCCGCCCCGTTGCCCACAGATACGTGCGCGCACACAGGTGAGCGCTGAGCACACACACCAGCGGACAGAGAGCGTCGAAAAATATGTCGCGTGTAAAGCAGACCGCTATATCTGCGTTTTAAACGCTCCCAGGGTAAAGATGGCAACAGCAGCTCTCCTGTGATGAGCAACCGGAGTTCCAATACCTTTTTCAGGAGTTCTTCAGGATGATTTTCCAAAACACAAAGGCTTATGGAAAATCATCCTGAAGAACTCTTGAAAAAGGTATTGGTTTGGCAGGTATTTGACAGGGGAGTTAATAAGGATACAAATTGGGTCAGAAACAAATAAAAACAATCCAATAAAAACTCTTTTCTCCAGGGCTGCTGTAGAACATGTACTTTTCCTGTTCGCCCAACAGGATTATTCCTTAGGAAATGTTGCTCTTAGCTTCGTGGATTTCGAGAAGAGACACTTAGTTGGGAACTTCAGGCCTGAGGTGTGAACCCAGAGACAAGACATTATTGTCTGAGGTCGACACCGGCTGCAGATTAGAATCCATCAATAATTAACCGGCATGTTTCTTCCACTTAAATGCGCTTGTAAATTGGCTTGCCGGTTACAAACTCAAATTATATATATACATACCAAGTATTATTACGTACACTGTATCATTACATACAATTTTTCATTCATCAGCCCCATTATTCACGGCAATCAGTTGGCGTCTGACAGCAGCGGTAATTACACAGCGTGTGTCAAATGGAGGAATGATTGCAGAGATAAACTCTCTACTGCTGGAGGGATCCGACTTTGGCAAGAGAGTCCGTGTTGTGTTCAGATGTCTGCATCGGTACGGCGTGTTTGTATCCACCCTACAGCTGCCAAAAGAAGAAGAAAAACCGCCGATCGGGAACATGGAGCGGGCGAGAGCGCCAGCAACCTTTCAACAAGCAACACGTGGACGAGTAAACACGCGGAGGAGAGAGAGAGCGGCCGGACCGCGAGAGGTTTGGAGATGCAGTCGAGCTGCTGCTGCCCCCGAGAGCCTCGAGAGCAAATGTTTATTCAGCGCTGCCGCATTTTAACCGGTGAGAACGCACTCCGTTCATCGACGTGGGCGCTTCTTGGCGACGCTAACTTGTGCTTCCTGCGAAAAAAATCTCGCCATCGTGGATCTTCCAGTGAAGAAAAAACTAAAATGTGGATTTTTCACTTCCTTTTAGCCGGTCTCAGTTTAATCCTGATCCTCTATATGACCTACATCAGTAAACCGTCAGAGAGAAGATGGTCTGGGGTCTATAGAGTTCTTCTTTACGCTCGTCATCCGAGCCGCCGGGTCGGATTCTGGTGAAACGCGGGTTCACCAGAACCTCCTTCAGCTCAGACTCCAGCAGAGACCAGTCCACCGTGGACTAGACCTGGATCCAGCAGAGTCCACCGTGAATGATAGAATGAGCATTCGCTGACACACACACAGGCGCTGGCGGTGCTTTGCGTGTTTTTTCCAAAACCATAAATACACAGAACAAGCTAATAGATTGTGTATTTATACGGAGAGAGACACGACACCAACTCTGCTGTCACCTTTCACGTCAACACACACGGAGCAGATGAATGGCTTTTTTGGCGACTTCATACAGACGTTTTAAGAAAGCTCGCAAGCCAAGACGCGAGTGAGGGAAGAGAGGAGAGACGTTAGTGTAATGAAAAGCAAGGCTGCCAAATAATGGGCCTCGGCTCTCACCCCCTCTGTGAATCCTCTCCAAACAGAATATCCGTTTATGTGTGCTCTCTTTCTTTCTCCATTTCACACAAACACTAAGCCTGAGCGTGTGTGTGTGTGTGTGTGCACCACGTGTCCCTTTTCCATCTATTGTGCAGCACCCAATCTCAGACACACACACATAAAGTTTACATTGGATAGATTCTGGTCCGGACACAATCCCAGTGTTGATCGACCCCGCTCCCTTCTGACTGACAAGATGATTTGCACCGAGGCGCTGCGGTGGGTTTTCAGGAAGCAGCGTCAACATGTGCACCAAGGTCACATGGCCGTGCACTGAGATACACACACACACAAATACACACACACACACGCAAGCACACATACGCACGCAAGCAAGCAACTCAGGGACTACAGAGGAAGATGAGAAGCAAAGGGACACAATCGGAAAGAGAAGATGTGTAGGAAACACTAAACGGAGTGGAGCGGGCTTCTGGGAAAATAAACAAACAAAGGAATGAAAAGACTTGTTTCTGGGGAGGAAGTAAAAGCACAGAGAGGGTCTTCTAGTGTAATGTTTCAAGAGGAATGCATTGTTTTAAAGTGATGTTGGCAGTGAGACTGAACAGGAGTCCTGGTCTGGGCTTTGAGCTGATATTCCTCAACCTTAATGAGCTTTGTGTACAGTACAGAGAACCTCCGGCTGGAGGACGCATGTGCATTGTTTTCCTCTCGGTGCGTCTGCTCCGATACATCTGGAAAATAGCCACTCAATTATTAAGTACAGCTTAAGAGCAAAAAAAAAGAGGATGAAATGTCTTTTACTGACCAACTCGCCTTTTTTTAAAACCCTCGCCGGACAGATGAGTGCGCGGCGGCGGCGGCGGCTTTAAAGTGGGATTTAAACACGTGACCAAGTGCTCCGGACCTGATGTTGCAGCAAGAAGAGCTTTTGAAGAGCTGTTGACCCTTTTTCTTCAGCTTTCCCCCTGGAAATAGATCATAATGCAATAATGCACGAGCGTGTTCGACAAGAGCTCCTGTGTTGGGAGTGTCTTCTTGTGTTTTCTCAAATCTCTGAATGGAGATTACTACAGTGTGTTGTTGTTGTTTTTTACAGTGTGTTGTGAAGAAGATCAGTACCACGCTCATATCTGAGTGTTAAAAGAGAGAAAAAAATGACACATTGTATGTGGATGTCCAATCAGTGTTGGGAAATGTAGTCCATTGGAGATATAAAATCCTCATCTTTCTGGGTCAATACAGCATGCACTGGATGCTGCAATACCGTACACACACTCACTCACACACACTCACTCACTCACACACACACACACACACACGCCGTGGGGTCCTCACAGGCAGCACTGCTGCTATTATTTTTAATGTATGTCTCCACATGCCAGCTTTCGGTTTTCTTTCGGAGACGTAAATTATTTCGAGCGTAACATAATTCCCATTTTTTCCCATTCAAGTGATAAAATGAGTGAACAACCTAAATATTTGACTGAAATGCCGGTTTCTCAGGAAAACGCAGTTCACTCACGCCTCAACACAACAACCTGGCCGTGAATACTAACTCTGACTGGATCCATCACGTTTACATTATTCTTTCTAACCGCCCAACAGAAATGACTTCAATGCATGTTTTTAAATATTTTTAAATATTTTTTGTGCTATTTTTCCTCCTTTGTAAAGTGCCTTTGAGTTTCTTGAAAAGTCTAAGTCTAATACAATTTATTATTACTAGATTTATTACTATTATGGGGCACGTCTGCAACTTGTTTTCGTTCGTATTTACAGTCTCCTTTCCAGCGGCATCATGGGATCTTTGTATTAAAGGAGCTTATGAGGAAGAGCGATGGTGGAATATGTTCAACATGTTACCTGCCAATAGTCTAAATAAGTCTCATCTCTGAATTTAAATACTGAACACACAACATAAATATATAAATAAGGCTGAATATGGATGTGGCTGAATTATAGATAATAACTATTGACGGACATTTTGCACAGATATCCCTGTTTCCTGCATGAATGTGCTGCCGTGACTTTTCCACCACATTACCTATTACCTGCGTTTTCTAACGAGCAGCTCTCACACACAGGAACATGTCCATGGCCGAAGAACAAAACCTCCTCTCTGTGAAATAAAGAAAATTTCTTGCAGAATGCTATAAAAAATTAAAGAAGAAAAGCAATTTGATAAAATAAATAATTACAAAATTAAAAAGAAGAAAACAATTATAAATTATATTTAAATAAGTATATCAATAACTAGAGTTGCAAAGGGGCAGAAATCTTCCGGTAAATTTCCGGAAAGTTTCCACGGGAATTTTGGCTTAGGAATTTGGGGAATCTTTAAAAAAAAGTTTTTTGCAAAAGCATATAACAGGGAACTTAAATGTAGTTGAGAACAATACTATGCATGCCTAGCTCAGCTGGACCCTGAATGCAGCTGGTTGGGAACATTGTCTGCCAGAAACATGAACGTAAACATAAAACGCTCTGTTGTTTTTTAACGTCTTTGTCATCAGTGTTGCGTCTGAACGTTTCAGCCCTATGCTGGCAAGTGTGAGAGCGCCGAGTTGCGTAGAGGCCAAGAGCGGTATTGCAGACAGATAATATCAATGTTTGCATGCATGTCTGCTTATGACAAGGTAAATACAGCTAAATTATCCCAACATTTCCAGTTTATTCCTGTTAATTCCTGTTAATTCCCGTATATTCCCGTTAATTCCCGTGGAAAGTTTCCAACTTTGAATATTCCCGGAATTTTGCAACCCTATCAATAACTCCGACAAAAGACATGCACATGTCGATGGCCGAAGAGCAAAACCTCCTCTCTGAAAAATTTGCTTTTTTGTAAATTTCTTGCAGAATGCTATTTGTTAAGGATACCCAATACATAATAAAATGAAATAAATATATGTATATGTATATATATATATATATATATATATATATATATATATATATATATATATATATATATATATATATAAAGTGAAGAAGAAAAAATAAGAAAAGCAATTTGATAAAATAAATAATTACAAAATTAAAAAGAAGAAACAAATTACAAATGAGAAAATAAATAAGTATATCAATAACTACGCCAAAAATCTTTAAAAAAAAACGTTCCAAAATGTTTTTTTTAAAACCCCACAAAAACACACACAAAGTGCAGATAGGACGTTCCCGCCACTTTTCCTGGATCATATTGCAGATCGGAGGTCATCGATATGCATCACCACAGAGACGTTATTGTTGCCAGCGCATTCTTAAATAGAAGAGCGAGAGCTCTCGAGGCCTCGCCGCTGTCGTTATCCCGTATTGGAAATGATGGATAGAGAGCAGAGTCGGCCTCAGATTTCTCTCAACGCGTTTCAGTAGCCTCTCACGGGGCAACGGCAGTAATTCATGTGTCGACACAAAGCATGTAATGGAACCATAATTGAAAAGTTGTAAAGAATTGCATCTCTGAAGATAATATTTCAATCCGCATCTGTCCAGAATCAAGACCGCTGTCTGAGAGGGAGAGCAGAAGAAGAAAAAGAAGTGACACCTTGATATACAGCGGCGGGAACAAAAGATCTCAACGGCCGATATTAGAGGATCCAGCTGCATCGTTTAGCGATGCAGTCGCGTGAAGCTATGCATACAAATAGCAAATTGCAATAACTAGTCCGCCAGTTATCCCGCCTCACTGAGGAGCAAGCAGAGTGCATCATTCTCCTGGTGGAGAACCAGTCACCAGATAATACCTCCAGAGGTAAACAGCGTTTACACCGTTCTTCAGGGAGGCCGTTGTTGGGCAAACACTCAGAATAATAGCATGTTTTTTTGGTTTTGTTCGAGAAAGTTTTCGCTAGACAAGGTCGGCAGAAGGTCGTCTGAACAACAGCGGATGAAATAACCATTTGGACCATGCAGTGAAAAAAAAAGATACAGGCTTTTTCAGATTTGAATTATAGCTAAAAGTCTCTCTTTTTGAACGTTGATGGATGAGTTGGCACCGACAATGACAGCGGAGTTATTTTGATGTATTGTCACTACACTGTTTAAAATCTACGCGACTCCTCTGTCAGTTGAGCGCGACGCCTCGGGGTGGGAATACTCTGTAAGCTGGGGCTGTGGAGCCAGCCTGCTTTGCTTTAAGAGGGTTCAACGCGTGCAATCTCAAAAACAAGACAACAAAATTGTATATTTGGATTGTGGGAAATGTTTCCAGCTCATCATTCTGGGCGTCACCCGAAGCCGAGTTAAGAGTTAACTGCTTTGCACGGCAACAGTTTGCCTCGTCCCAGAGCTGCTGGACTTTATTAAAAATATATATATATATTCACAGCTGTTGGACAAACTTGACCTGACGCGTCAAACGTGTGCCTGGCGTGGAGCGGGCCCAAAGGACACTCGGGGGCCGCGTCCCTTTGTACCTTAAGTGGGCCTCGTCTGTTCTTCCAGCAGCGCATGGAAGTGTCTTGATCGCCCGTGTTTGGGCTCCCGGTGGGCTCCTCTGCATACTAATGCTGCTGTTTGATACAACGCTCGGCCCCCGGGGGCCCGCCGCTATCACCTTTCTTCTGCTGCCAAGCAGAGGCGCCATCGAATACACGGACTGAGTGTGTGACTGACATGTGGGGGGGGAGAGCGAGCCTGAAAACAGGAGCGTGCGCCTTCGTAGTGTGTGTGTAGCTACAATGTGTGTGTGTGTGTGAGGCATGTCCAAGACTGCAATGCGTCAGGATGCCACATGCATACCCGGCTCCTGGCAGCAACGTGCACGGCCTGTGTGTTGTGCAAGACAACAACAACAAAAAGAGAAAGAAACCGTGCCACGAACACATGCCAGCCATTCTGCCTGGGAGCTGGCATGGATGTGAAGAAAATTCTGAATATTTTGGGTCCATGTGGGTGTGTGTATGTGAGAGATGGAGAGACACACACACACACACACACACACACACACACACACACACACACACACACAAAGAGTGTTGGCTTGGTAGCAGCTCGCTATAGGGAGATCTTTTCTCTGTGTAGCTGTGCTGCGCCCACGAGGGAATGCACACAGAGACGTGCAGCCGGGGAAACACACCGCACTGCTGAGGAGAAGGAGCACGAGCTCAAGTGATTAAACCAGAGGGAATTATATAAATTTGACGATGCATCAACTGGTAAAACAATTTATTTTGGCATTCTCCTCTTTGGAAGCAGAAAAATGCCTTTTATTTTGTATAAACGATTGAAGTTTCTACCAGGAACGTCTATTTTGTGTCACTGTTGGCGCCCCCTGTGGACAAACACGGTAGTGTTTCCATCGTGTCGTTACGATCTGCGGCTCTAATTATTATTATTATTATTATTAACTTAGGCGTTGAAAAATTGAGATGAGAATTTATTTTGTCATGCTCCTCTTTTAAAAGGTACATTTGTATTTTATAAACGATTGAAGTTTCTACAAGGAACATATATCTGATGTTGGCTTTGGCGCCCCCTGTGGACAAACACGGTAGTGTTCCCCACGAGCGGTGCGCCTCGTGCCGTTACGACCTGCGGCTCTAATTGTTATTATTATTATTAACTTAGGCTGTGGAAAATTGTGATGGGCAATTGTTTTGTCATGCTCCTCCTTGGAAGCAGAATAAAAGGTATATTTTTATAAACGATTAAAGTTACTACAAGGGTTATATATTTTGTGTTGGCTTTGGCGCCCCTGTGGAGAAATACGTAGTGTTTCCATCGTGTCGTGTCGTTACGATCTGCGGCTCTAATTATTATTATTATTATTATTATTATTATAATTATTATTAACTTAGGCTATGGACAATTATGATGATCAATTAATTTGGTCATGCTCCTCTTTGGAAGCAGAATAAAAGGTACATTTGTATATTATATATAACGATTAAAGTTACTACAAGGAACGTATATTTTGTTTTTTGCTTTGACGCTGACCTTAAACATCCCGGCACACTTGTTTGTGATGTCTCTGTCCACACACACACACACACACACACACGCACACACACACACACATAATGTTCACAGAGACAGCTCTCTGTGGTGGAGTGTTTACTGTTTTCATATTCACGGTACAAACAGTACACAAAGCTGAGAGTGCCCCCTCACACACACGCTAACTGTAAGTCGCTCATTATATTTACAGCGGCAGAAGTAGAAACAAGGTCGCTGGTTCGATGGCACATCAAAGCGCCGCTCCATCAGAGTCTTTGAGGCTGGCGCTGCAGGTGCAGAGGATTTACCGCGGCGAGGAGCCCGATAAGTCCTGCTCAGTATTCATGCGGAAGGAGAACAAAATGAGTACGCGTCCTCCAAAAAGGACTTAGCGCCTCTGTGTTCACAGCGGCCGCGATATGAGTCAGAAGAATCCTCCCGCCTCGGCCCACTAAGCCGCCCTGGTGCTCGTGTTTATGCACTGCAGGCTAATGGGCTCTAGCGGGGAATCCTTAAGAAGTTTGTCTTCATGACAGGTTTAAAAAATATATAAAAAATATTCTCATTATGCAAAGTTCTTGAAGATTTTTTGAGGATGACGAGTTTGAAGTTCTGGTTATAATGATGGCTCAGCTCGTTAATATGCTGGTGGAACCCAACGGGGTTGGACAACTGGAAAAATCTAAAGATTAAATATTTTGAGCAAAAAAAGTCAGAATATCACAACTATAACGTTTTTATAAATATATATATATATGTATATATACATATATCTATATTCACATATATATATATATGCACACAAATATCTATATATACACACACACATACAGTATATACACATATACACACACATGTATCTATATATACACACACACATATACGGTATATACACATCTACACACACACATATATATATATAGTGTATATTAGCATCTTTTAACATGAACTTATCGATATACTGTGGTATACAGAGGTAGAAAACGCACAGTATTCATATTCTGAAGTCCAAACTACATTAAAATACTCAAAGTACAGATTATAGTCCCGTGTGGGGAAACAGTTCCCTGTGACATGAAGGACACTGCAGTTCAAGAACCTCAAAGTATAACTGTTGTCCCATCATGTTGTAGCAATAAACACAAGTAGAAATGATACACAGGGGAAATATTGTTGTGAGTAACAGTTTCACTTAACAGAAGACACAAAGTGGATCCAGATGTTTTCTAACAGAACTTCATTTAATTTGACTGCATGACTGCTGTTGAGACAGCTGCTTGGGATGAAATAAAAACAAATTACTCAATAATACAATCGGAAAAAAGCGTTAATTCCAAGTTTCCATAAAAAAAAACTATCAAGACTTTTATGGAAATAATAATAATAATAATAATGATGATTATTTACATTAAACGTCCTGATATGTACGTCTGACATAGTTTTTTTTCCTATTATGCATTATCAAATAATATATAACATGCATATGTGATATGCAGAAGTTCAGAAGGAACTTTAAAAGCAAACAATACTGGAATAAAAAAATGAAAATCCCAGAAGAGTGGGATAGTACAGAAGCTCTTAGTGATGGTGGATAATCATCCACCGCCACACGGTGTGAACAGCAACACTCAAGGACACAAACGCGTCTCCTCCTTCCACACGAGGGTGATTCGGATAAACATTTCCTGTACTTTGTGGGAGTGTGTGGGTGCAGGTGAAATGCACTCGTTACCGCCAGAGTGCCGATGAACAACGGCCGCAACATTAGCTGTGAGCTCCAAACACCACTTTGCACGTTTTTTTTAACTCTCCACCCAAAAAACGTGAAGACACAGTCACCTCATTCAGAGAAAAGCCCGAGCTCTCAACCAATTGAAGGCCTCATCGGGCCTTTGTGTGGAGGTTAATGGAAGATCTGCCGGCTTGGTGATTGCTGAGGACCTGCGAGTCGGACATGAAAGAGGCCGAGGGAGAAGATGGGGTGCCGGAGTGGCCGTGATTGAAAAGTGTTTTTCTGCTGCCTGAAGCATTATTCCTCGTTCGGTCCGAAGAGTAAATCATCTGTCAGTGTTGACAGCCGACGATAGGCAGTGGAGCAACTGCAAAATGATAATAATACAAAAAAAACCTGTGTGCACACTGCGGCCCGCCATTCTTTTTGGGACTTAGATTGTCCTGCAGGTGAAGATGAATCACGCAATTAGTGGATCAGTGAATATTATACTAAATGTATGTAGTAATTACAATATATAATCAGTCAAATTCATCTTTAACTGTGCTTTAGTGAGACAACAAACTAAGTTTGTATTTATTTCTTTTTATGTCACCATTATGGTCAATGGTGTGTCATGATATATTGACCATAATGGTGACATATATATCTATATATTTATATATACATACAATATGAAATAGATATCAGACTTCCTAAGACTAGCTCTTGGCAGCTTTTAATACACAATAAAAACACTTTTATTATTAATCAAAGTAAAACATGCGTGTTGCTTGATCGAAGGTGGAACAAGTGGAAACACTTACTTTGTACTTTTACTTTGCATTTTACTCTCTCAAATATTGTTCTTGCTCTGAGACGCGTACTTTATCGTGTATAATACTTCAATCTCTGTGGTTGTATTCTAGCAGGGAGCTCCTCTCACATGTCGCTTTCACCTTTTTTCTTCCAACAGGTTTCACGTCGAAACAAAGTTGAAATAACCTTCAAATATAAGCCCCTGGAGGGGGAGAGGAGATGTGATGCAACAGAAGGCTGTGATCCCGCTTCAAAACCCACAACACACCCCGAACCCACTCGTCCGCTCTTCGTCTCCTTCGACCCGTCTTCCTCACGAGATTCAGTCCTGAACCCTTTGAGCTGAAAGCTCACCCGGGACCCGGAGCCTCATGCCGCTCCATGGCGAGGTGCACTGGCTTCTCCACAGATGTGTCTTCTTCCACACCAGCCTGAGAAAACAAGACACATGCAAGCGAGAGGCGGGGGAGGGGAAGTATGCGAGCAGGAAGAAAGCCAGCTCCCATTTCTCATGCGCGCTGTTGCCAAAGCAAACGCCTTTGTAGTCGGGAAGCATTCCCCTTGTTTTGCTCTCAGCGCAGTCCCACTGAGATTTAATTTATTATCTTCAAATGCATTGAGTAATGAACAATACGGGCGCAAAAATATATAAACATACAGTAGTAGGGAGAGCGACAAACGCAAGAAACGCCGAAACCACCGTGCAAAACACACGCCGGTTTGTTTGTTTATGAATGTGCATGAGGACAACGTGCTGATTGATTCCATATTTGCACACGATTCTTGCACATTGATTATTAAAAGGAACCCCAGGGTTGCTGTTGCGCTGATTAAATCCCAGTTTGCGATGTATATATATATATATATATATATATATATATATATATATATATATATATATATATATATATATTATACAGGATAAAGCTGGGATGCTCAAACTGAAGTGAATGCATTTCGTCCTCGTACCACCGTCTCTGCCTCCGTTACCTCCCTCGAACAATTAGTAATCCTACATATTCAAAGAGCATTTTAAACTCATGGATATAGAACGGCATAAACAACGATTCATACCCTGCATTTTGTTGTTGTTGTAATTCCTTTTTTCTTGCTAGAAACATCTGGCGGGCCAATTCAAACCTTTTGGTGGGCCAGCTTTTGGCCCGCGGGCCCCACTTTGGGCAGCATATATAGTCTTCACTGACATGTTCCTGTTTGGTGACATTGAACCGTCCTCTGAGGAAGAACCCACGGTGGGATCCTCCCCCAGGACTTAAGGGTCAGCAGCGCGGAGCAGATCGAGGCCCCGTGTGTTAACGGGTCACGCGTGTGCACAGCGAGAGACTCAGTCTAACAGCCTTTTGCTCACTCGAGCATTTCCCCTTCTTCTTCTTCTTCTTCTTCTTCTTCTTCTTCTTCTTCTTCTTCTTCTTCTTCTTCTTCTTCTTCTTCTAAACCGGCTTACTCCCTCTCTTCCATCTCTGCTCTCTCTCACCTTTCCTTTATCTGGAAACCTTTTTTCCTCCCTCCAAGAATAGCATTTTCCATTCAGAGCCCTTGATATAAAAGGTATCACTTCAGACTAAATTGTGCTTATTTTTCACAGCTACAGTCGTCTCTTCGATGCAATTTTTTGTGATCGAATGCCTCAGATTGGATCTCAGCGGTTTGCTGATGTGCGGCCTTCCTGATCCGATATCGATCGGACGTCGTGGTCGTAGTCGCGGCTATAAAACTGCGTCTGAACACATTTTATTTCCTCTAAATGCTTCGCAATAAAATGCCTCCATTCTACTCAAGATTCAAATTTCAAGATATTTGTAATGTCATATGCACAGATAGCAGACAGTCACTCTGTACAATGAAAAGCTTATTTTGCTGGGTCATCCTAACACACAGAAATTAAAATAAAAAGGGTAAAAGATAAATCAAAATAAGGCACAAAATATAGTAATAGTATTGCACAAAAATGTGATGACAGTATTGTAAAATAAAGTATTGCTTAGCGTTTAAAGTGCACTATGCATTGCAGTTTATTTATACGCTTGCTAACCAAAACTGCCAAAATCGACGATGGAAAAACGTTTCCCGATACATTGTTCACGATAAAAGTAACTTGTTCTTTATGTATTTGAAAAGCTTTTTTTTTAAGCAGCGACAGCGGGAAATCTTGTTTTTTTTTCCATCAGGGAGACGATGCAGGTGTCCGTTTGATGAATTGTCTGGGTTACGCCCGCTATGCCGGCCACACCTCCCCGAGCCCCAGAGTTAACTGGAACCAGGCCACCTCGACACGGGGTCTCTGCCGATCTCCCAAAACAAAATCCAATCTCAGAGCATATGGACTTGACAGCTTAATGCATCCCGCCGTGATCGGATGACGAAAGGCGCTCAGGAAAGAGAAGTGTGGCCTCGGCCTGTATCTTCTTTCTAGCATGAGAAATAATAAATGTTTTGTCTGACGATAAAGTATTACTACATTTCATAATATTGACATATATAAGATATAGTGTGACTTTCTGTACATTTATACTCTAAGTATCTTTTTTTCTTCTAAATGCCTAAAAGAATCATGGCACTCCATGCAAGAAAATCACGTAAATCCAATAAAGCCGTCAAGTCCATTAATTTGTGCACTGACCACAATAACTTAGCAGCACTGGAGATATTAAAAGGGATTGCGAAGACTGGAAAACTGACGTCTCAAAAATTCCATTGTATATATTACCTCAGGTAAGATTCTTTCCACTCTGTGTCTGTTAGATGAATATATATATTATACAGTACGCTGCATATGCTCTTGGCACACTTTGAGCTCCATCACACTGTCTAAAGCTCCCATTCTTGGCATCTTCCCCAACCCTTGCTGCTGCATCTGTCTCCAATCACACCAATTAAATGTCGGTCTGCCAAAAAGGGAAAAAAAGAAGAAGAAGGAGAAGAAGAAGAAGAAGAAAAAAAGAGTTTTTTCCGCTCACACATACTGTAAATCCACTTCCCTCACATCTATCCATTTCTCCCTCACCAGTTCCTCCAGGAATGCAGACCTTTTAAAAGGCTGGCAGCATGCGGCCCGTTGATCTGGAGCCGGTCCAGCCGGTGAAGAGAGGAGGGACCGGGAGCGTCCCTGTGGCTGACTAATGTCCGAGTGTAAATCAACTGGAGGAGAGAGAGAGAAGGTCAAACAGAAAGGAGCTGATGAGGGAAGAGGAAAAGGGAGATGTTTACTGCAGATTAGATTTCAGACGCAAGATCTTTGCACCGCAAGATTTTGCTTTTTTTAAAAGACGACACATGAAAGTGAGCTCATCTGATTTGATCTGTTAAAGACCTGAGTTGTGTCCGTCTCCATATGTGTCCATATAGGTGTCTGTGTCCTTGTCCTTATACGTGTCCGTGTCCATATAGGTGTCCATATACATGTCCGCATCCATATATGTTTCCATATATGTGTCCGTATAGGTGTCCATATATATGTCCATATACGTGTCTGTGTCCATATACATGTCCGTGTCCATGTCCATACGTGTCCATGTCCCTGTCTGTGTCAAATATACATGTCCGTGTCCATGTCTGTGTCCATGTCCATGTCTGAATCCATGTCCATGTCCATATCCGTGCCCGTGCCCACGTCTGTCTATCTGTCTATGTCCATATCCGTGTCCATATCCATGTCCATATACGTGTCCATGTCCCTGTCCATGTCCATATGTGAATCCATGTCCATATCTGAATCCATGTCCATATGTGAATCCATGTCCATATCTGAATCCATGTCCATATCCGTGTCTGTGTCCACGTCTGGAAAACACTGAGGTGTAAAATACAGCTTTCTCTGCTGCTGAATGTGAAATCCTGGAGTATTGTTCAAGGAGAAAACACTCGGGACTTTGTTTGTTCATTATCCCTTCAAGTGGAAGACTTTGCTTTAAACGTAAGGAAGAAAGAATGTTATTGCCTAATTTGACTCAATAAGAAAAGACAAAAAACATCTGTGAAGACCTGCTGTTATGAAGAAGAAAAAACAATAGGGGAGATTTTTCAGTCGGTCTTTTAAACTTTTAAATTCCTTTGACAACGTAAGTGCTTTAAACTGATCAAAACCTCCTAACCATGTAATCCCATCACATTAAACGGGACCGGCTGTGAACCAACAACAGAGAGGAACAACACATATCCATGAGGGAAAGAACCGCCGGTGCATTGCTGCTCTTTTGTCTTCGTCTTTTAATTTAGCCGTTGACACTGAAGTGTTGTCCCTGTCCGAACTTTTAGCCTTCCGAGAGAGACAGAACAAGGTTGAACATCGCTAACTGTCTCTCTCTCCCTCGATAAAACAATAGAGGTCAATACAAAGCAAACACTTCACGACCTCTCCGGTTAAACGCTTCGCCTACGATCAAGGCGGCCTTAACCAAGTCATTGACGGGAACTTTTTTGAAAGAATGATGCAAGAATTTGAAGGCCGTCTTTTTACAACCCTGTCCCTCAAAATGACATAGAGAGCGTTGCCCTAAATCACATGTGGGCGTGGCCGTGGCCCAGCAGTGATGTCATGACGTACACTTGTACATCAATGCTCTTTAAATTTCAGACACCGTAATAAATCCATCTGTGGTTATCTGTACTAATTTCCATTCCCTCCTCACACATGAACAAATATGAAATGAATTCCCAGTCATGATGCCCAGAGGACCAATTCTGTGGTTTTGAGTCAAATGTTTCCACAACTATTGGATGGATCGTCATACAATTTGGTTCAGGCGTTCATGTTCTCCTGTTTTTTTGTTTTGTTTTGTTCTCAACAGGACATTTTAAAATACACGCAGGAGACAGAACACACTACTACTATAATTATACTGCTGCAACCCTCCCGTGCTGCCCCTCAGTAAACACAGAAACACATTATTTAACTGTTTAGAGACAAGAAATATTCCTCAAATTATTTGCTGCAGCGTCCTGGTTGACAGTTTTCAAATGAACGGTGAGACTACATGTGCTGTGTGTGTGTGTGTGTGTGTGTGTGTGTGTGTGTGTGTCGTTAAGAAAACGGACATTTGTATGCATGCTCACTGCTACTGCCCTGAGATAAAGCCCCTCACACACCAAATACCAGCAAGGCCCAAACCAGACACAGTGATAGGAAACGCCAGCTGGTCAAAAAAAAAAATCAAAGACATTTTGCTCCAGAGCCTCGACACCGCTGCTACAGCGGAATAAATCTGACAATTCATTAAAAGCGGTGTTATTCTCTTCAATATCTCTCCTCTCCAAAGCCCACACTGATATTTCCAGCTGACTTTTTTATTGGTTTTGTTGGCACTATGGGGCTCTGCGGATGATTCCAGGAAGGGCAACGTGAGAAAATAAAAGCCTCGCTGATCTGCAGCTTCAAACAGAAGATTTTTTTTGTATTGCCTGATATCACACAGTGACCCTTGTCAGATGCCGGGGTCACCTGCGCATGCAAAGGCTGTGAGGAAGGGATCAGAGGGAAGCCGGGAAAAAGTCTTTCAACCGTAAATCTGAGGAATCATGCTTTTACCTGTCAGTCTGGTTGGATACAAACAACTATCAGGAGCCCCAGTCAGGGTTTATGCCATTGTCCTGCACTTCAGCGTCAACGCACATCAGCTGTGCCGTCCGTGTGACGCGTGCAGTGTGTAATTACTGAAGGGAAGCATACACTGTACCACGATGCAGGGGTGAGTTGCACCTGAAGCGGTCGCTCACCTTCGGCACTCAGAGTTTATCGCCCGTCCGATCGCCAGTGACCCTTCTCCCACTTTATTGCTCTATTGCCAAGGAGAGGCTGTGGGGTCAAAAGGATTACAGCCTTAGCCGTGTTTGCATTCAGGTCTATAGAAATGCACATTATTTAAATATTGCATAACAAAACGGCGTAAAACGTTCTCAATTGCTCCAAAAAGAAAACGCTGGTATTCGTCTCCGCACAGCATGAAAGTATTAAAACATTTTGTTTTATGTTTTATAACTTCTTTTGCTTCCAGTTAGTACCCTCTACTTCCTTTCCTCTGCTGATTGCAGCCGTGCAACGTCGGACCAAACTACGCTGTCGCCCAGTTTATCTGCTCCAAGCATCATTTTTTATTTTTTTTTGCCACATTCCAAAAAGGTCGCTTAAAAGTTGTCTGAAAATTGAATGTAAACCCGATTAAACTGTTCATCACCAAAGGTGTCTCATTAGAGAAATAAATGAAGAGGAGCTGTGCACCAATGTGTTCCTATCTTCCCATCTGCCCCGTTTCTAATGCACGACATGTACGCATGTGAACTTGACCGCTGTGTTTGTGTGCATCCCTTGAAAGAAAACGGGCCGTGATAGCTGTTTAGTGGTAATTGAGTGGCTAAGTGGCTGAAGACATCCTGCCAAGTCAGCAGCAAGCACAGGAAAGAGGAAAGAGGTTTGGCTCTGGGGGCCGACGGCTACATTACTCCCTCTTCCCCTGCAAATTAAATATTAAACATCCATCCACATTATTGTCAAGCGAAGACAAAAATTTGGACAAATTACAGGAACGGACGGCGGATCATGGCTGCCAATACGATGCATCATGCCTGTGTTAGGGAGCAGAGGTAATGTATTGTGAAAGGTGTCAATGCTCCATTTGAAAAAGAATCTCGTCCTCAACTCACTGAAGCGTTTATGGAGAATTCGTGACAATCGTTTAACCTATTGGAGCACAAATAAGGCTGTTTGCCTATGAGGTGTGTTGAATTACCATCAGGCACTGATCACATCCATTCGGGAACCCCCAGGACCCGCTATAGTGTCTGTTCCCTATAGTTTCCGGCGTGTAGACATCCATTTTAATGTGGCATCAGATGCATCTGTTTCTCATGAATATCTAATATCACATTAACGTGAGGGAAATCCCTCAACAGTTTTACAGCCAGAGCCACCGACCGAACACGGTGTGCAGCATTCTAAGTGGGCATCGATTAGACGGCTGATGTATACTTATGTAGTGCATCATTTATGTCCGCCTACTCAGTCTGAATTCAGCGTTTAAAGGTCACACAGATAATGGCTCAGATTCCAGACATGGAAATCCAAACAGCACAAAAAGCAACAAAAGAGGGATATTAAAGAAGGGGAAGTTCTTGGAGGAGAGACGGTCAAACTACCATGTTGGCTTCCAGCGATTATAAAAACAAGATTACTGAGTATTATTGTAATGTATTCCGACGCAGCAACCGGCTCTAGGTTGACAGAAAATATCATTGAGAGCAACAGAGAGCGAGCCGTACCCAGAATGCCGTTCGGCGGTGTAACAATTAACAGGGGTCCCTTCTCAATACACTATACAGTGTGTACAAAAAGTGTCTAAAGAGTGAAGCCAATGCGGTAGTGTTTTAGACCTGCATTCTCTGTACTGGCCATGTGGGGGAGACTCCTCTGGTTGTATAGAAGTCTATGCTTCATGTGTTAAAGCTGCATTCTCTCCTGACCACCAGGGGGCGACTCCTCTGGTTGTATAGAAATCTATGCTTCATGTGTTAAAGCTGCATTCTCTCTCCTGACCACCAAGGGGTGACTCCTCTGGTTGTATAGAAGTCTATATAAATGACTCTACTTCTCTCTTGATGTATTCCCTCAGTAAACATTGTAAACATGAGTTTATGTCTCAATCTCTAGTTTCAAGTCTTCTTCAATACAGCATGATGTTCATTTAGTAAATTATGGTCATTTAAAGTCAAACAGACCATAAAGCAGGGTCGACAGGTCGTTACCAGAGACGTATACGGCGTCTCTACGTCGCTCCTCCACATTACAAATAAGGTAATTTCCGTTCGCTGGTTGCAAAAAGCCAAGATGGCGACGGCCGTAATCCAAGATGGCGACAGACAAAATGATTCATCAATCATCAATTAACTTTTTTTTTTTAAAGGCTGCAATCTAATACAAACACACACTGACTAAGTCACGTTTTTATTCAAGTTACTGTATTTTAGAAAAACACTGCAGAACTTGGATGTAATCATAAGTCTGTCATTCAGGTAATTGTAAGGTGTATTGTCGGTAACTTGGCAGCTTCAATCACCTGTGCTGAACACCACTGGGCCCGCCGGAGAAAAAAGATCAAGCTGGCAGGAAGAAAAGGCAGCTTTGAAAATCAAAAACCTTCACATTATTATTGAAATCGATATTTGAATTGTTCCCGGAAAATAGACTTTGTAAAAGTGCATTTTTCCGCCACATGCAGAGAAGGTTAATGGGTTTAATTCTCTAGAATTCTCTGTGTTGTATTATAGTACCAGTATTACAAACTGTGACGCATAAAAAGAACTGTAACTGAAAAAAACATGGTTTACCACGGCTTGGGTCTTATCTTTCATACCTTTGGCCTTAATTTAACTTCTCCTCATCACTTGTTTCCACCGTGTACAGTGTGTCCCATTTTGACCAGGAAGTTTGTCTGTAAACCATCATGGCTGCTCAGTATAACGGAGAGGGGGGTAATATTACCAGTGACTAATGTTTTAAATGTCTGGTTGGCTTCGGAGTGGTCTTGTGGTTATTATCCAACTGCAATCCACTTCCTGTCTGTATCTCTACTGTCACTATCAAATAAAGGCAACATGCCATTAAAAAAACTGTGTTGGTCTTCCCAAATCCCAGCAGTTTCAAGTCTCAAATTAATTCAAAGGAGATTTTCTTCTGCTTCCATGTGCATGTCATGAAGATGAACCGTGCTCCTGGATGTTGGAAGCAAGCTCTGCAGTAATGGCTGCTCTTCTTCTCAGCAGCTCCCTAAATGAGCTCAGCTGTGTTGTGCGTGTGTGTGCGTGTGTGTGCGTGTGTGTGCGTGTGTGTGCATGTGTGTGTGTGCATGTGTGTGTGTGTTTTCTTTCCTGTAAATTGGGTTGTGCACCAGGAGGTTTGAGTGTGGGCGTATTTGTTAGGAGACAATGAACACAATGTACAGGACTGCGCTGTACATTCCAATTAGCATTCACAGCAGCTGACTGTGCAGATGAGTTTTTATTTTTTATTGTTTTCACAGAAAAGTCAGCTTGTTCAGGATCCTCGTGAAACACTGAATACATTCAAACGAACGCTCCTCATTTCAGAAAGCTCCTCTCAATGCATCTGAAGGAAACTTTTGAGGAGGACGGCAGAGCTGGTGTGTCCTTTTGCAGCCCCTCAGCATCCCATAATCCACTGCAGCGTGGGGGAACGATCAATGGAAATATCACATGACCACGTCATCCTATTTCCTGGGTGTTTGCTTTCATGTTGGTCGTCACTCACTTGTAAATAAATACACTAAACGATCTGATTCTGGGCCCAAGTGAAAAACATCCACGGCAAGATGGAAAATAAAGGAAACATAGACTAAATGTATTACTAGGGCAGTGGTAACTTCTTGTTATTCTCCATCCATGCTTTTTCAAATAATAGAAATGTACTTTTAAGTAAACCGGATCGCTCCATCAGACAAAAACAAATAAAATGTGCAATCACTTTGTTAGAACAATGCAAACAAAAACTAAAAAAAAATATTGGGCAAAATAAATGCTTATTGTGGCTGCAATTAACCTGTTTTGCACTGAACATCTTTTTAAGATAATACCGTAAAAGCCGGGTACTACCTTTGGTGGTTGTCCCCGCTGTAGCAAGCTAGCGCTGATGCTAGCTCCCCCACTGCTGCTGCTAGCTAGCGCTGCTGCTGCTGCTACTGCCCGCGTCCCCTCTGCCCGGGGCTGGTCCCGCTACCTTCAGTGGTTGTCGAGGAACTAGCGAGAGCTAGCGGAGAGCTAGCGGAGAGCTAGCGGAAGTTAGCGGGGAACTAGCAGCAGCGGTAGCTGGCTACAGCTATCGCAGTGTGGACACCCACCGAACGCAGTAGCGCTTGTAACCCGACTTTTACTGCAATTAAAGGATTGTAAAAAAAAGAAAATCTGCATTTCCCCCCTACCTGTAATACCTTTGCGCCCCACTAGAGTGGCACGCCCCACAGTTTGAGAACCACTGTACTAGGGGCTTTGAATGACTGCTAATATGTCATTTATATCGAATATCTGTTTAGTCATGCAACCTAATAAATGCATCGTATTTGTCTTTATTTCTTATCTTTTATTTCCTCTGTCTTTGCCCGATGAGGAAATCAAACAGGTTTGCAATCACGATGGACTCACGATGGAGACACGGCCGCCTGTTTATGTCCAACAACAAAAAGAATTCACGTGACCTTGACGTCCCCATTACAAGGAAGAGCTCCTGTAATGCCTTCTGCTCGAAGCAATGTAAATATCAGGAAGCGATTACCTGGAAACAAGCAGCATTTATTCGCCGTGTCAACAAATGCAGGGAAACCTGTCACCCAGATGGCACATTGCATTGTGGGAACTTGGCAACTGTTCCCTGCTTTGCTATCAGCACGTTATATGGCTGAATAAACATGATAACAAATGACGGGAATGAGAAAAAAACTAAGAAAACAGACTCATTTTATTAGCGTTGAGCAATCCACTAATTATTACACATCCTCGATTCATTTAACAAGCCATCTCTAACCAGTGTAATCTGTATTCATTAATCCCTGATCTCACCCAGACTCTGTTGCTGTCTCGGAGTTAAATCATAACTCTGTCTGTTGCAGCTCCTCTTATATTTATATATATTTACACAGTAGCTGCTGCATCGTGATTAACTGCTCAAGAACAGCAGAGACAAAGTTAACGATGCTCTGCGGCACCAGTTTATTAGACAGCTGCACCGTCCGGCTGTAAATCAAACCTTTGTAAAGCCTGATTTACTCTTCTCAGCACTGTACTTATATACAACTTTGATGTATTAGCTCTGTTTTCTACTTCTGCTCCACTAAAATACAAAAAGGAATACGATACTTTTTACTCCGCAACATAAGTATGACCGCTATCGAAACATATGCATTGTTTATTATTGTGTCAATAGACAAGTTTTTCACTTTAACTTATCATTATGAAGTAAGCTTTGATTGCACAACGTTATGGTCATAGAATAATGTCAGCGTTTGGATTGGTTCCTTATGAGCCTCTTTTTCACTGTGATATGATATGATATTGTATTTGTATAGCGCTTTAAAAAGGTACTCAACGGCACTTTACATGGTAAAAAACTGGCATTTTTTGCAACCAATAGACAGACCATATAGTAGTGACGTAGAGATGCTGTACCTGTCAATCACCAGGTAGCCCCGCCCTAAAGCATACCCTGCTTTAACATTGTGAACATCATGCTGTATTGAAGAAGACTTGAAACTAGCGATTGAGAGATAAACTCATGTTTACAATGTTTACTGAGGGAATAAATCAAGAGAGAAGGAGAGTCGTTTATATAGACTTCTATACAACCAGAGGAGTCACCCCCTGGTGACTATTTGAGAAAATGGAGCTTTAACAAGCTGAAACATTGGCTTCACTCTTCAGAAATAGAGGTTGCCACCTGGTGACAATATTTAATTGCTGTATCTATTTATATTTCTACATTGCAGTAAAACATCTTAATGATAGCGTGCATGCACAAGCATGATGGGCAGCTCCCCCCTGTTGTTTTTCAGAGTGTATAAAGTTTAATTAAGGCACCAAATTCTCCGCCTACTGTAACATGAGCCAATTAGCCAGAATAACTCAAAACACACCAATGTGGATCTGCACAGCCTTTACATAGCGTCGAAATAGAGAATCCACACACACACACACACACACACACACACACACACACACACACACACACACACACACACACACACACACACACACAGAAATCCTGAACATGCCTTTAATTCCTCAAGGGGAATAAAGGAAGCAAACATGCAAGCTATCTGCTATAACATCCATGTCTTCTTATACTTTAATGATTATTTATACATGTTTTATTTATTTTTCCTCCTGCACCACAACCACTTGTGCTGTCAGGAGGTGCCGGTGCTACTGGGGTCAATCTGTTCTGGCTGAATGACTGAGTGGTGAGAGCTCGGCGTCTCCAGCAGACCTCTCCGTCACCAGACAGCAGCTATTAGTGCACACTGCCGGAGCCCTGAAGGGATGTTTCTGCTCTCGTCAGGCGGTAATGAGGAGGGGGAGTAGGAGGTATACAGGGTCACGTCTCTGCTGCCGGCCTGCTCCCAATTTAGAATATATACGGCGTACGGGGAGATCACAGGCGGGGAATGTTTTCAGGTCGGCTCGCACACACAGGTATGTTAAAGTCCACCATTTAGCTCTTTATAATACGGGAGGTTGTGAGACGGTTTGTGGTGGATGTTTACATATAAAGAAATTAATCTAATGCAGTTGAAGGGTTATTAATCAGATTAAGTCTAGATGTACAGTTTAGTGCCATTTCTAATACAGATGTTGAATATTTTCACAGCACTCAAATGCGATGATTTGCTTTCAAAGACATTTTGAGGGGGAAACATGACCAACCCTGTCTCCTAAAAATTACGTTCCCCCAGAACTAATACGCATTCCCAATTATGTTTGATCAGAAACGTATCTCCTCCCTGATTGTGTTTGTGTTTGACGTATTACACTTACGTTGATTAAACACGTATGTTGATTATACACGTATTTTTGTTTTATTGTTTTTATGTTTGTGTTTGATGTATTGCAAATACGTTTATAATCGTGTGTTTGTGTTTTTGTTTTCTTGCTTTATTTAAGCATATTTTAATTTTTTGACTCTCCGGAGAAAAAAGAAAAGAGGGGCGGGGTGAGGCCGGTGACAGCCGGCCAGTGACAGTACGTTGTGTTTGACATATTACAACATTCATGTAAGACCAGTACAGTAAAGATGTTTGGATGTGGTCAGAAATGTTCTGAACACATTCATATCAGTTAGTATTTTTATATCAGAACGTAATTTTTAGGAGACAGGGTTGACATGACAGTTGCTTGGATTAAATTGAGCGGCCATGTTTTGTTGCTCACCGCTGGTCTCTTCACTGTATTTATGAGGTTTTTGGTTTGTGAACAAGCAATATTTCCATATGTATCGACATGTGTTGTGTGTTGTCCAATAAAAGGACGACAAAAATGATGTTACAAGGCCGGATAGAGACAAAGTGTGGAATGAGGGCAAATTATTAGTATTCATCATAAATGGGAATCTCCCTCGATCATCATACAGAACAAAAAACACTTCAACAATATAACAAACCCTCACTGTCCAAAAGTAAAACAATTTGGACTTTTTCTTCTTTTTGGGGGGGTTCTCCTGGACGTCCCCGGAGAGAATAATGATCTACACTAAGTACCTTCATTTAATTTGCCCTGAACCTTAAGTATTAGATGAAAAGGCTAAAGTTGATCATTAAAACAGGAAGCACAGGACTACCTGAGCTCTGCATCCTGTTACCCATGTTAGAGTTTAGTTGATCAAATACTTAAAGTTTGGGAACGATTAAGGTTTTGGTTAAATATTTTAAAAAGGAAACATCTTCCTTTAGGTAACTGTTTTTCAATATTTAACCAAGATGGCGATCTTTACCGAACGTTAACTACATTACTACTAAAATTAACCATAAAACCATAAAAAGAAGAAAAAAAATCCAACTATAGCCAGGAGGAGTTCAATATCTGTATTTCTCTTCAAGTTGGTTTAGCAGCATTATTCATTAAAGTGTATGAAAGTT
Organism: Taurulus bubalis; assembly: GCF_910589615.1. Taxonomy (NCBI): domain Eukaryota; kingdom Metazoa; phylum Chordata; class Actinopteri; order Perciformes; family Cottidae; genus Taurulus; species Taurulus bubalis. The sequence continues at coordinate 5,056,697 of NC_136590.1, read as the reverse complement.
ATTTATTATGACGCAGAAAGTTTGCTAGGATCTGACATTTTTAACATCAATAATAATACTTGTCATGGCATCTACAGACCCAAGCTTCTGGATGTCTTTTTTAATGTATACATTCAACACAACATAAACAAATATATATATATATATATATATATATATATATATATATATATATATATATATATATATATATATATATATATATACATCTTTCCCCTCCGACTCCTCTGAAATTGCAAACAGACAAATCACATCCCGCAAAAGAACCGCGGAGATAAAGAAGCTCATATTTTTGTAAACAACAACGATGACTCCAAAACCCAAGGAGTCGTGTCACCGTTCTGCTCCGTCTGTACTTTCTCACAGAGACAGAGGAGTTACGTCCAACAGAGGATTTGGGTGACAGTTAATTCAAAGCTCTACTTGTTTATTGTAAGTTTCACCGAATTACCATTCAATAACATTTACAGATGTGCACATTAGCATCTTTTTTGAAGAGCGCGGTCTTAGATTGTTAAACACGAGAGAATAATCCTCTCCAGACCAGAAATGTGACCCACTGCCTCATGTGGGACCACTGAACAGGCTGTGAGGCAGAAAGTCATCCACTCTCAGGAGACATGTTTCGTGGCATTGCCCATCGGTTGTTGTTGAGTTCAGCCTTTTGGTCGTCGCCATCTTGTTTTTTTGTCCAAACAATGAACAGAAGTGACCACATCAGGACTGAGGAGGAGTGAGAGACGCTGTATACGTCTCTGGTAGCGGTAGCGACCTGTCAATCACCTTGTAGCCCCTCCCTAAAGTCTGACTAAATGAACAGCATGCTGTTTTGAAGAAGTATAGTCATTTATATATACTTCTATACAACCGGAGGAGTCGCCCCCTGGTGGTCAGTAGAGATAATGCAGCTTTAACACATGAATCATATACTTCTATACAACCAGAGAAGGGTTAAGGCCTTAAACGCAAAAGATCATTATAGTTTATTACAATTTGGGTGTTTCTGAATTTAAATTTAAAGGAGGTAGTCTGACATGAGATGTTTGGTCAATGAGGCTGAATCTGCTGATATTAACCTCCACCAACACTTTGCACCTTGCATGTTTGTCTCCATACGCTCTTTTCTTTTTATTCCATTCCTATTTTAGTTTAGTCCTTTATATACCTCCTCTTATGTATTTATTTTACTTTATTTACTCTCGCTGTCCTTGTAGTGCTGCAAGCATCCACTTTATTTATAAAAGGTTTGTCTTACATTACATTTACTGTTGGTTTTTCTCTTCCAAATAACTCACTTAAAGATGCAATATACCAGATTCAGATCATTAATATAGCAGCAAACAACTATTTTTACGGTTTTACACTGAAGTTTGAAGACATGGTGCTTTTTGCTGTTTTTATCTTTAGTTGTGGACTCGGCTCTCAGATTGCATTTGCACATTTGCACTTTGATTTGAAAAGACCAACTTTTAATGTGTGTCCGTCACCTGTGGAGCTGGTGTCGAATCGGATCAGACATTCAATGGTTACAGTGCTGTTTTCATTATAATCTTTTTTGTTGGTTATTAATCGATTAGAGACACAGTCTGCATGTCTGCGTGATGTCAACAGATTTCTACTAGACGACGAAAAGCAAGACATCATAGTTATATACACTTTTGTCCCTATCACTCCCTCCCCATCTATTTCTAACATTCAGGGGAGATTGAAAACCCTCAGGATGAAAACTTGATTTCCATCTGCTCTTAAAGCCTCCACATGCAGGATTTGGTATTTAATGACTTATTTGATGACGGATAGCCGTCTCCTGGAGACGGAGCTTTAGCCGTAGAAGACTCGGTCGACTTTCCTTGACTTAATGTGAACTTAAAAAACATTCTCCCTTCTCCGGTATCTTCCTGTCTCCGGTATCTTTTTTTTTCTGAGCCGTCCTTTAAGAGGACCTTCTGATTGACGGCCGCTTCATTTTTCCAGCTATTTCAGATGCTGCTGATTTTCGCTCACTGTTTGAGGGGAGTTGACACGCGGGACGAGGCTCGAGAGCTGCTGCAAAGCGACTCCTCTGATATGAAGAAGAGAAATCACTTTAGGAGCACATCAAACCGCTCTGTTTGAATTGATTAATCAGAGACGGAGTGACGGATTGATGGAAAAATGCAAAGTCGACAAGCCCGACACACAAAACACTTTAATCATGAATCCCACACAGGAAGCAGGGGTTTTACGAGGTGCCGAGAGACTGAAAACACAATGTGTATCATTAGGATCTATGTTTAGAAACCGCTTCATCTTCAGTGTTGAGAAGTTTCTTTTGTAGAAATGCGGTACATTGCCTATACTGTTTTTTATGAAAAGAATGATGTGATGCTTATCCGTCTTTTAAACATCATATGAGTGTTTTATCGAAAAGTAAATAAAAAATAACTCAAACAAAAGCTGTTTTTCTTTTCCTGCAAGGAAACAATTCAAGTCGCCAATTCATTATGGTGGTATTTTATATATGTGAGTTCAACTGCTTTAAAAAAAAGGCTACATCCAGTATAAAATGCTGCGTTAATTCACATCACTGCAGTTTACATGAGAACATTTGATTGGTTACTTCATACAGCTGCAGATTTAAACACAGGCACTTTTTCTTTATGAAGGCCATATCCCATCAACTGCTCCTTATCTGTCTGAGTAGTAAAGTCAGTGTGCAATCTCATCTCGGTGTGAGAGACATTTTAAAATAGATTACTTTGTGAGCATGCAATATTTCAAAAACAGGATTATTAACCCATTTTAGTTGATGCAATTTGATGGTTTGTTTTAAGTTTGTTGTAACTTTAATGTTCATTCTTCTTTTTTATGTTTTTACGTCAATTTTAACTTTTTTGCATGTTTTGTTTTTCCAAGTCTGTTGTTTGTGTTTTATGCGGCGCTAACGTAGACTTGTTATGTCATCATCTTAGCCAGGACCCCTCTTGTGAATATCCTCGCTAAATAAAAGTAAAAAACGTATATATCTGTATATTGTTCTATGCAGTAGGTGCAATCAAAGTTACATAGGAGACATACAAATATTAAGTATGGAAAATAACCAATACATACAATAGCAGAGCAGAACATATCAACTTTAAGAAATTTAATAAGAAAGAACAAGTTTTGACTTTTGGAACAAGGAAATGCAAAAAAACAAATCTTGCAATATTTGCCCATGCAAAGACGTGCATGCAGACCCCCGCTGTGCCTGCAGACCCGTGCAGACCCCCGCTGTGCCTGCAGACCAGTAGTTGAAGCCGTGGTTCACCTTGGTGATGTGTCACAGCTTGTGAAACGCAGTCGGCGCCTGTTTGTCTGTTTTTCATCCTCTGCGGTCGTTTCTTCTTGTCACATTCCTCCCTGTAATATTTTTTTTTAAAAGATTCCCATATGTCTTTTTTGTTCTGTCATGTGACCACTAACCACTAAGTCACCACTAAGTGGTAAATACACTGTACAATTTCCTGTGGCAGCTTTAAAATAAAAAACACCTCACGATTCACCAGTTACTTCATGTAAAGCAGAACATTAGCTATCTTGGATTAGCAGTAACTCTAAGGTTGAAAACCTGAATTCCATTTTTTTTAATTTTATTATACAGAATTTATCTTTTTTGTTTGTTTATCCTACATCTAGTCCCGCCTTTGTCACGAGGGAGAACTGACAAAGAATAGCAGCAACACAGAGTTTCAACATGCAGAATTAAAAGACTAACACAGATTTGAGTAAAATTAAAAACGACGAGGTAAACCCGTTCCAGACAGACCCCGAAGCTTCAACTCGTTCAGTGTCTTCTTCTTCTTCTTCTTCTTCTTCTTCTTCTTTTAACCAGTAAAACCTGTATACATCTATTGAATTCTAAAACAGAATTTTCATCTCTACATTGCCACTATTCATTGAAAAAAAGTGTTGTAATAGATCTACTGCTGCATATATGAGTTGTATATCTTCTCTAAGTTTGTGAATAGCATTTATGTCTAGAACTCAGTATTCCAGGAGAACCAAATTCAAGCCTTGAAAAGACTTGATTAAATGAATCAAACATAGTTTACTGCAGGTCAAAGTGCTTCACAGATGACTGAAAAACAACAGCAACGACGAAAACGATTCAACAACCGGAGACCGATGCATGCGAGACAATCGAAAATTATGAAAATGTAGAAAGAAAAATAAAAGCTGATTTCGAAGCGATGATAACAGTAAAAGTAGTAAAAAAAAACAACTGTTTCTGCCAACAAATACAGGACTTTAACCCTGGATACCACTGTCTGTGTCTGTTGACTTTAACCCAGTTGGGTAGCATTAAGTAAGTCAGACAGTGATTCGTGCAGACGAGTTACGTTGTTACGTTATTATTTTAACACAAACCACCATGTTTAAAAAAAAATTTTAACCCGGTAGTTTTGTTGCCGAAACCTAATAATCCGAGTGTCATTGTGCGTTTTTGATGTAAGGTTGATGTAAAAAACGGTTCAGAAACATTTAGCGTATCTGCGGTGTTACAGAAACATACAATGAAAAATACAATTATTCTGTATTTAAATTATTATTTAAATACAATAAAATAACTGCGTAAAAATATATTTTAACAATGTCTCTCAACCATTCTTAATCAAAATAACTGATACATCTTTAAGCTGATTGATTACACTCGCCGGTAAGCGAGCTGATTAAAGTGTCGGAAACAATTTGCGACGTTAATTCCTTTTTGCGGTGGAGAGCTGATTAACGGAGGACGGGACGACAACTGAACCTCGAAGGGTAAACGGGAGGAAGCAGATCAGAACGTGGCTGAATCGCCCCGCAGCGTGAATACGGGATGAGGACGTTAAGCTCCGTCTTTCAGGGTCCGTGGCTCCGGCGTCCTTCACAGTGTGGCGGGCCTTTGCATCATGGCGGCGAGAGAAGGTCAGCTCTGTTTACGGGACACATGAGGCCACGACGGCGTCTCCGTGAGCGCTTCAGATGTGGCCGCTGTCAGTCAAGAGGCTCATTACCACAACAGGGTTTGCCTGCACTCAATTAACCTGAATCGTCCTTTCCAGTCCTCCATCTCGCAGACTGATGAGTCGTTCACGGAGGGTTAAGTGTCTGGTAATTGACCCTCGGCTGCTGCTGGTTGTCTTATTCTACCGTCTCTTCATGTGGATTCAGCCGGCGGTCCAGGTGTAGACGAGCATCTGATTTAAATCGTGATTCTGCAGATGGTGCCGGAGCTCCAGAACGAGCTTCTCTCCGTGAGGGGACATCTTCAGGCCGGCGCAGGATCATTTCTCCGTGCACCATAATCTAGACCAGTGGTTCTCAATCTTTTTCCAGTGATGTTTAACCCACTGGGAAATATTATTTCAGCCTAACCAGCGCAAAGCATTCCTGGTTGAAACAAAGATGCAACACACAGCGCTGTGCCATCAGTGTCTGATTTATTATAGAATATAGAATACTCACTTTATGAATTTACACTTGACATATGATTTTTTGATATCTCACGTACCTCCTGGAGTGCCAACATTCTTCACTGACTCATAATATCGAGCCATCGATGTACTTTTCCTTCCTTCCTTCCACCTAATTAAATAGTAAATAATGTAAATAGTTTCTTTGCTCATCTATGACAGTAAACTGAATATCTTTGAGTTTTGGATAACAAAAAGATATTTGAGGATGCCATCTTGCCCTTTAGATTTAAGACTAATACTGGTTTGAGTCAATTTAATACTGATTTAAGTCAGTTTAATACTGGTTTAGGCAATCTTAGTTTAATACTGGTTTAAGTCAGTTTAATACTGGTTTAAGTCAGTATAATACTAGTTTAAGTCAGAATAATACTGGTTTAAGTCAGTATAATACTAGTTTAAGTCAGAATAATACTGGTTTAAGTCAGTATAATACTGGTTTAAGTCAGTATAATACTGGTTTAAGTCAGTATAATACTGGTTTAAGTCAGTTTAATACTAGTTTAAGTCAGTATAATACTGGTTTAAGTCAGTATAATACTAGTTTAAGTCAGTATAATACTGGTTTAAGGCCATCTATTACTGGTATCATGACTAAAACATTACATTTTTAGTTGAAGAATAAACATTATGCAATGGTGTCACTGTTTCTGATCTAACTCAAACATAAATTAGGCTTTTCTCTACTGCAGTTTCTTCTTGATTCGATATATATTTGCGATAAGCATCCATCAGTCGATTAATCCAGCCAATGGAAACAGATAACTTCACACTATACTGATGTGTTTCCTGGGAACTTGCCCGGCGTGGTGTTTACCGCTCCGTCTTCTGTTTAAGTGCAATTTCCTGGAAGACATTTCCAGATATGGGTTTACACGCAGTTGACAAAAAATGTGCCTTTTCTGACTCAGACCTCCTCCAACAGAACGGTGCGGCCTTCAGGGCTCACATGCCCACCTCCATCCCAACACACTCTTTTAATCCGAGCCACGCTTCCGACACGAGTCTTCATACATAACAGGAAATGTTCACATCAAATGCTGTCTGTTAGTTCACGGGAGAACATACGGAGTGGAGATGGATGCACAGCGAGGAGCACGTGGGCGTGAAGGAATGAAAGCAGCCGGAGGAAAAGCTCACGCTGCTTCAAAGAAGAAATACCAGCGATGTTGACTCGCGCGCCTCGTGTTGTTCTCACCATTACCAGCAGCTCAGGAGAGACAGATGCACCGGTCGGTCTTTAGATGGTCTTTAAACGCTCATCGTTATGATGCTCGTCAGCATTCTCGTGGAGTTGAGAGTTGAGAGCGCTAAGAGGCCGTCTTGTTGCTCTTTGTGTTATTCTCACTTCCCCTTTCTGCAATACATTATCAGAGTAGCTCTAATTATGCAAACGGTACATGGGATGCTGAGTGCAATGAAACACGTCCTGCAACTAGTCTGCAACTTTTCAAGAGCAGGGTTTTTTTATGTCATATTTAGTCAAAGTGAGCACTTCATCATAACTTAAACCTAATCCCATGACTTTGTTTGCATTTTCTAATACTCAAAGAGTCCTCTCAACACCATGAACACAACAAAGACCACTGACAGTAACAGACGTATCCATATTACTCTGTTTAAAGCTTGTGTAAAACATATGTACATGTGAAAGATTTAACTTCTCAAAGTGCCTTTGCAAAGAAACCTGTCCAGCAAATCCTGTAGTACCGGTTATATTATCCAACATATGGTCATTAAAGGACATTAAAATAAACATTGCACAACTCTGCTATAGCTAAGTCAAGTCTCAAGTCTTTTGGTCACAAGTTGGGCTCAAATCTCAAGTCTCTTATGGTCATAATGAGCGTTATATCTAAAGGAATTTAAAACCTATCCTGTATCATCACTCCTTTATCGATCCAGTTGAGCCTCAAGTAACTGTGTGAGAGTCCCCATCTCTAGTTTATAGAAATAGCCAATCTCTTTACTAAAGCTCATAAAGGCATCAGTGTTGAATTGAGTTCCTCACTGTGACTTTAAATAAATGAAGCAAAGCCTACAGACGTGTTCCTGCAATCAACATTAGTCCTCTCACAGAAATACTACGTCTGAAAGAGACAAACGACGGGATTTTAAACAGAGGAATACGCTAATCCACCGTCGTAGACTCCATTAGTTAGAGTCAGGGCTCTCGTGTGTCTTCCTGACAGCGCTCTGCTGCAGGAATAAATGCCTTCAAATAAAGAAAATGGGAACTATAGTTTCTTGCAAGAACAGATCTTCGAAAACATTAAATATAAATTCCCATACAGATGATAAAGCCTCAAATTAATGATGATGCCCGGTGATCATCCTTGACAGCCGGATAATCACATGGACTCATTCAATACATTCACGAGGAACAAATGTGACTCATCTCTTTGGATTAATGACATTTTAGATGTATCGCCTGTGAATGCGACTATTACGTGTGCGGGGATCGTGAACGCGTCTGCTGAGGTCTCCGCAGAGCCTCAAATGAAATGTCTAGTCACGCTGTGTCTCAGGGTTTTAAATCACTTCACTTTCATCTCAGTCACATCGGCGGCGGATTGAAATTCGCAAAAGCGGAACCCGGAGATACTTTGACGTGCAGCCCGGTTCATCTAAATCACCCAAAAACGAGGGCTGTGCCGTTCCACCGGCGGCATAAATCATTTCTTCAAGTTAAATGAAATCAATTAGACACCACAAGCAGACCAAGACCCGATCAATAACAATGATCTGTAGTCCCCACCGACTCGAGTCAACATGCTCTGTTTGCCTCGGCTTATCGAGCGGAGGCTGCGTGAGCCTCATCGTCTCTCCTCCAGCCGGGCAGAACGGACTCCCAGCTGGTGGTCAATGGCGTAATGGGGTCCGAAGCAACCGTGTATTGGTAGCCACGTTAGCGCCGTTAGCTCCAGGGATCAATCTCTTTTTGAGCGTGTTCAATTTTGGTGATTGTGCATGTGTTAGCATGCGGCTGTTAGCATGCGGCTGTTAGCATGCGGCTGTTAGCATGCAACTGTTAGCATGCGGCTGTTTGCATGTGGTTGTTAGTATGCGGCTGTTAGCATGTAGCTGTTAGCAGGTGGCTGTTAGCATGCGGCTGTTAGCATGCGGCTGTTAGCATGCGGCTGTTAGCAGGTGGCTGCTAGCATGCAGCTGTTAGCATGCGGCTGTTAACATGTAGATGTTAGCATGCAGCTGTTAGCATGCAGCTGTTAGCATGCAGCTGTTGTATCGATGTCAATTACTGAAATTATTAAAATGGTCAATTTGAATAGCTTTGGCAAATGTTCACTGCTTTCCGTCACTGGACAATAAAAAGGGAACGCATTAAAGCTGTGCAGCCGTATACACATATGCATAATCTCACTGTTATTAGGGCTTTGTATGTATTGGGTGCCATTAGTCTGACGGACAATTATTCTGAAACCAAGGCCAAAAAAGATCCCATTGAACCAAAAAAACATTTGTCCAATAAATATAACCGCTACCCCCCAAACAAAAACAACGGCAATTGTTCTGAAGGTTCATTGCTCTGAAAATACAACCTTTGGTGCAGCTAACAGAAGTGCATCACTAATTATCATACTCTCAGAGTCACCCTCTGCCAGTGCAATGTTTTACATTTTTTCTGCACTATAGCGTTGATGCGAATGCTGCAACGGCGAAGTCACAACGAAATGATAATTGCTTGATTTAATTACAGTCCGACAAAGAGGAAAAGGAAATACATCTAGAAATATCCGATCAAAGAAGAAGTAAACGAGATGAGCACCTTTCAGTACGGCTACAGGCACATTTATTGAGTATCGGGGTTCAGAACCTCAGGTCCAACTGACACAAATTTTCAGAGCACATCTAATTATTAATTGATTGAAAATGTTACATGCAGGAGATTAAAAGGAACCAGAGGGCATTCAATCCGAGTTGGGAACGGATGCCTTCAGGCTGATTTGATTTAAAATGAGAGTTAATATTATGAAAAAGTTAATATGACATTTTTTTCTTTTATGCTGATTGGCTCAAGGTCAGTTTAGGATCCACGCTGGCTGATGGGCTTCTTATTACGGCGCTGGAGTTTTTTTTTTAAATCCCCAACAAGCCTCGGTGCTAAAGGAGCAAGCAGAGGACAAAACATTGAAGCTGCCTATCAGAACACCTGGAAGAAAAGAATGAAGAAAAAAACATCAAAGCTCCGCAGTCAGATGTCCGCAATAAAATGATGGAAAAAAAACATTACATCCTTTTCACCCAACCTAAGACATGAAAAAAAAGAACAAAAAAAAGAAAAGAGTGATGACTGAAAGTTCTTGTATTCTGTCAAGGGTGGGAGGATTAAAGATGGAGGAGGACGCGAGAAGATGAGAAGAGAATGAGAGAGACTCTCAGAGCGGAGGCCTCTCGGTGGCGGCGGCAGATTACTTGCGTCCGTGGTGTTCACACGGATTTCATGAAGCTAATATCAAAGTAACAGCTGGAGGAGACACACGAGGACAGCCGCAGAAAGGGAATGAGAAATGCAATCTACGTAACAGAGAGGGAGCACGTGTGTGCATGTGTGTGTGTGTGTGTGCGTGTGTGTGTGCGTGTGTATGTGTGTGTGTCCATGTATATATTCATCCACAGCTCAGTGCCCGCCCGCCCGCCCGCCCTCTGCCTCTTTAACTTTAAAGGACATTTTTCTGGCGAAACTGGGCTCTCCTGGGCTAATATTTTATACAGCAGCAAAAAGGAAAACCTTGGGATGGATTCAGAAGCCCCTCTGATTGAGAGCTTCTTAAAAAATGCAAACCCCATCAAAGAGCTGCGCTCTGAATCCATACGAAGAGGCAGCTGGCTCTCGCTGAAACTTCTCTTTTTTAAACTCTCAACGACTACTTTCTTCTCTGGACTTGATGTAAACCCTCTGGGTTCTTATTATGAAAAGCTCTTCCCATTCTTAGGAATAAAGGCTCTCGCCCTTTTTCCTCGAACACATTTCTCCCTGACAGGATGTGTGTTTTTGTATCATTTTTGTTTAATTGCACACGTAACTTATGTTATGTGATTTATTTGGTCATCCTGAAATCTCCTGCACAGTTTACTACTGGAGCAGAATTCATTTTCTGTGGAAGATAGTCTTCCATAAACCAACAGGGTTCATGTACGAGCTTCACTTTAATCTATATCTATTATTTAGGACATACAAATACACAAGTGATATTGAATACTTCTTCCGAGATTGAGCTTTCAACGATAATATTAATCAAAATAGACTCTGCAGCTCCTTCAATGACAATAAATGCCTTTGAGTGTGAAATCTGGCATTCAATTCAGCCTCATAAATTCTCATTAGCAATCATAATATTATGAATACATGCGTCAGCCTTTTAATCAATTACCTCATTAATATAAACAGCAGATTGGTTGTAAACAAGCTGCTAGGGGACAAACATTTTGCTACTTTTTTTAATCGATTAAAAGCTACATTAAAAAGCTCCTGCAGTGCGGCTGCTTGTCCGTCATGACTTAAAGTCTAACTGAAAATGATTCATTGATTTTTTACACATTTAAAGTTAATAATAATATTGAAACGAGTGATCCTTCCCCTCTTCCCGCCCCCCTACTTACGGATCTCTTGCCTTATTCATGTGTTTATAGATCTACATATATGCATACGCTGTAATTTATTTGATGTGATTATTGCACATTTTGTCACAGTTTTCATTTCAATAGAAGATGAATGATTTTGTTCCTCCTCTCTTTAATAATAGAAACCGTACAGTATAATGACTGCAAGTTTGAGGAAAGTATGACAGACCCATGTCGAAGCTTCAAATATTTCTATATTATATTAAATATCATCATACATATGTATTATTTATAGAATAAGGGAACTGTAGCTCGCTTCAAACAAATATTTTGCACTCCTGGAAACTTTCGTTTTCCATTAATGGGGTATTCCTTGGCAGTGAAAACAGGCTAATTGGCTGCCTAGCATGGGCTAAGCTAAGTTAAACTGAGCTAAGCGCAGCTGTTGCTCTGGTTCCGTGGAAAACAAAGCAGAAAGTCTCAAAGCGCGTAAAGAATTTTAAGTGAGAGGCAGAAGTCCTCACAGGGGCTGTATATTAATTAGTGGATGAGCCAGAAAGGAGGAAGTCGGCGGCTCACATCAACAGCAGTGTCACATGACACATGTCTGCTGCTGCCGGTCGCTCCCCATGAAGTGTTTTGCATCTTTTGGTCTATATTTGTTGACTTTTCCCAGTGAACAAAATGGACGACTGGATCTCTATTCACTTTTCTGTAATCATCATACGCAACTCAATTATACCCATGAAATAAGTAGGAGATCAGATGATGTACAGAACGTATTTCTAAACCAGAGGAGTCGCCCCCTGATGGCCATTAGAGAGAATGCAGGTTGAAGTCTGGTTTCATTCATTTGTATTCATGTACTAAATACATTTCAATTAGATGGTAATCTGCATAAGAAGTAAAGAAAGAATGTTAAAAAATAAATTGGTTCCAATGATTATCCGCTAATAGAGAGGTGAAGTCCCACCCCTTCGGATTTTCAAGAAACAATATATGTAGGTTCGTCAATGAAAGACAATATTTATTTTGAGTTTTATGAACCGTCGCACCACTACAGATACTGGTTCATGGTTTTCTGGAAATAAGGTCCGATGGTGGTCTACCAAAAGGGGGAGGGGCTTAGCTTTCTCTAGTGATAATAAGCACTAGAAGCATGTATTTATTCAGCCTGATGTAAGTGTGACAGTCTGTATGAAACTGTGTGTACGCTTCAGCTTCAAGCATTCACTGATAACTCTCTCTCACACACAAACACACACACACACACACACGCACACAGAAAGTCCAACACACACGCCCCTCGACCAGACATTTATCTCAACCAGACACACTGCCTGCCGGACATGGACTTACACAAACATTCCTACTGAATCACACTTTCATTAACACGAGGTCGGACGTTCACAACGCACACACAGCGCACACAACGCACACACATAGAGGCGGACGGAGCCGGCAGCACGCTTAAAGGTTCCCAGTACATGCGGGCTGCCAGGCTCGCTCTGCGTTAGTGTCAGCGCTCTGGGTTAAAGCCCTTTAATATGAAAGATGGAGACGACAGGGGCGTGAAAAAAATAATAACATAAGGGGTCTGAGAGGAGGAATAGATGGTGAAGGACGGGGGAAGGGAGGGAAAGTGCTGAAAGGAGAGCGAGAAGAAAAGGAGCTCTCGTCGGAATGCTACTAATGATTATTTTCATTATTTTTCGATTAGCTTCCTGCTATCTTTTGATTAAAATGGTACTCGAGAGACTCGGCACTTACATACAGTCGGAGCCCAGCGAGAGAGTCGACAATAAGTGGTCAAAACCGAAGCAGCAGAGGCCGAGAATCTAGTAAAAGTTAAGCTCAAGAAACACTGGATCCTACTTTCACTTCATATTAATATAAATAACTGGTTGTCTCTGATTGACCAACGTCCTCCATACAAGTGTTTTCACATTATCGTAAGCATCCTACGTGACATATCTGACCTTTATGTGAAGAATGGGTGGAGTTGCCCTTTAATAAATACACAAAATAGCATTTTTTTTAAATTACTTGTTCTATCTGAGCAACAGTCCAAAACTGAGAGATATTTTATTGACAGTGATATGAAAAGACGTTAAGGGAGCTAGAAACATGGAAATATTTAGCCTTTTTGTTTTATACTAGATCACGTTTCTGTCAATTAACTAATCACTAAATACACTCCTCACTTCAGCACTTTTTTTCTAGGCGGATAACGTACACAACAACAAAGAAGAGACACAATTCACTGCTGAATTTGTCTCCACGATACATAAACAGGTCACATGCAATCAGGATTTCTCTTCTCTCTCTGTTTCACACACACACACACACACACACACACACACACACACACACACACACACACACACACACACACTTCTCCCTCTTTATCTCCAAGGCGTGTTTGTCTCATGGCCTTATTTGTTTGTGTTTATTTATTTATTTATTCCCCTTGTGCTGCGGCTTTTGTGTTGAAATTAATTTAATTCCGCCACAGTTCTAGTTCAGAACTTGCGTTCGTGCTTAATTAAACTGTAATGAATCACAGAAAGCTGAGCCGGGGACGGCTTTGCTGACGTCATCAGAGCGCTGAGTGGAATCAGACTCCTAAATAGAACACATAACGCCGCATTTCAAAGTCTTCCCCTAAATGGAGCCAGAAGAGGATTCAGACCGTCCCGTCTCGACCTACACGGCCAATAAAACACTTGATACCGCGTACAGATAATAACACTTGGCAAAGTAGCACCTTCTTGCCAGCCTACACTGCAATAAATCAGTTCTTAACACTCCATTTCTCCTCAGATGCACATTAATGACTGAGAAACTGGCTCTGAATCAAACCGGAGTGTTTAAGCTCCGAGCGCAGGCGTCTCACAGTGAAGTCTAGGCAGACATGTTGGCACTTTTCATTAAAGGTCGACTCCATCCGCGTGTTTTTCAGGAGGGTTTTTCAAATGGCAAAGCCCACTCAGCCGTTGCCCAGATGCAGTTATGTAGGTTACGGAGCTGACACACGGAGGAGAAGGAATGTAGTGCTGTGGAAAGGGGCACAGAAACACTTACTTTAGACCACTGGTGTCAAACTCAACCCGCGGGCCGAACCCGGCCCGCCACGTCATTTTATGTGGCCCGCGACGGCTTGAAAGCCATGAAATCGCGGAGCCGTTTTCAGTCGTTCGCGTAGCCGTTTTCAGTCGTTCGCGGTCACGGGCCTTTGCATGGGCAAAAAAAATAAATCGTGTGCTTTTATTTTGAAGGGAATATTTAATGCAGCAGAGTGCTGTTTATTTATTTCCTGTCATATTCATTGAATGTACTGTAACTATGTTACGTTGTTCATTCTAGTCACATGACATACAGTATATTCTTCTGTCCATCCGGGGTGAGGGATCCTCCTCTGTTGCTCTCCTGAAGGGTTCTTCCTGTTTTCCCTGTGAAAGGGTTTTTACTATCTTTATTTGGGGAGTTTTTCCTGATCTGATGTGAGGCCCCGGGATAGGATGTTATGTTACAGATTGCAAATTTTTATTTGTGATTTTGGGCTATATAAAATAACTTGAATTGAATATTCACACCCTCCTCAATGCTGCGTTCACAACACACTTTACTATTTATGATAGTTCGCTTCATTCCCAACCTTTTCATTTATTTATGTTATGTTAAAAAAGGCTGAAGTTATACAATTATTATGTGTGTTGTATTACCTTGTGTACTTAAGATGTACTTTTTGTTTTTTAATTGAGTGTAAAAGGGAATATTTCTGTGTTTGGCATACTGTGATACTATCTCAGGTTCAAACTGTACCATATTTTTATTAAATCAAATTGAGAAGTTGAAAATGTTCCTCGCTTTGGATCTAGGCTTGTCATTCAGGGGTGATGGAGGGTCCTGCAGCCAGACCAGTTGAACCACTGCACCAGACCACATGCATGTTATGTCCTTCTCAACTGTGACAAAAAAGCTTGTTTTTGTTTTTTTCATCCGTTTTAAGTATGATCTTTGATAGAGGAATGTGGGTTTCTTAACCCTAAATTAAATGGATTTATGTCATAGTAACAGAGAAATTTGAATTTTTATCTCACAGGGGGCAAGCGCACCGAACAGCTGATCCACTGAACGCGCAGGTAGAAAATCCACGACCTGCCACTGTACGTTAAACCGGCCCTTTGAGGGCGACCATGATGCTGATGTTGTCGCGCCGAGGCTCGGAGAGAGGACCCAAATGCAGAGATGCAGTGAAAAAAAAAATAATTATTCTAAACAAAACACAAAACAAGGCTTAAAAAAACCTCTATAATCTAACTGAAAGGAGGAACACGGAGGAACACACAGTACGATCAGCCAAGGGAACAGAAGAAACACAGGATTTAAGTACACGGGGAAGGTGTGGGTGATTAGACACAGGAGGAAACAATCAGCAGACAATCAACAGACAGAAAGTGCAGGGGAACAGGACACACGAGACAGGACTTCAGAATGAAACCGGAACACAGAAAAACCCAATGTTAATGTCCGGCTTTTAAAACACAAAGAACACCACTGTGAGGCTACAAAATGATAGAAAACCATTAAGAAAATGAATAATAATGGACTTAAATATGCGGTTTTCTATTTATACTATAACCCGTCAAATCTGGTACAATAAACAGTTCGCCAGGAACAGTTGCCAACCGTTTGGAGAAATTCTTTTAACCACTTTCAACATATGAAAAATAGACACAGCAAACAGTGAAACGATGCACCCCGAAATAAATTATTATTCAATATTTGTTGCATTATTGTTATTTAAATGTTGCTGTCTAGCATGTTGATAAGTCAAAATATAAGGCAGCCATGTTTTAATTTTTCTGCTACCAAAAGCTGATGCTTACATCTAAGAGTGAGCTCCAAAGCTACGTCAATCTTTGCTGTATTAATGTGAAGAAAAATACCAACATCTATATGCCTGCGTTCTGCCGACGGGGATCCCGGCGTCGCTATAAGCTGCAGGACACATGCAGCGCCGAAGCTCGGTTACAATCGCCTGTCACCTCGACACATTGTAGAAGTCTCTCAGGGAAATAAAAAAAAAAAAAAAAAGATGAGCAGGAAGCAAAGCGTTAAAAAAAGAAGCCACGTGTTGAGACGCTCTACCCTGGTGCAGATGACTGAGCATCACCCACTTCCTGCCAGCCTCACTACGACCTTTGAACTCTGTCCGCTCCAGGAGTCACATGCGGAACGGAGATAAATGCTCGAAAGCCCATTTTAGACCATTTTTATTGAGGCAAAGTTACTGTACGGCTGCTTGTGTTTACACATAACGTGAGACCTTTTCTACTTTACAAAACATGTGTTTATTAGGATTTTCTTTGGTGTTGTTTGTCTCATAAAGACAAGCTTTTAAATTTTTTTTGCACACGTTCCCTCTCATTCTCCTCCAGAGATTTGCCTTTCAAACAAACGGCTAATCTCTCGAGGAAATGTGCAAATGGCACAAAGTGAGACTGAGCAGATTGCGATAGCGGTGCAGTGGGCGGCTGTTCGTGTGGAATGTTAAGAGGCAAGAAGCACACACACACTTCTGCACACACACACATATTTATTGGAACAAAATCAATCTCTCTCTCTGCGCTGCTTGAAACTAATTCACTTTCCCGCATCTGTCAGGAGGAAGCTGTCATCTCCAACGAAGAAAAAATAATTTTGAATAGAACAAATTATGAACCTGCCCCAATTGACCCGCACTATGACCTCTGAACCCTCGTCATGTACAGTATATGCTTCACTTCTTTCTTTTTGACACCACGATGAAGAACAAAAGTATTATTTAATCCTCTTGGGGAAATTGGTCTATGCATTTAACCCATCCTTAGTATTAATGAACAGTGTGCTGGCGTGAGGCGTCTTGCTCAAGGGCACTTTGACATGTAAACTGTGGGGAGACCAGGGATCGAAGCGGCTACCTTGTGGGTTCAGAACGACCACTCTCCCGATGAGCTACATGAGCTACAGGCTACATGAGCTGCATGAGCTACATGAGCTAAAGGCTATATGAGCTACAGGCTACATGAGCAACAGCTACATGAACTCCATGAGCTACATGAGCTACATGAGCTACAGGCTACATGAGCTACACGAGCAACAGCTACATGGGCTACAGGCTACATGAGCAACAGCTACATGAACTACATGAGCTACATGAGCTACAGGCTACATGAGCTACAGGCTACGTGAGCTACACAAGCAACAGCTACATGAGCTACAGGCTACATGAGCTACATGAACTACAGGCTACATGAGCTACATGAGCTACAGGCTACATGAGCTACAGGCTACACGAGCTACATGAACTACAGGCTACATGAGCTACATGAGCTACAGGCTACATGAGCTACATGAAATACAGGCTACATGAGCTACATGAACTACAGGCTACATGAGTTACATGAACTACAGGCTACATGAGCTACATGAACTATAGGCTACATGAGTTACATGAACTACAGGCTACATGAGCTACATGAGCTACAGGCTACATGAGCTACAGGCTACATGAGCTACATGAACTACAGCCTACATGAACTACAGGCTACATGAGCTACATGAGCTACATGAGCTACAGGCTACATGAGCTACAGGCTACATGAGCTACATGAACTATAGGCTACATGAGTTACATGAACTACAGGCTATATGAGCTACATGAGCTACATGAGCTACAGGCTACATGAGCTACAGGCCGACAGCGGTGCATGGACTACTCGTAAAGATCTCAAAGATCATCATTGCATGCAAGAAACGCCGAGCAGACGGGCAGACGGAGCACTTAACGAGCACCGAGATATATATGATGCCCTCCCCCCTGCGGGCCGGTCGATAAACAACTTGTGGAAGTGACTCATCGCCAGGGCTCTCACCCTCCTCCTCCTCCTCCTCCTCCTCGCCCCTCAAAGTGCTGAGGCAGGGCTCGCTGCAGGACGGACACGGAGAGCATCCCACTCAGACACAAGTGGCCGGCGAGTCCATCTCGTCTCATTGATCTGCTCAGCACAGGATCCCAGAAATGTGACGGAGGCCCGATTCCCTAATGGGCCCGTCTGCTGGGTGCAGATGGACGGGCCCCTCATCCTCTCGTTGTCAGCTAATCAGCACGCCTCAATGCCATAATACATACATTTCCCCCTCAGCCTCTCTCCTCCATCTACCTTCCCATAGGGGATGGTGCGAGTGCTGCGGTTATGGTTAAGTGTTGCAGTTATGGTTATGCACATACATTCATAATCCAACGTATGGCCCCTTTGAGGCACCAGCAGCACTAGCAGCGCCAGCAATTTGTTTCCACACACACTCTGCCCACAACTATAGATCATCTGCTTTTGGATAGCCTCGTACAGTTTATTAACTTTAATAGTCCCGGCAATATTCCATTCTGCTGAAGTAATATATTAAAAGAAACCAAAGAGGGAAAAAAGAAAACGCCTGCTCTGTCTCTACTGATGATATCTTCCCTCAATATATTGAAAAGATGCAGATAAGATCAGCCCAATCAATCATGGAGAGGAGTAATATATATATTTGTTTCTCCCTTAGTACACAAATGCAACATTGGTTAATCTTTGGAACAAATCAGCAATATTCTCGTCGAGTTATTAAAGTAAAACCTACATAATAATATGGGCTTTAACTAACTGGAAAATGACCGTTATGAACTATCTTATTTATGAATCATTATTATTAAACCCAGGTGTTGTAGCTCAATGCTGTGTTGGTACCAGACAAAATGTGTTTGTAGCATAACGGTTTTAAAACTGTCATGTACTAATTCTTTGATTTAAAAAACACAATTTGCATTTGTTTTAACTAAGAAACTATGAATTTATATTTCATTAAGTATGGTATCGGAATTTTTGTTTTATTAAACATATTTAAAAAATGTAATAGTTTTTATACCCTATTACTTTGGTGTTTGTTTTGCGTTTGAAAGTTAAACAGGTCATAATTCCCTCTTTAATATCTATTTCATATTGCTCTAAAAACATCTCCTTCAACAACATCACCCATAACTGATTTTACTGATTATAACGCTTGAACACATCTCAATACAACTCTATGCGACCTCCGTTAGCGTCAGCGTTAGATGTTGGCTGTTGGCTGTTAGCTGTTGGCTGTTAGCTGTGTTACTTAGCCAGGCTGTTAAATGCTAACGGTAGCTAGCGCTGCTATTATTATTTAGTGCTCAGGATTTTGTGCACGCACAACTATCGGAAATCCTTGATAGGAGGAATCAAAGGTCATGGAGGGATGTGAGAAAACATGAACATAAACAAACATGAGAGGAAGAGCTGAACAAATAAATCTAATTTCGTGCAGGATAAATGTATCCTATCATGTTAATCATCGTGTGACCCCCTCAGATGTATTTTGTGACCCCCCTGAAGTGCGGATTACAAGACTTTTCGTCCCAATTTGTGTGTCTTTGACAGATTTCTTTGATCTGAGACTAAAACCCGCCAGTTGGCTCAGAATCCGCGGAGCGGGGCGGGAAGACGGAGAGAGGCGGTTGAGTTATTTTATTCATACGTCACATGAGTTATGAAGCAGGCTTTATGGGGAATGAAAGGGAGATGGAGTGACATAATAAAGACACACAACAAAGAGAGAGAGAGAGAGAGAGAGAGCGAGAGAGAGACAGGGACGGACAAGGAGGTCAAGCAGGAGGTGGAGGGGAGATGGTGTTGATATATCTCTATTATATAAACAGATATATATATATATATATATATATATATATATATATATATATATATATATATATACATATATAGAGATATATATCTAATATATAGATATGTCTCAGTAGAGCTCTGAGAGCATGTTGTGATATTCAAACTATTTGAATGCCAAATTATAGTTATTGATTCTGCAATTGGCAGGTCAGAAAGCCACTATGTCTATTTTTCCACATATATATATGTATATATATGACAATAAACTTGGACTTTATTTAACAGTTACTTCATCTCATTGCACCTTCGTCATAAAGGAGTGGGAGTTATGAAAACCAACAACTGAACTGTACAGCGCAGGATTTAAAGTTTGATGCCAGGCGTTTTCTCCAGGCCGTGAGCTGCAGGTAATCGTTCCTCCATGGACGTATGTGCTGGAGGAGGTAATGGGAGAGGTACTCACTGCAGACTGACCCGGCTGCTCCTCTCGAATCAGCACAAGCACTCAGAAAAAAAAAAATCACTGTGAATAATTTCTTAATGCTTTCACAGTGGAAGAAAGAGGGACGTGGGGAGGGGTCAGGGGAGAGGAGGAAGAAGAAGCTAGAAGAAGAGGACGACTGAGATGTAGGGAAAAGTTGAAATGGATGATATCGAGACGGAGAGCAAATAAGATCTGAGACAAAGAGGAAGAGGAGCGTGACGATGCATGAAGTCAGAGTAAAGAGCTGTGTCCGCTGTCCTGGAATCCTGCTGCAGTCCCGTCTACATTATTCATCATCAGGGTGACTTGCAGAGATCATCATTTACATGCCGTCGCCTATGAATTATTAAAATAATGACTTGTGGGGTCTGATAATCCATAAAGTAAAGGGGAGGAGCTCCCTGAGAGGAAACGTTAAATTAGAGGTCAATCACAAGTTACTTGTGTTTAGGGAAAGATCGTGTTTGGGTGAAAATAATCACATTTGTCACTCGACTTGTACGTGGCGTTAGTTAAAGGGCCAGTGTGTAGTTGATAGATAGATAGATAGATAGATAGATAGATAGATAGATAGATAGATAGATAGATAGATAGATAGATAGATAGATAGATATCACGATATACGCTCACAATGACTCAGGCTATTTATGAATTAAGGTGCATTATTAGTACGAACGGTGAATGAGAACATGGCTGCACTGACTGACACACACACACACACACACACACACACGGCACTGATGAGCAGATTACAGGTATTGAATCATAACATAACTGTGTGCTCATAACACCAACACTGGAGCTGAGTGATCTGAGAGATGGAGACTCGATGAGGAAGGAAAGAACGACGAGATCTGAGGTCATGTTGTTGCTAATGGCTTCTTAATGAGGTTCAGTGATTACGCTCTTAATGACAGCGAGCCCTATATGAAGGAGAGAGAAGACAACAATGAACCAGCTCTCTTCTCTCTCTCTCTTATGTCTCTTCTCTCTCTTTCTCTCTCTCATCTCTCCCTCTCTCTCTCTATATCTATATATATATATATATATATATATATATATATATATATATATATATATATATATATATATATATATATATATATATATCATCTCTAAACTGGTGCTGTAATAAAGCCATTAAATCTCACATCCCCAACAAAACAAATAAAACCGTCACAGTAATGAATTAAACTTCCCGCATTATTAGAAAAGATGAATGTTATAATTTAACAAAACATTCCCTACTGAACTGACTTTGATCCACATTGCTGGTCCAAAGCAGCTTCCATTCATCTGTCCACAAATGTA
Organism: Taurulus bubalis; assembly: GCF_910589615.1. Classification (NCBI taxonomy): domain Eukaryota; kingdom Metazoa; phylum Chordata; class Actinopteri; order Perciformes; family Cottidae; genus Taurulus; species Taurulus bubalis. The sequence goes on along the minus strand of NC_136590.1, from coordinate 5,035,113 downwards.
AATGCATGAATAAATAAGCATTCAAATCACCGCCATATTACCAACAACAACAACAACTGATAGAGTGTCTTTACATATCGCTGTCCGGCTCCCAGTCAGTTTCTCTCCAAACATTCTCATCAGCCGGAGAAAAGCCTGAAATCTAGCGAGCGCTGGAGCGCAAACAGTCCACATAAGGTATTGTTAGCATTGTTCTAAATATATATATATATATACTTCTGCCGTGCACACATAACTTATGCTGCAGGCCATATAAAGTACATTTCATGAAGATCTGTGGATGCAGCATGTTGTTATTATAAACTAGATCCAGGTGTGAGACGATCTAATCTCACTTCAGCATGTGACATATATTCTGGTTCTTGTTGCTGAGCACAATCTCAACCCAGTGCTTTGAAATGTTCCTGTTGGCCATCTGCTGTATAAAACATTAAAATGCATTGCTGTTAATGGATGCTAGTCATAAAAAAAACAAAAAAACATCCCTGGCTGCTTTCCAGTAACTGAATACCAGATTGATGTTGCAGTGAACACATTTAATAGTATTGCAACTATTTTGGGGTCTTACTTAACAGAGTTTAATGATATGCACACAGGATCAAAAGGTTTTTAGCACTTTATAATAACCAGAGGTGTCAAGTAACGAAGTACAAATACTTCGTTACCTTACTTAAGTAGAAATGTTGGGTATCTATACTTTCCTGGAGTATTTATTTTTCAGACGACTTTTTACTTCTACTTCTTACATTTTCACGCAAATATCTGTACTTTCTACTCCCTACATTTTAAAAATAGCCTCGTTACTATTTCATTTTGGTTTGTTTTCACTCCGGCTTGTCATCGTTCAAAAACACACACAAAAAACCTCTCCGCCCCGTTGCCCACAGATAGGTGCGCGCACACAGGTGAGCGCTGAGCACACAGCAGCATGAATTGAGAGAGGCCGTATCAAATCTACAACCCCGTTTATAACATATGTGTCGAGGAAAGCAGCTCACTGCAGCCACTAATACTGATACAACGTGATGGCTCACATATCTGCACTCATTCTGTTTTGTTTGGCAAAAAAAATTAAAAGCTTATTGTTTTCCACTAAATATGAGTTATTTTTTGCACAGATAGAACTTACACAAAACATTGTCTGATGGGGCAATCTGATTTACTTGAAAGTGATTGCAATTTTCTTTATTCTGTTATTTATAAAAGCACAGATGAGTCACACAATTATGTTATTTACAGAAAAAGTTTGAGAACCACAGCTTTAAGTGTTTGTGTCGGAGTCGCCGCCGCCGCCTATTTTGCACTATTACAATACTTATAGGCAACTAGTTATCATGTCTTCCGCTCCATGAAACGCATGTTAATGCTCAGTAGTACACATATGGTAATGTATTTGCATTGTAATAAAATGTGATCATTTTAAATGGGCATATATGCAGCTGAAACGGGTAGCCTAGTGCATCCCACATTTTTCAACATAACATTTTAAAACATTATAGTCATTATGGCCTTTATAAAAATGATTGTTTTGGGGGAGGTGGGGTAGTGCACTATAGACCCCTGAGAGGCGGCATACAAGTTTGTCCTTAATGGAAAAAAAACATTCCCCTTACATTACTCTTACTTTTATACTTTTAAGTAGTTTTTAAACCAGTACTTTTACACTTTTACTTAAGTAAAAAGCTTGAGTTGATACTTCAACTTTTACAGAAGTATTTTTAAACCCTAGTATCTATACTTCTACTTGAGAAATGAATGTGAATACTTTTGACACCTCTGATAATAACTACACGCTATTTAGCATTAGGAAAGCATGAATAACAACTTCATTCATCATTTATAAAGCATTGTTCCAACATGAACACTCATTAGTATGCAATTCATAAACACTGTTATACATGTTTCATTCTTGATTAATAAGCTTGACTATTATGCGTTTCATGATTGGGTTTTCATACTTTATAAATGATGGATTACCTATTTGTAAATGAAATATTAACTTATAGACTGACTAATCATCATTTATAAAGTGTTAGTAAATTATTAAAACAAATATTTAAATCATGAAATAGTCATTTATTCATGCATTTATTTATACATATAATGATTTAGATATGCACTTTATAAACATGTTTTAATTAACATGATTAATTCAGGTAGTTACTACTCGTTAGTTAAGTATTAGTTAAGTATGTTCTGTGACATCTAAAGTGAGGACGATCTATGCTTTATAAATGAAGTGTTTATTCATGCTTTACTAATGTTAAATAGTGTGAGTTATTTTAAGGTGCTACCGGTTTTTACTTGATATATTATTTTCCATTAATCAATAACAAAAAGGACTATTCCTTAATTCCCACTGTAGTTTCAGTCCCACTGAGACTGTGGAGATTGTGTGGCAGCGGTTCACGATGTAACATCTGTTCAACACAGTGAGCTCTGAATAAAAACCACATGCCTCCACCAGGAAGCCAATTAAGCATCATTAAAAGCAGTGACATCCAACTGCTCATTGCATCTTGCATTAAAAAGTTGCGTGACAGACGTGGAATCGGTGTCTTAGTATTTATGAAGCCTTTAATGGCGATGGCCCTTCAAGTGATTGGCTAACGCTAAAGGCCTCTTGTGGCCGAAATAAGAATTACAACAACAAACATTTTGATTTATTTTTTCACCTGTTTTCAAAGAAGAAGAAAAACACTTTTTGTACAACTGTTTTTAATCCATGAACACAGAGAGAGAGAGAGAGAGAGAGAGAGAGAGAGAGAGAGAGAGAGAGAGAGAGAGAGAGAGAGGACGTCAAAATGGATCGCCAGATTTTTTCACCACTTCTCCGGGTTCCTTCAGCAAAATAAACCGCTCAGAGGGCCTTTTCTCGAGAGAATACACCTGATTGTATGGTTTTCACAGAAGGCTGCAGTCAGAAATAAATACAATACTTTGTGTTATCTTACTCAGAAGAAGAGATATCACTTGTTCTCATGATCGTATTCAATAAAAGCCTCTTTTTTAAAGTTTGAATGCAACAATTGTCCAAAGTTCAAAGTAGAAGCATCTCCTCTAATCATTTCCAGGACTCATGGCCTCAGGCAGCAGCTGTCAATGAGACTCTGGTAAGACGCATTCAATTTGACGTTGAAGGTCTCCAACGGTTGAGCGGCTTGATTGAAAAAGGACAGACAGTACAGTATGGATTCAATTATTAATATCCAACATATTCACCCCGTTGGAGAGGATGTTCTTCACCAGGGAAGCTCTGAACTTTTGTCACTCGATGCAAAGCGAGATTAACTTTGCAACAGCAATATATATATACATATACATATAATGTTATAGAGGGATTTAAGTTCAATGATTTACATTCAGGGCTGCCAACCTCGCCTGTTTTTATACAGGAGAGGGAGGGAGAGAGAGAAAGGGAGAGAGGGAGAAAGAGAGAGAAGGGGAGAGAGGGAGAGAGAGGGAGAGGGGGAGACGGGGAGAGAGGAGACAGAGAGGGAGGGAGGGGAGAGAGAGGGAGACAGAGGAGACAGAGAGGGAGGGAGGGGTGAGAGAGGGGGAGAGAGAGGGAGAGAGAGAGAGAGAGAGAAGATGAGTCACACGTTATCTTGAACCGGTGCAAAGACGGCATCTTGCAGAACAACTGAGGCCATCTTATCTCATCTTATCTTATCTCATCTGATCTGATCTTATCTCATCTTATCTCATCTTATCTTATCTCATCTTATCTCATCTGATCTTATCTCATCTGATCTGATCTTATCTCATCTTATCTCATCTTATCTTATCTCATCTTATCTTATCTCATCTGATCTGATCTTATCTCATCTTATCTCATCTCATCTTATCTCATCTGATCTCATCTGATCTTATCTCATCTGATCTGATCTTATCTCATCTTATCTCATCTTATCTTATCTCATCTTATCTTATCTCATCTCATCTCAACTCATCTTATCTCATCTTGTCTCATCTCATCTTATCACATCTCATCTCATCTTATCTCATCTTGTCTCATCTCATCTCGTCTCATCTTGTCTCATCTTGTCTCATCTTGTCTCATCTCATCTCATCTTGTCTCATCTTGTCTCATCTCATCTCGTCTCATCTTGTCTCATCTTGTCTCATCTTGTCTCATCTCATCTCATCTTATCTCATCTTGTCTCATCTTATCACATCTCATCTCATCTTATCTCATCTTGTCTCATCTCATCACATCTCATCTTATCTCATCTCATCTCGTCTCATCTTGTCTCATCTCGTCTCATCTTGTCTCATCTTGTCTCATCTCATCTCATCTTGTCTTATCTAATCTCATCTCATCTCATCTTATCACATCTCATCTCAACTCATCTTATCTCATCTTGCCTCATCTCATCTCATCTCGTCTCATCTTGTCTCATCTTGTCTCATCTTGTCTCATCTCATCTTGCCTCATCTCATCTCGTCTCATCTTGTCTCCTCTTGTCTCATCTCATCTCATCTCATCTCATCTTGTCTTGTCTTTGGACACATGGGTAAAAAAAAAAAAAAAAAAGAAGAAGTGTATCATTAATAACTATTTAGTGTACAAAGTGGTGTTTTTTTATCTTCCTGCTCTCCTTTGAGCATAGATCACATTTACGTAGAGGAGCAGTGGAGGAAAGAACTCAGTTATTTATAGAAACTTGTATTTGAGTATTTAAATGTGCGGCTAGATTATACGTCAACTCCCCTACAACTCAGAGGGAAATAATGTACTTTTTAAAAATGTATTTGACAACATAATTAAATAATGATATTATTATATCAATGAGACAATTCCCCCTGGGTGAAATTCACAAGCTACCCAGCAGTATATACATTCATATATTAAATAGCTCCATCTTTACCAGCTGCAAAGCATTGATAAATATAATCCAGTGTACATTGTTCCAAAATGCAAAAAAAGTACTTCAAATATACTATGAAGCAAAATCCTTTTGTACTTTTAATTCAGCAGCATGTTGACTGCAGGGCGTTTACCTGTAACTGAGTGTTTCTACACGGCAGTAGTTCTTGTTTCACCAGCGAGTGAAAGACTGCAAGATTGCATCCCTCCGTGCTCAGACCTGATGGATGTGTTGTTCTCCACCCGGAACACTTACAGAGATTAAAAAGAGACTAAAAGGTCAGACGGATACCAGCGCGTCAGTCAGAGAGACGTATGTACGGCCGTGTGCCGTGAGTCTTCCCAACACCTCCAGACGTCTCCACAGCCTGAGCCTTCCTCTGGAGAGTAATTGTGTTTGTGGAGCAGATGAAATGATCCTGCAGGAGCCAGAAGACGATGATGTCATTCATCCAGATCCCAGAGTCACCCGACTCAAAGAAGCATTCAACTACACATCAAAGACACAGCAATTCTATTTGACCTTTAACAACTGGAACTATAACACCATTACACTGGTGTTTGTTTGGTCAGATCTTTTCACTATTGTTTAGTTAATTTAATATCATTAAATGTTTTTGTGTAAATAAATGCTGCTGTGGTGAAAATTGTCTTATCTATCTATCTATCTATCTATCTATCTATCTATCTATCTATCTATCTATCTGTCTATTTGACTCTAAAAACAGTGAAATTTTAAATATATTGCATAAAAATAAAATAAAAGAACAGAATCAGTCTTCAAACTACAGACCACTGCTTCTGCTTCTCAGCATCTTCTTCCTCCCTCTTCTTCCTCACACACACACACACACACACACACACACACACACACACACACACACACACACACACACACACACACACACAGACGAACAGTGTTGGGAAACAATAGAGCTGGCTGTCCTTGAAGAGGAGGGGAATAAAACAAAACAAAAAAATAGCACAAAGCCAGCACTAAATGCTCAGTAAGCCCTAGGTAATTAATTAGGAGTGTTCAGATTTAGTCATGGCTTAATACCCGGCAATGCGCTGCTAAATAGCTGCAGAGTGAAAGCTAATTAGGCCCGTCTCTTTAGCCGTGATGTGTTTTATTTATGACTGCATTTCTGGAGCGTCCACTGAATTTAATGTCCGGTGAAAAGATATCACACCGCCGCCGGATTCAAACTCCGGACGTCGATCATGAATCTTATCATCGAGGTGGAACGACTCCGTTAATAATGTGAAACAAGAGCAGCGAATGAATATTCATGAGGCCTCGACGTGATGGGTCTCAGTGAGGCGGTGGGAGTTGACTCCTGGCTCCGCCCCCCTGCAGAGAGTTCACTCTGGGAAGCTGCGGTGCTCAAGTGACACAGTTTCTCATTTTCAATTGTTTGTTTCTAGTTTATGAAAGCGGGTAACACAAGTAACTCCTTTAGTGTCGAGTAACAAACGCGATTTGGGGGCCACAAAAAGGCCCTCAGAGGCCCTGAAAAGCAGTTTATCTAATCCAAGTCTCACTGTGAGAGCGGCGGTCAAAGGTTTTCTGCCAAAGATTGAAGCGTTTTGGTTGTTTCACGTGAGACATGGTTTTATTTTCTTGCTTATGTGCTCCTCTCAATGGTTTTAAGTGGGCGGGGCTTCTTTGGTAAAATGTTGTCACATTATTCGTCCACCAATCAGACTTGGAGGCATTTAAATCAAAATCAAATAATATTTTGACTCTTCTTCAACAAGAATTAGCACGTAAACGCAGGTTTTTACCGTCAGTTCCCGTTGCCAGTAAACGAGGAGGCCTTTTTGTTTGTTTAAAATGTTGCGGTGGTTTTTCCTTTCTTTCTCTTTTTCTTTCTTTCTGATAAAGTGTCACAGAAGTTGAAGAGTCTTAAAACTTGCATTCTTTCTCCTGACCACCAGGGGGGGACTCCTCTGGTTGTATAGAAGTATATGCTTCATGTGTTAAAGCTTCATTCTCTCTCCTAACCACCAGGGGGCGACTCCTCTGGTTGTATAGAAGTCTAAATAAATGACTCTACTTCTCTTGATTTATTCCCTCAGTAAACATTGTAAACATGAGTTTATGTCTCAATCTCTAGTTTCAAGCCTTCTTCAATACAGCATGATGTTCACTTAGTAAATTATGGTCATTTAGAGTCAAACAGACCATAAAGCAGGGGACGTTTTAGGGACGGGGCTACAAGGTGATTGACAGGTTGCTCCATGTCAATAAGGAAACTCCATGAAGTTATTTCCCAAATAGAATAAAAGGCCTGATTCTGTTTCTTAGAGACAAATATAATCAACGCCGTCTGCTTCGTGCATCTATTTCTACTTCTAACGACACTTCGGCACGGAGGATTCCCCGCGTTTGGCAGAGCCATGACCTTAAAAAACAGTCCTCAGAGGGCCCCACGGGGTGGGAGGCACCCAGAGCTCATGGCTCATTGATCCGGCTCTGGTTTGGTTCTATTTACAGTGAAGCTGCACCGTACTGTAACGCTTCCCTTCTTTCCTCCCACATGAAACACTCGTTATCTGGTCCTTTCGTGTCAATGTCACAGCGGGAGGAACCGAGAGGGAATCTATGATGTGTTGTGTGTTTTTATCTCGCCCCATGCACAGCAGAAGAGAGAGAGGGGATCCATATTGAATGAAGATGTCGGGTGTGTGGCGGTCATGTGACTCCAGCAGACATGCGGCTGTACACGAACGTTTAGTTACAGGATGAGTCAGGATAAAAAAAAAGAAAAACATTGAATGAGATATTCATGATTCTTCATGATATTAGATTCCCTCTGACTTCATTTAACGTGTAAACAATCACATACACACAGCTGTATGACCCGAGCAAGATCATGTACTTCAGTAAAAGTACTAATACACAACAATGTAAGAAGTACTCTGCTATACGTGTGAAGGTCATTCAAACCCCTAGAGAAGTCAAAATTAATTTTATAAATGTATTTATTTACCTTCAAAAGAAAAAAACAAGTTTAGTTTGTTTTCTTGTATAAAAGTACTACTCCTTAAAAATACTCAATTGCAAGTAGAAGTCCATATTACTTCATTATTAACAAAAAGTATTATGAGCAAGTATTTCATGCAGACAGTTACTATTATTCATGAGATTATTATGAATCATGCATTTTACTGATGTGGATGTCGGGGGCGGAGCCAAGAGTGTGAATGGAGGGAGAGAGACTGTACAGTAAATAAGATATAAATATATAAATAATGTGATGAGTAGTGAAATGTTTTTTTTAAATTTTTTATTAAAGATACAGCCTTCTTCCTGCATAAAACACACTGTGGATGTGTTTTACCAGTAACTGTTACAAGTCAACATGTATATATCTTTTTTTCACGGGGGAGCAGAACACTATAACACATTTTCAGTTTTACACAATCATATTTGTGTATAAATATTGTTTCATCGTGTGTGTGTGTGTTTCTTGTCAAAGTGAGGACTATTCCAGTGATGTGCAGGAGACTGTAAATGAGTGAATGAGCAGAGAAACCCTCCGGACAAAAAGACAAGAGAGATGAAAGACAAATAATCTCTCCTTGGAGGCGCTCCTATTTATAGGGGCTGAATGTCACTTCACATTAAGGTCGACGGCAGCCATCTGCTGCCCTCTGCTGGAGAGGGCTGGTTTGTTTTTGAAGTACTACTGTGTTAAAAAACAAACTACTAAAGTAGTGAATCAGCTCCTAATCCTTCATATTTCACTTTTTTTTAAATCTTTTTATAGCAGTTACCATTCCGCATGCAGCCGTTTACTCTCCACGTCTGTTATTGTGGGATATAATTCACTTAATTGGATCATGAACTCTCTTTCACAAACCCACATCGGCCCGAAGCGATCGGTCTCCTGAAGCTCATATGATGTATGTATATAGAAATAAAGAATATGAAAATGTAAGACTGTACACGCTCATCTGCAGGGGAAGAGTAATCAGGCTTAAAATCATTTAAATTATAAATTGTACTTCAATAAAGAGATAATTAACTCAAACATGCCGCTGAAGGCTCAGTGTATAAATGGACATTCTGAGAGATGAGCGTGCTTCAGGGGAAAGCAATGTTTTTGTGGAAGTTAAAATACATTTAATCTCCAATGTGACATGTTTACTGTACTGTGGTCTGATTTTTTTAAATGTGGCACACAAAGAAACACCCCAGAACGACCACAAAAAACAACCTAGATACTTGTTTTTCCTTTCTTGAAAGTTTATAATAAATAATTGTCTCGTCCAACAGCAACGATGCAAATTACCTCATCATGAGGATTAAAAGGTGCACGGTTCTTTTCATGTTGAGTGCAAAAGGCCTTTTTGCATTATTGCACTTGTAATACTGAAGAATTCATCATTCCTGGATGAACATGGCCGACATTACAGTATCAATAAGATCTTTAAAGAAGCACTGACTGCAGTGTGGAAGACAAAATAATGACATTTCCTCCACTAGATTGAGCATTGATGAGCTCTATTTATCTGCCTGGTCTCATATACATTGCAATTATATGCTTTCAGCCTTGTTCACCCGGAAAATTAAACAAGAACCAACTAGAACGACCTTTAAAAGTTTCAATAACTCGAATTATAAATGAACATAATCATAGAATGAAAAGACGACAGCTGTTGTTCTTTACATGAGAGATCTTCTGCTTTCCCCAGCAGTTAATCCGACGTGATATTCACTCTAATACCTCGTCATTACTTTCACTTAATCAATGTTTAACAAGCCTCCGGTGTTGTGTGACGGAGCGAGCCTGTATCAGCTTGCAACGTCGGCATAAAGAGAGGCTTAAGTTTTAGATTTGAAGCCGAGCGCTCAAGCTGGAGGGTTCAGGACCATCGGGTTGTTTTTATTAGTCTGGTTTTCTGGTGGACTTTCCTGAGATGTGTCGTTAAAAAAATATGTTTTCACCCTTGAACTGGACTCTTATGACACTTCAAGTCTAATTTAAAAGATGAGAAGTTTAGATTAATAACATCTATGTGATCTTAATATCTATATTCCCGACTAGTTGATAATTAAAGCCACAAAAAAGGGCAGGAGGACCCTACAGGTTTAAAAAGTATGGAAGCCAATTGCTGCCAGTGAAAGAAAACAAAATGAAAATGTAGCGGTGATAATAATTTGTTTAACCCCCTTCCTGTTATCTGCACTGTATGGTATAAGACAGTGGTTCTCAAACTTGTTCTGTCACGCCCCACTTTGGAGGAGGAAACATGTTCACGCCTCAGCTAAATTGTAACAAAATGGTCAATGCTGAATTCATACTGAAATGCTTAACGTTGAGCTTAGATCTGTATTTTTTTTTGGGAGATGCAATCGGCAAAGCGCTCATGCGCAACCTGTTAACGATGTAACGTAAACATTTCCACGAAGGTACAGGCATTTCGCCATGTGTTTATTAACCTGTTAACGTTTTACTGTACATATAGTGTACGTTGTGTTAACATTTTACTGTAGATTCTAGTGTACACTGTACCCCCGGTACGAGCGCCATATGTTTCTGGAAACCTACGATTCTTGTGATTCCAGCTATGTAACCCATTTCAAGATCAGACCACCACAGCAGCTACAAACGAGACTTTTGTCAGACAACAACAAACAAACAAACGATATCAAAATCCAGGCAACTCACCGATGACGCCTCATATTGCTCCATAAATCCATAACATTCCAACAAAAACGGCGTTGTTACGTCGTAAAGGTCCAATAAAAATAAATCCCATAAAAGATTTAGTCCAAAACACGTGATTACATCCATAAATATCCACCAACTGGCGTTGCATAATATCATATCAGCTGGAAGATATGAACGAAAGCAGTTTTGCTTTTAGCAGAAAGTCATGTTTGCGTGGGAGCACAAACTCTGTATCAAAATGACCACCAAAATCTAAGCTTTGTATTGGATCCCCACTTGAACAAATAGGAGCTTCATGTCCTGACTGACAGGCTACATTACCCAACCAGAAGCTACGTTGAAGTTCAGGCTCAGCCTCTATTTTCTTACGTGGCTCAAGCCTGTCACGTCGTACAGCTCAGATGACAGGCGTTTCGTACAGCCAATGAAATTTCCTAAAAAACGAGTCTAAACAAGAGGGGGTGGAGATGATCCCAACAGGCTTCAGCTTCACCAGAACAGACTTCTGCTCATAGATCCTCAGTATGTCATTGAATTAGCATAAAAATGCATTTATACTTCATTTTCTCTGTGTCAGCAATACTGGTAGTACCTCTATAAGTTTGCAAGACTATAAGCCTTTTTAATTATATATATATATATATACATATATATATATATATATCTCAGGAATATTTTCAATCTCAAGAAGAAAAAAATATTCATTTTCTGTGATATTGTTATCTGCTTTTTACTTCGACTAGAAAAGGCTTCAGGCTATGGTCCCATTGTGTTTTCCAGTCCATAAGTCCCATTTATCTACAGGCATCTATTGACAAAGAAATGTTCAGGCGGAAATAAAAACCTTATACTTTAGTGTGTTCAAACTCATATAACTCAGTGTCAGCAGCACTTAAAGTGATTCTGACTATTGAGGGAAAAAAGCTTCAGAGTGTTACCTTTCAAAAGAGACCAAGACCATGCATTTACTCCAAATAGTTCAAGTACAGCTTCCAATTTACTTTGGGTATACCTGGATAGGCGTTTTTCGTCAAATTTTACAGGAATGTTAAGAGGTTAAAAAAAAATAAAACAATACAAAAGCAGAAATAAAGGATTTTGAGCCGATACTTGAAAAATACTGTATTTTGGTTGAAGCACTCTGACAGAAGATCACATGTTGACAACTCCTTTGAAAAAGCACACGAGCACACCATCGACAAACAGAAGCCACTGTTTTACTTTTTTTTAATCAACATTCAGTTCAACCTTCTTTCATAAAAAGTAAACGGTCCAGTAAAAAAAAAAAAAAAAAAATGATCACTTTGTGCTGTGAAATATTACATAAAGCCCTTTATGGAGACGATATCTCTTCATGATGAATACGTGAAACTCGTATTTACAAAACCATAATTCTTTGGTACATGTTTTTTTTTGTCTTTTGGTCAAATTATGCAAATTAAATACATCAATCTGTGGAGAAAAAAAAAATCAAATAATACAACTTTTTGGGGTTCAGCAATAATTAAAAAGATAATATGAAACAAAATCAAAATAATAAAAAAATGTCCTTTTGTCTCCCTTAAAAGATTAAACTGATAGTCACTTCTACTATTTCTACCAGTCAGTAATATTAATATATATGCTACTATGGCAACTACCAATACTACTGCTGTAAGATGTGTGACCAACACTGTTTAGATATATTTAAAAGAAAAAAAAAAATTTCAATTAAGGAAAGAACATATTCAATCTCTGCATGTCTCTTTAAAAACCCATCTTCCATTTTGACAACACTGAACCTAAAAAGATGCACCATATTTCTTGCTAGCCAATCAGAGCAGCTCTTTCTCTTAAAGAGACAGGCGCTAAAACGGAGGATGGATACAGGGTATATTCAGAGAGACCGTGTGAGAAAAAGAAAGTGTTTTCTGAACATCAAAGCATGTAAACATGTTCTAGCAGACGTCCCAAATACCTTTATGAACGTGAAAATGACGTACTGCCATTGTAAACTGGTGAAATGGACACTGCAAAAAATAAAATAAAAATCATACACATGCATTAGACTTGCAATAAAAAGAAATTATTTTTTTTATACGCACAGTGACATATTACCTTTTGGACATGCATCTTTGTGACATAACTCGGAATCCCTTTAGCACATGCTTCAGTACAGCTGCAGCTTCTTTTGACCAGCTGAATAGGGAGAACTTGATCCTCTTGAGAAAAAAAATCTGGGCGTTCACTTCGAGGCGTCTCTAATATTCTGTAAAATTCATTGAAGTAAGTGAGTGTGGAAAAAAAACATTCGAAAAAACACCTTTTTTAGTGTTTCAGGATTCACTCCAGGGGCTACGACTTCGGATCAGATTACACCAGGCGTACCTAATAAACTGGTAACTCGGCGTGCAATTTCCCTGCAGGTTCCAAGCTGAGATGCAGACATAACATGGTTGAGAAACCTCTCTTAACTTAGTACCACAGGACCTTTTGTTGAATCAGTCGAGAGCTCTTGCGCATTCTTTCCTCAGCCGGCTTCCTGTGACATAAACCAGCACAACAGGAGTCCAAATATGGAAACGGTCAGACGAAAATAAAGAGTTGCTGTACTTCGCAATCTGGGCCTTCCCCCCAGAGCAGAGCGCCTAAATATAGAGCCCTGTGGCTTCTGCGTGCCTCGCCTCTGCAGCGCTTCGCAGGTCGGCCTTCACCATGTCATGAAAGTATTGTTTCTCTCCTCCGGGCACCAGAAAGAGGAAGTGCAGCTGAATAAATACAGCGAGTGTATCATTACACACAAAATAACTTTTTGATTACAGCCGGGGTGCAAAATGGCGCGTGACGCGTGCGACCACATTGTCCTCGCCCCTCCGACACATCAGGAACGTGTCATTTCTGACACTTTCTGCAGAAATGGACATCATAATAATAATAATAATAATAATAGTCTCTGAGAAAAGGAGAGCGGCCACAAACGAGCACACCTTCCCTCCGTATTGCGTCTCCGTTCCTCGAGGCTCGGTACCACCCGGTGGGCTTCGTTTAGAGTGCCGCTCAGCAGAGTCCGGAGCCAGAGAGCCTACAGATCCTCGGCCAAAAACCGGAGGCCTGATACTCTGCGTGCACTCAGCGGGTCCACGGGGGAGCGAGGAGGAGGAGGAGGTGTCCTCTTCCGCCTCGTCAGTACTTGTTAATCCCAAAGATCCTCACACCGTGCAGCTGGGGCAGCTTGGGGATGAGGACCGTGAGCAAGGACACCGTGTTGACCAGGAAATGGGCCCGATCGTACTTGGTGTAGAAGCTGGTGAGTATGTACCTGGAGGAGGAGGAGGGAGTAACAGATTATCTTTATTCATGTCCCCTCAAGCCGGAGGAACAGAACGAGGTCAAGAATATATTGAATTAACTGATTCAAATGAAAGCGCTTTTTTAGTGTAAAAGTACTGATTGCATCATCACTCTATCTATGAGCACACAGCATTATCATATAGCATTAGTTAGCTGGTATGTGATCACTTTAAAACAGGATACTGCAATGCAATGAAAACTTTCCTTTAAAAGTATTTTGCCTTTAAAATGGATATAGGCTAATGTTATTACATCTGCACTAATAATGTAAAACGTATTATTCAACCACAGCTAGTGTATCAGTACATTGGCTCTCCAGCTAATGACAAGTTTATAATGAGCGACTTAAGTTAGACTTGAGTCTAACTGTCCCACAGTCGCTGCCTGCCAGTGTTGATATCAATACGAGTTTAGGATTTCAAAAGCATTTCCGACACTAATAAACACGCCGTCACTATTTCTCGTGGTCTGCCTCCATCAGAGAACATGACCAGAGGACATCCTCACTAGAATCTGAGTATCTCCCCCTAGATGGGAACAGTCCGAGGCTGTTGTCAAAATCCTGTCACGGATTTCCTCGTTTCCAGTGGCCGGCACTCGCCAAAAGAATAACTACCAAAAGATGAAAGCAGCCAGAGAGCTGCAGCCACAGGTTCCTTTTTATTGTACGTGGTTATTAACATTGAAAAGATCCAGAAAGAGACGGAGTGGTTTGGTTAAAATTGCCACGTGCATGCGGTTCATACGGTTTCCATACACCAGACGGTTGCGCCATTTCTTCCATCCTGTTCTACAGTCTCCAGAATAATATTAATCTTTGTTCCTCTTTTAGTTTGTGTGATCTTCGGTGATCTTTCACTCGGTGTCCTCTGAGGATCACAGGAAGATGTTTCCTCACTCATAACTCGGCTGTTTCAACATGCTGAACAACGGGGATTGCGAGACAAGTTCATGGGAACAAAATCCGCCGCTCAGACCAGGGAAGCATTCAGAAAGGCTGTGAAGTGAGAGTGAACCCTGACTGTGTGAAACACGAGAGTCAATAAGGAGCTACGCCGATCTGATATATATATATATATATATATATATATATATATATATATATATATATATATATTGATGCAACAGCAGGGACTTTTGTGAGCTCAGAATAAGACTTCCACAGATGTGCAGCTTTTCCATCTGGAGCCTAGAGAGTGACCAGCGGTGCTCCTGTTGCCGGCTCCGGATTGTAAACCTAAAAGGACTTTGAGTGTGCACTTGCAAAAAGCTGCTATCACTACAGTGTTCATGCTGAGCTGGCGAATCCACCCCGGGGAGCCAGAGTGCTTCCTGGAAACTGAGCTCTGCTGTTTGAGACGGACAGAAAAGGAGACGGAAGCAGAAAAGCGGGCTGTGCTTTAAACAATGGGTTCCATGAGTAAGATGTGGCCGGTGCGTTTTGTTTAAAAATAGTCAAAAGATGAACGATGTATTGTGTTGCAGAGATGTGAACTGAAATTAACATGCTAGCCAGCTAGCCCACCGGCACCTGCAGAGCTCTGAGTCGCTGCAGCTGCAGAACGATTTCATAGTTTGTCTACGGGATTAAAGGATTAAAAAAAAATAGTGTCACAACAAACAGACGGATGCTAACGTGAACTGGAGGCCCAGTTGATTCCCAGCGTGTATTCACATTTACATCCGTCCTTTACAAACATCTGTTCCCTCCACCCGTCACCCCCCGGAGGGCCACAAGACAACAGGAGAGCAGTGGATCAAATTTGGCGTGTTATTGCCCTGCTGTTAGTTAGATTAAATTAGATTGTATGAACCCAGTTTCAGGTAAAAAATGCACCTCTTATTACTTTAAACAGGTGAGGAGGCTTTACACAATGTACCTTTAATAACTTGTGAGCTTGGCTATGAGTCGGTGATATTCAGATAAAATTCAGCGAAGGCCAGTAAGATAAAAACTTAAAAGGTCCAGAACATCACAATAATATCTATGATTTAGTTTCATATGTATTGAAGTTGTTTAAACGTTTTTATGTCGTCAACAACCGACAAATCAATTAAAGAAAGTTCAATTGGACAATATTTTATTGTCAGCCTTCAAATTGAACTGGATGAATTTTAAATAATATGTACACACACATCGAATAATAAATCATTTTAGAATAAGGGCTGGATTAAAACAAATTAAATACATAACAGAAAGCCTTTAAAACATAAAGTACTTAAACTTTGAAAAATGCTCTATTGTCTCTTTACATCGTTGTTGGACAGATGTTATGTTTGGATTCTGATCATATTCATCTCTTTTTTTTATTTTGTGCGACTTCTTTTCGGATGCGAGTGGGTACGTCCGGTTAGAGGAGTTGTGCTTTGTCTCGTAGCGGCGCTTCACATCGCTGCTTTTAAAAATCCCCACGGTCTCTGAACGTGTGAGACGCTCTGGTCTTGAACACATGTCTATTCTTAGTTAAAGGCTCTGGTCTCGTCCACCACATTCCTCTTTTTGGAGAACGACAAATAAGTTTTGACCAACGTACTTCTTTGAATAATACACATATTATAGATGGCCGAACGAGAGCCTAAAGGCTGGAAAAGCTGCGCCGGTTAAAGTGGAAGCACTGCGTAAAAATTGAATTATTCTCAATTATCAATCGGTTGTAGATCAGAGGTCCGGGGGCCGCCGATTAGCGACCGATTAGCGATCCCTACTGCTGATCAATCAACGCTCCAAAATAGAGATGCAAGAGGAGGACATTTTGGAATTAAAAGTGTAAAGTACCTCAAAGTAAAAAAGGTACAACTTTGTGCCACTTTTTCTGAGCTAAAAGGTAAAAACAAAATCAGAAGAGGCAGCACCCTGAAGAAGGCAGATAGAGACCCCCACACTCAAATATTCACATTTACATCCGTCCTTTACAAACATCTGTTCCTTCCACCCGTCACCCGCCGGAGGGCGGAGCGTTGGGATGGGAGGGGAGGGGAGGGGCTACTTACAGGACGATCGGCGTGATGGTGAGGAACTTGCGCGACGCGGTGAACTGCACGCCGTAGTCCATCTGCTCCCAGTACGTCATGAGGCGGGCCTTGCCCTGGTCCGGGGTCTCGAAGGGCGTCCCCTTGACCGCGTGGAGGAGGAGGTACATGCACTGCAGCGAGAGACAGAAAGGAGAGAACATGTTGGAACACGTGATGTCGGCCTGGTGACGGATTCATCGAGTGTATTCTTGATTTAGAGACCCAGAAACAGCAGGTCAAGAAAGTCAAGAAAACTTAAAAACTGCATTTCTGCTAACTGACACAGAAGTCAATGGACAATTCAATATATTAGATAAAGAGGCCGAAATGTAAACGTGTCAGGAATCCTGTCACAGAGCCGCAATCGACATTCACCTTTCTGTCAGCCATGAACCCAATCTTTACTGAATGTAACTTAAAGATGCCTAACCCCAACTGTACCCTGTGTTATTGTGTCTAAATTTGGTTGAGTATTGAGTGAGAAAGCTGCAGCCAACGGCCGCTAAACAGGCTGGCTTTGGACTCCGACAGCCTCAGATTGTTATTCTAAGTGTCTGGAAAGAAGCAGACAGAGAAATGAAAACCTTCAGCCCGAGCCGGTCCGTTTCTTATCGTGTCATGTGGCTTTTTATGGGAAGACAACGGCGGTTGTAAGAGTTTGTTGTGTCGCTTGGCATCGTCTAAAATACTCTGGTTATACTCTGGTTATATATTCCGTGATATTATCAGACACTTATAATAACAATCTGAGCCTTGTCAGCGGCTTTTAGTGGAGGTACATTGACAGTGAATAATTGCCCCGAGCGATGACGTTCTTGCTCCATACGGAACCCATTTAAAAAACACCAGAGTTACCCTTTAATACTCGACGCTTCAGGGCCACACAGACAGTCTGAGCTGATCCGGACTGAGTCACACCTCGGCCCTTAAAATTAAATGACTAAGAGCGGTGATGCAGCACGTTCACTTCCTTTTCTTCTTAAACCTCAGCGCAGACATTTGTTACCCTCTGACTCATGTTGACTGCACAAACCCTCCCCCCCCCCCACACACACACACACACACACACACACACTGACCAGGTTGTGAATGAGGTTGGTGAGGGTCCAGACCGCGGAGACGCTGGCGAAGGGCACGCTGAGCAGGATGACGTGCAGGAGGCCGATGCCCAGGATGTAGGACAGCCACATGCCCCGGCTGTTCATCACCCGCGTGTTGGGGTTCACCTCGCTGTGCGCCGTGCCCACGTTCATGACGGCGGTTTGAACCTAAACATCCGCTGTAAGATAAACAGAAAGAAAACTATGTGAGTATTAAGAGACATGGCAACTACCTGGAGTGTGCTTTTAATTATACATACTTATTGTTTAGTTAGTCACTGTATATACTATATATCTACGCACATTTTATGTTCTTAAATGTCTTCTATGTAACTCTGCTTGCTGCTGCCACAACCAAATCCCCTTGGGGATGAATAAAGTATATCCTAAAGTATATAACCTAACTCAAGTCGTACAGTTAAAGTAATCTATTCATTGTGTAACAATAGCTTATATTATATACATAAATAAAAGTAGTATAATATTTCAGTAAAAATGACCCTTGATCGATTGAGATTGTCTTATATGATATCAAATTTTATTTTGACACATAAATAACAGTACACGACTGTACCAAACTTCAATTGTGTTATCAATACAACTTCTTTAACATGATTACTTGTAATAACATTGGTCATATGCGCTTTTAATTCAAACCCAAAGCAGCTGAATGAAGTTATAATTAATACAAATCGATGAGGAATTTCACGGGAAGCTGCCAGCCAACTAAGGCTAAATTAAGATACTAGTTCGCAATTAAACAAAATAAAGAATAACTGCATATTAGTCAGTATCTGCCTGCTCAACAACAACAAGTGTTGTGACAAGAGTAAACAATGTAGCGCTGCTCGTTCCACTGTCTTTTAAGTTGCCTAAAATGTAACTAATCCGTAACGTGGCTACAAAGAGCTACAAGTGGACTACCTAGCACTGCTGGAGGCACTGCAACACATCATTATATATACATATGTACACGCGCATATACACGTGTGTGTGTTCATTATAAGTGAGGAAATAAATCTTTATACTCACAAGCAGAGGAAAAAGATGGCTTCAACTCGGACCTGGTCCGTTATCACAGCGCGAGTCTCCCCGATGCCTTCAGCTGTGTGACCGGGACGAGCACCGGGAGAACCGGGGGACTCGAGGCTCCGGTGTTTCCATCAGGCTTCCGGTACCGTGCTGCTATATATGTGTATGTGTATGTGTGTGTGTGTGCGCGCTCGTGTCGACACATCCACTTTTCCCCCCTTGTCTTCCAGACAACAGCTGGTGACAACACAGCTCAGCTCGCGGTGTCACGTCACCGCTGCTCGTTTTCACGGCCCCAGCACGCAGAGAGAGTGGACGCTTCACATCCGGCCCCGTGATTGGTTGCAGCGTATCACGTGGCCGCGGATGGCCAATCGGAGTTTAGTGCGTTTTTAAAGAACGTGAAGCGCGCGTGGAGCCCCCCCTCACCCCCACCCCTACGCTATGCCGACGTCACAGCGGAGGCGGGGTCAGAGGAAACGGACTTGATTGACACTTTGTTAACGGCAAAATTCAATTAAATCTTTAACATTATAAAGAATCTGTGACATTAAATATCTTTTTCAAAGATAAGAAAAACATTTTTACTTTGTTTTTAATTATTTTGGTTTTCTTATCTATATGATTTTTTTAAAGAATGAAGGAAAGTATATAGAAATATATCAAATAATATAAAATATATATCAAATAATATAATATATTCTTTTTTAAGAATGAAGGAAAGTATATATATATATATATATATATATATATATATAAGTAAATATATCAAATATAAATATATATATATATCAAATATAAATATATCAAATATAGATCAAATATATATATATATATATATATATTTATAAATAATACATATAAATAATATATATAAATATATTTAGTAAGTATATATATATATACACAATATATATACAATAAATAATATATATATAAATATATTTATATATAAAGCGAAAGAAGCTTAAAACAAATATATTTAGAAGTTCTATGATTATGATCCAATGAGTTTTCTCTTACTTTTACAGCAAACATATACAATATTATGCAGTGCAAGCAATTTACCTTGTGCATTCTTGCGATGTATTATATGAAAAGGGCAAGCCAAAGAGCACACTGCCATGCTAGCAGCTCTGAAGCTGTACATTAAATGTTATATCTAAATGTTCACGTGAACACAATGCTAACACAGTGAAGTTCAGCATTTAACACAAAGTACAGCTGAAGCTTATAGGTATGCAAAGCCAATAGGTTTGTAAGTATTTGGTCATCAACAAAAGCATATATTTATATAGTAATTTATGTTTCCTAAAACAGCCGTTGGCTCCGACGTCCCTGAAGTACCAGCGTACCCAAGTAAAGAGGAGCCCTCATGGCTCCAAAATCAAAGATCAACAGTGTCACGTTCTCGAGCCCTAATCCTAATTTAGGCGCTCGGTAGCCCGAGGCCAATGGGGTCAACTGTGCTCTACTGGCATGTGATGTTACACGACACCCACTGTTTCTAAGGGTGCCCCTGTGGTGAGTGGCATGAAGCAGGTTCGGCCGGTACTGTGCGCTCGTGGCCTCGGGCGCTAACAGCTCTGTCAGCCGTGTAAACCTAGAGCTCTGTTCATACGCCAGCTATGGATGACAGAGCTGTGAGATCATCATCCCTAGCACTGGAACAATGGCCGAGTACGTGACATTGATAAAACTCTGACGCCTCCAGATGTCACATCAACAAGACGTCATAATGCAAGGTAAAAAAAAAAAAGGGACAGTTATCTTTTTTTTAGGACAAATACCGTCTTCACACGTATCTAGAAAGATACCAGGTGTGTCTACCGCTGTTGTTGTGTGATGGAATGTCTAAACACCAATGGGCTGCAAAGCATCCAAAAAAACACTTAATTCAAATCAAGTAAAACAAGCGGCAACAAGTCGTAGTTGAAAAATTGAAAAACAGACAATTGAAAAAATAAGCAGTCTGAATTGTTTGTTTTATATCAGTTGCTTAATTACTTAACAGCGTTTCTTTTATGCTTTAATTCTTTAATTCACACTCACCGAGCAGGAACACGTTTGGCTTCCGTGGACGATGATCAAATAAAACCCTTAAAGTCTCTTCGTGGTATCCGTTTTCTCCCCGCCACATATTTATTTAATAGATGTTCAGATTCGCTCCTCTGTCGACCGGCTCGGCCTTTCAGACGTAACGTGATTCGGATGATGGGACTCACTGCCAGTGAAGAAAGCTTTTAGTGACGGGTGCATTTCATGTTGAACTCTGTTCTGGCAAAGAAAGAAGAAGAAAAAACATTCTTTGCTAGTGACGTATAAAGAATTTACACAAAGGCGTTTCTTATCATTCACAAACCCGTATTTAATTATTATTAATTACAACTTTAATGCTGTAAAGAACATGCATTTATGTTGGAGATGCTTAATCTATACGTTTAGTTTTAATTGATGAACTTGCATGTTTCTGGTTGTGACCTTATTTTACTGAATGCTTCTTTATAACCAGCATTAAATGTCTTAAAATAAGATATTCCTTTATTAGTCCCGCAGTGGGGAAATTGCAGGATTACAGCAGCAGACAAAAGAGTCATAAAAACAGTAAAGAATCGACAATAGCAATAATATATATACAGACAGAATAAAATGTATTTATCTTGCACCAGTTGAAGTGATTTAAGTGTTTTTGGTTGTAGCTCACGGTTTAGTAGAGATTTAAATTTGCGTTGTCTTTATAAGTGATGGACAGAAATGATACATATTTACTTTTGGGCACATGCAGCCTGGATCAGTCATAATGACAGACGTCTTGATAGTTAATATTTGGAGGAACATTGTCAGCTGTTAATTCTTTGTTGTAGTCGAGAAAGCAAAATATAGAGTGACGCTCTCGGCTGCAGAATTTAATGTTTTAAGATTTCAGCGATGTGTGTGTGTGTGTGGAAAGTTACTTTAATTTAACAATATTACACAATAGTAATGCAGAGCGCACAACATTCACTGTTTTATAGACGTAGAAGCTTCACAATCTGCTCCTTTTTTAAGATTTTCTTGCTTTTTCTTCTGGCTTGATCTCAACTAAGCGTCAAAGAGATCAAATCAAATGAAGTGCACTCTGCATTGATCTACGTGTGCGGACAGCTTCAACCTTTTGGATTCTGCTAAATTATGACGGACGTTTGTCTCAAGCGATGACATTCTGTTGACTGATGGAGAACATTAAACAAACATCTTGTGAGTTGCGGCTCGAGTCGTCACGCCACATTGCTTACGAGGCATTTCAGACATGGACCTGCTCTCCAGCTTCTGACCAGCAGGGGGCAGTGCCTCCACACTTTGAACTGTAACAGCAGTCGAGCAGCATGAAGTCTAGTCCGGATTAAAAGGTCAAATATTCCAGCGATGCTCATCCTATCTGTGTTTCTACTTGTACATTAGTAAGCATCTACGTTGCTTACTGTGAAGTCGATGTTTATGAAGTGACGCGTGTCTTTTCATATAAAGAATAACGATAATTCACCAACCAAAGTGAATGCTTCTGTCCTGATGTGTGCACAACCAGCTCAATGACAACATATTTAACATTTATCTCATCTTACAAGTTCAAATGTGCAGAACTTCACGATCCTTTTGGAGGCTGCAGTTTGTGGTGCCGTTACTAAACACCGTCTGAGAGGTATTTCTATTATTTTGTCCATCCCATTCAGGTCAATAAGACCTTAAAAAGGATTAGACGAAGCGACATCCGACTCCAGTCGCAATCATATCATATTTAGCATTTATTGTACTTTTCACTCACATTAACTGCTGTAATTTACTGTAAATTCCAGCACAATCGATGAATTCACATGCAGTGAAGCCAAAGAGGGGATCTGTTCAAATTCAACTAAGCTTATGAATATTATTGAGTATATATGTGTAAATCTAAAAAGGGAAAGGCATCTGATTTCCCCTGTTATTGATCAGTCTAGAGACACATATCTTTTCCAAACATCTTTTAGGATAATCATTTTTAAAAAGAGGGTCCCCAGAAAATAAGTTTGGGAAACACCGCTCGAGAGAATATTACTCGCTAATACAGAAATACTTATTAATGAGCCCGGCGTTGGGTCTTGAGGGTCTTGTGGGTCTTGAGGGGCCCGTGGAGGAGCGGGATGCGAGCCGGGGCCGCGCGGTGGACTTGTGACCCAGGCAGACTTGGATCACAGCCCCGCTGGAAAAGGCTGACGCAGGGAGTCCATTATTGCCCCCGGAGGAAGCTGAGGATTAGAACACCAAAGAATTTCAATAAAAGAAGTGTCTGTTTGGGGGACGGGGAGGGGCAGGAGGACGGTGGTGGTGGTTTTGGGTTTTGGGGGGGGGGGGGTTCCCCTCATTGTCCCAACAGTGATTGAGAGCAAGAGGAGGGGAGTGGGCCGGCATTGTGTTCGCAGCTCCTCTGAAGAAGCTGGTTATTAGGGGGGATGGCTAAGGAGGGCTGAGGGACGGGGAGGCTGTTGACTCTTCATCTTGTGTGAACAAAGTCTCCGGCGCATAGCCCTCCTCTGTCCTGGACTTCCCTTGTTTACGAGTGCCATGAATTCTGTCCCCCCCCCTCCTTCACCCACCGACTCCAACCTGCGCCGCCGCACATTGTGGGGCTTAAGTGCCCTTTAATTAGGCCGCCTCAGTGTCCGGCTGAAGGCCGCCGAGGGGTTTTTAGGCTCTCTCCCCTGTGGGACCTCGCCGAGCGGCTCACACAGCTTCCCTCACACAGCCGAGGGATGAAGTGTTTGCCGCTCTAATGAAAAAAAAAAAAAAAGGTTTATTTGGGGGTGGGGGGTGAGAGAAGAGCCCTTGTCGTCTTTGTCCCCCGTCTTAAAAAGTCCTGACAAAGGCGGTGATATTATCCCCGACACTCTCCCATTTCCAGGACGCATTAGCGAGGTGAGGCGGCGGGCCTCTCGGGACTCCCAAACTTCCCAAATCTGCTCTTTCGCACTTTGGCGAGGAGCGTGAATTCAGATAAATTCAGCCAGACGCATGCACAGCTTTGTCATTGTGATGGAGGACATGTATTTAACGTGATCATAACAAGCAAAATAAAGAATAAATCACAGGATCCAAAAGCATAAAAAAGGAGGCAGGCGGGCACAGAGCCACTGGGAATTTGCCTGAACTGCTCCGGCAAAATGAGTAATTCCTGGACGCTCCTTTGTCTGAAGAGCTTACGGTGCGAGGGCTTCTGAAAAGAAAGGAGGAGGCAAAGGGAAGGATATAAACACGGGAGCAAGTGAAATGAAGTGAAAGGTGGAAGGAATGAGAGACATGAGAGGGATGAAAAGAAGCAGGGCGGGCGGGATTGGGCGTGTTCAGGAACTTTTTTCGCTACAGCCCAGTGTGTGTAGATACCCTCCTAATCCTGGTTTTATTGGCTGCCTGTGTCCAGCCATGCTGGTCGGATTGAGTGGGGAGGGTTGAGAGGTGGAGGAGGGGAGGGGAGGGGGTGCGAACACATGTCCTTCCTTTGTGGTAATGCTCTGATTAGGCCTGAGAAGGAGCCGGACCTGGTTACGGCCTTTCTCAGGTCACCGTAGAAACCGGCCCGGTAGGGGACCCCTGTGTGATTGTGTGTGCGTGTGTGTGTGTGTGTGTGTGTGTGTGTGTGTGTGTGGACCCCCCCCCACACACACACACACACACACACTCCCTCCCCTGTGCCGAGGCCTGCCTTTTTGCACCACAAGTGTCGTCGTCGACTCGTTTCAAGATCGGCCTCCAAAGTTCTCAACCTTAAAAAATTTAAATTAGAATAAATCGCCGTCGCCTTTTTCGTGTCACACTTGCGGCCTCGACCTGGGAAGACGTGGTTTTCAAGGACCGATTCCTTTTCGCCTGCACTCGTGAATTAAAGACCACCGTCGTGTCGCCGAGCTCGGCACATTTCTGGCGACGCACGGCAATGTCGGTGATGGAAAACAGACCCGCGCTCCCGACACACTCGACTCCAGGCTGCTGAAAAGCCATCTTTGTTTTTGTTTGGTATAATGAAGAAGACTCCCCACCACGACCGGCGGGAGGGCGCGAGTAACATTTCACAAAGATATCCATCAATTATTGTCACATTTACGGGCTCGGAGGAACCCCTCCCCCCCGCTCCTCTTTCTCCTTCCTCTCAAACAGGGCGGTAGGTCGAGTGTCGCTCAGTCGTTGCCTGTTTCCCCATCTTCTTTGTGGAGGAGGAATAAAACACAGAAGGGGCGGGCGCTCCGCGAGTGACCTCCAGACTGTGGTCGCCGCACTCTCGCCCCGCAGTGGGCAACGGGGTCTCCTCTGCAGAGAGCCGCTCCCAGCCCCTGCTGAGCGACCTTCCAGACCCCTCACACACACACACACACACACACACACACACACACACACACACACACACACACACACACACACACACACACACACACACACACACACACACACACACACAATTAAGAGCGGCAGTTAGCTCTAAAAGATGTGGGAAAATGAAAAAAGAAAGAAACGTAATTTTATTTTCATTTTAACACCTTAATATCGGTATTATAGTTGATTGTTTTTCATCAGTAATGTGAACTACATTTTATCATTTTACTGTAAGGCTGCCTTTAAAGTCAGGAAACAGAATTATAATAAAAGCATCAATAATATAAGCATCATCAAAATAGTTTTTTGTGCTATTTGACTTGATGAGAAACTTTGTGAAAGTTATTTGACTCTAATCTACGACTTAAACAAACATCAAGTGTCTGTAATTGTGTTTCGGTCCCGAAAGTCATTTCCATTCTGTTTTCTTTAGTTTTTTTGTTGCTACAATATCAAATCAGGATGAAATCAGTAAAACTTGTTATGAGCGTTCTCACTTGGAAACAGATCTCCTAAAGGCCGTCTTCCACATGGCAGCACACTCTGAATATATCAGGTCGTCCATCATCGGCTTTAAATATGTTTCCAATGTGTTCAGTGAGGAGTCAAATTTAGAAAATGAAAATGTTAAATAAATAAAAAAGGCCTTCAACCCTCGTTTACGGAAGAATAATGTATAAAAAACACACATTTGTGCTCATTTAACATCACAAACGAGACAACAATCTACAACTTCAGAGCATCGTTTTTCTAGTTCTGTGAAGTTCGAAGCCCTTCACTGGTTTCAGAAGCGTCTGCTGCACTGGTCCCACCGGCGGCCGCTTTTTTCCCCCCGAGCGCCTGATAACAAACCTAGAAAACAAGATGGCTATCACAACCGGCGGCATCTGTTTGATCTCCGGCCGGGTATCTCGTTTGCATTCGTCCTGATCAGTTTCCCCGAGTGTGTGAGAATCAAACGCGCTGCTTACTTCAGGCTAAGTCCATCACAAGTGTCCCACCCTCCTCCTCCTCCTCCTCCTCCTCCTCCTCCTCTCTCTCTCTCTCTCTCTCTCGCTCTCCGTCTCCCCCCATCAGAATGACAATAGTGTAAAAATGTGTCGCCTCTGGGCCGCCGAGGCGACACAAGCCTGCGTGCCCGGCCGCCGCTGCCGCGCTTTATGGCTTTATTGTGTCGCCTTTTATGTCCCGCTTCCCCTGTTGGGGTGGGCGGGAACGACAATTTAGAAAATTCACTGTATCTACACGTGTGTGTGTGCAGTAATCACGTATATCCGGATCAATTAGTCAGGGCACAACCCCTAAAAAATCAATGTGTCTACATGTACGTCAGCCAAACACCCCCCCTCCCCGAGTCTTCTGAAGCCGGCTTTCATCCCTTCCTCCCTAAACCCGGGACTTTTCCTTTTTTTCCCCCTTCTTCTTCTTCTTCTTCTTCTTCAATGATCACACATGAAACAAGTTGAGTAACAACTCTACCTTTTCTTCGCGTGTCCCTCCCCATACCTCCCTCTCTCATTTCCCTCCCTCCCCTCTTTTCACTCTTTCCTTTCTTTTCCACATTACCAGGGGGTGGCGTGTGATTGACAGATGGGAACGAATAATATATATATTTTTTTCTTCGTAACCTAAGGCCATCTTCTGTGATTGGCTTGCCAGCTGACATCTCCAAAACCTCACCCATCCTCCTCCTCCTCCTCCTCCTCCTTGCATCCCCCCCTTTAATATTGGGCCTGTGGATGAGGCATCCTGAGGGAGAAAAAAGTAGAGAGAGAGAGAGAGCGAGAGAGAGAGAGAGAGAGAGAGAGAGAGAGAGAGAGAGAAAAAGATATCTACCTTAGGGAAGAACCTCAGAGAGAGGGAGGGAAGGAGAGGACGGGTAGGAGCGTGTGTGCATGTGTGCGAGAGACACTTATTCTCTTAACTACTAGGAGACAGACACACTTTTCCTGGCCCGACTCAAAGAAGGGGGGAAAACAGGAGGAAGAATCTTTTTTTTTTCTTCTCCTCTTCTCTCAATATCGTCTTAATCTCCCCCCCTCATTCAACAATCAAGCTGCCCTGAAGCGTCTCTTCTTGGAAACTCTTCTTCACTGCCTGCTTGGAAGTTATATGTATTGATCCGTGTTTTTTTTTTTTTCCCTCACCTCCTCACACACACACACACACACACACACACTCACACTCACACTCACACACTCACACACTCACACTCACACACTCACACTCACACACTCACACTCACACTCACACCACAAGGCTTACCTCATGGATTTGTATCTGATTGGATATTGGATGTGTGTGTGGCTGTCCAGCTCGCGGGTGCTTGGAGGCTATCCCATCTGGTGGTGAGTACAAATCCACAGTTTCAGCATCAGACCCTGTACAGAGAGGGAGAGAGAGTTTTTTTTAATTTATTTATTGGGTCAAATTATCATTTCTGAGAGGGCAGAGTTCTGCACTTTCAGTTGACTGCGTGGAAAAAATGTTCTCCGGCCCAGTCCAAAGAATCTTAACCTCAAATACTAGCGTAACGGAAAAGGCTCGGCGCTCTTTTCCCCTCCTCACACACTCTCGGGTCCATTTATCATATCGGCCGGCGCATGTTGTGATGCGAAGAGGTTTCAGTTTGGGAAACCACAGAATGAGTAAAAAATATGGTTTATTTCCCTTTTTTTTTATTTAAAAATAAAGGGTTTCCATGTTGATACGACTCGTCAGACAGCGGCGCGTCACAACAGTGTAGGTGAGTGAGATCGGTCATTATTTGGGGGGGAAGTCGCGGGTATATCGCTTAAAAAAAAATGGACGATGACACCGCCGATGCAGCTCAGCAGAACTCAACAAAGCCTTAAAAGAAGCTCCTGCTTCGACACCGTAATCAGTTTCTTTCTTGAAGTGCGACCATGTAATTTTAGGGGTGCCTCAGGGAGGCAACCATCATGACTTATACAGATCAGCGTCATTTTGTTTGCTATTGTGCGTCACCGCTTCTACATTCGAGGCCCCGCCGCCGGCTCCCAAAAAAAACATGCCTGTGAATCTGAATCCAAATTGTTTTGGGCTTTTTATTTCTTTTTTTGGGGGGTAGATGTATGACATGCTTTCCCACCGACAAACTTGTGCACAACTATAATTTTTTGTATTGCAAATTTGCGGTGTGCCACAGGGTATCAGCTGCTATTAAAATAATCAGTTTTTTTTCTCTTTTCTTAAAGAGTTAAGCATATCATTTTGCTTTGTCAATCCTACCACAATCCCCCCCTTCCTCTACGGATTTGTCAGGAGACAATATGTTCAAACCCTGCAGGGTTCTTTTTTATTCTTTGTTAAATTATCCCAGATCGCTTTTGGCACCGGCAACTGAAATTTAGAGGTTTATCTCATTACAAATTCAGCTACATGCAGCTGACCTCATAGCTCCTGGTCTCCTTTTGTAACATAAAGCTTCTATTTTGGAGATATTCTTCTTCTTTTTTTTCGCGTAGGCGTATGACAAAGCTCTTTTGGCTCGCGACACAATACTTGTCAGAGCTACTGCACTTTTAGTAGCCCGACTAGCATGTGGTCCCACCGTGGCGCTGTCCAAACCACGAGCATCTTCTGGTTTCGTTTACCGAGCAGCCAGCTGCCAAGCGCCCGGGCCACAGGGCTGAAGTGTTAATGGCAGAGAGGACTTTACACCCACTGCTGGCTTCAGCCAGACCCATCAGACAAGGGCGACAAAAGAGCCTGGGATTCTCTCTCTGTGTGTGTGTGTGTGTGTGTGTGTGTGTGTGTGTGTGTGTGTGTGTGTGTGTGTGTGTGTGTGTGTGTGTGTGTATTACCTGCAGCTGTTCTGTTCAAGGAGCTTACATGACACCGGTATAATGTTCGAACCCCAACAATGCGCACCGACCTTTGATTTTCGGGTAGCGCATTTGGGGGGAGATGAAAAGCGGAGCCGTGTCTCCAGGTGACTCGGGGCAGGTGCTGAGGAATGGGTGTCAAACCACCGCGCTGTCAGTGGCGTCACCCCGGGGTGTCGAACACGTCCCAAAAAAAAAAAAAAAGGCAGACAAAATGAGGTGCTGCGTCAAAACAAGGAGGGTGCAGAGTTTCAGCGAGGGCCCCCTAGGGGGGTGTGGGGGGCTCCTCTCGTCTTCTGACTTCGGCCATAAATCCTGCAGCCAAAAGGTGGGACGGGCTGCAGGGGAAGAGCCGCTCTCGACCGCTTTGTGCCTGGCAGCCCCGCTTTTACAAGACGGGGTGTTGAAAAACTAAACGGGGCATAAATAACTCCGGCGATATGCACATGTGCGCGGACGAAGATGAGGTGCAAGCGGAGAGACATAGCAAAGTAATGAGGTGGGTTTGGAGAGAGAAGACGGAGCGCTGAATTGCCCTTTTGTTTTGTTTTTTGGGGGGGTGGGTGGAAATGCAAGAATGTCAGGCGGGGAAACAGCAATTTTGCACAACATGGGCAAAAACAAAGTTTGAAAGAATTTGTGACGGCTTAAGGCTTTCGCTGCGACGCCGCGGGTCCCACGGTGCCTCCGTCCAATTATCTGCCAACGGCGAGCATGAAAAAATATCTGTTGTTGGACTTATTGCCGTGCCTTTTCACCGCGTAACCTGCGTTTAAATAATCGAAGAATAGCCAAGAACCTGACGCCGCGGGGCGATGACATCACGACCTTATCAGACACGGAGGTCGTGGTATTCGGAGCGGTTGTTTGCTTTGCTCTGTAAACAGCGGGCGGCCGTAAGTGAATGATGACAGTCGCTTTCAGCGAGGAATTAGCGACGATGAATTCGCTCCAACGCGAGCCATCGAGCGCCGGCGGCGATTAGCGGTTTAACGCTGGCATATCACGCCGCACGGCCACGAGACGGCTCAAATTCAATAAGTGTTATTCTCCTGCTCCTCTGTTACGTCTGCACAAGGAGGCAGAGACGCTGTACACAATTTCAAAAGGAGGAATTCTCATATTGACTTAACTTTTCCGCTCAGATGTTTTTAATGCTTGAGATTACTTAACTGCTGTGGATGTGAAAGAGGGAACCGAGACGGAGAAGGAAAGGACGCTGTTGCACGGCAAAGTGATCGATGCAGTCCTGATCGATCAATCTTTCGTTGAATTAGTTCACTTCCGCTCAGGTGAGACAAAAGCAAACGCAGATTTGGGTTATAAGGAACAAAAAAACTTCATTTAACCGAGCAGAGTAACACTTGTAGAGGTATTATACATATAAATACTCATTGAATGTTCAGTCGTTCACATTCAACGTCCTTTAATTCAAATTTGGCGCATGCTTAATCCCTAAATACGGCTTCCTGACTAATATTGTGTTCTGCCGTTTTGAAGGACTACTTGTGGGGTTTTTTGGGAACCAATAAAAATCAGCAGTGCACCTCTGGAAGCCGTCTAGGTTTCCCCAAACTGCCCAGTCTCCACACATACTTTCCCAGTTCAACCTGAGCAGCTTAAATGGGGCTCTAGTCCATCTCTGGGTCTCAGGAATGTCATTATCTGACTGTGACCCCCTCCCCTCCAATCTCCAATTCAATCTCCAACCCCAAAAACCCCGACCGTTGGCAAAAGGGATCACTTAAATGATTCTTACTGTGGGGAAAATCCTCCGTCCGCCCGCCTTGTGTGAAAAGATCAAGGATGTTCGGCTATTATTCTCAGCAAGGTGGAGAAAAGAGCAGAAGAAGAATGTCATTCACATGAAACTTTAGGGTTATGAATGGCCGAGGGCCGCCGTAGAGGGGCCAATTTTTGGGGCTCGAGCCAAAAGAGAAGTGTCTCCACAGAAAGTGACACGGAGGGAGTAAACTCTTCTTTTTTCTTAAACACGTGTGATTACGTAACGTAACGCTTCTCCGTGAACTGTCTCGTGACTCGGATGCATTTTAATATGCAGATCTGATTTTAAATGCCCCCAAAAAATGCCGATGAGCTCGTGCGCTGACTCACAGGACAAACGCACGGCGCTGCAGTCGTTACCGCTACAGGCGGAGGGGTTCAAAGGAGAAGAGCGGTATTTCAAAGCGGCGAGAGCGAGTTTCTAATCTTCAAACGCTATCAAAGGACAGTGAGCTCTTGTAGGAAATGACAAAGTCCCCCCGGTGCACAGCTATTAGCTGCACTAAAACACAGGCCGGGGCAGTTCCTCAAAGGGAAAACGGCAACGGCCCCCCGAGGGCAAAGAGATCGCTGGGGGACACGTGTGAAGACACACACGCACACGCACACGCACACACACACACACACACACACACACACACACACCTGGCTGGATCTCACCTGCATGGCTGGATCTCACCTGCATGGCTTGTTCCAGTCTCTGATACGCGGGGGTCGGTGTTGCTCGCACCTGTACGGCCGGTTTTCAGCCAAAAGCCCCCGGGGTCACTGACCGGGTCGACCAGGCAGCCAATCAGGAGGCAGCGAGGACGGGAAAAAATATTTTTTTTGGGGAGAAAGGTGTCATTCAAAACTTCCTCTCCATACATAACAATGATTGCATGATTGTTGACCAAATCTTTGCATTGATTTTGGAAGACAACATATTGATTATTGCTCTTTAAATAAACAGAACACAGCTTTCACCCCCCGCTACTTTCCTGCTAATCAAAATAAAATAAGACTTTTAAAGTTGTTTTTTTGGTGCAACAAGTAACATACAGTATATTAATACTCCTCCACACTGGACTCCAGCCGCGACATTAAGAAAAGTTGCGCGCAAAAAAATCTTGATCGCCCCCTGGTGGCTGGCTGTTCGTTTAGGAAGCGCTTGATTTGATACGCTGCAGAGTTTACTAATCGCGACATAAATATCACAGACAAACATGTTAATTTGATTGTGGGAAGATTGTTTAATTGTGCAACCCAATAGGGGTACATATCTTTTTCTTTTTCAATACTAGTGAGGTACTGATACCAAATTGATACTAGCAGCCGTACAAGAAAGTTCCCTAAATAAAATATATATATATATATATATATATATATATATATATATATATATATATATATATATATATATTTTTTTTTTTTTTTTTTTTTTTTGTCTAAATCATAAATAATCAGGTCAAATAATACATTAGCCAGATTGCAAACCTGCCCAAATGTTCGATGCCACCTTTAAAGTTCGGTATATTTCAGCAAAAAAGTGTTGATGCCAGTTGACCCAGAGGGGAAAAGGAGACAATAACCTGATGACACTTGTTTTCTTTAAGACGGGACGAGTGAATCGTATCTGCAGACCGAGTTCAACCCCCGACAATCGCACCACAGCTTCTTTCTCTCTTCCCCCTCTCCAAATTACCCAACCACGCAAACGTCAACGTCAATTAGGTGTTTTAACTACCGTGTTTAATAAAAAAAATTGCCACCGAGACATTCCAGACATACAACGGGAGATTCAAGAGAGTTATGATTTGCATACGACGCACTAACCGCCGACAATCTGAGCAGCAGTGCCAACAAGCTGAACCCTGATGAGCGGTGACAGGGAACAATGCACTGTTTGAGTTGTGGTTCACACACACACACACACACACACACACACACCCAAAGACTTTCATTCAAACAGTCAAACAGGCTCTGTCCCTTCAAAGACTAGCGGATCAGCCTCTGTTGTGTCCACCTTAGAGCTCTCAGTCCGTGCATTTGTCAGCTTCTGCTGCTCTCGGTTGTTTTTTATTCTGACGCGCAGGTTCACAAGTTTACACCCTGTTCAGTTTCTTCTCCGTCTGCATACTTGTGACTGCAGGGGCTCCTTGTCCCAACTCCACTCTGTGTGCAGCAGTCTGCAGAGAGAGAGAGAAGGGGGAGGTAGAAAGAAAGAAAGAAAGAAACAGGTTGGAACATTTTTTCCGGGGGTCCTGTCATCTTTTTATCTGATCAGCCAGGAGCTGTCGGACTACAAATCAAAAGTGTGCCAAAGCAAAAAAAAATGGAAGACAACACAACGCAGAAGGGAGCTTTTTGCATTCCAGCCTCCACCAGGAAAAGTCCCATCCTCGGGCGAAGCCGGCAACTTTCCTTGGCCCACTTACTCTCTTCCGAGTGTCTCTTTGTCTCCCCGCGGACTCTGCTGTGGGATTCATAAATTAGATTCTGACGGCAATGTTCTCTGCCAGGGGCCTCCTCGCAAATCTGACAAGTTGCGCTGCGGCGTCAACATATATATGGAGGTAAATTAGAGGTAGATTGGAGTTTAATGCAAACAATATTCTCGCAGTCTGTTTGGCTCTTCTTCTTTCTTTCTTTTTTCAACTCACAGACGATGTGACAGAATGCACTCAGGACGCAGCGCTTCAGGCACAAACTCGGCATACGAGAACTTTATTAATTTCTCTTTAATGGAATAAGTTAACTTGTTCAGACGGCGCCGAGAGCGACTGGCGCACGTCGGCGATGACGGCAAACATACATCGGAATGCGATAGCGTTACTGAAACGGAGACATTGGGTTTATACGACAACACGTTGACACGATTTAAAGACAGAAAACTCTTTGTTTTTCTCATTGCGTCTGGACGAATATACCTGGATTCAGACTCGCTCCATCTTAGGCACTTGAAGCCTTCCCCACCACCTCCCAAAAGTCTCCCAGTCTGCTCTGATTGGTCCGATTCTTACGCAACGCCGCCTTCATGGCATCCCTGCAGCCGGGGACGAGCACAGTTTCTGAATTTGACCTTCGCATTAATTAATATAGCACCTAAACCTCAAAGAAAAGACACAGAATTCCTAGTTTCTACAACATAAGACTGAATCAATTCAAAATCCATATTGAATCTATTGAGCTGTCAAATAAATACAACATAACATATAATAAAGTTCAAGAACTCAGCTAAATGTTTTGTATAAAAGAGAGATGTAAAAGTTGATGATTCATTCATTGCAGCATCAGAGTTGAACAAAATGTTTGCACACAAAGTCGTATTGAATACATCATCAGATCCAAGTCTGCTCTTGACCTGAGAGTAACAGCCTGGAGAGTGTTCCATTCAATTATATAATTACGTGTCGTCAGTATTTTAGCATGTCGGTATTAGCAATTAACATTTTTTTTGCCCAGAATGAGCAACGCAAACAAAGGCATCCCGCCTCTTGCCAGTATGCCGCTAAGTGATGACCTGGTTGGAACGTACAAGTAGCAACACAGCCGTGCGGTTCGCTCTGCCTTCACACACGCATGCAGGTTTCCATGAGTCCTCCAACAGCGCCTGAGGAATAATGCATGGAGGGATGGATTGTGACAGGCTCTCTGATCCCGCGCTCTTCCTCATACTTTGGTCGCCACTTCAACGATCCAATTTGTTCTGAGCTACGAGCCACTAAAAGCTTCAGTCAAAACAACATGAGTCTGAAAATGTGCTTCAAATGTTCTTTACCAGCTGAAACCAGTACTGGAAACAGACGAGCGGACTCTACTTGAGTCCAGTTAGAAGATAATCATACTTTACAATATTTTCTTTTCCTTCTACTGCCATAGGATATATTGGTCTTTTCATTCCACTACATTTATTTAACAGCTATATTTACTTTGCAAGTTAAGATTTAACACACAAAAGTAAGGTAATATATTTATTGCTATTGTAAAAACATACAACGAAATTAAGTTGGCGACTCATCAGTCAGTACAGCAGTAACAGGTAAAAACATGTACAAGAACATTAAGACAGGACATTCTAATTTAAAACAAGAGATTTAAAAATAAATAAAACATAAAACACAGGCATCAATGGCATGCAAAAGCTTATACAATGTGTATTTTATCTTAATTACATTATCCAACAGTACGTTATTAGCTTCACCGCACCCAGCTTTAACATGAAAATGCTGCATATATGTTCATCTATTTTTAATAACAATCACCAATTCTGCCTCTATGGGTATGTATACTAGTGAAGTACAATAAGTACATTATGTTAAGTACTTTAAAATCTTAAATGCATGACTTGTAATTAAATATTTCAACTTCTTGCTGACATACTTGTACTTAAGCAAAAGAGCTGAATCGAATTTAACGTAACTTGCGTAATATACGTAACTTACGTAACATTTACTGTCACCTTACGTTAGTAACCCGGGTGCGCGAGCGCATAGAGGAGTTAAGACAATAATATAAAACAAAGTTTTTACTTGCGATAAAAAAGTACTTCACGACATGAAGAATGCGGGATGATTAAAAGGTATGTTAGACATTATTCAATCGGACTGTCATGTCGCATTAATTATCTTTTAAGATAAAACGTGATATTTAAAAACACACAGCTAACGTTTAATGCTAGCTAACGTTAACTCTTTTTCCGTCTTTCTTGAGGCTACATACAAAAGATTGAAGTCATATGTTGATAAAAAAAAACGTTTCAGGAACTCTTACCAGTGTTTTGAAGACGTGTGCAGATTCCTCAAAGACTCTTATGACGTTATCTAATTAAAATTAAAATCTATAAGAGAACCGGTTATCCACAAAACGACCAAAGATGGAAACCGGAAGTGACGTCTGACCTCTTTCTTTTTGTCCAATTGAAGCGAAAGGTTAATAATTATTGTATTATATGACAATATTAAATTATAGTAAATAGCATTAACATGATAGATAATTGTTCCTAGCAATATAAATGTATAATTTTGGAGGAGAGTAAAGGCTTAGCAGTGTGACTTAAAAAAACACAATATGAGATGTGCAACATCTCAACTTTTATGACGATAAAATGCATTAATTTATTAAATAAAGTGATAACCTGTTTTGACCGTCAAGATGTTCGAGTGTGTGTTATGCTTGTGCAATGTACAGTACTCAAAATGTATGACACCAAAGTAAAGCCCGGGACTCAAAACAGAATAATAAAATAGGGATAATAGAATAAAAGAACTTTATTCTCCTTACTTAATGGACAGCAACTCTGACGAGGTATATTGTGGATTACATGATCGTAGAATCTGATCGCAATGACTTTGATAAATGAGGCACCCGGCATCCTCCTGGATATTTGTACCCTGGTCCTGAACTTCAAACTGTTTCTGTGGGCCGTGTCGGGCCAAAGGGAGTCAGTTCAGGTGTCATGTTCTGCTCAACAGGTTCAGAGGGTCACCTGGTACATTTTGTGCCTCTGGACATAGGAGGCTGTCACACAAAGAAAAAAAAGCCCATCTGTGCACAGACATGCGCTACACAGCGACCCCTGTAATGCAGTCAGACCTCCCACAATAACAGCTGCAACACGTTTCTGACAGGACAAGATTCCTTTCTCACGGGCCAAAAAAATTAAAAACACTGCAGGATGCTGCCGCCTCACTTCTCCGACGCTGCTGCAGATTGTAGAGGTGATTTTATTGCACTGGGAGTGGTTGAGTCAGAAGTTTGTTTTGTGTGTTGACAGCGTTACAGTCTTGATTGTGTGAGTTTCAGCGAGGTGTGTGGTGGCATCCCTTTTGTTTCCTCTGCTCCGTTTCTGTGGTTTCCAGCGGCCCGTCATATTTTCACATCAGCTCAGTCTAGAAAAATGGAGAAAAACCCCCAACCGAGCCGCAAACACTCCATCCACCCACCCACCCGCCCGCCCCCCCCCAGGCCAGTAGAGGCCCCATAAGGACTTGCCTGGGCACGCACCTGCCAAGCCCTGCCGCTCCGCTGCTGCTCTGCTGCTCGTCTCATCCCCTGCAGCAGATTCCCCCGGCATTCTGCCTCTGCGGAGGTCTCCGCGTCTGCTGCTCCCTCGCTCGGTTGAGACACGTTGCTCGTGCTTCCCAGAAGTGAGGCGAAGCAGGCAGGATCAGCGTGGCTCACATGTGGCCTGCTTGCATGCGTCTGTGTGTGTGTGTGTGTGTGTGTGTGTGTGTGTGTGTGTGTGTGTGTGTGTGTGTGTGTGTGTGTGTGTGTGTGTGTGTGTGTGTGTGTGTGTTTGCACGATACGCCTCATAACCCCTCAGGGTTAAGACTCTCATTAGCACCTAGCCAAAAAAAGATATCCCCTTTCATCTCATCTGTCCGTATGGATCAAGTGAGGCACATCCTTTGCAAACAAAGACAAATAGGCTGGTAGATCCCCGGCCTGTAGTCTAAACATGCGATGTCCACCACTAAGTCGCATGCGGTTAGCTAATTGATTCCATCAAAAAAAAAAGTGCTGGCAAAGCCGGTATGTCGGAGCGGTGGGTGAGCGGTTTAGCTGTCCCGAATGGGGCCCGAAAGGGAGCAGAGGCTGGCACAGCGATTTTAAACACAGGGATATCTCAATCCTTTTTTGAGTTAAACTGACCGATGATGCTGCAGATCATGTGACATCAGGGGTTCAAACTCGCCCACTCGGGTCCTCCCCACAGCTGAGAGATTAATGGGCAGAAACCACGCGAGCAGACGGTGTAATTAAGGGCCCTTAGTCACCAGACGGAGTGAAGTCAGCAACGCTCCAACTCGGTGATGTCGGCGGGGATCGGGACCCCGGCGGATGAGCTAACGTGGCCGCCTCCGCTTCGGTAAACCCGAGACAAGAACACGAATGAGATTGATGAGCGCTATCGGATTACCGCATGGGAACATCAAACTGGGCAAAACAGCATTTTTGGATTATTGAGTCGAATTTTGAAACGAGAGACTTGTTCCCCTTCATGCGCGGCGGTGTTTGAGCGCTTCGAATAGTTTACGTAACTCGGACCTCCACACACACACACACACACACACACACACACACACACACACACACACACACACACACACACACACACACACACACACACACACACACACACACACTGGAACGCAAGAATAGTTTGTTGTGTGGCTGTTTTTCGGCGAGGAAGCCAACAGCACAAGTGGCTTTTCGCCGATTATGAGATCATAATCAGGAGCATTTATTGCCATGTATGTTTTCACATACAAGGAATTTGTCATGGCGGGTGGTGCATAACATTAAACAATAAACTGAGTGAAAGAAATGGGAGGATGAATATTTACAATTAAATCTACAATAGAATAAAATTCCATTACAGCTGTAGAAAGAAAACAACTGGCCGTGATACCTGCATGTGAACTACTCTCACCTGAGATCAAAAACATGTTTGGGAGAAAAGGCGGGGGCAGTTTTTTGTTTGTTTTGGTCGTAGCCATTTGTAAAAAGCAAAAGCGCCCATGAGTTGAGAACCTATGAAAGGGTGGGGGGTTAGGGGGTTATAGTTTTTTTGTCTTCTCCTGTGACTTCAATGGCTTGACTTTTGTGTCGGGGTGGAGCTCATCCGTCAGAGTCGGAGGCCGCCGCGATCGGGTTGCTCCCCGCGGGGGTCCCGAGGTCATCCCGAGTGGCGCTCCGATCCGATCGGCGTCAATTGTTCCCCGTGATCCTGTCTTGGGCCTCCGGCGCCGCGCTGTCCGTCCCACGGAGACGCGGCCCGACACGTCCATTGTGGAGTGGTCGACCCCTTGAGAACGCGGCAGCAGCGGCAGCCGCCGCCTCGACATAGACGCGTCTCCAGTTGACGCGCTCGTAGGCCCGAAATCTAAATAAACAAGACATCTGAGTCCAAGATCCTCCAGTAGACGCACAAACGTTTTGTTCGAGCTTGTCGTCAACGAGGAGCGTGTTCAAACACGGACGCGGCAAAAACATGTTTTCTCTCAGACTTTTTATTTCAAGAGAAATACAAAGCAATTAAAATGAATTACCCGAATGAAACTGTAATGGTTTCTGGCTGATCTCGGCTGTCTCGTCGGGGTGATTAATCCTCTGCAATGGCACATCTGCACGAGCTTCCTGGTGAAGGTCGTATCTTCAGATACGCTGTTTGTTTTTTTGGTTTTTTTTGTGCGGCTGGGAGCTCTGTCACTCTTTATCAAAATCAGCTGCAGAGCGATGGAGCTGCAGAGGCAGGTGTTTTATTGTAGGAGAGAGAGGGAGAGGGAGAGAGAGGGGCTTTTCCCAAGCAGACAGGTTCTTGTGTGTTATCGTTAGATCAGCAGATCTGTGTATACTAACAAGTGGAAACACTTGAAGAGCCAGAACTAATAGCTTGTATCCCTGCCCTGAAGTGGGCCTTTAACCCCTCCCCTCCTGCTGGGAAAGAGAAACAAAAATAAACAGCAGCTCTCAGTATAAACTCCATTAAACGGATAAGTCAATAAAACACTCCGCTGTAAATCACTGTCACTGAGCTGTGTATACGCTTACAGGTAAACCCGAGATTAACGAATAGAGAAGCGATCTCCTCTGGAAAAGCCGGTTGCCTTTCAGGGAGGCCTCGCTGTCAACGCTTTCTCACGCCGCTCGCCGTCTGATACCCACGCAAAACACGCTTCCCGATACCTCGCGTTGAGAGGTTTGCACACGTTTGTTTGTTTGTGTTTCCATTCACAAAAGAGGCAAAATGTCACGACTGTTGAATGTTGTCTGAACACCGGCAGCAGCAGGAGACTTTGCCCGAA
Organism: Taurulus bubalis; assembly: GCF_910589615.1. Classification (NCBI taxonomy): domain Eukaryota; kingdom Metazoa; phylum Chordata; class Actinopteri; order Perciformes; family Cottidae; genus Taurulus; species Taurulus bubalis. Next base: position 4,995,284 of record NC_136590.1, on the reverse strand, counting down.
ATAAACAGCCCGTTCAGCGTCTATGTGGAGCGCCGTTGAGTTATTTTTTTAAGGTCCGTTAGTGATGTTTTGTGACGTGTTTTCTATACTTATTAACCATGTTGTTTTTTCTAAACCTTTGCAAACAAATGTCTTTTGTTTGTATTCACAACGTTAAACTACAACGTATTGTGTGACGACATTAAATCATCCAAAATTGGCAAAATGTTATGATTTAAGAACTATCTGGACAAAGAGTGTACATCCCTCAGGATAAATAAAGATGATCTTATCGTATAAAATTAATACTAATCTGTCAGGTTTCACTACTTGACAGTTCTTGTGGTGCTTGTACTTAAGTTAAATTGGTATGAACCCATTGGCCAAAGTGTGTCTGAACCCTGTTCCCAGTCCGCCGCGGTGCTTAGCACACAGATGCAGGGACGTGTGTTCGAGTCCCTTATCGCCTGACTCAGCGCCCTCTCCCCACACAGGTCCCTGGCCCTCGGGCAGCAGTACTCGTCTCTGGGCTCCCAACCCATCCTGTGCGGCTCCATCCCCGGCCTGGTGCCCAAGCAGCTGCGCTTCTGCCGCAACTACATTGAGATCATGCCCAGCGTCGCAGAGGGGGTCAAGCTGGGGATCCAGGAGTGCCAGCACCAGTTCAGGGGCCGGCGGTGGAACTGCACCACCATCAAGGACAACCTGGCCATCTTCGGCCCCGTGCTGGATAAAGGTAAACGGCGTGTGCTCGCCTCTTTACCGACCTATTTGATGTGTATCCGAGGCTCAATAACCTGCACGACTGTATGAAAACTGCGGCTATTGCAAGCTGCGGCAGAACGCTCCCCCTGAGGCTCGGCCTGTTCTCTGGGCTTTTTTGCTGACAAACGCTTAACCAGGGCAATTACAATAATATACACCTTTCCCGCTTCTGCAGTGAGAAGTGGGCGCAGGTACATGCACTGACACATTATTCAACTTCCATCCATCTTTGCCGCCAGTATCGCGTTCGTCTTCGGAGTTCCCCCCCGACCGTGTTTACCTCTCTCGTACATGAAAGAGGGTCAACGCGGTGAAAATCCATCAACAGAACCTGACAGGCACAGCTGATGTACTGGAGACATCCGTCAGGCGCTTCACGAGCAGAATACTAATTGTACGATATCTCCTGTTTAGAGAATCCCACTAAACCTGGCGGTACAATAAGCACAGGTGTTCCGCTTAAGGCCTCGCAGTCCCTAATTATAAAAAGGTAGACGTTTATGTGTGGAGCGCGAGGCTGCTGATTGGAAATGAATCACCCTGTGTGTCAAGAGGGGAAGGAATCCGGGGCAGTGTGAGCAGTCCAAGCTCCTCAGTCAAATAAAAAAGGGAGAGGGGAGGCCAAATGAGATTACAGGCAATAGAAAAGGACCCGGGGGGCTCCGCTCAACCCCTACTGTGCATGAAGACCAGCGCCTCACAGAGTCCGGCTCCCACGGACGCCCCATTCACACGCCCTTTTGACTCTGTCATGAAAACAGGCTGAAAGGGGATCTCTCCCCAACCCGAAGCCCGGGTGCGCGCGTTGGGATGGGGATGGGGAAGCGAAGGAAGGAAAAGGAAGGAAGAGAGTCTCACTTTTGGGTAGGGTGAATGGAAAAGTTGGGAGCTACCAACCAGCAGGCCGAACCGTGCACCTTAAGCCAGTGATTCTCAACTACAATCAATTTTGACCAATGGATTTCCATGACTTTAAACCAAATTTTCATGACCAAACATTTTGTGAAATCTCGGTGTATGGAGAAAATTTAAACTAACAATGAGAATCCAACGCGCAGCTTAAGGCCGTGTTTTTCAACCTTTTTCTACAATTAAAAACAACCAAAAAAGTTACGAAATGTCACATTGTAGCATAATACTGCATATTTGCTAGGTAATTATTGCGCTACCTACAAAAAAAACACGGTCTTAAGCTGCGCGTTGGTCGCCGCGGCGCTGCTGTTGGTGGTGGTGGATGCCGGGAGGAAGTGGGGGGTTGAGGTCCCGTGGTGGTTTTTGAGGTTTCAGCTCAGGGTGTTGGCGGAGGGGTTGCTGGAGAAAGAGAGAGAGAGAGAGACTGGATGATGGGGGGGTTAGGGAGTTTAGGGAATGCCAGCTCCGGGCAGAGCGGGGCTGTGGGGGCGCGAGTCGCTGGGCCCTTTGTGCCGGTAATACAGTGTGACACAAGGGACACAAAGGCGGATTGATGGGCCCAGCAGGTAGCAGGAGCAGCGCTAGCCGTGGCTAACAGCCAGAGCTCCAGGGGCCCGCGGGCTCACAGGCCCCCGTTGTGGAGGGCCCGGCCAGGCCTGCCAGGGCGAGCGGGGATGCCCGACCTGAGGACGGAGCGTCACCCAATCACGCGCTGGGGATTTAGAGCAAAACTGTATCTTTTTTACTGGGAAAAACAGTGAAAACACAGACAAAATTAACAGATCAAATATATTGTGAACATATAGGGTTCAGTTTGTCGTGTTATTTTTGTAATATTACTGAATATAGCCGTTTCAACATCTGCATTACACTTTCACAACAGCAAACAACTTCATTATTAGCATTATTAGCATGCATACAGCACACCTATTGATCCTCTTGGCGTCGTAGTCGCCCGACAGGCTCATAAAAAGAGGTATTTCTTCTTTTGTAACTTTGTTCGCAGACACTCTCAGGGCGGGGAGACGTGACCGGCCTCTAGCCAAACATCAGTAAACTGTGTTTGTGGCTCGTAAACTTGATTCTGATCGAGTCTTGAAAGCCTCACTGGCAGCGGAAAAGCTTGAGGAATTTCTGGCTTTAGCGGTCTGCAAAATACGGGTTTAATCATCTGGTCGTGTCCGTGCAACTTTAAAAACTCAGATCAAGCAGTTGTTTAACTCAGACCCCCCCTCCACCTCTGTGTGTGTGTGTGTGTGTGTGTCTGTTTTGTATGTTATAGCGGAGTGTAATAGGTGAGCCACGTTAAGTGTGCTGCGATTGTGAAACAATGGTATCTGGTTACATAATAAGCTGTTGCCTTCAAAAAGAGGCGTAACTCCATCCCCTCGGTGTTAAAAAGGCCGACACACTGCTCGGTTTCACCAGAAGGCCCCGGGGCCACGACAACATTCCTGAAACACTATCCAGATGCAAAGCAGCACACCTCAGGGATGACAGGAGGTCACTGAGATCCCACTGAGCGTTGGGCCGCTCTGACAACGATCACAATGGCCCGATGTCGGCGATCACGTGCTAAAAGATTCAAGATATTTTTATTGTCATATGCACAGATAAAAGACAGCTACTCTGTGCAACGAAAAAGCTTATTTTGCCGCGTTCACACCAAAAGAGTTGCGAAATATTCGTGCGAGTAAATGACATGTAAAGTCAATGCACAGACCCGAATGCGAATTGCAAAAAATTCGCGAATGAGGCGAAAAAGTGTTGCGAAAAATTCGTTGTTTTTTTTCACGGAGTAAAGCCACGGTGATAAGCCGAAGCAAAAAAACAAATGAACCACATACAAGGTTCTTACGCTCGTGGAAAACCTGGAAAAGTCATGGAGTTTTTAAATGGTTATTTCTAGGCCTGGAAAAGTCCTTGAAAAAAGAAAATCCCTAAAGTTTTGGAAAAGTCATGTGTTCATGTGTTATATTCATGTGTTTATGACGTTCATTTACGCTGCACTTGAAATAATGAATATGCTTTTAAAAGAAAGACACTCAAAATATAAGCAGGCATACATACAGGCATCTATATAAATGTTTATTCTTTTAATCAAACTATTGTCTCTTATTCATTTATGTCATTTAAGGTTTACTGTATGCTTTGGAATTCTCATTGTTAGTTTAAATACTAAATTTTCTCACTTTTTCATGTTTACACTGAGATTTCACAAAATGTTTGGTCATGGAAATTTGGTTTAAAGTCACAGAAAAGTCATGGAAATCCATTGGTCAGAATGTGTATGAACCCTGCACATAAGTCGACCGAGTAAAGTCAGGCGAAAAAGCGTTGAGAAAATTCTCAACCCTTTTGGTGTGAACGCAGCATGACACACAGAATTACAGTAAACTTAAGGTAAAAAACTAATACAAATAAGGCACAACATATATTAACAGTATTGCACAAAAATGTGATCACAGAATTAGAATTATTAAAAAAATACTGTGAGCCATGTTTACATATTGTATCAAATAAATGAATAATAGAGGGTTTAAAGTTTTCTTTTCTCAAAGATGATATGTTCAATACTTCTGTCAGCAGAAAAGATTGACTCTCTTTCTTCTTCTCTCTCATTCAGCCACCAGAGAGTCGGCGTTCGTCCACGCCATCGCCTCGGCCGGCGTGGCGTTCGCCGTGACGCGCTCCTGCGCCGAGGGCACGTCCACCATGTGCGGCTGCGACTCCCACCACAAGGGCCCGCCCGGCGAGGGCTGGAAGTGGGGCGGCTGCAGCGAGGACGCCGAGTTCGGGGTGCTGGTGTCCCGGGAGTTCGCCGACGCCAGGGAGAACCGGCCGGACGCCCGCTCGGCGATGAACCGGCACAACAACGAGGCGGGACGCTCGGTAAAAACACATTTAAGAGGCGTGCGAGGAGAGTGTCACAGCCTCCGATCTTCTGGAGACATAAACGCATACATCTTGAGTTCACGAGAGAGAGGTTTCTTGGAAAAAGCATGACAAAATAATTGACGAAAGAAATCTTCCAAAATATCATTGTATAAATTCTGAATTCATAGCATATCCATCGATTGATCGAGGGCCACGCGCTGTGTGTGTGTGTGTGTGTGTGTGTCGGCACGGCTTTCAGCCAAAGTTATACTTCTCCTCGGCAGGTGCCTGAGGGCCCGCCTGACGTCATCAGAGAGGTCTGTCCGGACTTGAACAAGCGGCAGTGTAGCGATCTACTGAGCGGCGGCGGTAGCGGCGATTAGCGAGCCAGTGGGGCCCCGCACATTGTGACTCACGTGCATGTGCGTCTCGGATTACAACACACACACACACACACACACACACACACACACACACATGGGGAGAGAGTGACTTCATTCTCTGCTCTGGTAGACATTACTGCATCTTCACAGGGATAATAGGTGTTTGATGCTTTATTGTTATGTTCCGAATATCACATTTTGGCTCCTTTTTTAAGATTCCCCCTTCACTTTCACTGAGCACAGAGATAGTGAACATATTGATTACCACAAGACTAAACTGACCAGCAGGGGGTTGATAGTGAGAAGAGGACTCTTTGCTCAGTTTGATCACCGTCTGTCGTGCAGAAAGGATTCGTCTCTGATTCGGGGATTACTGGAGGGAAGGGTTCAGCCTTTGACTTGTCCGAGTTTGCACCTGAGAAACGAGCACTTGACTTTGAACGACTGGTTAATCACTCATCTTAAGCAACACGCCTTTCATGCCTTTTGCATCCCGATAGAAAAACAAAATCCCCTGACAGTCAAATAAGGGAATCAGCGCAGACTTAAAACATCAGTGGCTGCTGTCACCGCTCAGGAGAGGAATGGCTCCCCGGCTGCTCGCTGAGGGGCAAATGGAGGGACCACACGGCAACAAGAGGGAGCTTTGATGTGAGGCACAGGAGCAGCCGGGGAGACCACAGGAGCTAAGTGAGCAGCGGAGAGTCCTCTCCTCTCCACCTGGCCCTCTCACGCTCCATTATTTATCCCCCCGGGGCCCTCTGGGACTTGATGTTGGCATGACAAACTCACAAAGTGATGTCACTACCCCTCCTTCACTATATATCCCCTTCCTTCAGCCACAGCCACCTGCCTTCCGCCACCAGCTGGGGGAATTCTGTAGCTAAATTTAGCTGCAGAATTAAAAAAAAGCTACAAAATCAAAACACAAAAGGTGAAATAAGCCCCGCGGCGGCACACTCACCTTCAGAGGGAGGCGGCGGCGAGCCTCTGTACTTCACAGCTGCACGACACTTAGATGAATTGCAGCCGGCGGCGTGTTGTTTTTCTTGGCGTGTCTTTTCGTTAAGTCATTACTTAATTTCCTGTGAATTTCTGACCATAAAAATTCCGACAGATCGTCAGTGACCGAGTCAGTTATCACATTGAGAGCCAGCACTTTTGACTTAATTACGCTTTCTAAAGAGGAATACTCCACCTGAAATCTACCTGTTTCTTCTTCTTTAAGTATCAGATTCCCACCGCCTGCAGGCCTTGGGAGGCGGCTCTGCAGCGCTCGTAGTCAGACGGATTCCACTGGCAACTTAGCGACGCGGCAAACTAATGTCAGAACGTCCGTAGAAACTTCTCACCGCCCCGCGGCTGCAGAAGCTCTGCCAAGAGGAGCGTTTAGGGGCTTTCTTGGCTCCGGGAAAGAAGTTTGGGGGCACAGTGAACATATGGATCCGCTGCGGTCTGTGCATTGAAGAAGTTTCTGTATCTATTCGTCGTGAATCTAAACTAATGGAGCTCCTTCAAAGGGACTCTTCATAACTCTAAAGTTATATTTCGAGCGGAGTGTTGCTTTAAGGGATCAGGAAAAATGAGTTACAAAAGCTTCCATGTTGGATCCTTGCCAGGCACAAATAGATAACATACATATACACTTACACACATATATATATATGTGTGTGTGTGTGTGTGTGTTTTGGTTTAAGTGGCCGTGCTAACTGCTGCTTTTCAGCCGACCTCGTGGTTGTTCGTGGTTAATTGTTGGCGTAGATGGTAATTATAAACAACACATGAGTAGGTATTTAAACTGATTGAAGGCTGTTTTATAACCGACATGTTCTGCCGGTGTCACTACAAGTTAACTACTAGTTAATTACTTAACTACAGGTTAACTACAAGTTAACGGGCACACGTTAAACTGGACGAAGACGTCCAAAAGACAGCTCTCTTTTTCAACGACTATTTGTAAAACTTTTGAGTATGTATCACGATGTTTGACGTTCAGAGTTTGATCATCTAGTGACAAGACATGAAATACCACCAAATAGTTAAAGAAACCATGTGAATAGAACTCTTCGAATATATTTTTGGTTATATATCTGTACGTTGGACTGAATTTACAGTTCACACAATTGACTGACGATGCTGTTGAAGTGTTGCATAGTTGTTTTGTTTTCTTACTTTTACTCTTTTACCTGCTTAAACATTTTTTATTTTTGTTTTCTTTCTTTACGGCCCTATTGGCCAGAAAGTAAAGTAAGTAAGAATATAAGAAAGTTCATTTCTTATATTCTTTCTTACTTTTGAAGGTAGTATTTCTTGTTAAACTGTAAAAATACCTAAATAAAATATCAAGTATATAAAAATATATATATATATATATATATATATATATATATATATACATATATATATATATATATATATATATATATATACATATACATATATATACATATATATATATATATATACACACACACTTTTATTTTTGGGCCACCCACTGACGGCAGCCGGCTCCGGAGAGCTCAGGTCAAAGTCGATGGACGATGTTTTAATGTCATTATTTGCACAGAATAGTTTTTGTTGCATCTGTTTACATTAATTATGATGCAAATAAAAGAAGCACTGCAGGAATTTACGACTGTTTTTGTTTTGTTTGGGCCTCATGTTGCATCCTCTTCTCGCACCCTTGAATCCTTATTGCACTCCAATTAGCAAACAGTTACTGGTCTTTAAAGCATCCCATAATAAGTGTCTCCGTGCGTTTCCCTCCCTCAGACCATCCTCGACCACATGCACCTGCGCTGCAAGTGCCACGGCCTGTCGGGGAGCTGCGAGGTGAAGACCTGCTGGTGGGCGCAGCCGGACTTCCGCATGCTGGGCGACTACCTGAAGGACAAGTACGACAGCGCCTCGGAGATGGTGGTGGAGAAGCACCGCGAGTCCCGCGGCTGGGTGGAGACCCTGCGCGTCAAGTACAACTTCTTCAAGCACCCCACCGAGCGCGACCTGGTCTACTACGAGGGCTCGCCCAACTTCTGCGAGCCCAACCCGGAGACCGGCTCCTTCGGGACGCGCGACCGCGCCTGCAACGTGTCGTCGCACGGCATTGAGGGCTGCGACCTGCTGTGCTGCGGCCGCGGACACAACACGCGGACTGAGAAGCGCAAGGAGAAGTGCCACTGCATCTTCCACTGGTGCTGCTACGTCAGCTGCCAGGAGTGCGTGCGCGTCTACGACGTACACACGTGCAAGTGAGCGAGCGAGAGAAAGAGAGAGAGAGATAGCTGGAATGCTGGACTACAAGTGCTGCACCCCGCCCTTTGACTCCACCACCTCCTGCACGACTCCCCTGCTTCCCTACACACACACACACACACACACTAATGGCACATCAGCTATGGATACTTTCTTTTTGTTTGTTTCTTACCTAGAATCCGTCTTCCAAACCACTTTTTCATAATATCTGACCTCGAGTCCAAGAAGCTAGTTGTGCTACATCCCCTCCTTCCTCTCCCTGCAGCATTGGACCCTCTTCCACTTCGTCTTTATTTATTTCCCCCCCACTCCGCCTCCATGCCAGCACAATGCGTGTGTTGCATGTACAGCAACACTTTTATACCAGTTGAGATTAATGCAGTAAAAAAAAAAAAAGACTTTCAGACTCTCTTTGCTTTTGAATATATATATATATATATATATATATATATATATATATATATATATATATATATATATAAAAAAGAAAGAAAGAAAGACAAAAAAAAAGCATCTCCTAACTAACACCTCACTTCTCCGGCCCGTCTTTGGCTGTTTTTACCCTTTTTTTTCTTTTCTTTTTAAAAACTAAACCAACCTCCATGCCGTCGGCGGCGGCCTCCAGGAAACCATCACCTTGTAACTACTGAGCTGAACACACACACACACACACACACACACACACACACACACACACACTTCTGTAAACTACTGAGCTGATGAAACCCTCCTTCGTCTCCGCACCGGGCGACCGGAGAAGACGAATGTTCTACACTCTCGATTTTTATAGCCCCGCATTTCTGAAATATCACCATCGGGCGGAGACTGAAGGTATGCGGCATGTGTGTGAACAAGCATGCTCATTCCACCTGTGTGTGTGTGTGTGTGTGTGTGTGTGTGCGTGCACCAGTCCCCCACTCCAGATGGTGAAACTTTGAAGCATTGATTTTATGCGGGACGACAGCGACCTCGTTCCGGCGCTTCATTCGGGATGAGGCAGCGGTGGTGGAAAAAAAAACGACTGCTCAAATTATGTGAGCGGAGAAATCCTTCATGGCTGTTTGTGGATTTGTATGCATCAAAAGAAGAAAAAAGCTTCAGCATGCTTAATGTTAATCCTGGTCTTATGAGCAAAGTGATTATAGGGAGATCTTTTTTTTTTAATCTAACACTTCATGCACTCATCAGGTCCATCGTAGAGGCTTTCGTCTGAGCAAATCTGTTATCACTGTACAACGAAAAAGAAAGGGGGACGTGTGACGACATGTGGAGAACGGAGTAGCTTCTGATTCTCTCTCGCTCGCTCTCTCTCTTTTTGAGTAGTCTGATTTATGAACTTGTACTTTTTATCAGTACACCCAAAAAAAACACTCCTGCCTCGTGGTTTGAGATATTGGAAGAACAATACTGTAATTTGATGTCTGCCCAGTTTTTTCTTTTATTCCTTTTAAAAGAAAATGAAATTATTTTCCGATCATTGAGATAAAGGGATGTGATTTTTTTTAATTTATTTTTTTGGGGGTGGAAAGAAAAAAGAATTCCAGTTTGTGTAGATTCTGAGAACATGAAGCAGAAGAAAGTTGGGAAACTTCATCAGGAGCGTGTGTGTGTGTGTGTGTGTGTGTGTGTGTGTGTGTGTGTGTGTGTGTGTGTGTGTGTGTGTGTGTGTGTGTGTGTGTGTCAAACAAGTGAATGGAAAAACCGAATGTTTGTGTTCACGACGATGGATCAAACTGAGAGGTTTCCACAACATGTTCTGACAGTCTCGCCTGCTTCCCATTAATTACATTCAACAACAAAACACCCAGTAGTGTGTAGTCTCTCCACCTCCCTCTCTCTCTGTGACGTAGCTTAGCATTTAGCATCATCCTCCAGAGGCCCCTCCCCTCCCGTGTTCAGCTCCGCCTCCACTTCTCCCGCTATATCCAAAGTTTTGTACAAATGTTTTAAAGTGAATAATTCCCTTTTTATTTTATAATCGTAAATGTTATGTTTTTATAAATATTATTTATTATACGATGTATATATCTGTATGACTGAACTAAGATTATATATTTGAAGAACAAAACTGTCTCGTGCCTTTTTCTTTCTGCTTCGTAGTCAAAGGTTGTGTGTTCAGGAGCGGCTTGCATCATAAATACTGCACATTCATTTTAAAATTAGTAAAAGGACATTGTTGTGAACAAATCCAATCAAAAGGACCAACAACGTATCTTTTTTTTTTCTTTAGAGCTCCATTGTTGTCCAAAAACTATTACAAATAATGCTCTTTTATTACCATGAACACACACACTGTTCAGTTTCTCACACACACACACACACACACACACACACACACACACACACACACACACACACACACACACACACACACACACACACACACACACACACACACACACACACACCTGCAGCTGGAATGTGGATTAATACGCCGCAGAATAAACACATTGTTGGTTTGGGTCTTATGTGGTATTTGTCTAAGAAAAAAATGCCATTAAAATATGGATTATTATTAAATAACAGGCTGTAAATTTGCATTATGATGTGATGATCCAGATGAAGTGACATCAAAAACATACGAGACCGACGTTCTGCAGGAGCTGCTTTTGTCTTGCGCAACATACTGCAGATGCGGTTCACCCCGTCACGAGATGTCAAGTTATGAGATAATTAAACAAGATCGTTATTAAAAAGACGCGTCCTGAAGAGTTCAACATGCCAGGAAAACCCTGGTGGTCGATTCAGGTTCACATCTCATATTCTTCTGTACTTTAGCAAGAGAAACACCTCTTTAAAGCAGCCGTTATAACCGCATTCATGTCACACAATAAAGATGTTCTTGTTAGTCGTCGTAATAGAATTAATTTATTCATTTAAAAAAAAAAAAAAAAAGGTCAGACATGAGCGAGTACATAATTTGTGTTAAGAACAAAGGGAGATCGTTAAGAGACAGAGCAATGATCAGATTACACAGTACAAATAAGGGCTATATAAACAAAAAGTGTTGATTAGTGTATATATATATATATATATATATATATATATATATATATATATATATATATATAAATATATATATATTTATAAATCCCAAAGACACGCTTGGGGCATCACATGGAGATTACAGCACTAGTCTTCTGCAAAATGCAATATACACAGAAACCACAAACACTGCTCGTGTGTGTGTGTGTTACATGTTCACACAGTGCGGAAGAGGAGGAGGTTCGCCTGGTTGGTTGCTGCTGCAGAAACGCTGCAGTGCACGGAGCTTCGGGGAGGTGAGGGAGAGGATGCAGAGGGAGGATGGGAACTCGTCTCCTCCTCCTGCCAGCTTCTCTCCAGCTTCCGTTCCTCCGCAACTGAGGAGTGATCAGAGACAAATAAAAGTGAGAGAGAGAGAGAGAGAGACATGCCGCCACAAGAGAGCACCTGTGTTGTGTAGTCGACCTATTTTTAGGCGCCGCTCGCTGACGATAGCGCGCTTAAGGGCGGAGATGAGAAGATGAGGAGAAGCAAAAGCTCCGGCTGAGAGCTGAAAAAGTTGCTCAGAGTTTTGTTGTTTTTGTTGCTCGTCGTCACCCCGGCCCCTCACTGAGCAGGATTAGCCAGATAACTTTAAAAAAAGAAGAAGAAGAAGAAGAAGAAGAGGAGGGCGGCCTTCTGGAACTTTGCCATTCTCAACATGCGGATGTAGGACAAGTGTCACGGTTATCTGAAGGACTTTCTAATCCTGTTTCGTGAAACCCCCTCACGCCCCAGAGCTCACTTTCACTCTCCCTTCATTTAACCAGATAAGTCAAATGAGAAGCAGCTCTCATTTACAGACGGTAAAAAGGTTCAGGTAAACGCTTGTCTAGACTGGTGTAAGATATTTAATTAAGTTTTCCTATAAAATAAAAACTGAATAATTTGTCTTGTAAACAGTTGCACAACGTTTTTTATTGTGAAAGGGAAGAACAGAGGGAGGGGATCTGGTCTTGTGTTGTTGTATAATATAGTGTACGTTTTGATGACGCCCATTCCGCACAACGCCTTTTATATTTGATGCAAAAAGCCAAAAAAGAAATAAAAATCAACCTCGTTCCCAAGATTTTTTTCCGCTGAGTAATCTTTAGCGTTCTGTATGAAAGTACTCAACAAAAACAACAGTTGACGTGTAAATTAACCGCATGAAAAAAAAACATTTAGACTGAGCCGTTAGTGTGCTGGCTAAACTTAGCTAAGCTAACTTGTGGCTAAGCATAGCAAAGCTAACTGTGACTAAGCATAGCTAAGCTAACCTGTGACTAAGCATAGCTAAGCTAACTTGTGGCTAAGCATAGCTAAGCTAACTTGTGGCTAAGCAAAGCTATGCTAACTTGTGGATAAGCTAACTTGTGGCTAAGCATAGCTAAGCTAACTTGTGGCTAAGCATAGCTAAGCTAACTTGTGGCTAAGCTCCAACACTCTCCTAAAATGTCAAACTGTTCCTCTCAAACAAAATTGTGGCGATAGAAATTTTGTGGGAGAAAAATACAACTACTTTGAAGCAGAAAATGCTAAGACAACAACATAAAATAGTGGAATCTGCATTACAAAATGTTAGATTGATGCAAAATGTTTGGTTTAAATTAATGTTGAATACAATAACCCACAAGGTGAGCGGTAACAGCAGAGTTAATTGTTCGATAGACGATGGCTCTACTTCTATTTCAATGAGGCTCACAGTCGGCCTTCAGCCCTCTCTGGTCGGACCTCTGCTCCACACGACTTGTGTATAATAATAATAATAATAATAATAATAATAATAATAATAATAAACACATATATACAGTTCAGTGTCCTTCAACCCCGGACAGGAAGTGGTCTTACCGTCTGTTTCACTACGTGGCTCCACCGAGTCTAGAGAAACTTATCGGAACCCAGTCTGCAGAGGGAAGAAAAAGACAAAAATATCTATTATTAATCACATTATTAAGCAACGATAAAAATGTAAACTACACTTGAAGGTGAGGAGACGAGTCCGCGGTTGGAGAGTTCAGTGTCGCTGCAGGAAAGGAATACTTACGCTCCTTGTTCCTTCAGTAGACTCAGGAACTTGCTAACTCTGTAGCCCGGTTCCATCTGAAGGAAATAACACACAAACAGACAGAATACTTCTTAGTTAATGTACTTTGATTACATTATATGCACCGACAGGTCTTCTTTTCTTTCGGTCTAAGCATCTCGTTTGAAACAAAAATTCAGAAGCAAGGTGTTGAAACATGAAAGCAGTGGCGGGTCCTGGAGTTCACGCTTCAGTACACACATACACACACACACACACACACACACACACACACACACACACACACACACACACGGATTACAGAAGAGGGGAGGAAGTAAAATGAATGGCAACCAATGCAATAAATTACAATGTGTCTGGAATAGCCTGTAGCTACTAGAGTAAAGACATGAGAGCAGTCAGTGTGTGCAGCATGTCTCGGCAAACACAGATTCATACTTCTTCAGGCTAGTGTGTGTGTGTGTGTGTGTGTGTGTGTGTGTGTGTGTGTGTGTGTGCCACAGCAATTACACCGCATTCAGCCTCCACAAACAGGCGGTACGCATCTTTAACATACCACAGACACAGTCAGGGGGAGAAATTAACGCCAGCCAACTGTCAGATTTAGGTGTCTGCACTGGCTTTGGAAACAATACACACCCACACACCCACACACACACACACACACACACAGTGTAGCTCCGTCCCTTTTTATCCAAACCGGACTATGGCCCCAAATGTACAATTAGGACCATGCTTACATGCTAACAGCTAACATGCCCATGTAATTCATCCCGAGATGAGAAAGATGCTCATTGTTTGAGGGGACGTGCTTTGTTTGCGTTTGGTTGAATCCAAACAAATCAAACGCCCTTTCAAGCAAAAAGGAATCTTTAAGAATTCAGTAAAAAATATTTTTTGTCCTGTTGACTACAATTCAAATCACTTGTGTTATACCAACGAGTATTAATTTAATCAGAGTTCAGCAAAACTACAGCAAAAAAAAGGAAATCCGAGTTTTAACCGAAATAAATAATCACATGAATTAAAAACACGTTGGTAGCACAATAACTACACGCTATTTAGCTTTAGTTAAGCATGAGTAAACAATCATGAAATGCATAGTCAAGCTTATTAATCAAGAATAAAACTTATTTATATAGGGGGTAAATTGAGTCACTTAAATTTGAAGATAGCTTAATGAAATAAAGTTAAACCCATGATGTAAACAAGTTTAAAAAGTTGGATCTTTCTACATAACTAATGCATTGATTAGAAGCCGAGTGCTTTGAGAGTTCACAAGTACACGGCAAACAGAAATAACTACATAAATGTCAACAGCGTCTCCTCGGCCAAACCACAAAACCCCCGAAAGACTACTTTAAAAAAGGTGCGTGGCCTTTTTACCTTCTCGACTCATCTCCATTCATACCACTGACGAGTTGAACGGACGCCAAGAATCCGCAGCGAGTTGGTGGTCTAAGTTTCTATATTTTTCCCCCCACAGTTGGACAGTTTAATGTGCAGGTTTTTTTTTTTTTTTTTTTACCTGCCGTACGTGTTGGACGACTGATCTTTATTGATTTTGTTCTAAATTGTAGGTGCCCCAAAAACCTGTAGGTGTCACGTGACTGTTGGTATGAGTCGCTTCCCTCTGATTCAGAACATGTGAGCGTGAACTCTGGGACGCCTCCTGCTCCGAACCGGTGGGTCCGGGGACGAGCTGGATCCTCCTGCTCCACAAATCATCAGGAAGCCACGCTGGCTTTTTATTTATTTTTCATTCCAGCTAATAGATGACAGTTTTCTTGTGTGTGTGTGGCGGAGACAGTTGTTGACTATTGAGAATGAAGGCCAGATGTGTCGATGAAGAGGAGGGAGAGGCTGCTCGAGGTCAAAAACTATTTGCATTTCAGAATGAAAGAAAGAAAATGTAAAAAGACACGGCACATGGAGCTGCACCAGCATTACAGTACGGATGTGCATATTATTGATTATTGATGTTGGAAAGCAGAGGCTAGCACATCTGTGAGGCAAGGAGGTGCGAGAAGAAAAGCGAGGGTATCACCAAAAACCCTAAATATCTCAGTCTGGGCCAAAGTGGTCAGTACAGTGCGGCTCTTCCTCACCTGCACGGCCATTTCAATCAGCATGAGCAGCTTCTTGATGCCGATCCACAGATTCTTGCCCTTCACAGCTTTAGCGATGCCGGCCCGCTCCACATCCTGGAAGCTGCCGAGCAGCTGCAGGTGCAAGCCGGAGACAGGAGAGAGATTATTATTCACACTGGGAGATATCAGCCGACAGCGTGTCCACATAGAAGTATTACATTAAGGCATGTTCTACACCGTGGCTGACGGAGTGAATGTCAAGTGTGTGTGTATGTGTGTGTGTGTGTGTGTGTATATGTGTGTGTGTGTGTGTGTGTGTGTGTGTGTGTGTGTGTGTGTGTGTGTGTGTGTGTGTGTGTGTGTGTCCGTTACCTCCAGGGCCTCAACCAGCTGCTCTCCCCTTGAGATGTTGGGAATGTGGATGGTGGTGCTGAAAGCATCCAACATCTCCATTTCCTGGAGGACGTCTTTACGACTTGTGGTGCCGATGATCAGTAGCTTACGGCCCTGAAAGAGAAGCAGACGTGACCTCAGATTTTACATCTTTTTTTAAATATTAAACCCTTCATTTGTTCATATTCTTTAGCTGCTTTCCTCTTATCAGCATTTGGATTGTGGACTCTTTTGTGCACCTGCAAGATAGATGCCCATCCTGCAAGATAGATGCCCATCCTGCCAGATAGTCGCCCATCCTGCTGTCTGAAATGGGTTGAATAAAAACTACAAGTCTTTAGCGATAGTGTTGTTTCTTTCTTCCTTTACTCCAAAAATGCTTCCAATGTTCTCCAAATGTTTCCCGTATTATTTCAGCTTCCATTACGATTAGTTGCAGCCGTCACACCGTGAGAATTTGGTCCTAAATTCATGACGCCGTCATGAGTTTTTTTCTTTCATCATGGAGTCTTTTATCATGAATCAAGCACATACTGATCATTTGGAAATAAAGTTCTTAATTAAATGGAGAAAACTCTTCTTTGTCAGATATTTGATTGACGCTCGAGGATACAAAACCATGTGGTGATTTCATACGAGCAGAGAACATGGTACATAGTGATGTATATTGTTTTCGAGATATGGAATGACCGATAGCCCGATAGAAGATTTTGTCGCGTCGGCCGGTGGGGACGTGACGCGCCCGCTTTGCCGCATTTCTCCCACGACTGTGCGACTTTGGGGTTTTGGACGGTGCGCGGGGGGCTTTAAGTCACGGCGAGAGCACAGAAACTAACGGGACAAACAGAACAGAGCACGGCAACAACAGAAGACAACAGATGAGGAGAAAGACGAGAAGCGAAAGAAATGTAGCTCCGCTAAGCCGACAAGTTGGAGGAGGACCAGGAGGAGCGGCGAGCAGACAGGGGGATTATGGCTGCCGGCTTGCCCCCCCATGGCGTCGGGGGTTGCGACGCTGCATGCAGATGAGGTGCCACACAGGCGGCGGCGCTGCCAGGTCCTGGCTCTCTCACAGAGCCCTTTCTCCTGCCGGTCCCCCCGGCCTCCCCCGGCCCCAGGCGCCCCGCTGGGCCCAGCGCTTTGCAACCCCGGAGGAGCGCTGCAGCCAGGCATTCAGCGCCAGGCCCCGCGACCACTTCTCATGCACATGCAGCCATATAGCGGGGCTGTGCTCTCATTCACAAACCCGTCAACAACAGACACACACTACAACCAAAAAAAACCATGAGAAATGGGTCCCTACCACCACCATTCACTGCGAGCACAACGGGGCCAGGACCAAAACACTCGTTAATAACCATACACTCACACTCACACACACACACAGTCGCTCACACACACATGCCGGCCACAGCCAGAGACCTCCAACAATTCCTCACAGACTTGTTCGCTGGCATCCGTGAGATCTGCTGCCCTCTTTCTGCCACCACGGGACTAGCAGCCGCACGCGGAGCTTTCTGCAAATAAATACCTCGACGAAGACGAAGCGCTCGTTACCTTTGGAGGAGGTTTCTTCAGCAGCACCAGCAGAGCTTGCAACACCAGGTTAGAGAAACGAGGGCCAATGGGGACGTAGTCTGGAGAGAGGGATTGTTCTCTATTAGCGACTTCAATGTAATGCCCATCCAAGTAAAGATGCCTTATTATTGCCGTCAAGCTCACCTAACAAACGCTCGATGTCGTCCACGACAATGCAGCTCAGCTGGGACTTGTAGGCGTCTTCAAATATCTATCGCAGGGAATAGAAATACACAACGGGGTCAGAGCAGCAGAAACAGGCACACAGCTTTATTAAGCAAGACCTGAAAACACTCAAAATAATTGTGTTATTGTGGTTTTCAATAAACAAAAGTCTCCCATATTTCTTGAGTAATTACAGGTAATACAACACGAGCGATCTCTGGGACGCAAGATCCAAAAACACACACCTGCAATTATCGTTTAGGTGCCGCTAAAGGGACCGAAACGGAGACCCCAGTGTGTAGGATTTACATTCCCATGAGCCTCATGTTGGGGCCTCTAGTGGTGAGGTTGCAGATTGCAACCGACTGAATACATTTCCGCTAACTACTAAGGCGTCTCCAGAGTCGGAGTTTGGTTTGTCCCTTCTGGGCTGCTGTAGAAAACATGGAGGACCTGCTCCCTTTGTAGGCGACGGTTTGTAACGATTCTTAGTTTAAGCTGATTATACTCTAACGAAAACTAGCCGCCTGAATCCCAACTTAAATCCCAATGAATTCCAAGTAAAATGTTGTATAATTCAAAACGTTCTACCTTTAAGACCGTGAAGTGAGCGTTACCTTTTTGATTGCTTGGCATTTGGCGATCTCCGAGTGTCCGATCATCTTGTCGGGGGAGCAGATCTTGATGAACGGGAACTGGGAGTCTTCCGAGATCTTCGCGGCCAGCGCCGTTTTCCCGCTGTTGGGTGGACCTGAGGGAGAGGATCGATCACCCACGAGCCGTTTTTAAATCGTGCCTTTAACCGTTTACATGGCGACTGTTTTGCACGAACCCTCCAGCAGCACGGACACCAGCGGCGTGCGCTCGCTGTTCTTCGTCTGCTGCACCAGCAGCTCCCCGTCCTCCAGCACCGCCGACACCGGGTCGCCCCACCGGATGATGCCGTTCATGATGTAGCTGGCGTAATCCTCCTGGTTGGTGCCGAACGCCTGGACGGGAGGAGAGGGAGCTTAGTTTGGAGAGTTTTTGTTTGAGTGTGGATTTGTTTCCCCGTCTTTTAATGTGAATAAACGTAAAGATGAGGCTGATGATCTTGGGAAACTAGGTTTTTATTAATAGTGTAATAAAAACCTAGCACAGTGTTGCCAACCTTTTCCAATGAGCAGCTACAAAATTCGCAGGTCACTTGGGGCAAATGAAATGATTGGCCAGGCAATCAGCCGCAAATACCAGATTCAGATAATAATAATAATAATAATAATAATAATAATAATAATAATAATAATAATAATAATACGGTTTATTTATATACAGACAAAAGGTCACAAAGTGATAAAAAAATGTTTTTATTGCTGTCGGGACTTAAAGAGAATTTCATTCCCCTAGCTTCAATGTCACGTGTTCTGTGTTCCACTTTATTTTAAATTAAAACATATTTGACACAGAAACAGAAGGAGACACAAAGAGTGACACTCACAGGTTTGATGTCGTTGTTCAGGGAGCTCATGAAGTCCAGTCTGCTGACCTGCAGCTTCTCTGCCGTCTCGACGTTTACCTCCACCGTGTTGCTGGCCTGAAACAAACAAAAACACACACACACACACACACACACACACACACACACACACACACACACACACACACACACACACACACCAGGTGAGCGACGAGCGGGTGACGAGCTGCTTTCGTTCCCCGATGAACTCCATGCCCCCCACACCGCCCGTTAATGAAACCCATTACATGAAGTATTGCACATTTAGATTGCACAATGTGTCAGCAGACAATGTTCTCCCTCAGAGCAGAAAGGTCAGACGAAGAGGAGGAGGAGGAGGAGGAGGAGGGAAGAAGAAGTGTTTAGAGGAGTGAACAGAAACGTCACAGCCATCAGACATGTGTAAGGCCCTTGTCTGTCGTTTATCATCACCCTCCAATATCTGCTGCTGCCGGTGTGTGTGTGTGTGTGTGTGTGTGTAACACTTAACAGATGAGAACTTCACCTTATCTGTGTGTCCTACTGAGCTGTGTAGATTTGAGCATATGCACCTGATAAAACACTCCAGTGAGGGCATATAAATACACATATAAATATATAAATACACTCACACACCTGAGCTCTTCTATCATTCCTCACCTTGGTGGATACTTGAACTGGCAATAATAATAAAACTTTGCCATACGTGTCAGGTATGTGGCCTGCACCTTTGATATAAGTTATAGATAAGAAGATTTTACCACAATTTACTAAATGAGCATCATGCTGTATTGAAGAAGACTTGAAACTAGAGATTGAGTCATAAACTCATGTTTACAATGTTTACTGAGGGAATAAATCAAGAGAGAAGTAGAGTCACTTACATAGACTTCTATACAACCAGAGGAGAATGCCGCTTTAAGACACTTCTGGCTTATCTTGCCTGCCTAAAACCCAGAAACAAAATTGAATCTCTAGTCTCAAAGTGTTTTTTGAAATGCATTTAACACAACTCGTAGTCATAATGTGGTTTCTCAAATGTGAAGGTGGGTATTTTTCTGTTTCATATTCGTTGTTTCAATATCTTTGCGTTTTAGACTGTTCTGACTAAATATGTACAATTTGAATATATTGGCATTTTATGATATATTTTATCTTTAAAAGATTATTCTTTGGTTAGTGCAGCTGGAGAAAGACAGGAAAGCCAAGGGCCGCAGATCGGATTCGAACCCGGCGCCGCTAAAGACTCATTGCTGATATTTTCCGACCTGAAGCACACTAAAGAACTCCTCTTCTCCCACCAGATAAGCACCTTGATGTGCCGGTTCATGGCGGTGGACTGCGCGGCCCTGACCAGGCCCTCCAGCTCGGCGCCGCTGTAGTTCTTCGTCTCCACCGCCAGCTCCTTGATGTCCACGTCGGGGGTCAGCAGCTCGTACTGGCGCATCTTGGCTGTGTGTATGTGGAGGATTTGGACGCGGCCCCTTTCGTCCGGCAACCCTGGAGGCAGGAGAGGGAACCCGAAGCGTTACCTCAAACTCACCGCGAACTAAATTGCTTTTTTTGAAATGTCCACCGTCAGAGTGAAACCCCTGATCCTCACCGATCTCCATCTTCACCTCCAGTCTCCCCGGCCTCAGCAGGGCGTCGTCGATCAGGTCCGGCCGGTTGGTCATACCTGAGGGGAAACGAAGACGTTGTGAGCGGAGAGTGTACAGACGTTCGGCGGCGCTTGTGTGCGTTCGTGTGCGTTTGTGCGAGCACCTATGACCAGGATGTTGTTGAGCTGCTCCACGCCGTCGATCTTGGACAGCAGCTGGTTGACCACGGTGTCGTGCACGCCCGTGCTGCCGGCCATGCTGCCGCGCTGCTTGCAGATCGCGTCAATCTCGTCAAATATGATGATGTGAAGGCCGCTGTTCGCGCCGAGCTGTGCAGAGGGGCATAAAGGAAATATGTTTTTTTACTCAAATCACAATATCGACATGCATTTCTTGTGCACTTCCAGTGTTTCCCAAAGTTATTTGGGCATCAAATTAAAAAAGGACTCAGTCGTTTAGTCTGAAATTGTGATGAATTAGTCTCTGTAGAAATTGTATTTTACATTTTCAGAAACAGAAAGTTGTAGTTTTGCATGTAAAAAGGAATTTGTGTTTTGTTGCGTAACAGTAAGAAAGTCCAGAGATAAAATTAAACATTTTACAATAGAAAATATATACATAAAAATGCATTTGTTATCTATTCGTAGAAAACAGATATATTTGTACGTATTCCTAAACTAAGCTTTTAGAAGTGCAAATAAAATAACTAAGGTGGTAAGAATGAGATAAATACAATTGTTATAGTAGGTTCAATATGGAGGATGATGATTTATGTCTGTGTTTTTCTGTCCTTGTCTGATTGTTCGTTGTTATGCGCTTATGTATTTTTTTATTTGACTCATTTGTTGTTGTTTTTTGTTGTCTAGTAATGTGAGATAATGTGTAACTTGTAAAAACTTTAAATAAAATTATTGAAATTGCAAATAAATAAATAAAACAGCTAGAACTGAATTAATTAGGGTCTTGTCAAGTTATTAAATTACAACCACAGATTTTGATTCATATGAATATCACCCCACAAAATGCATTGAAATTCAAAAGATTTTAGGCTTTTGAATAAAAAAAATGTTATGACAGTATTTTAGAGGTTTGGTTATTGATCACATGCGAGAGAGAAACAGAGGAAACCGTGAACCGTCTCTCCAAACAATTCATTCCTTTTACGATGATTTAGCTTGGACCCAAAGTAATGAATTGTTTCCTCTAATTAATAAACAAAAATCACGTCAATATTTTCCTCCAGAGACATAAAGATGACAAAGACTTTCATTCTGACCCGAAAACCGACACTGACCCTCGACTGAGAGACGGAGAAAGAGAAGAGCGAGTGGCAGGGTGGGGGGTTATCCCTCCATCTGCAGACCCGTCAGTCTCAGCCGTAGCATTTAAAGCAGGTGTGGAGCTGTCCTTATTACGCACTGTGTGTGTGTGTGTGTGTGTGTGTGTGTGTGTGTGTGTGTGTGTGTGTGTGTGTGTGTGTGTGTGTGTGTGTAGAGGGTCAAAGACAGCCCAGCCCCTCATTAGGTGGTGAAGAGTGAGGCTCGACGCTAGTGTCTCCCATCCAAACAGACCATCACTGCTGGGTTTCAATGCACAACCCTCTACACACAAACACACACTTACACTTACACACACTTACACTCACACACACCAGAACTTCACCAGAGTTATTACAGCTACATCTGGCTAAAGGGCAGATCTCTCCACTCCTGGAGAAATTAGTTTTCCTTCTGTTCAGACAGATGAACTGCTTATCTTCGCTTCACGAGACTTTTCATCTGATGGACGACGCGTCGCAGGTATCGTGATCTGGAGGTCGTAATGAAGACTCATTCATCAACATGTGGGCTCGTTGCTTCTTCTAGAGTTCTGCACCTCTTGAACGCTCACTTAAGACCAAGCTGAGAAGCTCCTGGTCATTTTTAGGACGCTAAAATGTGTCGCAGGGTAATAAACGCAGTTCAGTGTTTAATCTAAAGAACACGTTGAAAAATAAATAACTAAAAGGTTTTTTCTTTCTGCGACTGAATTTACTGCTGCGATGCAAGTTGGATGTAGCGAATGAAAAGCAGAGGTGTCGAGTGTTCGATGGTTATTTATTTATTACTTAAGAACGTAACCGACAGAAAATAACTCTCTCTTTCCTCGGTCTTCTCTAGGAGTATGGAAGCCCGTTTACACCACAAAAAAAAAAAAATAATTATGAGATAATAAAGTCGAAATTATGAGATAGTAAGTGCGCATGCGCTTCAGTGACGCTGGCTTCTCTCCTTCCTGCTATCTGCGCTGTCTTCACAAGTCTCTTCATCCCCTCGCCGGTCTAACCATGCAAACGACATACAAGCGTAACTGTTAACGTTTTAGCTCAACAAATAATAGCTTCTTTTTTTTTGTGTTGGAAACGGGCTTCCATAAAGATGAGCAGCGAAGCTCAACTTTACTTTAAAAGTGGTCAAACGAAGAAAAACGCAAGTTCTTTTTTTGTATTTTTGACCCCCGCAGCCCGGTGGTTCCTGCACATTCGGAAAGAACGACCCCTGACCGGGACCTTTAATGGGAGATATTGAAAGTGAAAGTGTGAGCAGCTGCCTCCTCCCCTCACCCTCTTCTGCTCGTCCTCTGCGTCCGCAAACAGCTTCCTGATGTTGGCCTCGGACTCGCCGACGTACTTGTTGAGGATCTCGGGGCCGTTGACGATCTTGGGCTCGCGGGCGTTCAGCATCTTGCCGATCTGCCGCGCCATCAGCGTCTTACCGCAGCCGGGGGGCCCGAACAGCAGGATGCCCTTCACGTGCTTACAGCCTGGAGACACACACAACCGGGAGAGACGGATGAGGCTGCTAGTTATGAAGAGCATACACTCGAGAGAAGAATCACATTTAGCCTTTTATTCCTCTTTTCCTTAATGGTTTACTATCGGCTGCAGTAAAAATATGTTTTAACTGTAGGAATTATTGTTAAATCAAAGAGTTCAATATAGAAACATTATGAGCATTATATAAATAAAAAGAGTTCTGTATTTGCATTCCTTTAGTTGAGCTTTAATTATACCTATTTATTATTTTTAATTCCAGTTTTTACCGTGACTCCAACCGCGTTCAAAAATGAAATTCTGTTCTTTATAAGTTCTCCTTCAGCGTTTCATTTGATTAACTAATAATTGTATTGTTATACATACATATGTATGTATAACAATACAATTATTAATTATTTAATAAAATAATAATAACATTGATTATATATATATATAAAACATTCAAAAAGTTTTTTCAAATATATATATATAAAAAGAAAAATTAAAAGTAACAAAAAAAAGTTCTGCATTTGCAAAAACTATTTTTTATATATATATATATAAAAAAGGTTTTTGAATGTTGAAAACTATTTTTCAACACGCTTGTGTTAAATACAAATATATATATATATATATATATATATATATATATATATATATATATATATATACACACACACACACACACATATATATATATATATAATGTTGAAAACTATTGTTTATATAAATATATGTTGTTGTTGTTGTTTTCTTTATAAAATAATAATAACATATATATAAATAATGTAATCTATGATGTTGTTTTTAACAATTCCATCAATTTCATTATAAAAATATTTTAACACATTGAAATCAAGTAAAATACTAACATATTATTGTATGTATTTGTACAGTCATATTTATGGTTGGATGGACTGAAGGAACATTTGGGACCTCGATGGAAACGAGTAGCGTCATCGCTCACAAAACGCTTGTATTTCTTACATGATGCATTTACATTTTCTCAAACAAAAATCATCTTTTTAAATAGGTCTCTTTATTTCAATCCCGTTGTAAAGTTTCAGACTTTTTTTTTTAAAACTCTTACTTACTTATTAAAAACGTATTATTACCACCCATGAATTAATTACAAAGCAGCACAACGTGGACATTCACTAGTTTGTTTTATTCCTTCTCCGTAAAGATCAAGTGTGGATCCTCAGTTTACTCTGCCGGTCTTTTAATGACCTTTTGCACCTGCTTAATGACATTTAGCCCAGACTAATTGAGAGGCCCGTGATAACCATCTGAGCTGCCATTTGGGCCGGCCGAGGGATGACAGGTGGGGGTCGGATGGGAGATAAGGGAGGGGGCGGGGCTTCTCCAGGCCGCAGAAAAAACAACATCATGTGGTTGTTTGGGAGAGAAAGCACTGAAGTGTCCGTCTGTGCCGCTTCACCTCTCGGGGAGCAAAGGGGAGTCGAGGTGAAACCATCAGACTTTTTGCTTCACGACTGTCAGCACCTGCTCCAGCGGGTCCCCACGCCTGCCAATTACAGCTTTTACCTTTAGTGGGACGCTCTATCGCGGCCCGGCATCTCATTACGGCAGCCAGCTGGCCGCGGCAGAAAAGGCTGACTGCCGCACACACACAGCCGGCTAGAAAAGGTCAGCTCGCACGCCGCTGGACCCCAGCGAGGTGACGCGTGCGTTTGACAAGCTCAGAGGGTTTGCTTTTGTTTTTGCAACAGGTTTTCACAAGCCTACGAGATCCGGGGGCACGGATTAGTGTGTGTGTGTGTGTGTGTGTGTGTGTGTGTGTGTGTGTGTGTGTGTGTGTGACACAAAAGACCCGATCTCTCGGATCTCAGATTCAGTCGACGATTCGTTCCTCACAGGAATTACTCGTTTGTCAAATTGTTGATTTAAGGGGTTGAACACAAGCTAAATATAATAACTGAAAACAGTGATTATTTTTTTTTTGCCAGCCATTACTAATCCCTTCCACCAGATGAATGCTGAAAGATGCACATGACGTTGTTTCTTAAAACATCATTGTGGGTTTTTTTTTTGGGAGCACTTTCTACGACACCCATGTATATAATGTTATATAACCGTACTTATGATATGTTATAATCTGCATATAGCACCGTATAATTATATTTAGAAGTACTAATCCATATTTATAGTGCTTTACAACAATAATAAAAGTATAATAATACTTTTGCTCACTCACTTTTTTGGTATCAGTGTATTATAATTCCCGTAGTTATAATACATTATGATATTTTCATAATGTATTATAACTACGGGAATTATAATACACGGTCTGAATAGTGAAGTCTATGCTTCATGTGTTGAAGCTGCATTCTCTCTACAGACCACCAGGGGTGACCCCTCTGGTTGTATAGAAGTCAATGAGAAAGTTACTCTAAATGTTTTATTTACTACTGAAGAGTAATTTATTAATTAATTATTATGATTCCTGTGATAAAAGATTATGAATATTTACGAGTGCTTATAACTATAATTATACATTGCTATGAGTAGATTATAAAAAACTGTAAGTGTGTTTATAATGCATTATAGACACGGGTGTCATAGAAAGTGCTACTGTGTGGGGTTTTCTGGTCATTCCAGCCATCAACCTTCAGACTTTGAGGGGTTTAGCGAAGACTCCTTAGTGCGGTAATTGATGAAAACGTCTTATTAAAATCGACAGTTGATTGACGGTCTGAGAAGGTGAATGAAAGAAGCGACTCACCCATCTGCTCCACAATGTCTGAAGGGAAGACTCGCGAGGCGAAGGCTCTGCGGAAGATGTCAGAAAACTCCTTGTCGAGGCCGCCGATGCCCATCCGCTCGAAATTCCAGTCTGGGCTGATGATGGACTGGCGAGACTCTCTGGTTTTGGCTTTCCCTGCAGACCCAAAAACAGACTTTAGTCACAGGAGAAGCACCTCTATCTACTCGTATGGGACCAGTCGGGCCGGGCGATGTGATCAAAACCTTCTATCTCGATGTTGATAACAATGTAGCATGTTTTCTGGTAATTCAATAAATAAATAAATAGTCTACACAAAATAACTACATTCTCTGTACAGTCTCCCGTTTGAATTAAATACTTGACAAATTAACTATTCTCTCACTTTATGACAAATGTTAGTGTGAGTGTTAATATCAATGTATGAGTCCGTTAAAAGGCGACAAATCACCATTTTGGGACATCGTTTGCGACAACCGTTTTGTCTTTTGCATGTGGAACGTTTCACATGCATGTTGCTTTTTTTTTGACCATTTAACCAATTTACAATTCCATGACTTTTCCAGGTTTTACATGACTGTAAGAACCCTTGGTTAAATAAATGATGGCAATAATTATAGAAGTGGAATATATCATCATGAGCGTACCGAGCAAAATGAGGGAAGTGTGCCACCTGGTGGATTGAGTGGACAATCGCTTGAAAAGCACTTTTATGTCGGCTTTATTTAACGTTTGCGCCGGCTATGAGGTGGAAAATAGACCAGAAGTCGTATCTATCCAACTGGTGAAACGGGTTGTTGTTGTTGTTGTTGTTGTTGTTGTTGACACTCACCAATCAGAGTCATGGACGAGGACTCAGACTTCTCAAAAATCACCTGGCTGTCTGGCAGCAACAAACCGATCTGAATCTGAGGAAAGAAACCATCAAGGTGACAAATGTAGCGTTTATTAAAATCAATGAACTCCAAAATGTCAATTTTTAGGCACCTACGGTAGACTACTGGTTTGATGTAAAACATTTAGAATGGAAATGTTGACTTTCGATTCTAGGTTATAATTTGACAAATTTAGTTGTATTTGGGGAAAACCGGATTGAATATATATCACCAATTAATGTAGATTACTACAGATTATTTGAAAGGTTCTTTTGAGATTTTTCCGCATGGTTTCACTTTGTTTAATTTAAATGACTGATTGAAAATGTGTGAAAGGATGTGTGTGTGTGTGTGTGTGTGTGTGTGTGTGTGTGTGTGTGTGTGTGTGTGTGTGTGTGTGCGTGTGTGCACACAAATAAAAGGAGAATTATTGTCATACAGTTAATACATATTTTTATAAATTATTATAAATATATATTTATTCGTTATCTACCATGTGTAAAAATAAATTAAAATAATCTTAAATTAAAATAATAAATCAATGACTTTCATGCTGCGTATAATAATAATAATAATAATAATAATAATAATAATAAAGTACCTTGGGTTTCTTGCCAGAGGATTGTTCTCCCTTCAGGATGCTCGGGTCCATGGTCTCGATTTCTTTTACCACCAAGCCGAACAGCTTATCACAGAAACTAAACCCAAACTACAAAAACAAAAAATAGAGATGAGGACAGAAAAAACAAACATATGGAACGAAGTTGTAGTCGCATAAAACATCATTGCAATAAATTCCTGAATAAATGAAGAAACATTAATGCAAAGTGCTTTCACTCCTGTAAACCCGTGATTTAACCCCTTGAAGCACCTGCTGGCCGACGCAGAAGGCCTGGTGGTTGAAGTGCTGCAGGAACTCGGTGGCCATGTTGTCGGAGTCGTACGGGTTGCTGTCCACGATCTTCTTCTGCAGGAAGTCGATCTCCACCGTCATGGTGCTGATGCACTGTTTGGATTTGTCGAACTTGTAGTTTGTTACTGTAGAGAGGTAAACAACAACAACAACAGGTGGTGAGGTTTAGCGATTAGACAACATGCTCTGGATTATTATCTCTGGCAGGCATTCATGCGGTCAGTCTCGCATTATTCTGGACTCAGCCGAATATTTGGAGCGCACATTTATGACCGTTTGCTCAAGGACATCTTATAATAATAATACTACATTTAATTTATACAGCGCTTTTCCAGATGCTCAAAGACGCTTGACAGAGACAAAACAAAAAAATATAGAAACAAAACAAACAATCCCAAAAAATAAAATAAGAAAAAAACTGGAGAAGCTGCAACAGAATTAGTCCTGCAGTGGAGGGTAGGGAGCAGGGGTTAGCAGGTGAAGGGTAGGGAGCAGGGGTTAGCAGGTGAAGGGTAGGGAGCAGGGGTTAGCAGGTGAAGGGTAGAGAGCAGGGGTTAGCAGGTGAAGGGTAGGGAGCAGGGGTTAGCAGGTGAAGGGTAGGGAGCAGGGGTTAACAGGTGAAGGGTAGAGAGCAGGGGTTAACAGGTGGAGGGTAGGGAGCAGGGGTTAACAGGTGAAGGGTAGAGAGCAGGGGTTAACAGGTGGAGGGTAGGGAGCAGGGGTTAACAGGTGGAGGGTAAGGAGCAGGGGTTAGCAGGTGAAGGGTAGAGAGCAGGGGATAGCAGGTGAAGGGTAGGGAGCAGGGGTTAGCAGGTGAAGGGTAGAGAGCAGGGGATAGCAGGTGAAGGGTAGGGAGCAGGGGTTAACAGGTGGAGGGTAGGGAGCAGGGGTTAACAGGTGGAGGGTAGGGAGCAGGGGTTAGCAGGTGAAGGCGAGTTTGAAGAGGTGTGTTTTGAGGGCTTGCTTAAATGACGATAGGGTGGGAGCTTGACGAATGTGGATGGGAAGGGCGTTCCAGAGGGGAGGTGCAGCAGCTGAAAAGGCCCTGTCACCCCAGGTCCGACGCTTGGTCTTGATGGTCTTCAGAGTGTTCAAATTGGCAGACCTGAGGCAACGGGTAGAGGCGTGAAGGGGGAGGAGGTCTGAAAGGTAGGGAGGGGCCAGATTGTTTAGGGCTTTGTAAGTGGTGAGTAAGATTTTAAAGTCAATCCTGTATTTGACCGGGAGCCAGTGGAGGTTGCGTAGGACCGGGGTGATGTGGTCATAGCGGCGGGTAGAGGTGAGCAGTCGAGCGGCAGAGTTCTGAACATACTGAAGTTTGTTGATGATTTTGTTGGGGGAGCCGTAGAGGATGCTGTTGCAATAATCAAGTCTAGATGCTATGAGGGCATGGATGAGAATTTCAGTGGTGGCAGAGGACAAGGAGGGCCGGAGGCGAGCAATGTTCCTGAGGTGAAAGAAGGCAGTTTTGGTGATGTGGTTGGCGTGGGGTAGGAAAGAGAGGGTGGGGTCGAGAATGATGCCGAGATTGCGGACCTGGGTGGAGGGGGTGACGATGGAGCCATCAATGTTCAGAGAGAAGGTCTGGGCTGAGCGGGTGAGGGAGTTAGGGCCGATGATAAGCATTTCAGATTTATTGCAATTGAGTTTAAGAAAATTCTGCTGCATCCAGGATTTTATATCAGTGAGACAGGAGGTGAGAGTGGAGTGGGTGACTGAGGTGATGGTCTTAGAGGAGAAATAGAGTTGGGTGTCGTCAGCGTAGCAATGGAAATCAAGACCATGACGACGAATGATTTGTCCAAGGGGGAGGATGTAAATGATGAAGAGAAGGGGACCAAGCACGGAACCTTGGGGGACACCGTGGGCCACTGGGGAGGTGGAGGATTTGCAGTTATTTATGGCAATGAATTGATGTCGGTCTGAGAGATACGAGGTGAACCAGGAGAGGGCAGTGCCAGTTATACCAAGGGAGTGCTGGAGACGTGAGAGGAGGATGGAGTGGTTGATAGTGTCGAAGGCGGCACTGAGGTCAAGAAGGATGAGGATGGTGAGGAAGCCAGAGTCCGCAGAGAGAAGTATATCGTTTGTGATTTTCAGTAGGGCGGTTTCTGTGCTGTGTTTTGAATGGAAGCCGGATTGGAAGGGTTCGTAGAGATTGTTGAGATTGAGGTGGGACTTGAGTTGTGATGCAACAGCTCTCTCAAGGACTTTGGACAGGTAGGGGAGGTTAGGGATGGGCCGGTAGTTATTGGGGACGTCAGGGTCAAGACCAGGTTTTTTCAACACAGGGGTGACAGCAGCAAGCTTTAGTGGGGAGGGTATGAGACCAGAGGACAGTGAGGAGCTGATGATGTTTGTGATGAGAAGGGAGAGTGAGGGGAGGCAGGCCTTGACTAAGGAAGAGGGGAGAGGGTCGAGGGTACAGGTGGAGGTCTTCATGCTGGAGACTATGGAGGAGAGGTCCATTTCAGTGATTGAACTGAAGGATGAGAGTGAGTGGCTTGGAACTAGGGGAGGGTCATGTTGAGGGCTGGGGGGTGAGGTAGTAGAGGGGGAGGAGGCAGCCAGCTGGTTGTGAATTGTAATGATTTTCTCATTAAAGAAGGATAGAAATGAGTTGCATTTGCTGGTGGTGAAGAAGGAGGAGATAGTGTCTATGGGCTTGAGGAGTTTGTTGATGGTGGAGAAAAGCGTTTTAGGGTTGTTGGAGCCAGATTGGATGATGGAGGAGTAGTGAGAGGAGCGGGCGGCGTTGAGGGCATCTTTATATTGTTGTTGGTGGAGTTTGAAGGCATCAAGGTGAACCGTGAGTCCAGTTTTCTTTGTAAGACGCTCCAGTTGACGGCCCTGCACTTTGAGGTGGCGAAGTTGGTCAGTGTACCAGGGGGCGGAGTGAGTGAAGGAGAGTGCATCATTATAGTGATTGACCAGAGCAGTGGTCCAGGGTGATAGCCAGGTGGTCAGAAATGGTGAGGTCGATGCTGGTTAGATTACTCGTATTAGATTAATATTAGATCATATTATTATTATATTAATCTTGCCGATCCCACCATGTTTTAAAAAAAATCGATTTAATTGACTTGTTTTATATCGTCTTTGACTGCAGACTCCTCACTTCTCTTCTCAGCAAGTGATCCAACAACTGCTTCAGTCTCATTTTCCGCTCAAGATTAGGAATTGTTGTTGGTCAGAGGTGGCTCTCCGAAGGAGCCTAGGGACGCAATGATTTTTCCAAATCCCACTGCGTCTCCTTGCAGGTTAAAATTGAACCATTTTTTTTTATGACACACGCTTTATAGAAGGATAAATTAAAGCAGTAAAACCACTTGTATTGCTGCGTTTCATTGCAACATTCTCGTCCTCACATTTTAATCCATCCAAACAAATGCAATGCTCAGGTTTCGGCCAGTAGATGGCGCCATTTGTTAAAAGTCAAAGACGTAGAGAAACCGGTGAATAAGCGTCAACCCCATCCCTTCTGAGCGCGCGCACACACGCACGCACGCACACACGCGCGCACACACACACACACACACGCACACGCACACACACACACACACACACACACACAGTTAGTGAGCTTCCAAGAGACCAAATCAATTAACGTCTTTTGTTAGAAGGCATCGAACAGCGACTTATGTGAGAAACTAAATCAGCAACACAAAAGGCGGTTCCTGGATCTGGCATCGGTTTTTTTCAGGACTCTATTCAAAATTGCCTGCATGTCTTCAAAGTGCTGCTAACACCTCATTATGGAAATAAAACTGTTTAATGGCTCTCCTTGAGGTTGGGCGGATATTTCCACCGCTGCCATGCAATTAGGAAAATTACACAGCTGCAATATTCATATCACAGTTATTACCCCGCTCAAAACGCTCCGCCCGATACGTGGAAATACACTTGTGTTCAGATATTCTGTTGCTCTAAAACAGAAGGAGATAATCAAAATAAAAATGGAGCTTTGCTGTTTTCTTTTTCAAGTCCATGTCAAGAAAGATGACGGCGTCACGATGGATTGTTGTTTTCATTCTAAAGCTTGAAAAATTAAAAAGATGAATTTATCATGGCTCAGTTTTTCTCAAAATGTTTCCACCCAGTTTGACATTTTACTCTGAATCCATTTGTAACTTGTGAAAAGAAATAAGTCACACATATACAGTTTTATTTTATATAAAAAATATATATATATGTTATATAGTCACTATAGTTAATTTTTGCAGACGTTACTCGAGCAGGAAGAAACGGTGCTTCTGTCAGGGATTATTTTCAGGAGTGGATGAATCCACAACTTTCAGAAGGACGGTGTTTAAGGGATTGAGTCGAAATAAACTACAGTGAGTGTTGATGGAGGGAAAACGTCCCCCAGTGCAACAGTGACTACGTCTATGCCGACTCGTGTGTTTAACGTGAGGGGAACAAGACATATCAGGTGTTGGAGACACAGACGACACGTTTTAGTCAGATCAAATCGTTGTTGGTTTCGCTCTTTTGGTGGGATTTGTTGAGGATAAGAAGAAGAAAAAAAATCTGGAAAATTTGCAATTATTTTTCCTTCACACATGGGTTCTTACCTTTGACCTCTTGGCCGATTGAGAGGCCGGCCCATTTTCTCTGCGAAGAAAAACAAAAGAACAGCGATTGATTTAGTTCCTACTCGTCATCATTTCCTTTTGTATTAGGACACATTCACTATCAATAAGGACATTATCCAGAAGAGCTAAGTTATTGGAACAAAAGACAGCTACACACTACGCTTCACAGACATCAGTGTAACGTTCCTCTGCAGCGCGGTCGTATTTCACAACACTAAAATACATAAACATCAGCGCTTCAAACATCTTTAAGGGGTCAGTCGACTCGTTCCTTTTTGTCTTTGACGTGTCAAACATGACAATGGAGAATATTGAATTGAATGAATTCCTGTGGTGAAATACGAGGGTCTCGGGGAGGTTACGGTAGTACCTGTGTGCCGTGGCAGCTGCCGTAAAGACGGAGGAAGAGCAGGCGGGGGGAAAAGAAGAGGGAAAAGCAGTAACAGACAAATTGAGACAAACAAAGAGGTCGGTGCCAAGAGCCTCAGAGGACATCTTGACTTGAGTGAGCATCAACTCGCATACCGCCATTTTCTTTTTAAACAGTACAAAGTTTGCAGGAAGAAAAAAACAGATGCCGACGTTGTGTGTTCACCGGGGCTTTGTTAAGAAATGTAGTTTGACAGAAAATACAGACCCAGTAAGGAACATCAAGCACTGAGGAACAACGGTTAGCGACTGGTGACGAAATCAATCCCTCTGGATGAAACTTGCAGGAAACTGTTAAGCAGCGATGCACAGGTGACAAAGCAATCATTGCGGTCGACATTTTTGCTCTTAAAAAAAAACAAAAAAAAAAACAAAAACACAAAAAAACAACAGAAACGTACCTGCGGCAGGCTGAAGGCAATGGTCCCGGGGTTAACGCTGGGATGCTTCTTTAAGGTGAACACGTACGTGTGGGCTAAATTTCGCACAGTCACATGTCTGTCCAGAGACGGGGGCCAAGCAGAGAGACAGAATTATTAAGTGTGTGGGACAGAACTAGTAGGACCCGCAGATTGTTACCGATCCTCCCACTTACTGTTCAAACTGCAGCTCCTTCTCATTGATGACGGCACAGTTGGTCAACGAGAGTTCGTCTGTTGGGCATCGAGCCGCTTGCATTATCTGAAAAAAGGGATCGAGGAAGTAGTATAGATAGATTCAGCATTAGAATGATGAGGGATTATTTAAAGCTGCTACTCCAGATTTAGTCAATTGTAAAAACCAAGAGGCCAAGCGGCCGGCTGCCAACTGACTGGATCTCAGGGACGTGAGACTCACAAACACGCCTGCAGTTACGGCTCATCGCCAGAGGTGCCGCCAACGAGAACAAAACTGTACTAAAAGGTTCAGATTAAGCCTTTACTTGGCCTCAACAGTTATCGAGCAAGTAAAAGTAGCTTAACTAAAGTAGATACAGTGTTTGTGGTCTCCTGATCCGGCAAGACTAAGAGACGACAAGACCACCAGAAAGTCTGTCCCAGTCTGCGAGATAGAAAACTTCAACCAGTTTGAATTAATGAGCATAGAAACCCCACAAAGAACGGTTTAGTGTCAACCTGCTCTCTCGTTACAAATAACATGAATTACCAAGCGATAACAACGTGAATATAATCTTGTAAAGCTGAAGAGCCTTCGACTATGTTCACCAGAATAATCTGTAATTAAGTGGTGGTGACAATAACAGAAGGCAGTCGGTATTTTGTTCTACATGTAGTTTCCCTGTCAGGCTTAAAAGCGGACACACACCCTGACGGCAAAATATAGAAATCTGGATGGCGGCGAATATTCAGCCGATGTTTTAACTCCCTGGTGCTAACGTGACCCTTGAATCGTTCCTTTCAGTCTTTCCTGTGCACCGCCGCTTGTGTGAAGGACATTCCTTGCATTGTTTCCACGTAATCAGCTCAAATGTAAAATGTGAATAAGGCACAGAAAAGTCCAAGGATCTAAAAGACAAGCGCGGCTCTCATTATAACGTATGCTGGAAGGAAAACGGTTGCTTTGAATACACACAAAAGGATGAAACTTAACAATTGTTTAATAAGTTACCAGTTTATTACTGAGCCACAACTAATGCAGTCCAATACAACGGGCCTCCATAGAAGTTTTCTGTATCGAGTTGAAGGAAAAATTCGCCACCTTTTAATAAGTGTTGATGGTAAAAGTAAACTTACTACCATCAATCCTCGACTATATTACCTGAGGAAGATGAGTTGTGGTTTGTCTGGTGGACATTGAGTGAGGATTATATTTCTGTCAAACTCTCTAAACTAGTTTAAACAAAAACTGAACTGAAATAATTCACAAATTAGTCAATTTACCAAAAAAATATTGCAGTTGCACCTATTTTAATAATGGTTAATCATCTTCTCTTTTTATTAAAGCAAACAATAATGAGAATTGATTGGCTCCAGCATCTTTTACACACACATTCACTGCCTTTATTAGCCTTCTGTGATATTGAATTAAATATTTGAGTAATATTTGAATCTGAAGGAAAAAATGATTTAATACAGACATAAT
The DNA here is from genome assembly GCF_910589615.1 of Taurulus bubalis. Lineage (NCBI taxonomy): Eukaryota > Metazoa > Chordata > Actinopteri > Perciformes > Cottidae > Taurulus > Taurulus bubalis. Next base: position 4,960,331 of record NC_136590.1, on the reverse strand, counting down.
ATCTTCCATAAAAAGGTAGGACTTAATCAGGTGTACCTAATAAACTGACAACTGCGTGTCGTCAGAGACTGCCCACCTTGCTGTCTCTGAGCAACTTCACACTGCTAGAGCAGCCTCTCTCTCCTCTGTCCTTATCCTTCTAGGCCTTTCTGCTGCCTTTGACACAGTGAACCACCAGGTCCTTATTTCCTCCCTCAAGGACCTTGGTATCTCAGGCACTGCGCTCTCCCTCTTCTCATCCTACCTCAACGGCTGCACTTACCAGGTAACTTGGAGAGGATCTGTGTCTGAACCTTGTCCTCTCACTACTGGGGTCCCTCAAGGCTCCGTCCTGGGTTCTCTCCTCTTCTCTCTGTACACAAACTCTCTCTGCTCGGTCATTCACTCGCATGGCTTTTCCTACCATAGCTATGCAGATGACACCCAACTGATCCTCTCGTTTCCCCAATCGGAAACACAGGTAGCAGCACGAATCTCTGCCTGTCTGACTGACATCTCTCAGTGGATCTCCGCACACCACCTGACCACCCTGACAAGACTGAACTACTTTTCCTTTCAGGAAAAGGCTCTCCCACCAACGACCTCACTATTACCTTTAACAACTCTGTGTTGACTGCCAGGAATCTCGGTGTGACACTCGACAGTCAACTCTCCCTGACTGCCAACATTACCGCAACAACGCGTTCCTGTAGGTTCATGCTGTACAACATCAGGAGAATACGTCCTCTTCTCACTCAGAAGGCGCCACAGGTTCTCGTCCAGGCTCTGATCATCTCACACCTTGACTACTGTAACTCCCTCCTGGCAGGTCTACCTGCTAGTGCCATCTGACCTCTGCAGCTCATCCAGAATGCAGCAGCTCGACTCGTCTTTAACCTCCCGAAATTCACCCACACTACTCCGCGCCCTTCGCTGGTTACCGGTGGTCGCCGCATCCGCTTCAAAACATTGGTACTTGCGTACCGTGCTGCGAACAGATCGGATGCAATTGAAATCCAGGACATGGTCAAACCTCACACACCAGCTTGTTCACTCCGCTCGGCTTCAGCCAATCGGCTTGTAGCACCGTCACTGCGAGCTCAACACTCAACAAAGTTTAAATGTTTGCTGTCTTGGCTCCTCAATGGTGGAATGAGCTCCCCATTGACATCAGGACAGCAGAAAGTCTCTACATCTTCCTCTGCAAACTAAAAACACATATTTTTCGATTATACCTTGAATAAAAAAGTGGCACCGTAGTAGCACTTTAGTAGCACTTAAATGGCACTTACTGATAGCACTTTGTAGTTTGGCTTTTTTGAAGAAATTGTACGATCTTGATTCTTGTTGTTCTGACCTTGTACTCATGGTTGAAGGCACTTATTGTACGTCGCTTTGGATAAAAGAGTCAGCTAAATGCAATGTAATGTAGGTGTAAACAGATGCATGGTGTAGTCATGAAAACAACCCTTTATTTGAACTTCAGCTACTTAACTGATGTTAAGAAGTTAACTAAGAGTTTAACAGTACTTTCATTTATCTTACTGCTCTTCTTCTTCCCCTTTAATTTAGCTGCACTTCCTTCATTGCCATCATTCATTCAGGCTTTTAAATCGGAGCTAACACAGCCCTTAGAAACACTTTTTTTTCAATATATATATCCAAGTCTATAACGCTATTGACAATTATATAATGGAGTGGCTCTAGCTGCTCGGTGCCTGTTACACATATTAGTTTAAATCCAGAACAACGACGTGGTCATAAGATACTTCTATTCCACTTCCGGGTTGTTTACCAAGTTCTGATTCTGCCACACAAACTCACTTCACGTGTCTAAAAATAACCTTTTTTTCCTTAGAGTACACGTTAGGCTTCAGTAATTTTGGGGTGATGTATTTAATTTTAAACCAACTCACCCGGTCGGTCATCATGGTGCCTTTTTTGCTTTCGTGTTACTCCGGTTCAAGCGCTGCTCCGCTGACAGAGCCAACTGCAAAAACACGAGAAAGTGACGTGTAAAGAGTTCACGTGACCTGACGTCATCACGCACACAACGAGACGTTGGCAGCAGGGTACCGCACCGGTACCGGAAATATGGCTGCTGTCAAACCAGCCTCCACGTCTAAAAAGTCAACGTTGTTTTTCGGTACGCGTATGTACTAGGAATATATGTGGAAGCCCGTTTCCGCCACACACAAAAAAAAAAAGAGATAAAAAAATATATATATATCTCATAACTATGAGATAATAAAGTCGAAATTATGAGATAAAAAGTCATAATTATGAGATAAAAGTCATAATAATGAGATAAAAAGTTATTATTATGAGATAAAAAGTCATAATAATGAGATAAAAAGTAATTATTATGAGATAAAAAGTCATAATAATGAGATAAAAAGTCATTATTATGAGATAAAAACCAGAACAGTTAGAAGCAGCTCTTTTGCATAGGTTACCCTCTGTTTGACATAGAAATGGATTGTGAGTACATTGAAGACTACTTTAAACGTGGCTTTACAACAGATGAAATACTTCAAATGCTTGCTAATTCACATGAGATTAAACTAAGCAAACGCACCCTAAAAAGGATTTTAAGAAAGAAGCAGCTCTGGCGTAGAAAGAATAAAACCGATGTGGCTGAGGTGGCCAACTTCATTGAACAGCAACTGGAAACATCTGGTCAGTGTCACGGTTACAGATGGATACACCAAAAGTGTTGGTTACATGGAATTGTGACTGACAGAGAAACAGTTAGAATATTGCTAAAGTTATTGGATGGTGAAGGTGATGATCTGAGGTCAAGAAACAGACTGCGAAGACGTGTTTACCACAGCTGTGGTCTAAATTATGTCTGGCACATTGATGGCTACGACAAGCTTAAGCCATTTGGAATTGCAATCAGTGGATGCATTGATGGGTTTTCCAGAAAGATGATATGGCTTGAAGCTTACAAAACAAACAATGATCCAAAGATCATCGCTGGCTACTTTATGGATGCTGTGATCAATGCTGAGGGATGCCCTGCCAGACTCAGACTTGATTTAGGAACAGAAAATGGACATATGGCTGAAATGCAGAGGCTTTTGCATTTGTCAGTGAACCAAGCTGAGACAGACAGTGTAAATGTCAGAGTATAATCTATAATTAACAAATGATGTGTTTGAAACAGTGAACCTGTATATCAAACTCAGACATCTGATAAACAATTAACTAAATCTAGATCATTAACTTTTCTGGGCCTGTGTCTCATTTCATATTTCCGAAATGTTCTTTTATTTTACCGTTTTATTCCAGGAGAGAAATGAAAACTGTCAAAATTACCGTTACAGCTGTGATAGATGCAAATATAATTGTAGCTAATATATTTACACACAAAGTACATTGTTATTGACTATTTTTAAAAACTGAGTAAAATGCAAAGTCCACACATTTATTAACTGAATTATTTATTCAGATATTTAAACAATCACAGTATACACAACTGCATATATTTTCATTTTAACTGCATTTTGCTTAACTTGCAACAGTAAGAAGACTATAAAGTAACCCATCAATAGGTTTATGGCTGATTGCCAATGACAAGCTATATTTTGGTAAATAATAAAAGCACTTGAATATAAAACAGTGCTTGCAGTGTGCTTGCAATGTCAAATGAAAGGAAAATGAAAATGTACACAAGATTGGACTGTGTGACTTGGATTTGTTTTGTTATATGAACAATAAATATTTACATATAAATGAAGGTATTGTAAAACCAAAGTGCTGAAATAACTTCTTCTGAAGTTAGCTTCACTAAGAAAATTACAAAAATATTGCTTAGATGTTTTCAAACTAGTGAAACAGATATAGTGCTTTTGGAGCAACAACAGTTATCTGAACATCAGGTAATGAAATACCAGTTTTTACAAATAAAAACAAATATATATGTAAACAGTCTTAGTATATTTTCCACAGCAAGATGCATTCTCTTTTCTCACATTTTCTTAAACTGAAAACAATGTTTAACAACATAAATTGGGCTAAAAGCAACTGAAAAATGTGGACCGCATGTTAAAGACACTTAATCAGGTAAACAAGATAGTTGTAGTACGTCCATGTCCATAAGGCAAACATCTGGAAACCTACAAAGTTTGAACATTAGTCTCTGATGGCAGTCCAGTTCCTGTTGGCTAAAATCTTTAGCTTAGGCAATGTCCATTACCCACACGTTGCTTTCTAGAACTTTGTTAATTTCATGTCGAAAATCCGGGTAGTTGTCATAACTGACCGGCAACTCCAAGTAACAGCCACACGTGTGAGCAACCGGTCTTCTTTGAAATCCCTGAAGTTGTGTGAAGCTGACAGTGATGTTCTTTCCCGTGAACAAGTCTGATCCAGTGCAAAATCTAAGGAAAAGGGAGAGGTGGTGGTTGTCTGATTCTCTAAGGAATGCACTTACATACTTGACTATTAGTTTGTCCTGGGCATTCTGGGTACTGGGGTAAGTGATCGATCTCATGATCTTTCTTGCTGTTGGTTGTAGCTCTTCGTAGGCTGCTGCAATCCCTTTCAGCTCTGATTTAACAGGTGCAAGCATGTTCCTCCACCGTTCAATAACAAAAGCCGGTTCCTGAATCAGCTTCTGGTGAGCAAGCTCTCTCAAGATTTGCTCAATACTGTCTGCTGTTGGAACCCTCCGGCAGCTGTGAGTATCCATTATTTCCAACAATTCTTCAAGGTCAACACTTTCGAAATCAGAACGGCAGGATTCCAAGATCACTTGCTCAGACTCTGATACATACTTGAAAAAGCAGTCCACAAGATCGCTCTCAACAAAGCCCAAAACAGTTTGCTCCAGAAGTACAGGAGCAAGTTTGATAGGAAGGTACTTCTCTTTTTGCCAGCCTAATCTGATTATTCGTCCTATGCTTTCTCATTCTTCCTTCCCAAAATCATGACGTAAGAACGGCACTTTGAAGTCATTCCCCATAGTGCACTGCTCATAAAAGTCTTTCCAGAATTCTGACAGTACATCCCTCAAAACACTACCATCATCCACAGCCTTTTCAAACTTTCCATCAGGAAGAATAATTTGAAAGTAGACATCATCCTCCATGATACATTCCTCTGAAAAAACTTGAATAAGTTCTCTAAGCATCTGTCCACGATGAAGAACAATAATTTTCTTCACTCTTTCTCTCTGATTGGCCTGTTCCCGCAACACATCCATGGAAGGAGGCAAGGCTGATGCAAAAGATGGTTCCTGAGAGAGAGCAACGTATCATCGAGACCAGAGTTCTCCATCCCAGATATGCTTTCTGTGTGGAAAGTTACAATGCCACTATCCTTTAAAGCATCTACATGATGTAATGTGTCAAGTTCTAGCAAACTATATGCATCCAGTGGGTCGTCTGTGGTGTAAAGATGGGTAACGCTCTCACTGCTTGCATTTGCAAATACTGTGCTACTTCCAAAATAAATGATATCTGAAGTATCTATCTCCACAGCATCTGTTGCAGAAGTATCTGGAGAATGGAAAGCAGGTCTGTCATGTGTCTTTTCACCTTCTTGCGCAGTAGCATCCCTATTCTCCTCCTCAAGATGTATGTCACTGACAAGGTCTTTTTTCTTGGTTAAGTAGAAACGTAAAAGAGGTAACTTTGTCTTTTCATACAGTTCGCCGACTGTGATACTACTATCTAATGAATGCTGCTGAAAGTCAGTTACATCAATGTCAAAATCGGTGAGGCTGCCCTCTGCATTTGTTCCACCTGGGAAAAACAACAGGGCAGCCTTTTCAATCAAGTTCTGTTTTATACTGCCCTTCGGCACACTCTCTTTTCTGGTGCCCCCACCCTTTTTGGTGCGTACCTGAACAAATTCCCCTTCTCTAAAATTCATCCATCCAATCTCAATTTTTCTCTGATCCTTCTGAGCATTCTTTGGAGGTGCTTGATGCTTTCTCTGAGTCACATGATCGTCTTGGTTTCTTGAGAGCTTTCCTCTAAGTCGCTCAAAGAGCTTTGACTTGCGACAGCTGGGTTCTTTTTCCTTCCGCCTGCAGTATCCAAAAACAGCCAGTCGATCACCGTAGGATGGCAGGTACTCTTTAAGCTGGTCATCTGTCATAAGATGTATGACACTGGAATCAATCTACAATGAAGGAATACTTTATTATTAGTTTGGACTATTAGTTTAGGCCAAGTGCATTCAATTATAACAGTGAACAACCTGCATAAGCTGCATCAGATATTTACAAAGATCTTCTAAAAGTCTTCCAAAAAGTCAAAATTAAGCATTTCTTATATTAGCTACCTTCTCCTGTTCCATTCGCTGTGTCTCCCTCAGGCACATGTCGTGACCTTAAGTAGTCACTTAGGTCCTCCATTTTGTGACAGTTCAAAAAACCTCTGCACCTATGTTGAATACAAGTATAGCTCAAATGTGACCTTAAATCAAACATACATCTATACAGTTTTATAAAATCTTTTTTTGTTTGTAGTTTTGGAATTCAAACTTCTTCACAGTCAATTAGTCAATCATGGTTAAATATGACAAAACCCTTTACTGTCTTCTAAATTCCTCAAATTGGGAGAAAAAGAGCAATTTAATTTTTATATTTAATACTTTATATTTATTACTACGACATAACAGGTTAATTGTACACAATTAATACATTCATTAATACACAGTCACTGTGGTCCAGCAGTTGAGCTGGAACCTTACATATTGTAACAAACTGAGTGACGTGTAATATTAACCTGTTATGTTAAAGTGTTATTGTGTTTACAGGAAGAAGTTCTAGTTAAAATAGGTTGTTGCAATTACTGAGTATAGGAGGTCAGTGAAGGTCTCATGACCTGTGTAGCTGTAAAAAAAACAACTGTCAATCATCCTAGCTACCTATGGGGGTGGGCGGGACATGAGCGTGTCTGCGATTAGCGCTGCGAATGAGGTGAGAGCAGTGTTGCCGACTTTCCAAACCCTCTTGGAGACTTTTTTTTGTGAAAAGCGACTATTTTTTTGTGAAAAGCGACACTTTTTTGTGTGTAATTGGAGACTTCCTGGTGTCTTGGAGACTGACGAGAAAGCGCCGCACGCATCGTTCTGTCCTCAGCGAGCAGCGGGTGCTGCCGTGAGCCCCCTCCGCCATGAGCCCGCCCCCTCCGCCATGAGCCCGCCCCCTCCATCATGAGCCCCGCCCCCTCCGCCGTCACAAAGACTCACAGGAGCCGAGCGAGTCGCGCAGCAGTAGCGGCAGAGAGGAGAGACCCACACGTCTCCGCGTCCAGGCTCAAAATTAATCGCGCAAAGCCGCCGCTGATCCCGCCCCGGCTGGATGTAAATGTTTCTTCACTGTTACACTAAAATAAATGACCTCAGTCACCTTGTCCACTTTGTGTGCCTCTCTGTGACATCAGCTAAACATATAGTCATCATTGTATTGTGCCTATATACTCGGTACTCAAGGACACAACCATCAGGATGCAACTCGACAACTTTATTAGTACTTCTTCTCCCACGTATATCCCAACATCATATATCAGTGCGCCCTCACCTGGCCATAGCCGGCCACTACATCTCCCCCTTTTAGATGAACGTTGAACTGCTTTGTCAGAACCTCAAGATGACAAAGTGCATTGAACATTATAGCTACTTTCCAGTTTCCGAACTTATCTTATAATGTCAGGAGTTCACTCAAATCCTTATTAAAACTTAAGTCTAAACTGAGAAACCAACAGAAGAAATTATATTTTACTGTAGCTATTGTATGAGATTACTCACTAGATGCATCCACTCAGAACATAGCTTTTCAACTAGACATTTCACTCTTCAAACCGACTTACGACTTTCCTTTTTTTTTTTCCTTTTTTTTTTAAACATCTTTTCATGTTTTTCTTTTCTGTCCTCTGTAGTGCGTAGGTGTGTGTTTAGTGTTTAAAGGTCCAGTCTTTCAGGAGCCCTAGAAAGTCTCCCTGACCTAGTCATTGACATGTCCCATGATGTTGAAGGCACTGGTACTTCCCTGAGGTGTGAACGGTTGCGTCGCAGCCGTCCTCCATCCGGAGTCTCCACCTCGTATGAGCGTGGTGTAGGTGCAGGGCCCACAACAGTCCCTCTGGTGTGTGTGGGTCCGATCCACACCTGCTGTCCAGACTGAAGAGGTGGCAAAGTTTGAGTGCGGTGTCTCCGGTTGAACGTTTGTTGCTGTTGCAGTTTCAACACAGTGTCCTTTTCCCTGAATTCCTTCAGATCTGGCCACTGTGGTTGTAGCTGCAGCGGTGACACTGGAACTGGTGTTCTGAGTCTCCTCCCCATCAGTAGTTGTGCCGGGGAGGTCCCGTGTGCCAATGGAGTAGACCTGTAGGCCAGCAGAGCTTTGTGGAAATCACCCTCTTTCTCTAAAAAAGACTTAACAGTTCTGACGGCCCGTTCAGCCTCCCCATTGCTGCGGGGATAACGGGGGCTGCTTGTCACATGTGTAAAGTCATAATCTCTTGCAAACTGAGAGAATTCATGACAGTGAAACTGAGGACCGTTGTCCGTGACTAGCACTTCTGGGCATCCATACCTAGCAAACACAGCTTTAAATCTTGCAATAGTCTGTTTAGCTGTTGTGCCTCCAGGTAGGGTGCAAACTTCAATATAGCGAGAGAAATAGTCTATCAGGACTAAGTAGTTCCCATTCTGCCATTGGAACAGATCTGCTGCGACCCTCTGCCAAGGTCTGCTTGGGAGGTCAGTCGTGAGCAGAGGCTCAACAGGTGTTTGAGCTTCACGTGCACAAATCTCACATCTCTCGACCATTTGCTTTACGGAAGACGTGATGCCTGGCCACCAGACAGATTCTCTAGCCCTTGCAAGGCATTTGTTGATACCCTGATGTCCCTGGTGAAGTCTCTGCAGGATGTCAGGTCTCATGTGTTCAGGGATTATGAGTCTCTCACCTTTCATGAGCAGTCCTCCTCCTTCATGCAGGACTGACCTCTCAGGCCAGTAGGGCAACAGCAGCTCATGCATATCTCGTCTGTGTTCAGGCCAGCCGTTTGCAATGTATCGACTGAGACGTTTGCAGGTGTTGTCAGAGGTTTGTGCGCTCTTAATTTGCTCCAGCTTTGTCGGTGTGGCTGGCAGGCTTTCTACTACACTGTCCAAGTAAGCTTTGCATTCCTTTTCCAGGTCTTGCTCCGCCTCTGTGGCTGTGGCTGGAAGAGGCGCTCTGGACAGAGCATCAGCCGTTATCAGGTTTTTACCTGGGACATGGATGATGTTGAAATTGAATCTGAGCAGCCTCAATCTGAATCTGATAATCCTCGGCGGAAGGTCATCCAGTGCTCTGGACTTCAGGAGTGTTATGAGTGGCTTGTGATCTGTTCTTATAGTAAAATCTAGGCCGCTCAAGTATCCGCGCAGGCGCTCACATGCCCAGGTCGTAGCCAAAGCCTCTTTTTCTATTTGGGCATATCTTGACTCGGCTTTGGTCAAACTTCTTGAAATGAAAACCACAGGTCTCCACTCACCGCCTAGCTGTTTTTGTGTCAAGACGCCTCCTAGTCCATACGAAGAGGCATCCGCTGACACCATGGTTTCGTGGTTTGGGCTGTATTGGGCTAACACAGTCTCTGACCCCAATTCTTTCTTAGTGTCCATGAACGCTTTCTGTTGGGGTGCTCCCCATGTCCAGCTGTTCTCTGTCTTCAACAGATCGCGAATGGGCTTTGTCAAGTCTGGCAGGCGTGGTGAGAATTTTCCTACAAAGTTCACCATGCCCATGAAACGGCGAACCTCTGCCACATCCTTTGGCTCAGGCATGTCACGGATCGCCTTTATCTTATCCGGGTCTGCTCTGGTGCCCTGTGAGTTTATGACGTGGCCCAGAAAACGGACCTCTGTCAGTGCAAACTGGCATTTTTCATTCAGAGTGAGCCCAGACTCTCTGAATTTCTGTAGCACCCTGTGCAGCCTATCGTCATGCTCTGCCCGGTCCTTTCCTGTGATGAGAACGTCATCAGCATGACATAGCACTCCGTCAATGCCATCAATCAGTTGGGAAATCCTCCTTTGAAAGTGCTCAGGGGCCGATGATATACCAAAGGGTAACCTCTTGAAGTAGTATCGGCCCTCTGGTGTGATGAACGTGGTCAACAGCATTGAGTCTTGATGGAGTGGTACTTGCCAAAAGCCTGATGTCGCGTCAAGCTTTGTGAAAACTCTGGCCCCTTCCAGCTTGGCCAGCGTCTCGTCCACTGCCGGTAAGATGTGTCTCTCTCTGATGACGCTCTCGTTCAAATGGGTTAAATCTACACAAATGCGTAGTTTCCCTGACGTTTTCACAATAGGGACCATGCCTGCGCACCATTCAGTTGGTTCTTCAACACGGGCTATGACCTCCATTTTCTCCATCCGGTCTAATTCCTCTTTAACTTTGGCTCGGAGTGGGATGGCTACACGTCGTGGGGCAGAGAGGGCATAGGGTGGTGCATTGTCTTTCAGCTTAATTTTATATTCACCTTTAAGCCTGCCTAGCCCTGTAAAGACATCTGCGTAGGTTGAGCGGAAGTGTGTCTCTGCATTGTCTATGCTATGGAGCTGAGGAATCATCTGCAGTCTGCGAATAGCTGGAAGGCCCAATAAGGGTGTCGTCAGGTCTTTCACGATGAACACCTCCTCCTCAATCTTTCTGTCACCTCTCTGAATGACAGCATGCACTTGTCCTTTGACCTCCAGAGGTTGACTGGCGGGGCCCAGCAGAGGTCTGCGTGTCACCGTGTAACTGCCGTATTTCTCTTGCGTGTATTCTGTTTCTGGGATGGCAGTCACAGATGCCCCCGTGTCCACTTTAAAGCACATCGGACCACCATTAATGGTAAGCATTTCAGTCCATGTAGACACCTGTGGATGGTCAATAGCTCCCAAATAAGCTGCCACATAATCCTCCTCAATGGATTCTAGCTTTTGGGATGATCTGCACACAGATGCAAAGTGTCCCCTCTTTTGACATTTTCTACATTCAACATCTTTTGCTGGGCATTCAGTCCATGCATGTGTAGGGGTTCTGCCACACTTCCCACACTGTTTTGGGTTGGTTGAGGCAGGCTGAGGCTGAAAATGGCTTACGCGTTGAGCAGAGTTTTTCCTATAAACCTGTCTCTTACTGTTGTAAGCCACTGCATCCATTTGCTCCGGTGAATCGGCTGCTCGGAGAACAACTTGCTGCTTTTTCACCTCTTCGTGCTGCCTCACTTGAACTATGGCTGTCGCTAAATCCAATTTTGGGTTGAGCTGCATTTTTTCTGACAATTTGGCATTACGTATCCCGACAACAATCCTGTCTCGGATCATCTCTTCACGCAAGGCGCCATATTTGCAATATTCAGCTAGCTTGTGCACTGCTGTGATGAAGTTCTCTGCAGATTCGCCAACTTCCTGACTTCGTTTATTAAACTTGGCTCGTTCAAAAATCACATTATGTACTCCGACAAAATGTCCATCAAAAGCATTTTTTACCTCGTCATAGTCATCTTGTTTATCCTCAGCCAACTGCAGTGTGCTCAGGATATCGTCAGCCTTATCACCCATTGTGTAAATGAGAGAATTCACCTGGTAAGCTTGGTCTTTTTCTTTCAATCCAGAAGCAAGCCTGAAGCGTTCAAATCTTTTTATCCATGCGGGCCACGAACTTGGCTCGAAGTCGAAAGGTCCCGGTGGTGGGATGGTAAAGATGTGATCCATGCTGTGCGCTAGTAGCTTCCGCTAGCTTGTTGTTAGCTTTCACCGTCAAACTTTCTCTCTAGCTCCACACGTCACCGTCTTTTCTCTCCACACCGTCAAACTACTCCGACTAGTTGTCTGTACCATTAGACTCTGTCTGTCGCGGGTTACAAGCTTCTGACACCATGTATTGTGCCTATATACTCGGTACTCAAGGACACAACCATCAGGATGCAACTCGACAACTTTATTAGTACTTCTTCTCCCACGTATATCCCAACATCATATATCAGTGCGCCCTCACCTGGCCATAGCCGGCCACTACAATCATGTCTCAGTCTAACTGTATGCTCAAAAATACAGAAGGAGTGGGAATCAAACCCTGAATTCAAAGGCTGGCTGTAGCCGTTTATTGGAGATGCTACAAGGCCATACTGCCTGTACTGTGAAGCAGATTTATGTCAAACTTTGCGTTATAAATAAACACATGACAACTAAAAAACATACTCAAAGGCAAAGCAACCTTATAACAGTTCCACCCAAAGCAAGCTACCATTAATGAGTAAAACAATTGCTATATCACTATATTCCTGTCTCCTACAGCTTCCTGTACAATTATGCAAATTAGGCGATGCCGTCATTTAGCGACTTTTAGGACTGCCAATAATGATTTTTCTTGCTGAGGAGTTGGCAACACTGGTTGAGAGTTTGTGTAGATAAGAGAACGTTTAACGGTGTTGACTGTTGTTGGCGGAGCCTAAGGCCCACAGTAGCCTGTGTTCTGTCCCCAAATAAACCACACAATGAGCAATATAACGTCTCGTAGCTTTCCTGACCAAGGGTCGCTTCAATATACTTGAGACTCAATGTTGTTCTTCATTCTCTAGAGATGGTATTGTGCTAACACACTTTCCACTGCAAAGGACAACTTTGTGCACAGTTACAATATGTGCGTTACTTGTCAACATACTGCATTAGCGCTAGTAGGACATTACGGCTGTGATGACACTTAGCAAATCTTGATGAAAGGGCTGTGTGGAGTCTGTCGTTACGGTAGCCCCCTTTGAGAAACATACCGTTTGCATGGACCGGCGAAGGGATGAAGAGACCTGTGAAAACAGACTGAAGCGCATGCGCAATTACTATCTCATTATTATGACTTTTCATCTCATTATTTCGATTTTTTATCTCATTATTTGGACTTTTTATCTCATTATTATGACTTTTTATCTCATTATGACTTTTTATCTCATAATAATGACTTTTTATCTCATTATTTTGACTTTTTATCTCATTATTATGACCTTTTATCTCATAATAATGACTTTTTATCTCATTATTATGACTTTTTATCTCATAATAATGACTTTTTATCTCATAATAATGACTTTTTATCTCATTATTATGACTTTTTATCTCATAATAATTACTTTTTATCTCATAATTTCGACTTCTTATCTCATAATTATGACTTTCTATCTCATTATTATGACTTTTTATCTCATTATTATGACTTTTTATCTCATTATTATGACATTTTATCTCATAATTATGACTTCTTATCTCATTATTATGACTTTTTATCTCATAATAATGACTTTTTATCTCATAATTTCGACGTTCTATCTCATAATTATGACTTTCTATCTCATTATTATGACTTTTTTATCTCATAATAATGACTTTTTATCTCATTATTATGACTTTTTATCTCATAATAATGACTTTTTATCTCATAATTTCGACTTTCTATCTCATAATTATGACGTTCTATCTCATTATTATGACTTTTTATCTCATTATTATGACTTTTTATCTCATAATAATGACTTTTTATCTCATTATTATGACTTTTTATCTCATTATTATGACTTTTTATCTCATAATAATGACTTTTTATCTCATTATTATGACTTTTTATCTCATTATTATGACTTTTTATCTCATAAATATGACTTTTTATCTCATTATTATGACTTTTTATCTCATAATAATGACTTTTTATCTCATTATTATGACTTTTTATCTCATAATAATTACTTTTTATCTCATAATTTCGACTTTCTATCTTATAATTATGACTTTCTATCTCATTATTGTGACTTTTTATCTCATTATTATGACTTTTTATCTCATAATAATGACTTTTTATCTCATTATTATGACTTTTTATCTCATTATTATGACTTTTTATCTCATAATAATGACTTTTTATCTCATTATTATGACTTTTTATCTCATAATAATGACTTTTTATCTCATAATTTCGACGTTCTATCTCATAATTATGACTTTTTATCTCATTATGACTTTTTATCTCATAATAATGATTTTTTATCTCATTATTATGACTTTTTATCTCATTATTATGACTTTTTATCTCATAATAATGACCTTTTTATCTCATTATTATGACTTTTTATCTCATAATGACTTTTTATCTCATAATTTCGACGTTCTATCTCATAATTATGACTTTCTATCTCATTATTATGACTTTTTATCTCATAATAATGACTTTTTATCTCATAATTTCGACTTTATTATCTCATAATTATGAGATTTTTTTTTTCATCTCTTTTTTTTTGTGTGGCAAAATTACCTGTAAGAACTGACTTCAAAATAAAAGCAAACTTCCGGTGAACGTGATAGGATACCTCTTCCAATGATAATAGGACAATCTGATATTGAATTTCAAAATAAGAGCTCTAGAAAATCCCATTCATTCATTTCAGATTAGGTTTTTAAAGAAAATGGGCCATAGTTACGAAGTTATTTCACTTAGTAGACAACTTGTCACCAAGTTATTCTGATGTTGAATCTCAAATTTGAAGCCCTTCAAAAACTCCTTCATGAGCTAACTTCAAATCAGTCATGAGCCAGTTTATGATTGCCAGTCCGAGCTGTGGAGACATTGGTACAGCTCTCTCTTTTTAAGGCATTGGTAGGTCTATGTATATTTTAATTGTGCTTTTGGATGTGTTTTATTCTATTTAATGTTTTGTATTATCTGGAAAAGTAGACTCTGTTTAAGTTCATTCGGTTTAAGTTATCTAAAATAAGACATTTGTACATCTAAATCTGCTTGGGAATTATTGAGAGATTTAAGTGATGTACCGGTAGTTTTTAATCCATATCTACATAACTGTCCTTTGCATTGGTTGTGTCTTAATATAATATAAAAATATATAATGATGCAATGGAGGTCTTGGTCCTGGCACCCAAGCTTCAAATGTGAACGAGACAGGAAACTAAATCAATAACACTAAAAACATTACAATTAGAAATATAACATGCAAATATATGTACTGTATGTGTGTTTTTGTATTTAACAAAAACAAGCAAATATGTTGCTGGTTAGTAAAGACTGCAGTGTGTGGATGACTGAGACATGCGTTAACATTTCTAAAATGTAACGTGGATAATTGGAAAAGAAATGTAGTAATTAGAAAGATGATTTAAAATCTTTATTTGGGATGCTACAAGGGCGCAAGATGTACCTTTGGAAGCAAAAACTGAACATGAACTCTTATTTGAGGCGTCAGTGTGCGGTTTTTACGAGACTTAGAAGGAAAGTTAGAAAGAAATCCTTCACTTTGTGGTGGAACATTTAATCTGCTAAATGGGAATAGGGTTTTTAGAACTAAGCCTGTTGATGTGGTTCATAAATGTTCTTATATCTCTTAAAAAATAAAAAAACATGTGTTTTGGCGTCATCATGCGGTTTATGTACAAATAAAAAATAAGACGAATGAAATCTGTCTGTTTAACCGATTTAATGCCCTTTGATGAGTGGCTTTTTCAAATTAGTGACAAATATATAGCAGCAGGAGGAAGAAGAGACTCTCGGGGGAATTCTGTATTTCATAGTCCCAAAAAACAAAAACGGGTCCTGCTGTAGAAACCTTCCCTCTGAAATTCACGCTGTTCAACAAGTTATCCAAATTACCACCAGCAATTCATTATTTTTCTTCCCTTTTGCAAGAGACAAGACAAAAATCCTTAAAATACAAAATATTTATTTTGAAAATGTCTTTATAAGAGAAAAAACAAAAAACAAACAAAAGTAAAACCAAATCAAAACCATACAAATTGTTTGGTCACTAGCATACCACACTAGTGCTAGGAACCAATGATGGAGAACCGCTCAGTCGGACGCTCAGAGGCAGTGAACGCATCTCTGCCTCGGCTCTCCCGAAGCGCCCGAAAAAGTGGCACTCAAGGTGAAATGGCATCCGGTCTGTTTTGTTAGTTTAGACGTACATAACCAGGGCGGGCGGACAATGTGGAAACCATCCGATTCTCCCTCTGCTTTTTTTTTTTTTTTAAACACAAACCAAAAAAAAACAAATAAAGTGAGTTAATACATATCTGAAATACAGTGGGGACTTAACTGTTGGCATTGATATGATGAGGGGAAAAAAGAAATAAGAGTTAGGAGGAGGGAGGGGAGCTCTTCCGACTAAAAATTCAGTATCACAAGGAGTTTCCCAACCTTCCAAAAAAAAAACGGAGGTGCTTCTGAAGGATGTGGATGAAGAGGAGGAAAGGCTCGTTTCTGCGCACGCGCTTGGCAGCAGAGTCCGAGGCCACAGAGGTCACCGTTGAGGTCGCAGTGAAGTCGGCTCGGCGAGCCCGACCGTATAGCGGATATAAACATATATGTATTCTTAAACCTTTTATTTATTTGTATTTCATGGTGGTTGTACAATATTCCCTGATGGCCCTGATTTGGCCGCTGAGTGTTATACAGAATCCTGAAGAGATATCAAAATCAAAAAAGGAGGCGGCGGGGGAAAAAAAAAAAAAAACAAGCAAGAGAAGTGATGAAATTGTCCATGGAGGGAGAGGAGGAGGATGATGATGATGACGACGGGGGGGATCCTGTTCGTTGCTCTCCCTCGTCCCCTTCTTAAAATGTGACACGCTCGTCAAACCCACACAGATCCTCCATCGCACGGCCATCGGTCGGCTCTGAGGGCGGAAGACAGTTTAGTGGAGACTGAAGACAGAAAACGCCTTTTCTCTTCATTAAATGTATTTTTCGTTTACCTATGTGAGCTTCTTGGCTTTGTTGTAAAGTGAATCCACGACTTTGCTCATGTTCTGAATCGTTTCCAAGGCCGCTCCGTACGTTTTGTCCACCGGCGGCTGGTCGAATATGATCAAGACACCCTCGCCCTGGTCGAGGATTCCTGCACGACAAAGTGTCACAGCAACGTGTCACGACTCCATCGGCCCGCCAAGTCACACGTTCAAGCTTTTTATTTTGCCATTTGTGCCTAGACACAATTTTTTGTGCAGGGCTCTCTGAGTCAGTTTTGAAAATAAAAACACACTATAATAACAAAGAGAAAAAAATATGAAAACACTATATACACACATATTAAAACACTATACATACGGTATATGTGCAAGAAAGGTATTAGATGCATTTTTTTAAGTGTTAAATACCAGTAATAAATAGATTAGGTATGACTTGATTTCAAAAAATATATATCACATATTGCACAGGATAAGTGAGGTAGTGTTTGGTTATTTTAAGCCTATTTCAACAGTTTTGTTTTGCCATCAGTCGGACTGTGGCAGGGAGAAGCTGTGGTAAAAACATGTTCTTTGGGTATCTGGCGTTTCTATAAAAAAAGGATCGGACAATTCCAGTTACCGTGAAACTTTTCGTCCAGAATCATCTGTGATAATTTCCTCTCAACGTCCCCCTGTAAAAGAAATAATGTTAATTAAAACAAACACATTTTAAAGAGATAAAAATGATGATTTAAAAGAGTTGGTGAACTGCAAATACACATACCGTTGACAGTTTGATTATACCCGATATGTGTTCTATCTGAAAACAGGAGAGAAAGATTCAATATTCACTCGTTTCTTTACTAAAATCATTTGAAAAATTATATTACGCCACTTAGTGACATTTTATTCTCAGTCACAATGAAGCGGTATTCATGATTATGCCGTGTTCACACCGGACGTGGCGCGACCAGATTACATGTAAAGTCAATCCACAGACGCGCCGCCCCGCGAATAGGCGTTTTTTTCGCGGGGCGGCGAGATAGACGCGTTTGAGGCGGCGCGAACAGAACGTTTGACCTGGGGCAAACAAGGTGAAGGACGAGTTGAATTCTCCCAACTCTGGCGGAGAAATCGCGTGACGCAAAGTTGCATCAGCCAATCAGCGTAGAGAATCAGCGTTGAGAAGCTCCGCCCGTCATCACCGCCGTTGCTGAATCAAACTGCTGCTGCTCCACCTGAACCAGCGCTGAGAGCGGCTTCATTGAGACGCTGTTGTGGGACTACGGATAATATTATGAACCCAGACACCATGGAGTTTGATGTTCCGACATATGTGGAACTAACACAAAAAGTATAAAGCAGAACTGGTGGTTATTTCCATGGTGGATGGCATAATCGGTATCGTTTTACGGAGATACGCGAGTTCCTGGAGGAGTCCGTGAAATTCTACGGATGATGTTATGAACCCAAACATGAGGGCGTTTCACGTTCCGACATGTTTGGGCCTTCCACAACAAGCATAAAGCAGAACTAGTGGTTATTTATTCCATGGTCGATAGAGGAAATGAAAGTCCTAAGCCACGCCCCCTTCGCGACGCGATCTTTTGCGTCTGGTGTGAACACCTTCGTTTCACTCACGCGAGTAAACTGTCCGGTGTGAACACGGCATTACAGGGTTCCTACACATTTTGACCAATGGATTTCCATGACCAAACATTTTGTGAAATCTCGGTGTAAACCTTAAATGACACAAATGAATGAGACACAATAGATTGATTAAAAGAATAAACATTTATATAGATGCCTGCCATGTATGCCTGCTTATATTTTGAGCGTCTTTCTTTTAAAAGCATATTCATTATTTCAAACTCAGCGTAAATGAACGGCATGAACACATGAATATAACACATTTACATGACTTTTCCAAAACTTTTGGGATTTTATTTTTTTTCAAGAACTTTTCCAGGCCTGGAAATAACCATTTTAAATTTACATGACCTTTCCAGGTTTTCCATGACCGTAAGAACCCTGTGATTACTGATAGATTTATTCATTATTGGGAGATAACAATGCCGGTGTGTCCAGGGTTTTCATACTGTAATCGTTCATCAGTAGTAGTTTCACATCCTATTGGTTAATATTAAGGTTTCGGTCATGACCCCAAGAGTCCTTTTTTTAAGTCTACATGTGGCGACCAAATTATTTACATACAGGTCAAACAAACTGATTTGATGTCGATCCGATTTACCCACAAAGAGAAGCAAGCGTCCAGTAGCAGCAGCAGCAGGGAGCTAGCAGCAGCGCTAGCTAGCTTGCGCTGCTGCCAGCTTGCTACAGCGGGGACACCCACCGGAGGTAGAAGCGGCTTGTACCCCGACTTTTACCGTACCTACCAAATTTAATACAGCTAGATGAAACGCAGCATCGGAGCTACTCCAAAGAGGGCGCTATCGAGCCAATTTGTTACGCCGCAGCTCGACATCCCGATCAGGTTGCAAGTCGACCAGCATCCCGAGCGCCCCGCGCGAGAATAACTCCGTACCTGTACTCTGGAAAACGGCTCGATGACTCGGATGAGGTTTTGCTCCAGCAGGTTGTCGTACAGCATGTCCAGGTGAGTGGTGATGATGGGGTCGTCCTTCAGCTCCGCTCTGTACTCCGTGAGCGCCTGGGAGACGCACAACAGTCAGCCATTTTGTGTGGAGACTTACTCCGAAAACATAATTGAAATGCATTTCATACACATGTTGAGCAACACTTGGAAGGAAGGTTTTTGGCGCATCATGAGCAGGTGTAATCATCTAAACTAAAAAGTCGAGGAGCAAAAGTCTGCATGTTAATCCTTTAAAAACACAATTGATTCTTACCTTTTCAAAGTCTGCTAATGATCTGTTCTTGCAGGCTTGGGCGACACATTTCATTGCATCTGTCTGGATGGACGACAACAAATACAAATAAATAGTGAATGTCATTCTAGAGAAACCAGCTAAATAGTCAGAAATAGCCAGTAAAACTAAGTACCGTTGCCTACTGTACAAAATACAACAAAAATGTAATTTTGTTTATGTTGACAAGAGGCAGAAAGTAGTTTAGAGGGGCTTCTACTTAATTTAGCTCAAATACTATGCATCATCATATGCGATTCATCCTTAATCCTACTTTCTGTGCAACTGTGTATAGAAAAAACACTTGGGTTTAAGCTGATGACATCACTGCTTCGAGAGGAACGTGATTGGTACTCGCCTCTCGGCCGGTATGTCGCAGACCCAGCTTCCCACTGATCAGGCCTTGAACCTCCTCTGGTCTGAAACAGTCAGGCAACAGAAACATTAGTAATAAATATGGTAAATAAAAGGTGCCGCGTTGGTGTGAAAGTGACGGAGGTTCAAACGGTAAAGTTTATTAGTTTAGAGCACGACTCACGAGTTGAGGACGATCTTGCACAGCAGCATGTATTTGAGTGACGTGACGGCTCGGGGGTGGTCGATGGAGTCGTAGCCCTCGAAGGCCTCGAAGAAGTAGGAGTAGGCTGTCTTCCAGTCCTTCTCCTCTGCCGCGTGGATGATCCCTGCAGGAGGAGGGAGGCAGTGTGACGGTTTATCATCGGCGGTTTCACTGGGCGTCGTCTTTACGAGGACCACGTAACCGAAAGGTTGTCAGAAGAATTAGCCAGAAGCCGTGAATAACCACGATACCATCATCATCATCGTCGCCACAGGTCTCGTGACGAGCTGAGTCACAGCAGAACACGCCACATGCCTTGAGTTGCATCTTGGACGGAGTTGTGTCTTATTAACGATAATATATAAACCCATCTTAGTACTTTGTGCACGCGTCATACCTCCTCTCCCTTTTCCTCAGAGCTCATCAACTACCAACAACAGAGGAGACAGTTTGTCTTCTACCGTCAACCGTTCCTGCTCCTGTGGATAATAACGGCAAAGAACTCACGTCGCTGCTCTTTGGTAACTGGTGATCGTCATCGTCACCGGGGGAAAAACAAAAGCACTATCCTCTTCCTGTTTTGATTGCGCGATGATCGACACATTTCCTTTGTGCGTCCGTAAAATCGAGCCTTTATCTTCCCGTGAGATTGAACATTTACTTCATCGTTAAAAGAAATAACTTGTCTATTGCCACTTGAATTACAATAAACCACCGTGACATTGATTTCAACAATTTGAATCACCGATATATACACACACTTTTTTTTTTAAATGGCTCAAAGGGTGGATTGAAGAGTATTAACTAGTTTACTCCTAGTGGTAGCTTCGCAAATACTAGTAGTTTGTTTACCACATTTAAAGCAGTCGAATAGCAATTGTGTTGTATCTCAAAGTGTTTAAATGTTCTAAACTCTGACCTGACTGCATGTCCAGGGCCGCCTGGAGCTTGGGAGGACAGTAGATGGCGTTGGCGGTGGTCCTGGCTGAGGTGAGGGCCGCGCGGGCCTTGGGCAGGTTACTGAGAGCGTGGTACGTCTTACTCTCAAGCAGCTGAACCTCGACCAGAAGAGCTTTGTCGTCCATCTTTTTCAGCTCCATGAGCAACTGGGTGCCTGAAGGAAAGGGAAGGAACGAGAGTCGATGTCACGCACTTTAACTTTATACAACTCTAAACAGCTTGGGGGGGAAATGTGCAGTTGTAGTCCTGATTTGTGCTTTTTTTCTTCTTTTTTTCTTCTCATCATTAGTAAAACACATCCAACTGCATTGCAAAGCTTTGTTTATAAGCCACCTGCCTTTTCGTCAAGGCTCTGAAGCAGAAGCTGCCGTTTACCAAAAGGTGCGAATCTTTTGCCTCCAAACACTCACCAAGCGCCAAGGCCTCCGGGTATCTTTTGGTGTCAAAATAGAGCGAGATCAGTCGCGCCTGAAAGGAGAGAGAATGCTATTAAGACAAGCAGAGAGCAGCTGAGCAAATCTGAACAGGTTTCATGGCACTGAACGACAAAAAACTAAAAGACAAGAACTGTAACTTTGACCCTCAGCTTGAAAGCCCCACATGTGACATTACATTTCTATTATTGCTCTATTATTGCTGCACGCTCCAGGCCTGGAGGGTGCAGCCTGATGAGAAACACATTTACAACATGTTCCTCCTTTTCCCATTTATACTACACCCACACGTCAATATTTTTCTTCTTAAAACTAATTATTAAATGATGACATTTAATTGCGTTGTGGACGACGAACTGAAAACAGGAATCTCATAGAAAGGAAGAGATGTTTTGTTCCAGTTATAGCTTCTAACTTTCATCTTCAGACCCCGGGTCAGAGAAGCAAACATTTAAAAAACCTGCTGTTTGGACCCGATGCTTGGTTTTATCACGCTTTACACACACAGAAAAATAAACATATCACTGACATTTTGTCCCACATGATGCAACAGACACGTCTCAGCTAGCTATAAGAGTCACTCCTTATGAAACAACGCATCGCTAACAGCAAGGCGTGGAAACGCCGCTCACGCGCGTCTTGGAAGAACAAGATAAATGACAGACTCGTCCTACATTTTTCCGAGAATTGCTTCTTATGGAAAGTGCCAGAGGGAGAAAGCGAACCAACTGTTGAGCACCGACACAAACAAGTGATCATCCTTTGACTTGAAACGCAGCGTTCTGAAGCTGCATACTTGTTAGCCAGCTTGGAAGAAAAACATGTCTGCTAAAAAGGTGCAAAAATAGTCTGAGAAGAAACTTTAGGCGTCAAGTTTTTCCAAAGCATCGGTGGTGAACATCAGGTTTATGAATCACCCTCCGAAAGATTAACGCTTCATTACATATCTCAACATGATATCATGTCTACAGACACATTCCCAACAGTTGTTCTCCTCAGAACCGTGTTTTAAGGTCCTCTCTCTCAGCCTGAGCTCAAAGTCTCCTGTGATACTTTTTGTTTTACTCCGATCACATTACTCATGATGCGTGTCCTAAGGCAACACGTGTCTGAGGAGCGTCCCTCTTCTCAGCTTTCAATCATTTGTACATGCCACAGTCTCCTTCTATACTTTATACATAGAACCGTTATAGAATCGTGTTGTTCCTGGATGTAGGAATTCGGCCAAAAGCTCAAGATATTCCTGGCTGTGAGAGTGTGAACCTGCTGCTGGCAGTCCAATTTTGGCTGCTATAAGCAGGGTGACATCATCATAGGTGGCAGTGTGTAGTTGCTATACAATCATCTCTCATTTTTACCTTCTTCTGGCAAGTTGACAACTTTGCGTCATCACATTTATCAAGTTTCGCGTCTTTATTTGGATTTAATCTGAAGTAAAGCCACAGGAGTCAGGACACGGTACATTTGATCCCTCCCACAGCTGCTATTTATGTTTAGAAAAATCCCTTTTTGTTTTTTATCATAAATGGTGTTGCGTGTCAACGCTAACTAGGGTCGGGTGAGAGGGGGAATAAGAGATGATATCAAACGGTTCTGCCTCATATGTAATCAAGGTGTCAAAATAAACCTCAGACAGCATAATTGCTGCTCTGTAAATTTTCTCACACACTGCTCATTTGCAGCACAGTGATATCCAGCTGTATGCTGCAAGTTTCCTCTAAATTATAGATGGCTTATTCCCAGTTGAAGGGGTGAAGGTGGCCAAAAGGACAAAATGTCCCTGACGGTCAGATTCTAGCAGTGAGGCGTGCCGATATTGCATTGTTTTTTTTACTCGCAGCACCCTCAAGCGCATCCTCGACCCCCATACCTCCAGCGCCTGTCGTAGGAAGGTTCTCTTCTCGGTCTTGGCCCACTCGATGCATTCGAGACACAGCTCGACCTCCTGCCCCGTGGCTGCCTCCATGTCCAGGAAGAGGTCCAGCAGAGAACGGACCAGCCGGGCCGCCTTGGCCTTGCTGATGGAGATCAGAAAAGGCCTCACAAATTTCAGCAGACCCCCTAGTTCTGGAGACGGCAACACAAAAAAGAGAGACGGGGACAAATATGACACAATTAGTCCCATTAGGTTGTTTGTAGACTTTGTCAGAAAGGTAAACAAACAAAGTTTTGACCGCTACCTGCAGCCTGTCCCGTCTTGGCCAGGAGAGACCCCAGCTCCAAGATGCTCTGCTCTTTAACCCGGACGGCTTCCTCATCGTTCTCTTGGACATCTCTCCTCACTGGGAAAAGAAAAGGCGACAAGTTGACGTCATGAAACATATTTACTAATTGTATCCTTGCTGGATGCAATGTGTAAAAGTTAAAACAGTCTGGATGGCAACGTGTGACACACACACACACAAAACTATTTAAGCTTTGGAATTCACAATGTGACTCATTCCTGGTTTACGGTTTTAGATGTCACATCTGTTTTATTTACATCATCTCAGGATTACTCAATACTGGGTCCACGCACCAATCTGACAGCTAACAATTAGATTTATGTAAATATAATTTAATCTACAAGAAAAAGAAAATCACAATGTTCTCTTAGAAAAGCTTTCTATGTCCGACCAACAGTCCACAACTAAAATATATTACATTCACAACTATATTAAGCAGAGAGAAGGAGCAAATAGGCCTTTTGCTCGATTACACGATTATCAAAACTTAAATACTTTCCTGTCAAATTGATAATACATTACTTTAACGTCACCCATCACTAGGGGGCCACGTTTTGACCGGCCATTTATAGCCTCGGGAACATAGTAAACTGACAGCCAGTGGCTGAGGTGACAAGGCACCTTGAGCACAGATGCCTCTGGAATCACAAGCCCTGTTTACAGCGACGCTAACCGGGACATCGTTTCAACATTGACCAATCACACGTCCCATTTATAAACAATAAGTACGAGTTATTACCACTGTGGCTTTTTGACAACAAGCTAAAAAAACAACTTCAACTTAATTACATTAGTCACAAAACATTGTGTTGTTTGTATATATAGTGCGGTTTTCTTATTATTATATTATTTTTGATACATTGTGTATTTTGTTGTTGTTGTATTGCTGACCTGTATGTGTAAATGCTGCTGTAATAAAGTTATTTTGGCCTCTGCATTCAACCCATCCGTAGTCTTTTAGGAGCAGTTGGCTGCTGACCCGGAGGTCCAGTGTC
Organism: Taurulus bubalis; assembly: GCF_910589615.1. Classification (NCBI taxonomy): domain Eukaryota; kingdom Metazoa; phylum Chordata; class Actinopteri; order Perciformes; family Cottidae; genus Taurulus; species Taurulus bubalis. The sequence goes on along the minus strand of NC_136590.1, from coordinate 4,935,575 downwards.
TTGCTCAAGGACACCTCGACATACATAAATGTGAACTATGGGGAGAGCCGGGATCGAACCCACGACCACTTTACTCCCCGGATGAGCCACAGCCGCCCCAAGACGTCGCTCGCGAACACCATTCACGGTCACGCGACAGACACGGAGGTCAAAGACACGACACGAGACCGTGACCACAGTTAATACAAAAAAACTAACATTAAGGATGTCCATTGACGTATTTCACACCGCTGGGCCTACAGTTAGCATCCTAGCTAACAGCTACTAGCAGCTGCCTTTACCCAGTGAGTCAGCACCGGCGGAGAAGCTAACGCCGCCCGCTCACCAACAGCCGATATATCGATAACTCCGGCGGTTGGGTGAATATCGTCCGATATGGAAAACCCCTCCGCCGATCACCTACCTATCGAGTGGAGAATGTCGATCGATGCGTTGCGGTCCGTGCTGATGAGAGACTGGGCTCTCTGAAACTCAACCACTGCTGCGGCCGCCATCTTTCCTTATTCAAATGCTGCTTGAATGAAACATTACGTGCGTTACCTAGCTTGTCGTGACGTCAGCGCGCTACTTGCATGCCGGGATTTTAAAGGGCGTCTGGGAAATGTAGTTATATTGGGGAAACGCTTCTTTACGCAGTGGATTTGTGTGTTTATCATGTGACTACATGCAGTAATGTTGTTATTATGGGATATGAGGACAAACTAAATTCATTTACGTTAATTAATTAGTTAAATGATCTTAATTTTGACCTAACGTTACTGAATCTAGATAATATACTTTGAATGGTGCCTTTAATATTTATTATAATGACAAATCAATATTCTGCATGCAATTAAACTATGCTTATATGAATGAAAACAAGTATTGTGTCTTCAAAGATCCGTCAAAAAAGCAGAATTATGCCTTGGACAACACACACAAAAAGGTAATAGGAATCGTGCATTTAATCGCAGAGGGTTATAAATGTGTTATGTTTTCCCAAAGCCAAAGATGTATGTCGATATTCAACAGTTTTTATGATAATGACACAACTTCCCATTTATTATGTATTATTGGTGGGAAAACATGTAAAAATAAATATCCTCCTATATTGCCTAATTTAAACTGCAGCATCAAAATATATAGGATGGTAGAACTAATACATAGACAATAAATGAAAAACAGCCTTTATATTGTAAAAATAAATATGTCTGTGGTCTTCAAGGGTAATTCCATTCATATTGATAATGGAAAAATATAGCAGCAATATTTGCCCAAATGGCAAAGCCATGTACAGACAATTTCTCTAATGGACTACAGACACAAGGAAAGCCCCCACCAGCGCTTATAATGAATGGTGTTGATTGCATTGGTGCTAACGGAGACACGCAGAGAGTAAACAACATCCCACTGGGTTCATGTGCATGTGCACGCCTGCTGCATGTGTGCCCGTCTAGAGGCGGAGTGGTTTCACCGCGCGCACCGAGCGCAGAGCGGCGCCCCACCACCGCCTTTGCGTCAAACCCTCCTCCACGCAGTCACACAGCACAACATCAGCCCTCAGCATCCGCATCTCTCGCGGCCAGGAGGACCAGCAGCACATCTTCATCCAGGCATCCATTCCACAACTGCCTCCCATCGTCTGCGCACCGCCGACACCGGGCGTGTTCATCCACAACGCTTGCTTCTTTTTTTTAAAATATATTTTTATTAAAGGGTGCCTCAGCTCGGATTATTTTTTTCTTTGTTGCAGTTATTTTTTCCTCGGAGATGGTTTTGTGTTTTTAATCGCGTCCTGTAGGGCCAAAAAAAAAAACACGCACGGGACGCGGAGCATCATCGTTACAGAGCAAACATAATCTCACTGAGCCGGGGGATCTGGTGAGTCTCTTTCAATTTATGGAATATTTTGGTGCTGAAAAGTGCAGGGTCTCAGATTTGCGAATCTCTTATATTTACAAAAACAGATAATGAGGAAAATGTGTCAAAAACGTCTAAATGCACCGATATATAATGAGATATATCAAAGAGGGAACGAGGAGGATTTTCTTTATTTCTAAGCCACCGCCTATCATGGCCATTTCGACGCAGACGCTCCGTCTCGTTTCAGCACCACGGAGAGCACCCGATGTAGCCGACTCTCACGGCGCATCCTTTGGTTTTAGTCTCACTAAAAAAGCTCCGTGTTGTGAAATTCCTCCTCCCGCGATGAATCCGGGTGATAACGGGGTGATGGAATGAGGGATCGAGCCTCCATGGAGCAAAGTCGATCCATCGACGCTCACGCTGGTGCCGCAGCGAGGGGGGGAAACGGTGTCGCGCAGAAATACAAGAAACACACGCGCCTCTGTGATTTATCTTCTTTTAATGGGTGGGGAATTGTTTGACCTTGGAGTCGTGCATTCATCACACCCGACCTTCACCTGTTATTAAGGTGTTTATGTCTTCCATTTTAGCGAGAGGGGTGGCGCGTGCACTCTGATTCGTCGGCCATTGCCCGTGAAATGTGTCTCTCTCGTTACGAAACGGTCCTGAATTCCCCTCATTGAATTAAAACGTGGAGTAACTGCTGTTTCTTTCTGCATTCTCTGTAATCTGGAACGCATTCAACATATTTTAGGACGCTTATTACATTGATCACCTGCAGTAAGAAGGGATCTATACTGTGCATGAATTGGTTTGAAATAGAGGCTGATCCATTTCACTTACTGAGTCAAATCAATAGTGCTAATGAGCCTCAGCTACAGTCAGATACAGCACATGCAGGACATTACAGAGCTGATAACCGTGATATCGTCTGATGTGCTTTTCTTTGTTGCAAACATCCATTAATCTAGAGGTAAGAGATGCTTCACCAGTTATTTTTATTATTCTGATTATTGATCTTTTCTGCTTCCAGCAGTGGCCATCAGGCGACGCAGAAAGAGAGCTGAAATCCAGCAGAGACGGTTTGAGTCGAGGTGATCGTTATCGCCTCGGAGAGCCGCTCACGGGATCGTTTTCTACCCAGGCCCTGCAGCGGCAGCCTGTAGCCCGGGACCCCCAGCCAGACCCCCCCGGATCTCCCCTGGCAGCCCCTCTTCTGACCCAGTGCGGCTAAAGCCCCTGGACGCCTCCCCGCAGCCACCATGGGAACCGTGCTGTCTCTGTCCCCCAGCTACCGGAAGGCGGCCCTCTTCGAAGATGGGCCGGCCACCGTGGGCCACTACACGGCCGTCCAGAACAGCAAGAACGCCAAAGACAAGAACCTGAAGCGCCACTCGCTCATCAACGTGCTCCCGTGGAAGCGGATCGTGGCGGTGTCGGCCAAGAAGAAGAGCTCCAAGAAGGTGCAGCCCAACGCCAACGGGCCGTACCAGAACAATGTCGCCCAGCTGAACAACGAGAACCTGAAGAAGTCGCAGTCGTGCGCCAACCTGTCCACCTTCGCGCAGGAGCAGAGCACCCCGGCGCTCACCAAGGCCTCCAACAACAACCCGGTGTCGTCCGTGAAGAAGGCGCCGCTGACCAACTCCAACGTGGCCCCCGGGACGCCCAAGAGAGTGATCGTGCAGGCCTCCACCAGCGAGCTGCTGCGCTGCCTCGGGGAGTTCCTGTGCCGGCGCTGCTACCGGCTGAAACACCTGTCGCCCACCGACCCGGTGCTGTGGCTGCGCAGCGTGGACCGCTCCCTGCTGCTGCAGGGCTGGCAGGACCAGGGCTTCATCACGCCGGCCAACGTGGTCTTCGTCTACATGCTGTGCCGGGACGTGGTCTCCTCCGAAGTGGCCACGGAGCACGAGCTGCAGGCCGTGCTGCTCACCTGCCTCTACCTGTCCTACTCCTACATGGGCAACGAGATCTCCTACCCGCTCAAGCCCTTCCTGGTGGAGAGCTCCAAGGAGACCTTCTGGGACCGCTGCCTGTCCATCATCAACCTGATGAGTGCCAAGATGCTGCAGATCAACTCCGACCCGCACTACTTCACGCAGGTGTTCGCCGACCTGAAGAACGAGAGCCAGAAGGAGGAGGAGAGGAGCCGCCTGCTCATCGGCCTGGACCGGTGAGGGGATGCTCGGGGGAGGGGAGGGGGAGAGGGAGGGGGGGCAGACTCCAGTCTGGCATTTTGACATGTTTAAAAGATGATCTGAGAGGCTATTTTATTCATTATTGTCAAAACTGAAGTGGGACGAGGCCAATTAGGACGTGTTTGACATATTTATAACAACTTCGTATTGGAGGGAGACTGAATCCAGAGGGAGGGGGGAGGTGGTTTTCACAGACTAAAGATGTTTAAGTTTGATGGATAACATAGGGTTTAAAAAAGAAAGAGCACTATTTTGTGCATCTTGAAGACGTGTGATATCATCAAGGCCAAATTCTATTTTCAAACGAGCAAAAGGATGGATTTTCTGCAAACCTGAGAATGTCATTTTTTTCTTTCTTCTGGGACAATGATATAGAAACAAAAAAAAATGCCAGACTTGGACGAATCCTTTACTAATTTACAGATATATATCTATATGAAAAACTGAAAATCGTAAAAAAAACAACTAAAAAACTCCCCAATTCAGACACAATGACAGACACTAGCAGAGGAACATCTACAGCAATGAATGTGGAGCGGACTGAGGCTGCGGCAGCCGGCAGTGACCTTCTGACCTTCTGACTGCTTGTCCATGTGACGTGGGCGCCTGTGTGCTGCAGGAGGCCGACCGGCTTCCTTCAGGCATCACAGGTGAACCCCTCCCTCCCTCCTCCTCCCTCCTCCTGGCTCTTTGCAAACGCCACGTCCTCTCCGTTAACGGGGACACCGCTGGACGTTTTTTTTTATTTATGTTCTGCTGCAATGCATATCTGAAAGAACAGCAGGGGGCCATCGACGCTGGATCCATATTTTCGTGGGTTTTCTGTTTGTGGCTCCACAACGGGGACGAGAGGCAAAACACTGCATTGTGGGACGTACAACCAGAGGACGGCTGTGTGTGTGTGTGTGTGTGTGTTCAGAAAGACCTACTTATTTTCATCTAGATGAAAAAAATACAACAACAAGTTAATGGATGTTTTACTCCACCAGAGGCTCGCACCGACGGCGGCTTATTTATTGCTTTTCTGGAACAAGTTTTCTTTGATTTCTTTTTTTTTTTACTTAGAAATGTAAAGTTTTTGCACGTGTGCCATGCAATTTTACAGCGTTTTCCGAGGAAGGAAAGGAACAACTGTTACTTCTCTTCTTTTTACTTGATTTGTAAACCAACTGCATCTGCATTAGAGAATGCTGTGAACAAAGTGACACTAGTTTATTTAGCTCTGCTTGCTAAAATAGGCTATTTGTTTACCAGGGAAATTCCTTTTTGTACTTTTGTCGATTTTTTGGGGAATGACATTTGATTTTGTGCTTATGATTCAGCATAGATAATGTTTAAAACAGTGCCATATCGTTGATGGAAAAAATCCCACAGGTCTGAGAACACTCTGTACTGTTTGTCCAGCTGTTGAATGATGGGATGGATTTTCATCTTCTACTAACTAACTTACTGACACCTAATTTATTGCCATTTATGTATTTATTTAGGCACATTTAATGTAAATGAAAGGAGAGACTTTTAAAGGAAGGCTTCTACTGGGGCAGGTGTGCTTATCTTTGGTGGGAATGAAGATTGATCTGGTTTATGCAAATGAATGTTGCAGGGATTTATCGATGAATACCTAATTTAAAAAAAAAGAACCTATGTTAAATCTGACCATCGCCAAAGTCACGTCATCAAGGACACCTTGACAGAACACATCATGGAGCTTACTCTTACGAAAACGCCCTCAAAAGACATCACGAAGGAGCCGACCCACATATCAGACAGAGAAGGATTATTCCAATGCTCAATGAGCCGCTGCAGTGTGCAGAGGCAACCGAGGCAGAACGCATGCGGAACAGGAGGATAGTTTCTATCGACAGCATTTCCATCCAGAAATGTTTGAGAAATGATTTTACTGGTTTTACCATCTCATTTTAATACAGAGTGCTGCAGGAATGAGTCCCTAAAAACCCTGAAATGAGTCAGCATTTTTGCACTCAATGTGTTTTTTTAATGTGTTTTTAGTTACCGTAAAAGTTGGGTTACAAGCCGCTACCTTCGGTGGGTGTACCCGCTAGTTCCCCGCTGTAGCCAGCTAGCGCTGCTGCTAGTTCCCCGCTAGCTCTCCGCTAGTTCCCCGACAACCACCGAAGGTAGCGGGACCACCCCCGGCTCGACGCCCGACTCGGGCAGAGAGGATGTGGGTAGTAGCAACAGTAGCGGGGAGCTAGCAGCAGTGCTAGCTTGCTACAGTGGGGACAACCACCAAAGGTAGTAGCGGCTTGTAACCAGGCTTTTACGGTAGATGTCTGAAATGAGGTCTGTAGTTAACACAAGCTGAAGAGATTATAACGTTTGGCTCTACGACATAAAACTGTCGGTAAATATCACGCCCATGAAATGTGAAGTTGTACGTGTCTTAAAATAGGTGGTCGCTCACCATAGACTGTTTAATGAGAAGTGGACACTGCGGTTTGGAAGCCATTTTGTTTTTTTGCAACCAGTGAATGGAAGTGACCATATTTAGACTGTGAAGGAGTGAAGTAGAGACGTCGTATACGTCTCTGGTAGAGACCTGTCAATCACGAAGTAGCCCCGCCCCTAAAGCATGACTATCATTTACTAAATGAACATCATGCTGTATTGAAGAAGACTTGAAACTAGAAATTGAGATATAAACTCATGTTTACAATGTTTACTGAGGGAATAAATCAAAAGAGAAGTAGAGTCATTTATATAGACTTCTATACAACCAGAGGAGTCGCCCCCTGGTGGTCAGGAGAGATAATGCAGGTTTAAGGCACTACGGCCTTCAGAACCAGAAGTTGCTGTCTAAAGCGTCTATGAGACAAGTAAACGTCATCACTTGAACACTAGTCCCGCCTTCAGCTCAGTGGTGAAGTCATTTGACGACGCCAACGTTTCTTTGACATCTGCTGATTGCATTAACGCTTAAAAAAGTGGTGTTAATTTGTGGAGATTATTTTAAACGTTGCTACAGAGTTTATTTTCTGCGATAGTCAAAACATTTGAAAAATCCCATCGGCTAACTTCCTGGTTGATAATACGTCATCCCTGCAGCACCCTGTAGACAAATAATGCACACACTCTTTCTTTAGCAGTGTTCTGAGAATCTGTCTGAAAAGCATCATGGACCGGTAGCGCCAACAAAAGGCTTCCGTCACGTTTGTTGCTTCTCCGCTGCGGTTTTAGTGTGAATCTGAGAACGCGTGCAGCCTCCTCCGCTGTGGGACTGTGGCTATGTGGATCAGTGAGAGGAAGTTCATTTGGAGTGTTTGTGCTGGCACAATGGGGGGGATTGGGTTTCTGCTCTGGCAGGAGAAATAAAAAGCAGGACATTTGGGATAAAGGGCATCAAGAAGAGACCCTCTTCTTTCTCTCTCTGTCCACTTCCCCCCCTCGATTCACTTGAAATGTGCCATTTGTTTCCCCTCCCCCACTCTGCATCATTGAGTAGTTGTTTGAGAAAATACTTTCAAATGCTTATGAAATATGAAAAAAAAGGACTCAAGTGATAGTTGGAGATTTCTGTCAAATTCTTTTCTGTATCTTGTTCCGTACTTTGTAGATAAAAAAAACGAAAACGAAACAGTGGCTGAGAACTTAAAAAAAGGGAAGCGTTCGATGGCTGCATGTGTGTGTGTGTGTGTGTGTGTGTGTGTGTGTGTGTGTGTGTGTGTGTGTGTGTGTGTGCGCGCGCGTGTGTCTGAGTGTGAGTGTGAGTGAGAGTGAGAGAGAATGAATGACCGCGTTTTATTTGTACAGAAGAATGTGTGACATGTTTTCTTATGGACATGGAGCATACGCCAACCACGCTGGTACCGGACTAAGAGAGAAGGGTGTCAATGCGGTTCAATAAAAACAAAAAATCTTTTTTTGAAAAAGACAAAAAAGCTGTTACTGTAATTGAAACTTTTTTTCAGTTAGTTTCTGCTCATTTTAATTTATTTTTGTACTGTGATGGAAAAATAAAATGCACTGATCGTTCACCGCTTGTCTTTTTGTGCCTCCAGATGTGGACCGCACTCACAGTTTATGACATTTAACTCTAAAACACTATTTAAACCTGAGGAACATCAATAGTTACACACATTCACACCTGGTGGACTTGTGGGTGAAAGGCCTTGCTCAAGGGCATCTCAATCACACTTAATTGTAGGGTTGGTGGTTCGATCCCTACCTCCTCATGACCATAGGTCAAAGTGTCCTTCAGCAACGACCTTGAAATCCACATTGCTCCCAATGTGTGTGTTTAGGGGGGGAAAACGGATGCAATCATGAAACGCAACAAGGGAATTTCATTTAAAATGACCTGGGCTCTGGTTAAAGGGTACACATATATCATTATACATGGTCTTCGATATGCTCTGGGAGGAGATCAATCAAATCAAGTCAAGTTTTATTTATAATGCCCGAAACCACAGTACAGTAGAATAATGCCCTCTACACGTAGAGCCTCAGTTTGATCGGGGAAAAACTAAGAACCCAAGAAAAACACTTCAGGCGAGACACTGCGAGGGTAAACAGGTCAATGTTTCCTTCTTGCAGAAGAGTGGAAATAAAACTTTGAAAATGCACCTTCAGGTGTTTATTTACTTTGTCTACTTGAGTCTGTAGATTTCTCCTAAATTCACCAAAGGTTAGCATTTAAACAATAAAATAATTGTCTTAATGTCAGTAATCAATTGGTTTTAAGTTGCTATCTGTTAGTCATTTATTTGACCCTATTCACTTTTAGTGTCTTCGAAACGTTATGTAAATACGTTTTATTCTTCTCTATATTCTGGAGGTTTTTACAGAGGGGTTTGTTCATTTATAATTTTTACCTGGATTTTCAGCATTTTATTAATAAAAACCTAAAGAAATGTTATTTTTATGCCTGTTGAAAGTATTTTCTGATTTACAAAAAGATATCCCAAATTATCTTTGTTAAAACCCTTTGACTCTTAAATGTCAACAAAATGAAGTCTACTTCCATTCATCTTCTGGAAATGTATATACAGTACATTTGCACAAATTGAATAAGATAATTCAACTTAAAGATTTCAGAAAACCTTTGCAGATATTGCTTACAAATACTTACTTATCCTGGCAGGTAGCTAGATACATAACAAAATAAAACAAAAATTGTGGATAATCACACACACACACACACACACACACACACACACACACACACACACACACACACACACACACACACACACACACACACACGTCAGCTCAGTCTTTGCAAATCACTCTCCATCCATTAACTCCCATTTATTTAACCAGCGGGTCACTCAGTGCGGTCTTACTTAGCCACTGCCCTGCGGGGGAAAAAAACTCCCAGTCATCCCACTCTTCACAGCAGATAGTCATCCATCAACCAGTGGATTATAAAACCCTTGCTGAGGTCGTTGGTGATGGCTCACGCAGTGGGAAGCGGCGTCGTCATGCCGACTGCAGGGGTTTTAGCTGTTTCAACGTCACCCGGTGAAACAACTGTCGGTGGGTGGATCAACGAAGAGCCACATCACAGAGTACGGCCTCGGGAAACACGAGCACGATATACCCAGAATAATGACATCATAGTTTAAATCCGATCACCCACACACGAGCTGAGAAAACGACCAAAAGCAGCAGCTGTTGATGCAAATACATTTATTAATAAAATGATTAATGAAATATGTTTCATTATGGAACATCATGGAATGCACAATCTGCATGTATACAGAATACATTTGCACAAAAAAAAGGTGTTACAACAGTGAAGTTCCCTTTAGACTTAGGTCTGGATATTGCAGGATATTTACTGTATGCAATCACAAATATGCAAAATATAAACGAAATACAAAATTAGGCACATAATGAATTAATGGTGTATACTTACAGATTTGCGCAAAGCCACAGAGTATGGAATAAATTATGCAAAAGAAAATTTGTTACCCTTTGGCTAACATGGACGGGCTTGATAAAAGTGTTGTTGTGAAAACTAGAGGAAAAGAGAAAAGGGAAGAACATAATGGCACAAGTCTTAGTCTTAACATTCCTATTTTACCATCTTTAATGCCCATTTATAAAGGGGTAATTATGGAAAAGCTTGTGATTTTTACACTTGCTGTAAAGCTGATAATCAATATAATTGAAAAGGAATCTTCGCTGACTGGGTTTGAACACCAAACAATTAAAAGTAATGATATGCCATACTCCATCAGCAAAATAACAAGTATTGTGTGTATCAAAGACTGATCTATGTTCTACCTCTGAGCCTCTTGAATGCATACGTGCGTTCACACCAACATGTGTGGCTAATAAAATGACACTTGTCACCCTTAACGGTGGCCATCTTGGCTTTGTGGCGTGAAGTGATGGTTGCAGCAGCGGTTGCAGTTGCGACACTGAAAACCACACAATTCAAATGTTCAATACCTCTTTACGGTTGTCGGATAGAAGACAACATTGTTCATGGGGTTGATTTAGTAAATATATCTTTAATGATGTGGTCCGGAAAAAGATAACGCTGCTCGTCAATAATGCTACCTTAGTAGCTAAGTTGGCGGAGGGACAGTGAGACCCAGCGCTGCTAAATCCCAGTGGAATTAGCCAGCTAGCTAACTAGCCAGCTGCTCCCTAGTTAGCTAGCTGGCTAGTTAATGCCACCGTGCTTTCATATAGGAATTAGCAAGCTAGCTAACTAGACAGCTGTCCCCTAGTTAGCTAGCTGGTTAGAAAAGCTAACTAGGCGACAGCTAGCTAACTAGCCAGCTGTTCGTCAGCTAGCTAACTAGGGGGCAGCTGGCTACTTAGCTAACTAGGGGACAGCTAGCTAACTAGCCAGACTTGTCGTAAATCAGAAGTTAGCCCCCAACAGCAGTCGCTAAGTATTTAGTGTGCACAGCGTACTATATATAACTGTACTAACGTAAGTATCTGACTTGCGACACAGCGTACTGTTGGTTTTGGGCTGTTTATGGGAATTTGTTGACAATACTTAAGATATATAGCCATAGTATTTACATTTTAGGTTAACATGCTCATCTTGTTTTGTTTTCTGTTGCTACGTGAAACTCCTATTGTTCGTCTTGTTGCTGGTGCAGTTTACGGTTGTATTTCCACGCCTCCAAGCAGGAAAATAACAACAACAAAATGGAGAAGAAGAAAAACCTCTACTGCCCCACAGGACGGTGCAGCCAGACGAACCGTGCAAGGAGCAAAGTGATCTGACAAGAGGAAGGAAAGTGGAAAAAGGAGGGAGGGAGGGAGATAAAGCATGGGAGTGGAGAAGATGAGGAGGCCAAGCAAGGTTTTATTCACCCAACCCCCCCCTCTTTTTATTGCCTCAAGAAAAGAAAAGAGAGAAGCGCTGAAGTGAGAAGTGACATGGAGTCCATCCTAATGATGAGCATGAATAGCAGAGAGGAGAGGAGAAGCCCTGTGGGAGATTACCATGCTGAAGATATGGAGAGCTGCAGTGTTATAGCACGCACACACACACACACACACACACACACACACACACACACACACACACACGCACGCCTATGAGCTCCATATAAATCTATTAACGCTACCAATGTCACTTCCTCAACACACACACTATGGATGCACCAGTTTCCCCCCAAACAACTCTTTTCTGCATCAAAGCCGCAGGACAAGGTCAGATAGGTAGAATGGAGATTTGCCTCCCTCAAAAGACAAGGGGGCACTCGCAAAACTAATTGAGATAAACGACTCGTTCAGACGTGCACACGATCAGAGAGCCGGGCTACTGTGGCTAAAGTGATTGCTAACAAGTTTTTTTTCCCTTCCCGTTAAAAAGTCGACAACTAGGCCAGACGCCGAGGGAGCTGCGATTCGTAACCCTGGTCTGTCGTTCCTCAGCCGAGTGCTCTTCAGTCAGTCTTTGCACAGAGACAAGAGATGGGATGCCGCCCTCGTCTCCCCATCCTAAAGATTTGTGACATTTTACGGTCACGCCATCACGTCGAACCCATTATCGAGCAAATTCAAGTCGGAGCAGCAGAGTTGGTTTCAGCGTTAAACAAACAGAAACATCTTTACTTCCAAATTTAAGACGCAATATTTAAGTTGCCTTTCTGGAGCTTTCGGCCACGTCACATGGTATTTATTAGTCGATAAAGTCATTATTTCATAGTCTGTATATAAGAAGTTAATGCAGTCGTCACCCATTGGTTTGTCATTTTAGCCGTCGCCATCTTGTTCTTTTGCAACCAGAGTGGCGCCTACGTTCTGGTAGATACCTGTCAATCACATGGTAGCCCCGCTCTAAAGCAACTGCTGTTTCCAAGGTCAAGAATGAACTTTTAACCTTACTATAACTGGGTTGGTTGTTTGTCTTTAAAAGATGAAATAAACAATATATATTTACGCCACGTGTTCTCAATCTGCAGATGGATATTAATATTAAACACACAGTGTGAAGTCAGAAATCTCCATTTTATGAGCTTCTGTGCTACCGGACATTTTTCTTTTTGCAAACTGATGAAAAAGGAACATATTATTCGGCTATTCACTCGACACAAAGACAGCACAATGAGACGTTCAAGGGGCTGGACTCCACGTGGGATCATACAGTACTGGCCAGCAACACTTTGCTGATAAACTTAAAATATGAGCTCAAAATACCTCTCGTAAAAAAAGAAAAGCTTTGGTTATCGTCTTCATCTTTGCCTTCCGTTATTCAGTTTTAGTCCTCTTGTTATACTAAACGCAGTATAAGTGCCGTCACATGAAGTATATTCCAACCTTTAATATATATAAGCAGTTTGAGTATTATAAAAAGCACACACTTTGCAGTAGAAGAGTATACAAAGCAGGATTTAAATTAATAGATCTTTGCATGTCGCAGGTTGCGATGCTCAGGATATGCTCAACACATCCCACTCTACGTCTTTTGACAACAATGGATTTGGAGTTTGTGCCTCAGACACCGACTGAACCACTGAATCGCGTCGTCGCTGTTCTCGTATGCGATTGTAAACACTGAACACAACTCAAAAGCGGACGCTGCGTTTCCTTTCATTTACCACATAGGAAGGTAAGTCTTCAATTAAAGTCAATAACATTATTATTCCTTAGAATACATTTCACAAAAAGACATTGTTCTTCTATTTTTAGAGCAGATAATCAATAGAGTATCTGAAAAATCAGAGTCATACATACATAAATATCCTCTTACTTCATGTGTCAGGGCTCCTGCACAGGGAGCTGCACGGATGATAAACTCCTGCAAAGCCTTTGGATTTGTTTTTCATATTATGCAACATCAGGGGCATAATCTGCTGTCACCTTGATTACCACATACTGTATATTGCGTATACCTATAAAGTAAATATTGCACAAAGCAAATCATTTGAAACATTGATTAAAAAATAAAAAATAAAAAAAAACTCCACTTCGGTGCATAAAAAAAAAAAAAGAAACCCTGTTTAGCTAACACCGTTTTGCATAATATTGTACACTTCCTGTTTATAGTAGCATTGCATAGAAATATTCAAAACAGGTCAAATTTGGCATGGCTTTGCATTTCTGAGGATTTAATTACCACAATCCTCCTCCAGAGCTGCTATCTAACGCGTCACATCGTCAGCAGATCTGCAAATAAGAAGTGAATCATCATCATCATCATCATCCCGGCCTGTTTTTTCTTCTTCTTCTTCCCTCCTCGGCCCGGTTTAGTTGCCAGGAACCGCCAGGATGTAACCGGACCGGCTCTTGGTGAAGTCGGGCTGCGGCTGGTTGATCTTGGGCTCCACGATGACGGTGCACTTCCTGCCGCTCATGCTGCACTGGATGGGACTCGCGATGTTCACCTGCAGCCTCCTCTTCTCACTGCAGACACGGGGAGCAGAGAGAGGGCGTTACTGGCAGGCGTCAGGCGGCATAATCATAATCACAATAATAATAATAATAAACAGTGTATGTGGAAGCAGCTTGCCTCAGTGGTTTCACATTACATTCAGTCATAGTTTAATGCACAGCAGGAATAAAATATGCAGATACATTAGTGACCCGTGTGTGTGAGCAAAAGTCTAAAAAGGATATTTAGACCATGAATCATTCTTGCTCCCACAAAGCATCATAATCTCACACATTTATCACATGTATCCACTCCCACCCCACACACACACTTACTGACAGACATACAGACACACACAACTGTAAATACTTTCATATGCACAATTGTTTGGGGGCATAAATAAAAACGCTTGAGCACATATAAACGCTTGAGCACACAAAAACACAACTGTACTTTCGAAGGACCCATTGTCTTACGTATACTAATCATGACAATCAGACATAAACTCCTGTTTACAATGTTTACTGAGGGAATAAATCAAGAGAGAAGTAGTCATTTATATAGACTTCTATACAACCAGAGGAGTCGCCCCCTGGTGGTCAAGAGAGAGAATGCAGCTTTAACACACTTTAGCATTGGCTTCACCGCCTGGTTTCAGCACACAAACACACAGAGAAAATGAAGATGAATAAGAGAAGCAATGCAGCAGGAGTGCTGCTGAAGTAATGATCCACATGGCGTTGTCGGGCTGGATCGGCTTTTAGCGCCCGTCACATCTAGTTAGACCCTTTTCTAGGCCGACGGGTGCTTTGCCTCGTTTGCTCTTAAAACAAGATCGATGATGGGAATCAAATAGTGAGGAGAAGAAAAAAAGCAGAAATTGCTGCTTTTGCTCAATCAGAGATTGAGGGAGAGGAACATGTAGCGTGAAGATGGATGTGATAATTGCTCTCTGGTGGAGAGTGTGGATGTAAAGGAGGGGAGGCCGAGTGCTCGTCGTGACACACTTTACTTTCTCACTGACACAGTTACTGATCGCGGCGACGGCTCTCTGTCACCTCGCGAACCTCGCCGCCGCCGACTCAAGTCACAAACAACCGGCTCCCGCTGCCCACGCCGCGCTCCTGTGCAGACGCCTCTCTGCATCTCGGGCTTATGCAGAGAGAGGAGAGGATCTGGGTAGCGCTGATGCTGGTTCCCATGGCAACTCCCCCCCCCCCGCCCCCATCTGTCATGGCTGCCGGCCAGCCAATGGTGCCGTGTGCGTTTGTTGTTGTGATACATCTCTTTCTCCGAGCGTCTCCATCTCAGCGAAGGCGCCAGAGGGGATGCTAAGCTGGGCTCCTTGCGAGGTTAGGCTCACATTCACTGAAGTACACACACACACACACACACACACCTCCCTGATCCACCGGGACCCAAAGTTTGCCTATGAAAAAGAAAATCCAGTCTGGTATTCCGTTTAAAAACCAATAGAACATCTCTGAATATTTTTTTTTTCTCTCCAAAAAACATGATTAGTTGAGTCTGAAGGTCATCGGCTGGCCTTTCCCATCAGGAGCCGGTCAGAGCCAGTCGTCCCGAGGGCAGACTTAGTCCTCCATTGGATGGAAAATCAATTCTCTCCTCCTCCCTATGGGGCCCCTTTGTGTGTCTTTGCCCTTCATGCCATGCGAGTCCAGGCTCACTTGCTCCCAAAAACATCTCCTCTTCACTTGGAGGGATTGAGGATGAGAGGGGAGGAGGCAAGAAATAGCAGTGAGAATAGAAGTTGATGGACAGAAATTATAGAGACTCAAGGATGGCGAATAAAGAGGGTTTGTAGAAAGAAAAACAAACGTATAGGAGCGAGAATATCGAGTAAAAGGCGCTGAAAGGCACCAGAGTGAAGGAAAGAGGAAAATGAAGGCAGCGAGGAGACGAGCCAAAATTTGTTCAGGTGGAGGAGCCAGGATTACCCACTTCTGAGTCATCCCTCTAATAGTGTACCTGGCTCTCCCCCAAGCTCTCTGCTGCTGAATAATATATGGGCTGAAGGTGGAGGAAGAGGAGGAGGAGGGAAGGGGATTTGCCATAAAGACTCAGGACTTTCAGGAGCTGATCCAAGTTGGATCTTTCCTCACTTCCAGCCATGATGACAAGGCCTTTTCAGAAGCTTCACTGACTCTGGTTCTTATTCACCGAGTTGTGACTAAAGCTTGAAGACATCTAAAAATAAAAAAGCACCTGATTTATATTTAAATGCTGTTACGCCCACTGACTTTCCTCCAGGTCAGTTTTTTGGAAGGGGGCAGTCTCTCTGCTGCAGTAACCAGAGGTCGGTTCTCTTTGTTTTCACGATTTCGTGAGAGGAGCCATAAACGAGGCATCCTGTGTTGCGTTCAGGTACAGTCAGGTAAATACGAGGTGTGTCACTCTGTCCGTTGTTTAGTCATCCCGCTGTCAGGTGAGCAGACAATTTATACATTTACTATTTTCCAATAATTCAATTCACAGCATAATTCGCATAATGTGGCAAGAACGATCGGATGTCACGCATTTTGTATTCAGCACACACACATTTATATATTTTATAGTGTGAAAGCACTACAAGTGTTTGCATGAAAAGAGGGACATGTATTATATATATTTATAACACACAAACACAGTCCAGTCTTTCTACATGACAACACTTCAATCACTTTAACTGGTGCAGTATGAATACATTTTTAAATACTTGTTTATTCTGTCTGTATATAATAGTGCTATTGTGAATTATTTTTACTGTTTACTTATATGTATTACTTGTTTCTTATTTTACTACTATCTCGCTGCTGTAATCCTGCAATGTCCCCACTGCGGGACTAATAAAGGACTATCTTATCTTATCAATACATTTAATTGGTGCTGAATACAAGAGAATGTTCTTATTGACAATAATTTGACATCTGCAGTTGTTTGCACTCGCCAGGAGTGTATATTATAGTACATGTATGAAGCTTACATTGAGTATAAAAACACAAGTATCATGTGATCATGAAGACATGTGGTTAGAACAGAGAACCTGATGTCTTCAGCTTCCACGTTTATTTCTGTTAACCATCTTCATGTCAGTAAATAGTATTCACTGTTACTCCAGAGCTTTCCAGGGGTTTGGTTACACCTGGACATGTTCTATAGGCCGTAACACGCGCATTAGAGCGCATCAGGTGACATCATCGTGACTTCATCCTCCTTCGTGCTTCAGATCAGCATCAGCAGCCCCTCAACTCTCCCTGCCGTTCAATTAGAGAGGTCATTACTATTCTGTGCGTCATCCTATTTAATCAATTATCAAGGACACCAAGGAAGGAGGCAAATATTTTCCTCAGTGGAAAAAACGTCAAACGGAGACGGATTGTGAAGAAAAAGAGGCGAATACGGCCGGGGCAGATTCTGAGCCAAGAATACGCAACAAACTGAAGGAACGGACTGCAGAGGCACACAAAAAGACATCCAGCATGTGTGCACATGACACACACACACACACTCACACACACACACACACCTGTGCTGCAGCGGGTCGATGCCGAGGGAGTAGCGGATGAACCCATGCTGTCGATCTGTCGGAGCCCCAGCGCCTCCCTCAGCAAGCAAAACCACCGTCTCCTCACATCAATATTTCAGTTGGTGAGACCACACTGAGATGAAGGAAGGTGTGGGTGTGTGTGTGTGTGTGTGTGTGTGTAGACCAGGCACCATGTGGCAGGACTGAGGGAGCAGACAGAACCACGCTGTCTGTATGATTGATGGATCAGCTTTAGACTCCTCGTGCACATTAAAGCAGCAGCTCCACATTTCTTCAGCCGCTGCAGGAGCAATCTTTTTATTATGTTTTCAAACGTGGATAATTAACAGTACGGAGATGGCTTATTTTAAAAGATGGGCGTGCTGCAAGAGACTGAAATCATCTTCTGGTTCATATTTTAACTGTACCTTTTGAAGCACTTATTTTTTTTATTCCACGTTTTCTTTTTGTACATTTGTTTTCCACATTCGGCGGTGGAGAAAATCATGGTTCGAGTGGTTTTACCGGTTACACTCGTCGCTTATACACGGTACATTTTGAGAATAATGCAACCAACAGTGCGTTGAGCATGAATATCTTTGTGCGTGCTCATCATCTGCGGAGGCTCACGCTACCACACGCCAGTACAACACATAGAGATACTCTATAAAGCTTGAAAGGGTCAATAGCCACGCCAGCAGCTCCGTGAGGCTGTACTGAGGGAACGCCCGCATGCTAACGTCCGCATGCTAACTATCCCGAAACACAATGTGCCGCTGAGGCTGATGGGACGTGGGATTGGTATAAAGCAGGTATTTGGTTATAAAACGACAATGAATTTCATGACAAAGGATCAAATAGCTGCACAGAGACATTTGAATCTTCACCAAAAATGTCAAAGAATCGTTGGACGGTTCATCGTCTGGGAACCATGAACGGGAGCCAATCAATCCAGCCGATGCTGCTAGTGTGGCAAATAAGTTATGTTGAGATATTTGAGTAGAGATGCCGAAGTCCACATTCCTGTATGCCGTCGATCTTTTTCCACATTCATGTCTTCCTTTTCATCCGTCCACTTAACTCTACATGCATCTTTCATTCCAACACCAGACCTGCCGCAGCATCCCTCTTCCTCTCGCCGTCTCACACGGCTGCATCACGCGTGTCACGTGCAACAATAAGACACCGGAGAGGAAACCTGCATCACAGTGGAGCTAAACCCTTTTTTTTTTTTTTTATATATATATATAAAATGGGAGGAAACGTTATTATCCTGGACGATCGGCGCAAAGAGAGAACGATGAAACCGCCCCGGCCTCACGCGCCCCAGTTTAAAGTGTGAGAGCCGCCCCGCAGGCTTTCCGAGTGCAGTTCTTTAATTAGCACCGCTGTTCCCAAAAAGTTTTGGGACTCGCACTGCAACTGCAGAGTGGAGAGGCAGAGCTCAAGATCATTTCTGCATCATGTCTCCTCTCAATGTACAAGGACCATCTCTCTCTCTTTTCTTTAACTTCCTTATAAATACTTATTTTCATCCTCACATTTCCAATTTCACATCTAGAGCTCGACACGACGGCTGCAAGCTGCAGAGAGTCAAATGTTTGGAGGCACGACCGGATCTAAAGCAGCACCGAGGATCTTCTGCAGAAACCGCCTCGGGTTATTTCAGCAGGTTTGGAGCGTCAAACACACACCACAAGGCCGCCTTCGCGTGCAGTATTGACTGAGCTGAGAACCCGGGTTGTTATCTTTCCTTACGGAGAAGAAGAGCTGTACTCACAACGGGAGGGATTACTAAGTAGGTCATTTAAAGAACGGGGCGAGAGAATGCACTGACAGCAAAAAAAAAATTGATTCAAACGTGTATGGAAGGGGAAAGAGAGGGAGGGGAAAAAAAGCGAGGTCAATCGGAGAAGTGGAGGGTTGAGAGGCTGGAAGCTGCTTCGGGGAGACGAAGAGGACGAAGGTGAGCAGCGAGGAAGAATGTTGCATGCGAGAGATCATCTCCAAAACTCCCACGAGGCTCCGTTTTAAATCCGTAAACACAAGATATACTCGCTATGCTAAGCTAGGACTTCTGCTTCTTTGTGCACAGTAAGCGAGATCTGCGGCGCTGCAGTAGCTGACGATCAAGGGCCCCCCGAGGGCCCCCTGGGACATCTGGAATAAAACGCCGTTTTGTGAACCTCAAGTGGGAAAGCATTAATATTTCACACGTTTATCTCCCAGTCCTCTGGTTTTTGGATGACATCCCTCAAACTGAAAAACAAACATTCTGTAGCTTCAACAAAAAATAAAAAAAAATAACAGTGTGTCTCGAGTTTCATCGGCTCTGCACCCGACATGCAAAGAGAGAGGAAACCCAGACAAAGGGTTTAAATCCCCGTCCTCTGAATGCATGTGTGGCAGTGTGTCTGAGTTGTGCGTTCCAGCGATGTGTGCGTTGCATTTGCAGGAGACGAACACAAAGAACGGTCCAAAGTGAAGCCCTGATGTTTAGACCTGACGTCTCCGGTGTGAGTGAAGCTCCAGGAAACTCTGAATCACGTCCCGTCATCACGCGGCTCCAGAGCTCATCAACGGCTCGATTACTTCCACTGCAGAAATTTAGGGAATTAGAGCGCTTTGAGCAACTGCTGCACTTTCTTTTTCTCCATTTTTTGGGGGGGGGGGGGGTAGTAAACACATCATATTTTCTTCTTCTGTAGCTCTAAACGTCATCTTAAAAGGACTGAATTAATCAGTGACTAAACCCCTTGAGAGGTTATGCAATCGAGCAATAAAAATATTGGATAAAAGGCACCGATGTCACATCCTGGAAAACCCAAAGATGCTAGATTATGACAACGATATTGTATCTTTTCTGCGAGTGTTCACATGGTCAGACTCCTCATGTGTAGTGCACTAATATATATATATATATATATATATATATATATATATATATATATATACACACACATATTCCGGCAAGTCGTACCACTGTTTCTATAAAAAGGACAACAAAATGTAGTTTAACTCTGTGCACATGTATTATATTTCATATTTTAAAGCTCTTCCTTTGGAAATTAGAAGTATCCATGCCTTGGATGTAGATTGTGTTTGTCCCAAAATCAAATAAACATTAAAAGAATGAAAACATGATGTATAGAGACGCTCCCGTGTTTCTCAAACTTTAAACTGAGAGATAAAAACAATCCTACTGGACCTTGTGAATCCAAAGTCTTTTTGGGGTGTTTAATAAAAGGATATTCATAGGTCTTTAAAGCCGAGCCTTTCCCTAAATCCTTGAATAAAGAACGTGCGCAAAACATCTCCAGCCAGCCGGGTGCCGTTTCTGGTCAAGACAAACCTCCTGCGGCCGAAAAACGCTTTCAAAACCCTCGAGGGCCGCAGAAGAAGGAGCGACTACCAGTCCGACGTCCACCCGGCATCTGGAGCCGCAAGCTTCCTTTTCCCACAGGGGTAAAGCGGGTGAAGGACGGTGGTCAATAACTGCGAGGAGGCCGGCGCTCACAGATGCTGCGGTCAAACAAAAGGACACGCGTCTCACCTCTACACATCTTTGTTTAAAGGATCAGCGGGAGATGAAACGCAAACCCGGAAACATACAAAGCAAAAAAGGCCTCTGCAGATGGTGGAGGCTATCGCACTCTGCGGAGCCACAATGGGCACACAGCTGGAGTGTTAAACAAACGAGTGTGTGTGACCAGTGAGCTCAATCCTACCCACTGGTCGTCCGTGTGTTTGGCCTTTCAGGACGACTCTCCGCCATCTTCAAGGCTGAATGGACTTGAAACCACATTAGGTGAATCGATGCTCCGCAACACAACAGACACAACAGAAGGGAAAAGACAGGCGGCCTCAATTAGTTGCTCATTACTGACGGGAGACCGCTCACTTCTCAAGCGGCCGTGTCTCCAATTCTGTTTATTAAAGGCAATCAATACGTCAATCAAAGGCTCATCTATTTTCCTTCCACTGACAGGTTGCTGTTTTCCTTTGAGCGGTGGGAAGGTCTGGACGTCCAGAAGGAGTCTCCAGCAGGGACGTGCATGTCTATCATGAAGTCCTAGACGTTTAAAAAACCCTTTTAAGTCGATCTATAATGGTTTGTGGACTCCTTTGTGCTTCATTTGACGTGAAGGTTTGAGTATTTGTTGGATCAAAGCCAGTCTATGTATCTCTTTGTGTCAGTGGAGTTGATTTTTGCTCAGGGCTGGACGACACATAAGGTTGGATAAAAAAAGCAAAGAATAATAAATGAAAAAAATGGAAGGATATGGTGGAGAAAGCAAGGTGAGGTGGGGAGAAGGAGATGCAATGAAGGAGAATAATTCATGGGAGTAAAGGGAGGACGAGTATGAACGCAGCAGAAAGAAGCTGACCGGAGACCAGATCAAGGGAGGGAGGAAAGGCAGCGAGGAGGTGAAGGAGGGAGAGGAGGAGGAGAGAGCAGGCCGAGGCTGGTCATAATTGGTCTGGCAGTGGGAGATGGTGCGGCGCTGTTGCCGGGCGGAACATGAGGAACATGAGGTGCTCGGGGTCTCATCATGGGGGTAAACGTAGAGGCCTAAAAGATATCAAGGTATCCTACTGGATCAGCACTTAACCAATGCTTTTATCCAAAGTGACAGGAAGAAGGCAGACGGCAGTTATACACACACGTTATACACACACACACACACACCGTTATGTACACACACTCAGTGTGAGGAGCACTCCGATGGGAATGCAGAGGCAGCTACTCTGAGAGAAAGTGGCCAGCAGCAGATTAAATATAGCTCACACAAGCAGATGCACATGAATATAGTTCATATCCCCTGTTGACTGTCATATATATATATATATATATATATATATATATATATATATATATATATATATTTATTTATTAGGGCTGGCCAAAGTTGAACAAAATTAACTGATTAATCGCATGATTTTTCTGCGATTAATCATTATGCGCCAAATTCAATAATGAAGTAAAAACTAGTGTATTGCGCGCTTTTATTTTAAAGTACTGTTATCAGAACAACATAACAGGCCCTCTGGAGCAACAGCAAGTTAACAACAGTATATAAATCTAAAATATATGCTAGGGAAGAAAAAAAAGATGCATTTTATTTTTTGAATGTTTCTATATGACTGGTCATTCAATTACATATTGTATTTATTTTCAGATGTTATAGACTATTTTATTCTAATGTAAAACAGCTTAATATCATGCTGAAGAAGAAACATTTGTCTTTTATCAGGGAACAACATACTGTTCAGTAGTAAGGGTTCCTGTGAGGGACAAGCCACTCCTTCTTTTGTCATGTTCAGTAGTAAGGGTCCCTGTAAGGGACAAGCCACTCCTTCTTTTGTCATGTTCAGTTTGTTGCTTACCTTAAAGATGTATGTTAAACACCAGCAATTGATTAACTTTATACAAAAGCAATACGTGCTTTTGATCTTGTTCAGTTCAGTTTTTCTTACTCAGTGAGAAAAGTCCAGTCTATGTTGGCTTGAACAAGTGCACTGAAGTCTGGTTGAATGAGGTGGAGATGTGAAGTACAGCTGACTGCTTTGCGCAGTTAATGTTCAATCTGGAGCGCTGAAAATCCCAGTAACTGAGCAGATTGTGAAATACTCAGACCGGCCCGTCTGGCACCAACAACCATGCCACGCTCAAAATTGCTTAAATCACCTTTCTTTCTTATTCTGACATTCAGTTTGGAGTTCAGGAGATTGTCTTGACCAGGACCACACCCCTAAATGCATTGAAGCAACTGCCATGTGATTGATTGATTAGATAATTGCATTAATGAGAAATTGAACAGGTGTTCCTAATAATCCTTTAGGTGAGTGCGTGTGTGTGCATAAACACACATACAAATTGTTTTGGTCCTGTTCTTCACTGTTTTATTCATATCCACAAAATCTATAAACATTTGATGAAAAGAAAATAGAAATGCTGCATATATAATATTTGTGACGAAATTCATAATAATTAAACCAAAAATAATCAAATGATTGTTGGGCCTAATCTGTGACACACATCTGCGCTGATCTTTTCATTTAATTTGCTCTCCGTCTGTTTGTAACAAGCGTCTGATTCACTGAGACGGAGACTAATTACGCAATCACGGACTGGGACTGTGTTTAAATGCGTTTAGCGTTTTGAGCGCGAGGCTACGGGGGGAATATTCAGTTTGGTATTTTGTCTGCAATCAAGAAACTCGGTAACGAAAATCATAACGATCCTGAAATACAAACGCTCCTTAAAGAGATGTTGAAGACACTACAGGGGAATAGGGTTAAAATACAAATTTGTCTCTATTTTCTAACGTTTGAGCATCTTAATTAACTAAAGATCATCACAACCTCCAGCGGGAAGGCAATAAAGCACGAGAGCTCACGATACATGTGAACAAAATGGCCCTCTTGTAATTAGCTCTGACCGTTTGAGGGATTCTGCACTCGGGAAGCGATTCATTAAGCCTTAATCAAACGAGAGGAGAAAAGTGTCGCCGGATTCACTAAAGGTCACTCTCTCTATGAGTATTCGTTTAACATGTCTCTGCCTCTGAAGTTTAATTGCGGCCTCGGTGGTTGTTATTAATATTTGGAACGCCATTTTAAAAGGCTGTTTTCTCTCAATGAGTTTGTTCTCAGACTGATCCAGAAATCTCCACTTCAGCAGCTCTTACATCCACTAAACTCTACACTTTCATTCCTACATTTATTATGAAGGTTTCTACAGAGGGGTTTGTTCATATAATATTCACAACCTGATTTAAACAGCATTGTATTCCTAAAAACATGGAGAAAATGGATTAGTTTTGTCGCTGTTGAATGAAGAGATTCTCCATAATTCCCTCTGTAAAAACCTTTGACTCTAATATGTCAACACAGTGAATAAGATACTTAATAATGACATTTCAGAAAACTTGTAACACAGAAGATAATTCTACCTTCGGTGGTTGTCGAGGAACTAGCAAGAGCTAGGGGAAGTTAGCAGGGAACTAGCAACAGCACTAGCTGGCTAGTTAGCGGAGAACTAGCAGCAGCGCTAGCTGGCTAGTTAGCGGGGAACTAGCAGCAGCGCTAGCTGGCTAGTTAGCGGGGAACTAGCAGCAGCGCTAGCTGGCTAGTTAGCGGGGAACTAGCAGCAGCGCTAGCTGGCTAGTTAGCGGAGAACTAGCAGCAGCTCTAGCTGGCTAGTTAGCGGGGAACTAGCAGCAGCGCTAGCTGGCTAGTTAGCAGGGAACTAGCAGCAGCACTAGCTGGCTAATTAGCAGGGAACTAGCAGCAGCGCTAGCTGGCTAATTAGCAGGGAACTAGCAGCAGCGCTAGCTGGCTACAGCGGGGAACTATTGGTTAAAATGGACCAACGGACTAATGAAGTAATGGTTTCTCTTTATTCCTCTGTTACTCAGTGTGTGTCTGTGCTTCTGCTTCACGGTGAAAACACAACACGGGGTCGAACGCCCGATGCCGAGAGAAAGAACCGGCGAGGGGAAGGAGGCGTGAAAGTAGGTCAGACCACATCCACACTCATCCAGTCTTACACGACCTCTGACGACCTGTGACACACTCTCACACGTTTAAGTATTATCTCTAATGTGTACTCACGCACACGCTGGCCTGGCACCGCGCCAACTTATTATTGTTTATGCAGAAAGATCATCCTGCAAGACTCTGTGGACACTAAACACACGGCTGCACACAGATTTATTTTGTAAAACCTCGTCGTTGATACCAAACAATCCTATTTTTGTCCTCCACAGATTCCGATATTAAATGCTTTCAAACACAACACAAAAGGACCGACATCCTCTCAGAGTGAAGCTAAACATACATTTTCTCTCTCGCCCATCTCGTCTTTCTCTCCCTCTAATCGCTCACACTCGTCCTCCCTGCGCTCCGTGGACGAGATGTGCTGCTATTATCTCGGGCCGGCGGGTTATTAACGGATCGCAGACGTATCACACCAAACACGGATCCAACGGTTGCCATGGGAACTGCATCCGCAGCGCCCAAGAAGAGGGAGGGAGGGAAAGAGAGAGAGAGAGAGGATGGGAAGGAGGGAGGGAGGGAGGAGGAGAAGTGGAATGTGGAGTGAAAAACAAGAGGGGGAGGGAGAAGCAGTGGGGAAGGTGATTAATGGAGAAAGAGGAAATAGAGAAGGAGGGATGGAGGGAAGGAGGAGGAGGAGGAGGAGGAGAGAGGAGGAGCCCACTTCTATCACTCGGAAATATTTGATTCAGCAGAAAAGGTGACCTTGGTGAGGAAGACAAAGGCCTCTCCCCCTCTCTCTACCCCTCTCTCTCTCCCTCTCCACCCCTCTCTCCTCTCTCCACCTCTCTCTCCCTTTAACAGTTTGTTGCTTTTAAACATTCATTTCTCTCTGCAGCTAAAGCAACAGATGCAATGCTTTCAAAATTAATAAGGACATAAATGGCTTGCCATATATATATATATATATATATATATATATATATATGGCACTCTGTTTTAGAGATTGTGATTTATTATCACACATTAATTCATCGGCCATGTGACCAAACCACATTAAATCATTTTCTTCGTTAGTTAGGTAAACAGATGTAAAATGTGGGGTCGGTGTAACTTTAGATATCTCATCTTCTACATCTCTTCTCCAAAACATGTTTGCATCGTTTTCCTTCTCTTCCTTCCACCTCGACCTCACTTTCACTTTCTGTGTTTCCTCCTCTGTTCTCAATCCAGTTTCCTTCTCCTCAACCTTAAAGCCGGCCGGCTTAGCGCTCCCTCAAATCCCTTCTGCAGCGTCAGGAGGAAACATGGAGGGTGGGGGCTAAACGTTCAAGTCTTCAGGGAGAGGAGGCAAGGGCAGAAGCAGAATATGACCACATCACTCTGACAGATCAATGAAGGCCTGTGGACTTCACGCTACTGCTGACTCATACTGTACGGGGGCGGGGGTGAAGGAGAGGAAGCAAGGGAGCGAGTGGGAGGAGACAGGAGGACAAAAGGTTGCTGGTGGAGGTTAGAGGAGAGTAAGAACGGAGAAAGAATGGACGGATGCTTGAAGACGGACACGAGGGAGGTAAACATCTGTCACAGGGACAGATGTGGGCGGTTTAGAGTGGGGGAGGACGTCCTCATGCCGCAATACACTTTGATTCATTTAACTACTCCCTAATCCAAGGGGTTTACAGTCTGGCAAAATCATTACTGGTGTCAGGAAACAAAAAGAAGAAGAAGCAAAATGCTACAAAAAGATCTGGTTGTTTATCTTTTTAACTCTTGGTGCTTTTAGAGACGGCAACATGTCTGCCAGTCAGTCGGCATCAGAGGATAACTATCGCGGATTGGTGCTAAAGGACATTGCCACATTTGGGGCTTGAACTCAAACACGTCCAAACAATAGAGCTGATGAACATCAGCTTGTTGTCATGTTCAGCATGCTGACGAGAGCATTGTGCCTCACAAAGCTGCTGACGCGGCTCGTTTCCTTCCAAAGACTTTATAGTTTTACTACTTCAGACCTTCACGGAGTATTGTCTCTTTGATTGCTCCCTGCTCGCAATAAATCTTTTGAATTCGTCCATAAACTGGAAGAAAACTCAGATTCACAATTGTTTTTTACTTCTTTAAAGACTTTGTGTGCAGCGTCACTGTTTATCCCCAGTGGGACGATAAACAACTGCACTGGCATCTTTTAATGTTCGTTTTGTCCAAACAACCGTCTAAAAACACAAAGATATTTCATTTGAAATGGTGTTAAGACACAGAAAAAGCTGGAAAAGCTGATAAGTTCAGGGCATATTTGGCATTTTTGCTGAGTAAAAAACGATTAATAATTCATCACAATCATTACTGGATATATTGAACCTCTCAAGGTTTTTGGTGACCACACCAACGCTCAGATTACTTTGTTCTACCTCTAAATTGTGTTCAAACTTCTTATTTAGGAATAGTTTTAGTTCAGCTGCTCATTACAGGGTTCATACACATTTTGACCAATGGGTTTCCATGACTTTAAACCAAATTTCCATGACCAAACATTTTGTGAAATCTCGGTATAAACATGAAAAACTGAGACAATTTATTATTTAAACTAACAATGAGAAGCATACAGTAAACCTTAAATGAGATAGACAGTATGTATGTATGCCTGCTTATATTTTGAGCGTCTTTCTTTTAAAAGCATATTATTTATTTCAAACTCAGCGTAAATGAACGTCATGAACACATGAATATAACACATTTCCATGACTTTTCCAAAACCTTTTGGAATTAAATTTTTTTCAAGGACTTTTCAGGCCTGGAAATAACCATTTTAAAACTCCATGACTTTTCCAGGTTTTCCATGACCGTAAGAACCCCGTTATTAAATAAAAAAGATAGAAGACAATCTTGTCAACATTTCTCAAAGTATATTATCAAATAGAAAATCTACTGAAAGTCAGGTTTTTTTTTTAAAATCCCATCAAAATGTTCTGTCCACTCATTAATCAATCAACCATTTCAGCACTAAAACCATGGACAGCACCCAAGGGTTCATCAATGACGCACGCACGCACGCACCTGTTGCTGCAGAGAATGAATAATTCAACTTGGGAGCTATTTTTACATCCGGGTCTCAGCAGGGGAGACGGTGTGAAGCGGAGTGGAGGTGTGTGAGGGAGACGTGGGCCGACTGATGGAGAACGAGTGGAAGCGATGGATCGAGGAGTCTCAAGACACTCGAGGACGTCGGGTGTTACGCCTCCACGTTGGCTCATGAGGATGGAGGCGGCAGCCATGATGAAGGAAAGGTGCAGCTATGATGAAGGAAAGGTGCTTCCATGCCTCCTTCTTTAGAGGTTAATGCCGTCCCACAGACAGCTGGACCCTTGAAAAGGTCCAAAGCCTTTGGTTTCTTTTTGTGCGTTTGTATACGTCAATGTGAGCTAAGGTGACACAGTCATCCTCCACTGGGATTAAACCACGGGATCAAAGTCATGCATGAAATCACCTCATTCACACACGCCTTTCTTTTGCTGGAGCTTCTGTTTTACATTCTGATTTTTGGAGGGTTAATTCAACACAATGGACGATATTTTATATTTACGCTAAATGGGAAAGACGAGCAGATTTCCTGCAGCAGGACTGACCTCCTGTGAGCTGATCTCAAGTTAAATACATTAACATATCCAACATCATGAAACATTGAACCAAAGCAACGACACACAACATGCTGACAGTTGGATTAACAGCGAAAAGCATCCACCAGCAAATGAGAACAGATCAGAAACCAGAGAGTCGTCTCATCAGGATATGATGAATCCATTCATAACATCTGGGAATAAAAGGCTCGTCTCTGTAATCCTATTTTTTTTTTAAACAGGCAAAACATTCTCCCACTTTATGAGAATTTGTGGTAATCAAGAAGAGAGGATTTCTTTTTCTTTTTTGTGTGACACATTGAAGAGTTATCTTCTATTTTGGCAGCGGACGACGGGAGTGCTGCAGTCGCACGCGTGCACACACACGCGCACACACACACACACGCGCACACACGCACACACGCACACACACACACACACACACAGTCTCTTCTAAATATAGGCTTCAACAGCAGCACAGCCTTAAATATTTCATCGCCTCCTCTCCAGAAATGAAGAAGGAGGGGAGCCAGGAGAGGAAAAAGAGGGGGAAGATTGAGAGAGATGCAGAGAGAGATGAGGAAGTGTTGTGGTGGAGGGGAGGGAGCTTATCAGACTGAGATCAAAAGGGGAAACAGTCAAAAATAGGAAGCAGAACAAAATGTCACGAAGGATGGGGAAAATGAAGGATGGAGGGAGAAAGGGAGGAGGGAGACATGGGAATCTAATCCCCGCCTCCCTTTTATGCAAAATAAAGAGGAAGTGTTTCTGAATTTCTCAGGACCACTGGTGTGTCATGGCCGATAAGATAAGAGTCATCTTCTCATCTTCCTGGGTACCGGATGCCGAAAGCTCTGTATCGCTTCAGTCCGAAGCAACTTGCTATAACTGCTTTTTTCTTTT
This sequence comes from Taurulus bubalis, assembly GCF_910589615.1. Taxonomy (NCBI): domain Eukaryota; kingdom Metazoa; phylum Chordata; class Actinopteri; order Perciformes; family Cottidae; genus Taurulus; species Taurulus bubalis. The sequence goes on along the minus strand of NC_136590.1, from coordinate 4,906,175 downwards.
TATAAATAAAAAAAGAAGCAGCCATGACACTGTCTAAAAAAGTAAAAGCACTAAATAAAAAAATTAAATACAAAATTCAAGACAAATTAACGCCAGATTTGGAAACTGTCAAAAATAAAAAGAGTCAAGCGTCCCGCTGCAGCCTCGGCAGAGCAGAGAGGTTTACTCTCTGTTCGGCCTCGCTGTCACTTTGAGGAGGAGAGAGTGTTGCTTGTGTTGCTGTTGTTGCTTGCATTGCTGTTTTGTTGCTTGCGTTGCTGTTTTGTTGCTTGCGTTGCTGTTGTTACTTGCGTTGCTGTTGTTGTTACTTGCGCTGCTGTTGTTTTTGTTGCTTGTGTTGCTGTTGTTGCGCTGCTGTTGTTTTTGTTGCTTGTGTTGTATTTGTTGTTTTTGTTGCTTGTGTTGCTTGTGTTGTATTTGTTGCTAGTGTTGCTCTTGTAAGCCCCCCAACTCGCTGTGCACACATCGTGCCCAGTGCAGTGGGCTGAAGGAGAGATAAAGGTTGAAGCCACATCTGCAGGGAGCTGCAGCGGCGCTGCTGCATGCGGGGAGATCATGCGGCGCAGACACACAAACGTGAGCCGGCCGCATGCGGTTTGCCTGCCAGGAATCAACCCCCTCACCGTGCACTCGCACACACACACACACACATTTCTGCACATGGCGCCGTGCTCTTTGTTCTGTCGGTGTTGTTTGGGTGATGGATGAGTCATTACAGGAGGCCCGGCCCTTCTCAGCCCGACACCTACCAGAAAATGGCCCCACAATGGAACAAGATAACATCACAGGGTGGCGAAGACGGAGCACACAGAAGCTACACACAGGCGGAGCTGCACACACACACAATCCCACACACACACACCTGTCTGCATGCACAAACACTGACCGTCTTACACACGCACACAAAGGAAAAACAGAGAGAGAGAGAGAGACACACACACACACACACACACACACACACACACACACACACACACACACACACACACACACACACACACACACACACACACACACACACACACACACACACACACACACACACACACACACACAGAGAGAGACAAACACACACAGAGAGAGACAAACACACACAGAGAGAGACAAACACACACAGAGAGAGACAAACACACACACACACAGAGACAAACACACACACACACAGAGAGACAAACACACACACACACACACAGAGACAAACACACACACACACACACACACACAGACAAACACACACAGAGAGAGACAAACACACACACAGAGAGAAACAAACACACACACAGAGAGAAACAAACACACACACAGAGAGACAAACACACACACAGAGAGACAAACACACACACACACAGAGACAAACACACACACAGAGAGAGAGAGCAACACACACACAGAGAGAGAGAGACAGACAAACACACACACACACACACACACACACACAGAGAGAGAGCGACAAACACACACACACACACTGAGAGACAAACACACACACACACAGACACAGACAAACACACACACACACACAGAGACAAACACACAGAGAGAGAGAGAGACACACACACACACACACACCAAGATAAGCAGACACATCTGTCTGCATGCACAAACACTGACCGTATTACGCACGCAGACGCACACACACAGGAAAAAGAGAGAGAGAGAGAGAGAGAGAGAGAGAGAGAGAAAGAGAGAGAGACACACACACACACACACACACACAGAGACAAACACACACACACACACACACACACACAGACAAACACACAGAGAGACAAACACACACACACACACACACACACACACACACACACACACACACACACACACAGGAGAGGTTTGCTCAATAATCACTCAAACTGAGATGTTGTGATCAGAAAACATGCGTCATTAAAACGTCAGCAGAAGAGATCTGAAAACAAATTATTTCTTGTTTTTTCAGATTTTCCCGCAAATGATTTGGTGAATCGTCCCCGGCTCAATTAGAGAGTTTACTTCATGACAAGATGGTTGGTTTACTCTGGATTGACGGAGGTTTTGGTGTTTCTCTTGTTGAAGGGATGATTGATGTGGATTTGATGACGTTTGTTATTTAGAATGAGTTGAAATGTCTGAACAACCATCAGAATAAATAATACAGAAAGTGACTTTTCATCCACGTGGCCTCACTCGCTACTATGGACCTCCTGAAGTTCATCACTGATGGTTTTTGGGAGCATTTAGTTTCCTAGCTAAGGTGACAGTCATCCTCCACTGGGATTAAACCACAGGATCAAAGTCATGCATGAAATCACCTCATTCACACACATATTTCTTTGCTGGAGCTTCTGTTTTACATCGTTTTATTTGGGAGAGTTGTGAGACGTGCAGCTGTAAACTATGCGTAAGCCGCTTGCACCGAAAGGGAAACGGTTCCTCGTTATTGGCTAAATATTGTGACACGATTAACAAGCGTGTGACGGCAACAAAATGAACGCCGGCCTTCACCTCGTCGCGTCGCTGAGCTCAGATTAAATGAATATGAGGGTTCAAGGGAGGAGAGCCGACGGTGCACTCCATCTGCCCCATAATCCTCTGCAACCGTCACGCCGTCAACATCACACATCTGGGCCAACGCGGCTGGATCTGACGTCGTGAGAAGGTTTTTTATCACTTGTACAGAAATGTTCTCGTTGTTTTAGACGACATCTTGTTCTGTAAAGCTGCTGGAAGTTAAACTAAAGGAAGAGCACTGGGTTTAAGCGAGGACAAGATGCTAAATACCAAATATGAGGCCTCCACCTTCACCTTAAAGTTACCTTTAATCTGCAAACTATGTCCATGTCACGGTAGCACTTTATAATTACACACTATTTAGCATTAGTAAAGCATGAGTAAACACTTAAATCATCATTTATAAAGCATTATTACAACATGAATACTCATTAGAAAGTCATTAGTATGCAATTCATGAACAGTTATCGATTATGCATTTCATGATTGGGTTTTCATACTTTATAAATGATGAATGCCCCATTTGTAAATTAAGTATTAAGAACTACTAGATGATTAATAAGTTAATTTATAAAGAGTTAGTAAAAGATATGCACTAATCGGGGTTCATACACATTCTGACCAATGGGTTTCCGTGACTTTAAACCAAATTTCCATGACCAAACATTTTGTGAAATCTGGGTGTAAACATGAAAAGGTGAGTAAATGTAGTATTTAAACTAACAATGAGAATACAAAGCATACAGTACACCTTAAATGACACAAATGAATGAGAAACAATAGTTTGATTAAAAGAATAAACATTTATATAGATCTTATATTTTGAGTCTTTCTTTTAAAAGCATATTAATTATTTCAAACTCAGCATAAATGAACGTCATGAACACATGAATATAACACATTTACATGACTTTTCCAGGACTTTTCCAGGCCTGGAAATAACCATTTTAAAATTCCATAACTTTTCCAGGTTTTCCATGACCGTATGTGAACATGTGCTTTATAAACGTGTTCTAATAATGTTATCCATGGTTAATTCAGGTAGTTACTAGTCATTAGTTAAGTATTTTGTGTGACCCCAACTAAAGTGAGGACTATCTATGTTCTTATATTTAAAGCATTTAGAGACATTCAACACCTGAATAAACCTGTTTCTGTCGCCGCTTGATGCCCGTTGTCCCCCGACCGCTTACCTCTTGAAGTGGCTAAGTAGGGTGCCGACCAGCTCCCCGATGCGGCTCTCGTTGGCGGGCACCAGGCCCTGCAGGCACACCACGAGGTCCCTGCTGTCCTTGGTGTGGAACACGACCAGCTGGTCCTTCCCAGGGGACACGCTCACTCCCGTCACCTGGGACAGTGTGAGAGAGAGGACACACGATTAAACACAGATAAACATGTATGTATAGTCACATGACCAGCTGTAGATTAACACAAATACCAGAGGCACACGCACATATCAGGGAGTTTGAGGTGACGTAAACCCAGAGGACGTGAATTCTCTGAGGATGCTGCTCCAAGGAAGTGACTGAGTGACGTAGAGACCTGTCAATCACCTTGTAGCCCCGCCCTAAAGCATCCCCTGCTTTATGGCCTGTTTGACTCTAAATTACTATAATTTACTAAATGAACATCACGCTGTATTGAAGAAGACTTGAAACTAGAGATTGAGACATAAACTCATGTTTACAATGTTTACTGAGGGAATACATCAAGAGAAGTAGAGTCATTTATATATACTTCTATACAACCAGAGGAGTCACCCCCTGGTGGTCAGTACAGAGAATGCAGCTTTAACACATGAAGCATATACTTCTATACAAACAGAGGAGTCGCCCACTAGTGGCCGGTAGAGAGACTGCAGCTTGAAGACGCAACAGCATTGGCTTCTCTTTTCAGAATTGGATGTTGCTGCCCGATTTTGAGTATCAAATACATTTTTTTTGTTTGAGTTGGAAAAAAAACGTCAATACGTTGGTCAACAAGCTTTTTTTCCTACAAATAAGACGAGACGATGACAAAACTTTGACGATATCAACATGCAATATGGATGCAATAAAGTTCAATATATTCTGATGACTAAAACAGTTTTAATTAAAATCCAATGTATAATACATGTATGTGTTACCTACTTTAGCACGTGTAGCTTTTATTTTGCATGCTACATTAAGTATGAATATACCATTTTGTGTTTCACATTGAAACGCTTGTAAAAACGGAGCCAGCTCAACGTATACCACTGTTCTGGTGTGCTCAGTGTCTGGTGTCTGTGGTTTCTCCCACTCAAGGCCTAAATCAGCACTTGCAGTAAAGATTTATTGATCCACCTCCCAACGGTCCAATCGAATTTCCCCCACTCGGAGCTCCCAAACGACGCACCAACGGAAAGCCTCCAGGCTGAGAGGGGGGATCCCAGTTTTGCGGTTGGATTGTTTATCTTTACAGGTCTTCAAAGTCGAAACAACAGGATAAAACCAATATCCTCATAGGTAAACACCTCTCAGGAGAAGGAGCTCATTAAACCCCTATTCCTTTGTTTCTTACACCATTATCTCTCTTCCTTTTAGCTTTCCTCCGTCTCATTCGTCAATCCCGGCCTTCCAGCCGATCCAGACATTTATTTCTCTCTTAAATGTGTCTTCCCGAGCGTAGCTGCGGCGCTGCGTGTTGAGCAAACCGCCACAGGGCAGCCAGTCAGGTGCATTAACATCCACTCAGCAGACTGCAACGCAGAGACAAGTTCCCCATCTGGGAGGACGGGCGCAGACAGGTTGCATCCGCCGGCTAAACAACATAGTCGACGTATTCAGCTCCAACGTGACGCCCGCGACTTCCAAAAACAAACACTTCACGTAATCACCGTGAATTAAAGCCTACAGCCATGCCTCCCTGTCTAGCAACCCACCCGCAGTTAATTACATGGAGCCGATTACATTTACATTTATATTAAAGGCCTAATTGATTGGAACGACAGTCGCCGTTCTAATGAGTCGGGTAATGATACGTTCAGATTCTTTTCCTTGTCTAATTTTTTTGTCTCGATTCCCCAAATCAGTTTTACTCCGAGTATGAAATGTGTTCAAGGCGTTTATCTGTCCAGCCATCTGTTCAAGTGCTCGTCTGGCAAATGGGTGAAAACTTGAGGATGTTTTCATTGTGTTGAAAACTAAAAGGCCGCCGCACACCGAGAAGACGCTGATCTTGCCGGCTTATTGCTCGTCAGATGGGATCTTACATTAGAAATGTTAGATTGTGCAATATACATTACATTTTTAAGCAAATATTTCATCCAAGTTTTTTCCTTTATTTGTCTGATGGGATAGTAAACAGAATACCTTCGGGTTCTTAAATGCTGGTCGCTTTGTGATGGCCATGTTCACTATTTTCTTACATTACATGGACAAAATGGCTAATCAGTAGCTTAGTTAAAGTCTTAATTATGGTGCAAATGGGAAACAAATGCTAACGGACAAATTATGTATTTTAGAGATGCTGCTGAAACGGTGCTAAATAAAAATTTATTATGATTGTGTGGGATTGCCTCCACGTGGCTCTCAACATGGCGACGGCCTTGCCCAGCAGCTCGCAGCTAACGTGAGGTGCTAATGGTGCTAACTGCATTAACTGCGCTAACTGCGTTAACTGCTCTAACGGTGCTAACTGCGCTAACAGTGCTAACTGCGCTAACAGTGCAAACAACGACAACAGTGCTGACAACGTTTTATTATGTTTGTCCATCCTCTTTACACGACACGGGAGGTTTCTTCCACTGTTTTGAGTTCAGCATTTTGGCCGTCGCCATCTTGTTTTTATTTGCAACCAGTGAACAGGAAGTGACCATATTTGGACAGCGGAGAAGTGACGTAGACTGTATACGGCTTTGGTGGCGACCTGTCAATCACAAGGTAGCCTCGCCCTAACGCATACACTGCTTTATGGTCTATTTCACTCTAAATGGACTGTTTTTTTAGGGGGAATTTGTCCCTAATCATCCTGGATCATCCTGGATGACTCAAGGAGGACGTTACTCATTTAACATTTTTGTTTGGGAAGGACTGCTCCAACATGTTGGTATTTAGAAATGCCATGTTCCCAACCCACCCACCCACCCACACACCCACACACACACACACACACACACACACACACGGGTGTATTTTGGTGAAAGCGCTTGTGAGAGGACTACTTGATAATGTGTCGTGGTCGATGAGCGGACCGGACCACAGTGCTCTCTGCTCTGCGGTAGTCATGAGGACCGAACACGAGCAGCAGGTTCCCCCGGTGTATCTTTATATAACGCATCCCCACAGTCCTGTAAAGATAGATGTGGCGGGGTTAAAAAGCAGCGGGAGCAAAGGGTGATTAAGTGAATATGATATAATGAGCTACGCCGCTGTGAGGGCATCGGAGAGCCAGCCAGAGATGTTTACAGGGCAAAAAAAAACATCCGCCTCAGAGATGTTTGAATTTATGAACACAATTACGCTTCATCACCTTCTAATCCGGATCCCCTGTTCGGTGTTTTGCATAAATTGAGATAAAAAAAATAAATAAATCAGCTTCTAACCGACGGTTAAGAATAGGCTGCACATGTATACCGTTCATCTAAATAAACAAATGCACCCGTGTGTGGAGGAAGTAGGAGAAAAACTGAAGTGAAGGGATCAACGGGTGAATAAAAAGAAAAAGAAAACAGAGCCGCAGGGATCATGAATTAGCTTCGCCGGGGGGGGAGACAAAATAAAAGGAAAGGAAAAGAGCGCACATGCAGGAGAGCGATTTGTACATATGCCCGAACGACACCAGACATCAGCTGATCTACCCTGCCGCTCGGTATCCATGACAACGCTGTCTCCTGGGAAGTTGGCATGACAACGGCGGGAGGAGAGAAGCGGCAGCGCGAGAGCGAGCGAGCGAGAGAGAGGCGAGGTGGGGGTGGAATGGAAAAGAAAAGCTGGTGAAAAACAGGGAGACGAGTAACTGAAGCAGAACGGATGTTTCGTCCATTTCCTGCACGAATAAATACGTTTTATTCAAGAAGACATGAGTGGAATGAGCTCACTGTTGCAGCTGCTCACCGTGTGAATGCTTTCGGCGGCGAGCAGCCGGCTCTTTACCGTACAACCAACCGTGCATCGGGCCTCACGCCACCCTGCAGGAGCGGCTGCAAAGCACACGGCACCGTTAGCCCATCAGCGCTAATCAACAACAAGCTAACGGCTCTCTAACCTCGGTTTGATCTTCCCTCTCACCCACCTTTCTCACTTTTTCACCTTGACCGGCTCGCTCGCTCGCTCAGCTTGACATTTAAAAAGGCCCCGGTGTGACGGGTACAGCAGGCCAGCGGTTATAGTCAGCGATTCAATGGCGACTAAAGAGGATGAATGACTCCAAAATGCTGTTTAATTATGTACATTTTCTATATTTATCTTATCGTCAACAAAACCCCATGAAAAGACCGAAACCAACAATAAAAAAGGAAAATGTTACATCTTCAAAAAGGAAGCAATGGGGCTCAAACAGAGGAAATGGTGCCATTGTTGGGGACTTCTTTCAACGGCGGATGAATCCACATTTGATGCTCTAGTGGGTATTTGTGGCAGCAGGACGGTGTGTGTGTGTGTGTGTGTGTGTGTGTGTGTGTGTGTGTGTGTGAGAGAGATTGAGTCAGAATAAACTACAGTGTGTGTTCATGGTGATGAAGGAACAACAGTCACTGATGCGTGTTTAATGGAGCTCTGTGACTCAGAGGAAGAAGAGATATCAGGTTTTGGATCGACAGACTTGTTAGTCCTCGTTATTAATTGTTTTTTCGATAAAAATGTCTCTGCTGTAAATGTTTTTACGCTCCAGGACATCTTTGGTTATAATCATAGACCGCTTATAGGAAGTGGACACCTTCATCGTGACGTCACCCAGTGGTTTGAGAAGACATGAACTCATGTTTACAATGTTTACTTCTCCCTCAGTAGAGTCATTTATATAGACTTCTATACAACCAGAGGAGTTGCCCCCTGGTGGTCAGGAGAGAGAATGCAGCTTTAACACATGAAGCATTCACTTTTTAGACCCGGAGGTTGCTGCCTGGTTATCGTGTGTGTCGTGTGTTGTCTTACTCATGTTGTGTCACTGTCTGTGTGTGAAACAAACCAAACTACGTATCCTTATACAACACTGATGGCTCTCCATATGCTTGGTGTGTGTGTGTGTGTGTGTGTGTGTGTGTGTGTGTGTGTGTGTGTGTGTGTGTGTGTGTGTGTGTGTGTGTGTGTGTGTGTCTCCCTGAATGAACAATAACTAAAAATCATGCTGCTCTCTCTCTCTCTCTTCCGCTCATCTGTCTCAACTCCATCGCCTCATCTCACTCCCAGATGCGGCGCTACAGGCTTTGGGTGTCCATCTCCGAGCTCTCCTCTAATTTTCTCTCGTTGCTGTCAGATTGAACATCGGGGCGTCCCGTCACAGTTGTCACCAGCACACGCCGGCCTCAGATCTCGCTCATTTCACCGGGCGATGGATTAACGCATCGCTCCTTCACTTCCTGTCTCATTCCCCTTTACCTCCAAGAGCAGGGGTGCAGAAATACCATTAGTAGATAGTTTACGCATTCATTGAAAAGCTGCTTTCTCTTCTCTCTTCGTTCTCTTGAAAAGGAGATTTGGCGCTCCGCTTTCCTTCAACTGCACAAAACCTTTTGTGAGGATCTGTTTGATTTGTACGACTTCAAGAGAGAGAACATAGTGGCGCTTTTTAAAGGGCTGCTTGAGACTGGGTTTTCATAACAGCTATAATACAAGACTTGGCCATTATTTAAATACCAGTTCTTATATGAGAAAGCACTGTGTTCGGTATGCTTGCAGAGAGTAAAGGCTTTTACACAACAGAGGCGTTTGTTTCATGCGATTAATTTGCACGTTAATGTATTTTCTGCAAATAAAGGCATAAAAAAAAAAAGGTATAATATGTCGAAAACAGTCGTAAAAAAAGTGTAAAAAGATGAGACAAATTTACCAGTTAAATATAAAACACCAGCAAGGAGATGGTTAGCTTAGCTTAGCATAAAGGCTGGAAACAGGTGTAAACAGTTAGCTGGGGAACAAAATCTAATTTAACAAGTTGATGCTAGCCAGCATGAAAGTGAACCAGCAAATTCCCCTAAAAATAAATAACAACTGCAGCCTTTTTATTTCGAGATTTTGCAATTTGTGTGAGAAAATTGAAGAAAACAAGAGAAAAGAAAAGAGATTCCACCTCATATGCAACAGATTCTGTCAGTGATAAAGACAAAAACAAGTCGCATGATGTCCACACACACACACACACACACACACACACACACACACACACACACACACACACACACACACACACACACACGACAGCAATGCCATGGAAACAGCCTCATGTGCTGGGTGCATGTAGCAGCCTTAAAGGCCTATCATAGCGTGAATATGAATTAAAAGCACCCAATTGTAGAGCTGAAGGGGATCTTTGCATATTGATAACGCGCCGGTGAGATGTGGAAACAGAAGATAATACAGCTGCGACCACATCCAGCAGGATGCTCAGAAGCAATGTAAACCTCAGCCAGCGAGAAGATCCTGTCGTTTATGTCTCAGTGTTGCATGAAATGAACATTTACGGTCGAAGGGTTCAAGCTGGGCTGCAAAAAAATATCGTTTGGTCTGTAAAACGTCAAGTTGTATTGGAAAGACGACGCGAGAAAGGAAAGATGAGCAAATTCTCCCATTTAAGAAGCTAAGAGAACCAAATATTTACTATTTTTGCTCATTAAATGGCCTTAATGGTCAATTTATTATCTAAAAAGTTGATAATACGGTTTTCTGTCAAATCGTTAATCAGCTTATTGTCTTACGAAAGTTTTTATGTGGGACTTTTTCTTATTAATCATTTCTTGCAGGATAAAAAAAAACTATATACTGTACACTCTAATCCAAATATACATATTTAAATTCATATAATTATGTTAAACCACTTAAAAGCAGCTTCCCTGAAACCTCTAATCTAAAATATATATTTACATTATTTTGAAATCAGTGTTTTAAAAGCAACGAGTACTCTACTGTACATTTATAGAAATGTAAACAAAGTACTTATGAGAAGCGTGTTCCATATGAGCCTATTACTGCACTGGGTCTTCAATAATTAAACTATTCATACGTTTTATTGAGTTTGAGAGCGTTCCTCCTGAAACAGTGTGATGAGGCAGAAGTGGAGAAGTCCTTCAAATAACTGGACCAGACTTTAAATTACTGCCGCTTTAGGTCATTTTAAAATGATTTTAACACGTTTTTGGTGGTTGTATTTCTTCATTATAGTGTGCAGTGTTTTTTTTTTCATTTCTCCCAATATGATCTTTAATGGATTTGTACTTGCAACTCCTCATCAAACACTTTGTATTCCCTACTGTGGCCGTCACAAGTGAATATACAATATTATCTTGATATCTACAGAACATTCAATAATATGTTAAATGCAATAATAACAACACTTCTATCATTCTATTGAAGGTTTTGTTTCTTCTTTGTCAAATTAGCTTCCCACATACTGTGAGCGTGAGGAGGAGGAAAGAGAGTCTGCTCTCATAACTTCATGTATAAAATTATTAATTAGGAGTATTTACACAACATTCATATGTGTATTATTATTCATGCTTAAATATCATGGATATTGCCAATACTGGTATATCGGGGGGGACCTTCATGTGTGAATGAAGTCAAAAGTGTAAAGTATAGATTTGATGAGACGATCGCTTCTCTGAGTCTCTGTTTACAAAAGTTTATCAGAGGCAAAGAATCAGAAGATTGTTCATCTCATTTCATGAGTAAATATTTTGACGTGAAGTCAATATTCTTGTGCTTTTTTCTCCGCAGCTTTACCTCGAGCTCATATTCATTTAGAAGTGTGCATGTCGTTCAAATCCTGCATCCTAACCTGCGACACATCAGACTGAGTTTTAGTTTGAGGGATTTTCACCTGGAAGAGCTCTCCTTCCTAATAAGACAAAATATGAAACCTCTCTGGAAATCTGCAGTCAAATGCTTTGTGCAGCCGAGTCTAACGAGCCGCCCTGTTAAAGGAATGGAGTGCTCCCTACGTTGTAGAGAGGGATGCTCTTCATGGGCTTGTACTGCTTCAGGGGATCCATCTTGTACAGGTGGCGGTCGGTGATGAGCACGGCCCGGTCCTCCGCCTTGTGGAAGCGGTTGATCTGGGAAAACAAACGCAAAGCTCCTCATTACTCAGCCCGCAGGATAAGAGACGCGTCTCAACAGTCTGCAGGGTTTTGTTTGTCTGTGCAGACGGGGGCATGTTGCGACTGTGTGGTGAGGAGTGGATGAACGCTTTATAAAAAGTCTACTCCCCTACCTTGCGGACGTTGCCGGAGAACAAAATCCTCATGAATTTGTCTTTTCGCTGCAGCTCGCTGGAGACCAGCGTGAACGACGAGGCCGAGTCGGGGCTGTCGCGCTTCTGTCGGCCACAAAGCACACAGAAAAGATGTTAAAACAAAACGCTAATATAAAGGAACTCAGGACTATATCGGGTGGAAAAAGGTCCCCCGGTCTTATACGCACTCAAATTACATACAAACATATATTTACTCTCATTGCCCCAATGGGCCCCAACGAGACCTCACCTGAATGTTCTCTGTACTAAACCCTCTAACTTTATTCTGCTTCACTTTATCAAAGTCAACCTTTGCAGAGAGAATGTTCACATATTGTGCTATGATTTGGGAGAGGTGATTTTACTGTGACCGGAAGAAAAAGGATTCGGCCCCTATAAAACCCCTGAAACCACACAGACACACAGGCACACCCCCCTGGCGGCATGGCGGTTTATTGCAGGCAACGCATTCCCTCGACGCAGAACTCTGAATGCTCAACGACGGCGTCAGACGGAGAAGTATGAACTAGGCTTTACTCTTAACCAGTAACATACAGACTGATATTTACACATCTTAACAAAATCTCACATGTGTACCTTTTATTATAACACCAAAATTATTCAAATAGGCCTAGTGGTTGCAGAGATACGCCCTTTTTAGTTTGGAAAATATGTGTTTTTGATGCTTGAAACTCGCCTGGACAGCAAATATGAACCCGGTTAGCTTAGCTTAGCACAAAGACTGCAAACAGGGGGAAACAACTAGCCTGGCTCCGTCGAAGCTCTATGCTCAACACATTGCACCTAGTTTTCAAGTTAAATGTTTAAAAAAAGATATGTGATGAAATAAAACATTTATTTCTTTACTAAATGTGAGGTAAAGTAATTTTTTTTTGCATATTTAGATACCATATTATCAGAATAATATGGTGAATCACAATTGTTTTACCGTGACATGAACGTTTCTTATCGCCCCACGTCTACATTACTCACCAGGTAGTTTCCTTCCCAGGCTCTCTGCAGCCCCAAGTCGGCCCTCTGGCCCTTGAGGGCCTCCAGGCTGGCTACCTTGGCCCTCACCTGCAGGGCCTCCTCAGGAGAGAGTGCTTTGATCAGCGTCCATGCCCACCACCTGGAGGTAAACACAAAGAGAGGCGCTGAGAGCGGCAGCACGGTCGGGTCAGCGTCGGGCCCCAGCTGCACTGTACTTATTGGCCCTTAGCTCACACACCCGACAGCCAACTTCATTCTCTGGGAAGGCTAGTTTTCCTTCACATGGAGAGACGCAAAACAAACAGATGTCGGGATGAAAGACAGCGATGAGTCTTTGATGGAGGAAGGAAAATCAATGAGCCCAGTGTGAGCCCGAGGCCGGAGGAAACGTGTTCAAGTGGCTTCAAACGGACTCATCTGGACGTAAAATAACACTCGAGGCCCCGGCGCTCTCCAGCTGTTGGGGTCAGACCCACTTTTAGTTCAGCCAAGACAGGAAAGTGCTTTTCTTCAAAGTTTTCTTCAACATTTTTTTTTAAAAGAGCACATTTTCTGCCTTTGTTCTGAATAAATATGGGTAATAGGTTGTTTTTTTTTGCACATGGACACATAACAGCCTATAACATGGACACTGAATGCTCTACGCAAACAAAACAGTTTGAGAAGATGTAAAATAGGTTAAATTTAATTTCTGTAATCTCAAAAGCGAAGAGAAACATTATGAAAATTCAAGTATGTTTCTTTACTTTTTTGTTTTTACACACTGTTTTAAGCCTTTATAACATATAATAATGACAAATACTTGCCAGATTTTGACAGTTACATTTCTCCTGAAAAAAGGAGCAAAATAATGTTGCCAAAATAAGTTTTTTTTGACATATTTATTGATAAATAAGACACAAAAAGACCAGGCGGACTGTCATAATTACAGTTTTGAAAGGGTTAACAGTTTTAAATAATAGAGAATTCACTACAAATCAGCTGTGTTCTTTGTGTTCCAAAAGCAGGAACCGCTATCTGGGTCTCTCACTATTTAAAGGTAAAGTGGCCGCTACCTGTTGTAGATGCTCCTGAGGGCCTCTTCGAACTTGCGCAGGACTTTCGGGGGCGTCGGCCACTTCACGTGCCGGCCGTGGTCCTTCATGGACCGGATGTTTTTGAAGCGGCGGTTGACCTCGCGGACGTACGACCGGACCTTGTAGCGCCGGTACGCCCGCAGGATGACGAGCGCCGCTCTCATCCGCCGGTATCGCATTCTGGCGATGGTGCCCCTCCACACCTGCAGACGCAATGGACAGGTGAGCGACGACAAACAAGGAAGTGCTACAGGAACACGGCTGCTGCACGGCTCCTTGAAGGGTTCTCCAGGAATAAGTAGAGGTAAATATAAGAGACAGAATATGACTTTTAATCCCTGTAAATGGAGACAATTGGGTAAAAACATTTAATAATCACAACAAAACTTCCCCAGTTCATTACTTACATTAAGGCAGTACTTTTTGGTATTGCAAGTTTTCTAAAATTGTTATGTTTAAATTTAATTTTCATACAGTTTCAGGTTAGAAATCTGAACATTGGATAAAGCCAGGTTCTAAATATTTCTTTTTCATTTTGTTGACATATTAGAGAGGTTTTGACAGAAAGAAGTATGGATATCTCTTGAATCACTCCATAAATCAGAAAATATACAAAACACATTTTTCAAAAATATATATAAAAAAATATATATATACAAAACACATTTTTCATCATATATTTTGTCATAACATGTTGTATAAATCCGGCTGTGAATAAATATATGATCAAACCCCTCTGCAGAAACATTCAGAATATAGAGAGGAATGAAAGTTTAAAGTTTGGTGGATGTAGAAGCTGCTGAAGTGGAGATTTCTGGATCAAAATCTGAGAAAAAACTAATTTAGAGAAAACGGCCTTGTTGTTGAAGACTCTCCAGGTGAATAGGGTAAAATAATTAACTCATAGATATCAACATGAAACTTCCCCAGGTGAAAACTGACATTAAGACAATCATTTTTTGTATTGCAAGTATTCTGAAATGTTATGATTTGATATCCTAATGAGGCTTTATCTAACGCTAACCGTTGGTGACGCAAAAATTCAAAGTAGGAAAATAAAACACCTGAATGTGTATGTATGATGTTTTCTTTCCACTAGCTGGAGAGAAGACATTGCAAAATAGCGTGAAAAATAATGCGTTTTCCTGTAGTGTCTCCCTTTATTAAGCTGTCCTACATTACCCATGATGCACGGCAATAGAACGGGACCCTACTTTGGGCTCATCTCTGCAACTCATAACTGTGAGGACTCATGAAGACCTCGACGTACGGTGACTCACACTGACCTTTCTCTAAAGTGGAGTTCCACTTTTAGCTCTGGAGGAAGGAATGAAGGGACATTTTAAACTGCTGTATCTAGATTTTAATTATTTATTCGGTAGAACATCCACCGCTAACTCGGCTATTTTAAGCTCGTACGCACCGGTGGTAAAAAGCAAACTATAAAAGGCTATGACTTCTGCACTAAAATGAAAATAAAAGCACGGAATAAAGCCATAAATACACGGCTGCAAATTGCCGTAAAAGCTAATAAATAAATATATAAATGTGTAATTCAATGAGTCACATTGCTTTTTTCTTGGGGTTCGTGAAATAGTTTTTTCATTACTCACCATTAGAATTAATTACACATTGTTTATTTGTGATACATAAGTGCTCGTCATATTTGAATAATAAGGACTCAGACTGTGCCTGTAACCAAACCCAGGTTGAGTGGCTATAAGACCCCTAAACATGAATAATAGATGTAAGTGGGACCCCAGGGAGCCATAACTCTTGATCCGCCCTCACTAAAACCACCAGCATATGCTCTCCTCTTTCACCGTTTACGCCCTCTTTCTCTCACACACACAACTTCTATTTACACATTTATTTGGCTATATTGTACCAAAAATAATCCTAAATAATCAGCTCTTTTGTTCATTTAGTGCCATAAAACCAAAAGGCAATAACTGCACTGGAGGCGCGCTCCTGAATATCTTAGAAAGTGATGATGAGATCATGAATATTTCATCTTTCAGAGTGTGGCGGGGGCGTCGGCACATAAAAGGATTTTTAATTTTATTTTTGCATTTTTCATTTGCATATAAAAAATGTGGAGGAGGCGGTTTTCACCTGATGAGACTGGCAGTGTGATCATTTTAAGTCATGCACCAGCCGACTGAGTCGCGTTCTTTTCACGATGATAGCGTCCACGTCGCGTCCAAATTTGTGTTTTTGCCGTTATGTTATAATGTGAAATGTCACTTTTTTTTAAATCCACCTCCACTGGGTAGCCGTAACTGAATCATGTAACTTCAAAACACAGATTCATCAAGTGCATTAGTTCTGGGCTGGAAACAGGACGGCCTTCTGAGAAGAAGCTGCAGCATCGAGCCGAGATCAACGAGCGACGTTTATTTAACCGTGTGTTATGAGTCTGCTGATCTGAGATCAGAGTTGAGAAATCTGTCTCCGAGATGTCAACCGATACAGAGCGAAGCGCCCGGCCTCGTTTCTGTGCATACAAGCCCTGATTTCTTCAGAAATAACAACAAAAGACACAACTGACGAGTACAGAGTCCTTCGTATCATTTGTGCTCGTCTCGCCGTCTTTGTGATGGAAATCACGTCTCGCTGTGTGTTTTCTGTCACTTCTATCTGTTGAAAACAAATTAATGTGAAAGATGATTCATCTTGGTGATGCTTTGTATGCAGGTACCTGTCAGAAATGTTAGTTAATAGATAATAAAGCTCTAAAAAGTCCTTATAAAGATGCTTATTAACATTATGTATTAATGCAGTGTTAATAATAACCTCTTATTGTTTGAGGCATTTTTAGGCTTAAAATAAATTGTTAACAGTTTATAGATGTTAATAAAGGCCTTAAAGGTTATAGCATAACAACACATTTATTAGGTTTAACGCACAAACCAATTATATTATTGTTAAACCTCTACGAACCATTTTTGTTGCTTTATCAAGATTAAAACATACTTATTATGCATTTTATTACTAGTAGTTACCTATGCTCGTGAACAATGCCTTATTAAAAGGTGAATAAATCCCAAAAGTTGAATAAATGTGTTTGTAATGCTATTAAAAACAATCATAAGAAACTCATAATTTTTCTTAAGCAGTCTATAAACTGTATTAATTAATCTAATAATAACTACTAACAGTTTCATAGTCTTCACATATAATAATGATAAAAAGGCTAATTAACGTTTACTACAATAACCTTTAATTCCCTTAAACATAAACTGTCTTACAGCTGAAAAAAGGCTTTTTTCTCTGAGCTCATGCGACATTAAAGCGCCTTCATGTTCCTGTATGAAGACAGAGAGAACAGGCTGTATTTACTAAACATTTCTTCATGCTTATGCAAAGCAACCGGCATCTACTCACACAGAAATAGCTGCTCTAATCCGCTGTTATTTTAGGGCTCACATGTTGTTTCTCTGGCGAGATGGCAGCCGACGACCTCGTCCTCGGGTTCCCTTCATGCATAATCGATGAGAATAAGGTGGTGGGAGGAGGGAGGAGGGAACGGGTTTTCACCGAGTCGTCTCTGTGGTCGCGGTTAAAAGCTTCTTTCATTTAAATTGACACTGTATGCAGAGAGTTGGGGTGAATTAGGCATCGGGTCAAACAGAGCTGTCGACTAAAACCTGGTGCAGATGCTGGACTGAGTGCATTTAAAGTGGTATTTTAAACTTTTAAAGCTAGTAAATAGAAAGGATGTGGGAATGTCCAGCCATCCTGATTTAAACACCAATATATATTCTTTTTCATGTTTGACCTCCATTCCATTTATATATTATTTTATGCGTTTTCTATCACACGCAGCTTTTTCCTTCTATAATTTCTTCCAGGATTTTACTCAAATATTTGTATTTTTAGTGGCTAGCTGATGCCATTAGACAGGGTAATTATATATATAAACAAAACAAACCCTGTGGCATTCCTTCACTAAGACGTTATTTGTGCGGAAAGGTCAGTTATTACCGGAAATAAATCTTAATTGTCACTTTGATATTTACCATAATGGACGGTGGTTGTAAGTCGATGAGGATGAAGTTATTTTTTACAGAAAAAAAGTGCAGATACAGGAACTACAGAACTGTATTTGTACAGTTTGTCTCATTTTAAGGATTTATTTGTATTTTTGTCAATGATCGATTTTGTTAAACGACCCTTCACTAAGCCCCGCCCTCCCGCGGCTACGCCGTGGAGCCCACACTGTCACTAACTGCACTCGCTGAGGAAATATGATCACATTTTTTGGGAAGACGAAAGGCGATTTCAGACAGAATTGTCTACAACTTGTGTTTGAAGGATCTACGCGAGAGTCTTCGGAGCAGAGCCGGGTAGTTGTCCGACTCTTGGCGAAGAGTTGGCTGATGCTGCGCTCCGATTGGCCGGTCTGCGTTCAAGGGTTTGTGTCAAGTGTTAAAGACTTGGCTGCCCTTTTTTGGGATTGTTTTTGGGTTGTTGCAGCCCACGGTTCTATGACAATCATGTTGATGAAGGTCCAGGACCAACAAGTTGTAACTTTATATAAACTGACTATACAGCATTAATCTATATTCTATCCGATCCAGTGGACACATCGATAAAGCACTTTTGTCCTTCTCCATCCAGTGTAAGTATATTGTCCCCACACAGACAGAGTCTCACCCCATATGCGCTCACATAACACACAAAGCCAAAAAAAAGGAGGCCAAATCAGATTTCCAGCAAGAGCTCAGTTAAGATGTGGCCGGGATAAAACATCCACATGGTGCACGGGCCTCTGCCAGATCCACAACTGTGTTTATCTCAGCAACACATCACTAATTACACTGGATGCGCATGGAGCTGGAGGAGAGAGAGAGACCATAAAACATCAATGAATCAGATAACAGCAGACATAAAGTGTCTCCTCTGTCTTTGGAGCCTCGTTAAGGAGCCTGACAGGTGGGAAGACGGGGCCGTCCGGGCGACCACACGGGCCACAAACACACTTTCTGCTTCTCAACAACCTGGCGATGCAGACGGGCCGCGATGACGCTGGTGAGCTGATGAAGATGACACCAAGGTGGGGGGTTTGTGGGTAAATCAAGCCAATAACAAGGCCCCCGATGGTTTGCCCCCTTCACTCTCCTGGCCAATAAAGCCATCTGATCATCCTTTTTTTTTTTTAGAGACTCGTGCCATTCACGAAGCCCCGCCCCTCACCGCGCTCCGGGGACCCGGGATTTACGAGCTCATCAAAGCCAGATTGGGGATCTTTCTTTGCAACAAAGCAGGACAGATTGCTGGGGTTTTACTTGAGGAGGAGGAGGAGGAGGAGGGTTTGGGATGTTGAGAACACAGAGAGGAGACGCATGATCGTCTGGGACTGCAGCTCTAATAAAAAGGCCATCAACCAAACTGGTCCACTCCAAAAAAACAACCCTTCACATTGTCGTCACCTAGATGTGGAAAAAACAACAACAACACAAAACTACTCCCGACACGGAGAAACAGCTCTGCAGCATGGACAACTCCGCTGCTGCTGAACGCCTGAGTTTCCACGTCCTCCGAGGACATCAAGCTGCTTTTTCCGGCGACACGCTCGATGCACACGGACGGGCCGGAGGGAGGCGGGATCGAGAGCGTGCGGCGCGACTCGGGGAGGCGGCAACGTGACCGAGACACGGGGGCCGAGGCTCAGGCCAGCCGCTGTCATCATGGATCAATAAAAAGCAACAAGAACACCACAAAACATTGTGATGCGATTTCTTAAATCAGAACTCGCAGTAATATTTCAGCTTCTGGAGGGGTGAGACTCTGACCGCGTGACACACACGTGCTCAAAGCGCTGCCGAGAAAAACACGCTCACACAAAGAGACGCATCGACGACTAAACAATTAAATGAAACACACACACACACACACACTTATTTAGTAATAATTTTTGTTCAGTTGCTTACTAATTAAACAAATTGAAGACAATATTGTCAATATTTCTCAAAGTATGACATCAAAAAGAAAATCGACTGAAAGGCAGGTGTTTTTAATTCTATCAAAATGTTCCGTCCATTAATCAATCAACCATTTCAGCACTAAAACCATGGACAGCACCCAAGGGTTCATCAAATACTGTCAATGTCTCCCAGCTCACAATACTTTTTTCATATTATTAAAATAAAATGGATTTTGTGAGAATCTGGAGGCAAACTGTAAACTTTGTCTGTGAGCCACACATCCGTTGCCATGGAGAACCACCCACGGTTACAGTCTTTTAGGTGTCGCAGGATATTTTTAGGATTTTCAGTGTCCACATCTCAGCTTTCTCTTCAGAACAGAGGAGGAAGCTTTCCTCTTCTCAAAACCCAGCAGTGAGAAGTTAAACCACCCTCCTTTGATGTGCTGCAGTGTCGGAGTGTGAGTGTGTGTGTGTCTGTGTGTGCGTGTGTGTGTGTGTTGTTTTATAGTGCCGATAGATCTGGGTGATAACTTAAACACTTTGCGGGTTCAGAGGATTAGGGATCATGTTTCTGCGGAGGTCTAGCAGGAGCCGGATCAGTTCTGGACCGTTAAGCAAGGCGGCGCCGGCTTTGCACTAAGACGATCCACTGCAATGTCAGTCCACCCGAAAAAAAGAGCTGAGTTACTACTGCACAATTCACTGCATCGAGTTATCCACCGGGAAACAACACAAACAAACAAACTACACGAAATAAGACACTTTATCCTTTTAGGACATTTATTTTAGCTCCGGCTCAAGCAAGGCCGCTGAGACGTCTCATAAACCAACGGCAATACGGAGACTATGCAAAGCTTTTGGAAAGCAATTAAGGCGGCTGCTCAGACTACATGAGGGAGGGAGGAGGAGGAGGAGGAGGAGGAGGGTCTCTGTTCTCGTCATCGCCGCTGCTCTGACAAGCGGCCGACAGTTAGTGATGTGGATGGCTGAGCTGGAATTTATGAAATATTCATCTTTACACAGAAGGAAGGTGGGGGTGGCCTATGTTTAATTTATATCGTCTGAATTCATGTTGCCTCTTCTTTCTTTTTCTGCTTCCAGTGGCCATTTCTTAAAGTGGTAATGCTTTCAGATGGTGCTGCACGAGGCGGATGCTTCAGCGCTGCTGCAGGATCACATGCACTCCGGCCTGATTGCAAAACATCTCCTCGCCGCATTGTGGAGGTTGATTTATGTTGTTTAGTTACATTTTATACGTACGCCCTCTGGTGTTTGGGAGAATAATGCAACAAACGGCTTGTGCAACCTCTGTGAAGGCCGGTGCACCGGTATGAAGGGAGCATGACGGCACATGAAGAAAGAAGTGATGGAGAGAACAGCAGGATTAAAAAAGGAGCCTCCCTCCACTCCTCCTGTCCTAATCCTTTCCTCCCGCTACTCCACCCTTCCTCCTATAGGAAGAGAGGTTTTGCTAATTAAAAAAAAGGGTCAAATAAGACCGTAAAACACAATGTTCTCCCAGTGGCGTGCCAGGTGCTGATAAGGGGGATTGCTCGGCCCGGCAGATCGGACTTGTTCCGTGATGTTTGTTGGCGCAACAGCGCGACAGCAGTCAAGTTAGATTTTCTGTGTCAGGGAGTGCATGCAGCACGAGGTAGCTGCATGCGTGCATGAGCGTGCATGAGCGTGCATGTGCGAGCTCTGCCTCGGCGTTTACAGCGGGCGAGATTACACACGCCGTCTCAGCTACACCTCTGTGATGTTTGTTTGTTTGTTTTTCCGCTGGTGATTCCTCTGAGCGTTCCCTTCGCTATGGAGGCCTGCTCTTCCTGCTAGACACAAGATGGGTTTCTCCTGAGGAAGCGCTGGAAGGAACACTACGCGGGATGAGCCAACGGAAGGTCATGCAGATCAATACAAAAAGGTCGACCAATCAATCTGCTAAAGGGGTTAATTAGGCTGGAAAACCCCACTTTTAAGTCTGAGAGATTGGAGATACTCCGTGAGAAAGCACGAGGAATCTGAAAACATGAATCTTATATAATGATATAATGGTTGTATAGAGGCGTCAGTCGCATGGCTCCCAGGTGGAGGATGTAGTGCTTCAAGACGTTAACAGGGACCAGAGATAGCATGCAGGCGGTTTGCACGGTGCATCTGAAGCAGCATGTTCACCGACCCCATGCCGCCGTCTGTCAAAGTAACCGCTCTGTACGCCGCGATCACACAGAGAAATCTCCTCCTCCTCCTCCTCCTCCTCCTCTTCCTCCTCCAGAAGGAGTCGTCACGCCACTGTCGCACCGACTACTGACTGCAGAGACACAGTAGCGGGGGATCAATACTCAGATCGGATTTTAAAAAGTGTCTAGCGGAAGGAGAAACTGAAACATGAGCATCAAACAAAACTGCAAATGTGATAAAAGTGATTCATATCAAATGAGACGCATCATAGGGGCCAAACCCAGACAAGCTTTACTCACAGGGAAAAAGTCTTGGTAATAATAACTACACGCTATTAAGCATTAGTTAAGCATGAGTAAACACTTAATTCATCATTCATAAAGCATTGTTCCTACATGAACACTCATTAGTAAGACAGTTATTATAAATGTTTCATTCTTGATTAATAAGCTTGACTATTATGCGTTTCATGATTGGGTTTTCATACTTAAAAAATGACGGATTCCCCATTTGTAAATTAAGTATTCAGGACTTTTTAGATGATTAATAAGATAATTTATAAAGTGTTAGTAAATGACAAACTCATGCTAAATAGCGTGTAGTTTTTATAAAGTGCTACCAAAGTCTTTGCAGTAATTGTTCACATTCAAGTGTTTTCAAATCATCTTAAATTGGTAACATATGAACGTATACACTTCCGTGTTCCATAATTATAAAATTGAATCCACTCCCAACTTTACAAGAACTGTGTGCGGGCAAAAAAACTTCACCTGAGAGATAAAAGATTAAATCAGCTCCGAAAATACCTCAGTGCTCGTATAAACATTTGAGTCTCCGAGGTTACTGAAGTGTCAGGGAGAATCTGCAGTGTACGTTTCTACAAATTCAGGATTTCCCACGGAGGGGTCAGAGTCTCACCTTCTGGAGGAAGAGGACGATCCTCTGGACCATGTCCACCCGCTGCTCCTCCAGGCTGAAGAGCGTGCGCGGCGTGCGGATGAAGACCTTGGTGTTGCCGTAGGCGACGTCGTGGTCAAACCCGGAGCCCTGCAGCAGCCGCTTCACCGCTTCCTTGTCCGACGGCAAGTCGTGGTTCGGCCACGTGAACTCGGATATCATCTTGTATCTGGAGGCGGGACAAAAGTGGTCGAATCAGGAAAATTAAGCAGTGGAGCGAGAAACAAAAGGATTTGGATTACTGAACATAAAGACCATGGATGTGTCTTAAGAAGTGGATACGCCATCCAAAAATATATCTTCTTATCATGCGACCATGATAAAGACACAGCAAAATTCTGCATACTAATAACTCGTGACCGCTCTGCGAATCGGCCCCAAAAAGATAAGTGAAGTGCCATGAAATGTTCTGCAGACACTCTTGGTCCCCAGAGGATGAGGTCCCATCCATCCAACAACCGTTGGATGGATGGGGACAGATGGATGGCCATGACATTTGGTGAAGACGTTCATGGTCCCCTCAGGATGAACCGTCACAACTCTGGTGATCCTGTAACTTTTTTAAAACCCTGGCTTTAGAAAACTAGTGACGTGCTGGAATTGCCTCAGAAAGTCTGTGTGAAAAACTTGAAATAATCAAGATTAAGAGGAAACTGTTGCACGGCATTAATCAGTGACACACACACCACACACACACACACACCACACACACACACACACACACACACACACACACACACACACACACACACACACACACACACACACACACACACACCCTAATCCTCCGTCCACTGCGGAGCTTTCTACGACGGCAGCGTGCAACTGTGACAGATGGGGAATAAGGGCAAGGCTACAACAAGTGTGTGTGTGTGTGTGTGTGTGTGTGTGTGTGTGTGTGTGTGTGTGTGTGTGTGTGTGTGTGTTTAATATTGGATGCAAGTTGTGGAACATTACGAAAGGATCTTAAGGTTATTAATATGCTATTTGGATCAAAACCTGGAGAGACGTGTTGTGATTTAAGGAGCTTATGATGTCGTCTGCTACACAATGTGTGTATCGCATGTGTGTGAATTAACTGAAAGTAACTAGTATCAGTACTTCAAACGTACCTCAAATGTCATGCTGATGTACATACAGAGGTCAAATTGAATTTAAGGAATTCCTCTCAAAAGCATGAGTTTAATAAAACAGTTTATGAATGATTCATATTGGTCCGCCATATCAGACCTTTGTAACTCTTAAATTCAGATGTTGGCCATTAATGGAACGCTTTCCTGCTAATTAGCGCTGATTGATATGTAAAAAGACTTAATATCAGGCACTTGAGCTCTTCTATGAATAAAACATGAGATATTAATGCAGGTCGTCGACTCGCAGTCGTTTTCTTCTTCGCCACATAGAAAAGAAAAAGAAAGGGGTCACATCTGCAGCAGATTCAGATGTTTTACAACAACGCCTCTTTCCAGTAATTAGCATCCAGCCGGCTTTTAACGGAGGTCAGAGGACACAGAGATGAGATGTGAGCTCATTGGGGTTATGCAACTCATATTCACACCCAACAGTTATGGGTTAGTGGTGTGAAATCCTTCAGTGAGCTTCAGAGGTTCAGCATGTTGGATTTTAAAGCTAAATATTTTAAACGTCCACTCATAACTCACGAGGATGGGATACATCTAAATTATGAAATATGTCGTAAGCCTGACTTAATCCACCAATCAACTGATCAGTATCAATAACCATCTTTAACCACCAATGGTCTGCTGGACAGACATCCAGTCTGTCCATCATTTGATCTGATTGACATTTGTGTGAATTTGTCATAATTAGGATTTACATTCTTGAGTTATATACGTATAGATACTGCTTATCGGTTTGGTTCCTTATCAACACTCTTATCGTGTGTTTTTTATTATAATGGGAGAAGAAAAACATTAACAAAAGAATACAAAAAGTTTTTAAATCTTTACAATTCAATTTGCAGCAAAACAGTGATGACTAGCTTTCATTGATTAGCCTGTGTGTGTGTGTGTGTGTGTGTGTGTGTGTGTGTGTGTGTGTGTGTGTGACAGTAAAGCACGACTAAGCCCTTATTTTAAAGCACAGAGACAAAGAGAGACGAGGAGATCTCCCTCCGTGACTAACAGAAGTACCGATAGCAGAACCCTCAACTTATTGATACTCTGGTATTTTACTTATTTTAAGACGGTTTGGGGGGGCGAGGCTACCTATGACTAGAGGGGGCGAGGCTTCCCTTCCTTTGACTAGAGGGGGCGAGGCTTCCCTACCTTTGACTAGAGGGGGCGAGGCTTCCCTACCTTTGACTAGAGGGGGCGAGGCTTCCCTACCTTTGACTAGAGGGGGCGAGGCTACCTATGACTAGATGGGGCGTGGCTTCCCTACCTTTGACTAGAGGGGGCGAGGCTTCCCTACCTTTGACTAGAGGGGGCGTGGCTTCCCTACCTTTGACTAGAGGGGGCGAGGCTTCCCTACCTTTGACTAGAGGGGGCGTGGCTTCCCTACCTTTGACTAGAGGGGGCGAGGCTTCCCTTCCTTTGACTAGAGGGGGCGTGGCTTCCCTACCTTTGACTAGAGGGGGCGAGGCTTCCCTACCTTTGACTAGAGGGGGCGTGGCTTCCCTTCCTTTGACTAGAGGGGGCGAGGCTTCCCTACCTATGACTAGAGGGGGCGTGGCTTCCCTACCTTTGACTAGAGGGGGCGAGGCTTCCCTACCTTTGACTAGAGGGGGCGAGGCTTCCCTACCTTTGACAACCAAAGATCTGATCATTTCCACTTTCCTCCGACATGAAATAACTAAAATAATTTGAAGGGAGCGAGATAAAAACATGTTAATCACAAACAACGTGTAGAGTGATTACTGTTTGTACCTCTGCAGGAAGCGGGGGTAGGTCTGCCTGTAGGCGAAGCCCGCACGCCGCACCCTGACGTTCTCCAGCAGCCCCAGGTACTCCACCTGGTGGCGGCAGCGCTCCTGCTCGAACAGCAGAGGGGACTTGACCTCGTTGGGCTTGATGCAGCGGACGTAGTAGGGTTCCTGCAGAGAGAGAGAAGGTTAAAGAACAGCGTTAAGGAACCGCGTTGATTTGGAGTCGACGCGCGGGACGAGCCGGTTCCTCCGCCCTGACCGCTCACCTTGCAGGCCAGGTTCTCCACCAACGAGATCATGGAGTTCTTGAAGAGCGTCGCGGCCGTCAGCGGCCGCTTGGTGACCTCTGTGATGCTCAGCTTGCCCTCGGGCCACATGCCCTTCAGGACCGGGTTAGAGCTGCAACCACGGGACAGGTAGAGGTTACAACCCTTAGATGAACAGAATACTTCTGTGTTTTTGGATCATCAATAACCTTCAGGGATCCAAAAGGAGGTCAGATCATATATTTTGTTCTTAGGGCTGAAAGATATTTAAATAATATCTACAATTATTGACATTTGCAATATTAGAGGGAATTATCATCTTGTTGCATGATAATATTATTTTAAATATGATTGTTATCGTATTTATTTAAACTGTTTGTATTGTTAAATGTATTACTACAATTTTATTCACTTTTTTTTTAAATGTATTCACAAGAAATAAGACGATATATATATATATATATATATATATATATATATAAAAAGTGAATACATATTTTGTTATATATATATATATTTTTTTTTATCATGCAGATATTTATAATAGTTTGAAGTTCCTCCGGTGTCTTTTGACATTATGTGTGTTTGTTAAAATCGCCAGAAATAATAAAGTGACGCTTCACAATTAAAAACATTTGAAACTATAATTTGTTGTCATTTGTCTCATTGTCATTGAAAAACAATAAAATGATTATGGTGTGATTTCTATGGGGATCTATACCAAACTAAATTATGCAGCACGAATATTCAACCTAAAATAGTATTTTGACAATATTTCTCCTATTGTGTTTCCTGCAATTTGAAAACTGCCCCTCTTATTTGATTTTAAACGTCCTCGACAATTTGTATTTTAATGTGGACTTTAAATATGAATATATATTTTTTAAAGTGTTTCCATTAGACCCTTAAAAACCACGGTGAAACATTTTTGGAGCATTAGACGGGTCAGGAAGTAGCAGAGTTTATATTCAGAGGAGGAAACACAGAGGAAGAGAGGAGGAGGAAAGCCAGCGGGGAGGAGATTAGTTGTACTAGTTCTTTCTGGAGGGGTGTCATGTAAAGGGCTGCAAGGAACACAGTGTGTGGAGGGGACGGAAGCGGTGTGTATTACCCTGTGTGTGTGTGTGTGTGTGTGTGTGTGTGTGTGTGTGTGTGTGTGTGTGTGTGTGTGTGTGTGTGTGTGTGAGACCTGTTGTACAGCAGCCTCTTGAAATCCTGGAACAGAGTGTCTTTGTTCTTATCAATGAAACCCACCACTGAGTACCTGAGGAGGAAAGACAAGGAGACAAGGTAAACGTACGTATTGGCACAGTTAATGGTCCTAAACCAGAAAATAAAAATAAAACTACGTCATAACCACTTGATCCCTTTGACCTCCTTTCCTATCGCTGACCCCAGAACAGCCGGAAGCGGCCAGGGCATCGATCCAACGAGGTTCTGGAAACATTCACTGATAGGTCCTTGACACTTGACAGCGTTGCACCACATACGAAAAGTGCTTCGTCACCGTCATGTTGCTGCAACTTCTTGACCAACATTGCACGCATTGAGTTGCTCCCACATGATTGGCTGGTTAGATATAAGCAGCGGCCACCGGGTGTGTAAATTGTAGTTTAATGCAAATGTGAGCTCATCCGTGTGTTGACACACACTTTAATGTGTTAATGTGTGCTGTTAAGTGATGAGCTGCTATAAATAGCGGTGAGGTGGGAGGTGCTGCTGGGTCTAAGTGGTCCAGGGATCAATCACGCCCGAGTCGCCCCTGGGTGCCAGACACTTAGCCCTCAACACGTTTCCCTAAGAGTACTTTTTGGGGGCTTAGCATGTGCGATTTATCCGTTTGAATGGCGCCCGAGTACTTTAGGGGATCGGGAAGTGGCGCTGTCCGTTATGTCGTTCTGAATGTTCGAGTGTGTGCTGAAACTGCGTAGTGAAACGAAGGATGTTTTGACACTCTCTCGCCACACGTCCATGCACACGGAGAAAATTAGCAGTTACATTCTTGCCGTGTGGGAAATTGATTAATTCACATTCATTTGGGGTTATTTTATGTTTGTTTTTTTAGACAAAAATGGAGCCATTTAGGGCCGTGAGACGACGTGTGTTCAGGCGATTTCAACCAATTATAACGTTAAAATGTTTTCACGTTATTGTTTTAAAAGCTGCACAGAAACGGAAATTCCCCAAACTTGTTTGTTCTATTTTGACATCAACTGATCCAATGCATGTTCTAAAGTGATGCAATTATGCAATATATTCAAATTGCAGAGGGTTAAATTCAAAATTCCACTTCTCCAAACAACCGTCAAGCTAAATTTAGGAAACCTAAACTTCTAGAATAGAAGCTGGAACACTCACAGCACGTCTCCCGCGTAGTGCCGGATGCGAAAGTCTCTGTCGAACTCCAACGTCTTGTCCGTCGGCGAGAGCTGCAGGAGACCGACGAGAACAACGGATTAAAAAGAGCAAAGGAGGATAATTCTGAGTTCTTAAAAAAAGAATACTTTGACCAGAAAGAGGATTATTAATGTGTTCTAATCTAGACATTAACGCCTCTCGTCTCAAGAGGGTTGGACTTTGAGCTTCGGTGCTTTTGGGAAACGAAGCCCAGGTCGAGTCTGAAGTTGAAGTTTGATTGATTCGAGTCAAAGTCTGAAGTTCTGCTCAGCACTTAAACAAAATTTCAGAGGAATTAAAACGTAAGTGGTGGATTCTAAACTAATCAGACAACCCAGGAGACGCCCCAAATAAATGATGGATATAATATAATTATATTATAAGAATAATAGAATAAAAATAACAGAATAGAATATTATTATATTATAATATAAGAATAATACAATACAAATAATATTATAGTATATTAATAATAAGAATAATAGAATACAAATAACAGAATATTATTGTATAAGATAAGAATAATGCAATACAAATAATATAATGTTATATCATAATATAAAAGTATAATACAATCAAAATAATAGAATATAATAGTATGATATAATAACAAAGCTATAATAATATAATACAATAACATGATATATTATAATAATACAAATACTATTTGAAAGTAAGTGTCACATGTGTAGCTTTTCCACATTTGGGTAAATTGTCCATCTCAGAAATGAATGCTCAAAAATGAATTATTACTCTACAGACGTTAAACCTAAAACGCTAAAGAATGATTTGCAACACTGCAGAAGCAGATGCAGCGATGCGGGAAAACACTCAACGCTGTCGGGATGGATAAAGTCTCGCTGAGAAGAGGAAGAGGAAGAGGAAGAGGGAGGAAGACAGGAAGAGAAGTGGTGAGCAAAAATTCAAGAATGGGAGCAGAGACGGTGAGACAAGAACTGAGGAAGAGGAAGAGGGACGAATGTGGCGTGATGGGAAGAGACAGCAAGCAAAAGAAGAAAAGAGCGTAAAAGTGTGACACTGATGGCTGTATGTAGGCCAGAGAGCAGGAATGGAAATGCAGGGAAGGTCCGTCACGACCTGGCAACCGCTTCTGATGAGCGCAATAAGGCTTCCACATCTGCAAAGCTGCAGTTTATGACGCGCGTGTGTGAGTGTGTGTGTGTGTGTATCCCACGCTTTCATCATCAACAATCCCCCAAAAAGAAAGAGAGTGAGAGAGAGAGAGACAGAGAGACATGATTAGCATACGAGCGCAGAGGGCCAAGAGGAGAGGAAGCAGCGAGATTAAAGCAAACGATAACGAGAAAAAGCGTTAATGTTAAAACAGATAAAGCTTTGTGGCTGCACACAGCAAACCCCTCCACGTCTCTCACATTTATTATTATTGTTTTGGATGGACAGAAGTTGCTCTGTCCGACCGGTGACTCCCAAACAAACAGCTTCTCCGGCTACAGCGGAGGTTGCCAGATTTAGTCAGTGGGCTAAATGTTTATTCTCTGTGGTGATATCAAACCTGGCAACCTCACAGCACAGACTCAAGCCAGCAGTCCCTACCCTACACCCATTTTCAGGCTTCATGCTAAGCTAAGCTAGCCCGACTGACTCGGACACCTCCATCCTCAAACTTAGCTACACACCTTTAAACAACTCTACTCTGTAAATACACAAGTGTCACTTTAATAGCATCTTTATTTGACGGTCTGTTTGTTTATCATATTTTATTATTACTTTAAATGTGTTTTACGATTGCACTATTGTTTATTGTAACGCACCAATCATCAAGCCAAATGCTTTGTATGTGTAACACACCATTTAAACCATTTCTGATTGTTAAACTATGACTAGTTCTGTAATATGACAATACTGAAGAATACACGTAGATGTTACACATTAGTGAAGCTCCAACGTTTTAAATGTCTTCCCTTTAAGAGCGTAGGCGCTTATAGCATCGTAATAATGCCTCTTCAGGGTGAGACGTTCACCACAATATATGGGTATGAACGCTCATTTTGTACGTTCTTTGTACGTTCTTTTGTGACGGCCGTGCGGCCCGGTTTGTGACAACAGCGAGCGAGCGAGCAGAGAGAGAGAACACAAATCCAACTTTTACAGTCACATTGTCGGCCGAGCAGAGACGGTACGTTCCACTACTTTCGGTCTTTGTGGAAATATTGACTCATCGGAGTGCGCGCACACACACACACACACACACACACACACACACACACACACACACACACACACACACACACACACACACACACACACACACACACACACACACACACACACACACACACACCTATTTACCTCCCTGCCACTTCAGAAATCTACCGACGCATATAAGTGCTTCCAGTAATAGTCTCTCTTTTTATTTTTTTATTGCCAACAGTAAAGTGCTCGGCACACGAAGGAACACAACATGTTATTTAAAAGAAAAGATGAATTATTGGACCCAGTGAGCTTTCATGAGGCCTCGAGGTCTTGATTTCAAGCCTGTGCGGAGTTTTAACCGTCTCAAGATTAGGAGACAATCATTTTTCAGGAGATAAATGCCACGAAACAGAGGACACAAAGAACCGAATGCACACAAACAAACACACAGACACACACACAAACAAACACACAGACACACACACAAACACACAAACAAACACACAGACACACACACAAACAAACACACAGACACACACACAAACAAACAAACAAACAAACAAACAGAGAACTGGGAGAGAAACAGATGCACTCTCAGACCGACAGCCTGCATCTGCTGGAAGCCACACGGCCCCTCATCCATCTCAATCAGTTACACTCCAACACACAAACAGACGCGCACATACACACACACACACACACACACACACACACACACACTTCTTGGCAGCTTTATTATTAGCACCTCTTCTGTGCTTGGAACTCAGCCTAGCGTTAAGACCGAGGGTGTGATGGAGAAGGCTGTGTGTGTGTGTGTTTGTGTGTGTGTGTGAGAGAGAGAAGGCCACACATAAAAACAGAACAAGGTCAGAGTGGATGAGGAAAGGAGGAATATAAGGATGTGCCAAAGAGTGTAAGAGACACATTTACTATTTAGAGGAAGTATAACCGGCGGTGGGAATAAACGTGATATTTATGAAGCATTGATTTCTTCCTGAGAGATATTACATCCTGCAGCTCGGACACAATTATTCCGGGACACACTGGGAGAAGTCATTTTTAAACAATTAGTCGATTAATCTCCGGTAATTTAGCAGAATTGAAGTAATCATGAACTGTTTCACAAGCAGAACTTTGACACATACAGTTTCTTAAATGGGAGTTCTTGCTGATTTGTTCTGTTTTCAATAATTGTATATAATAAAAAAAACCACCCACCCCCAACTGACCCTCCCAAACGATCCACTTCTCTCTTAAGAACCCGTTAACAACCTGTGTCCCTCCTGCTCTCTAACCCCCACGGCCCAAGCAGCCATACAGTCGGGGGCCAGACCCCCCGATGGGCGGCGGCTGACGCGTCTCCGGACCCGTCGGGGTCTCAGCGGGTCACTGGAGCCGGTCCAGGCCGCACAGGAGGAGACGGGTCGTGCCCAAAGCACAGAGTGCCAGCTGTCAGGGTATTAAGCCTCCGTACTCGCCGCCGACCATAGACATCGTGATGTCACGGTTTGGTTTGTCGACGCCATTTTCAAACCTTTGAGACGCCGTATACGGCTCTGGTAGTAGCAGAGACCTGTCAATCACATTAAGCCCCGCCCTAAAGAAGACTTGAAACTAGAGATTGAGACGTAAACTCATGTTTACAATGTTTACTGAGGGAATAAATCAAGAGAGAAGTAGAGTCATTTATATAGACTTCTATACAACCAGAGGAGTCGGGAGAAGAGAGAGAATGCAGCTTTAACAGATGAAGCATAGACTTTTATACTCTCTTCGTCCTTGCTGCTGCTGACCTTGTGCACTCCCTGCAGCTAATGAACGCTTTACCACTTAGTTCAGACCCCTTACATGCAATAAATACATGCAGCAGCAGGCCGAGGACACACACACACACACACACACGCGCACACACACACACACACACACACACACACACACACACACACACACACACACACACACACACACACACACACACACACACACACACACACAGAGTGCTGTGAGACGCTCGAGAGAAGTAAATCTAAAAAAAGGTGATAAAGGAAGTGTGAGGGCGGGGCTTGTGAAGGATAAATAACCGAGGAGAGAGGAAGCAGAGGCAGGAAATGAAGCTTCCAGGCTGGCTGCTCCAAAAATAAAAACTACCGTGTCAGCATATGATTATGAAATAAAAATAAAAGAATAAGCACATCCGAGAGGATCAAAGCAGCGTACAGTGATAAATAAATAAATAAATAACACGAGCAAAGAGGAGACTGACACCATCCACTGGTGGAAATGAAAGATTTTA
Organism: Taurulus bubalis; assembly: GCF_910589615.1. Taxonomy (NCBI): domain Eukaryota; kingdom Metazoa; phylum Chordata; class Actinopteri; order Perciformes; family Cottidae; genus Taurulus; species Taurulus bubalis. The sequence continues at coordinate 4,873,123 of NC_136590.1, read as the reverse complement.
CAGCGAGTGCACATGTTGATGGCTCAGCTACGTTTTGAGGAAAGGAAAAAGGCTGACGTTGTACTTTATAATATACAAAGCCCATAAATGTAGTTATTCCTTCTCTCAAAACGTTCCGACTTCCCAATCCGGTCTCGCCCACTTTATCGTTTGGCCACTAGAGGGCAGCAGGAACGAGACTGGAAACTGTCGAAACTTGCCGGTCCTGAAACAACAAAATAAAACCTGCTAAAAGTTACTTTTGCAGACTCTAAATAACTATACGTTAATTAAATGAATCATGTTTTGTTTTCCTAATTAATTCAACACCTTTGATAAAACTCTTGTTTATAGAACTTGTTTTTTCCCCCCCCCCCTGGTTTTAAATCAATATAATTCTTTTGTTCAGTTTTATCCAACAGTGCGAGTAAAAATCTGCAAAAGGCTGCTGTCTTCAAACCACCTACACGCACTGTGTGTGCGTTTCATCATTTTTGGACAACAACGGAGCTCAATGGAGCCGAGGAAGATGGAAAACAAGTCAATAAGAAAAATAACCAGCAAAATTTTGTTTTGGTGCAATGACCTAACAGAAGAATAAAACACTGTATGACTCAAGTAAACAAGGACTCACTGTTTTTTTGGGGGGCAGTAAACAAAAGTAAAAGGTTTTTTAAATTTCAGTGTGATGAAAGTGAAGAGACACACAAACACAACCTGATGGAAAACAACTGGAGAGAAAACTAAAATACCAACAAGCCCGTGGCTCCCGTGCATGAAGAGCGTCTCATTAATACACAACAAGGCTGAGAAGCCTGGAGGCCAGTAAAAAAAAAAAAAATGTCATTGCCAGACTGCAAAGCAACATGCAGCCACAACAGAGAGCATCTGTTAGCAACCTGAACGCACCTCCTCTCCTGCTTCTAGTCTGTTAGCTGCTCCTTTACTGTGTCATTAACCCCCGAACCCCAACACAAAATATACATATTATCTTAAAACTCCCAGAAGCTGTAAAAACATGTATTATCGTCAAATGTTCTTCTTTCCGACCTTTAACTCAAAAAGCAGCCAAAACGAAGCTTACAATTCTGATATTGCGTCAAAAACAGTCTCCTTTAAAATCTCGCCACAAAACCTTTTGCTGAAACCAGATCCTGTAAAAAACATTAAATTCTGCGCTCCTCAACGCAACTAGGAAGCCATGATGGACTCAGCTGAGACAGACAGTCACGTGACAACAATTCCTTGAAACTCGGACTGAACTGCAGGAGAGGAGAGGAGAGGCTGCAAGTAGAGGCTGCACAAATGTAAATGTTACATTTTTGTAAACATTTTTTGTATAACTGGTGTTATACCTCGAAAAATACATTTAGAGGCCCCACAGAGCGACATGTGACATGCAACAGGAGCTCGAGGCTCAGACGAGTAGTGATGAAGGAACGAGGAGCGCTAACAGCCGGGACCAGGGGAGCCGAGTGAAGACGAGGAGTCTGAACCGCGGCACGGATAGTGTTACAGGAACATCTCCGAGAATAGATCTCTGACTCGGTCTCTTCCGAAGCGTCGTCCTTCAACGCTCTCGTCGGGTTTCTGCATGAAATTCAAGACGTGCTCCGTGTTTGTTTCTGTGCCGAGAGACTCAGAGATTCATTCTGTGACCACGGAGAACAGCTACTTGACACAAAATAAATGAAATCTCAACTCCAGGTCCAATTTATAGGACTTGTTTTTGAAGCTTCCACCTCTGTGAACCTCATGTCCTTCCATCCACGGCCAAGTATTCTTGCACATAGAAGGAATATGACTCATACACAGAAATACCAATAACAGCAAGGACAACAAAGCGGGACAAATAAAAGTGAAAGAATAAAAAAGGACTGTACACAAGTAGGTGTGTGTATGTATATATATATATATATATATATATATATATATATATATATATAAATATAAGCTCCAATGACCAACAATAAAATAAAATGCCAGGTCCAGTGTTCTGTCAGTTATAAATATGGATGTCCAAGGACTGGATAGTTATTAACAATATGTAAAGATGTCTCTATGCTGTAAAGGCAGCGTGTAGGATTTATATTGACATTGCAGATGATATGCATGTAAAAAAAGGTGCATTAAAAACGGTCAAATTATAATCTATTGGCTAATATGGAGCAGTTATTGATCAAACAACTGCAGGAGTTTCATGCAGGAGACCAGGGTTCACGTCCCGTTCAAAACTAAAAACTACACGTTGACATTTTGTCACGTCAAGTTAACGTCGACCTGATCTTCTCCTAAACCTCAGCTGGGCTTGAGAACTGACAAAGTCCTGCACTGAAAGGACTCGAGTCATCTGATATTTTAACATATTAGTACAATGTGCTTTTTCGCACATCCAGCAGACACGGAGCGACATTAGCTTTCATCTGAAGTCGTGTTTCTGGCTCCCTGATGAACAGAACTCTCCTTTAAGCTGTTTTTTGTTTTGTTTTTGTCTCCACCAACTTAAGCCGTTTGGTGCTGGGCGGGTTGTGCACACTGGGTTTTTATTGGAGCTTTTTTTTTTTGCTTGCTTCTGCTGGTAATGAGACTGATGAGGGGAAAATAAAAAGTTTGCAGACCAGAAAAAAAAAAAAAAAAGTGAGGCTAAAACAAACCGACCCATTTCACCTGAGACGTGTTCATTTGATTTATTTTTGGTATAAAACTAAATATTGATGAGTGGAGCCTTAAAATAAATGCAGGAATCTGCGGCCTCTCCATCCGTCCTCGCCTCAGCCCTGTCCTCTCCCTTGATGTGCATCTCACTTCCTCTCACATTGAATTCCCAGTCTCTCCCTGTGCACCTCCCTCCCTCCTTTCTCTCCCTCTTGCACTTCACACTTTTTATTTTTTTTATCCCGGCACAGACTTGAAAGAAGCGAGGTTGAGCTGCGAGGCTGGAGAGCCACGGTGGATGTTTCAAGTCTGCTCTTTGAGATCTTCACAACCTTTTCCCCGTGAGCCAATTTGCATGACGGAGGTTGGTTAGGACGTCCATTTTGGGGTCGCGCTAACATAGAGGGAGAGTATTTTCTCGTTCTGTTTTTTGTTATTTGTGTAAAAGTAATTCACACGTCTCAAAAATAATAAAAAATTCAAATACAATTATGGCCAGATCATACTCAAAACTAATCACTCCGATATCGAAAAGTCCAAACATGACCTCCTAACGTCTACTCCTAACCACCAGTTTGTGTGTTACAACCTCACATGTTTTGGCCCTCACCAACCAGTAAGGTTGCAGTTTACATCCATGTCGATCCAGAATGTCATCATGTTGAGCATAATGACCAACAATGTGTTTTGTGAGGTTTTGTGACCTTTGACCCCCAACTCTAACCAGTTTCCTTTTGAGTGCAAGGGGACGTTTGTTGCCTCAAAGATAGCTTTTTAGCAGAAGTATAAACTAGGCATTAGCCTCACTTTGTAGCTTTGAGTGTTCAGATCTACAGTCCGGTCATCTCTCTCTCTCTTCTCTCCCACCCTCCTTCCTTCTCTCCTCCCCTCCTATATAAACACAGCAGAGCACCAGCTCCGTACACTCTCATTGGCTGGCAGTGACATCACTTGTGCACATAGTGTCGAGTCAGTCTCTCCCTCTCTCTCTTTCTCTCCCTCTCTCTCCTGCTGACAGCTGATGCCCCCTTGTGTCCTAGCAGAGACTTGCAGTCATTTAAAAACAACAAAAACACAGCTGTTCCAAACACATTTTTTTACATGTTTAACATCTGCAGAGGAGCTGAAACACATATCCAAGTCATGTGACCCCAAACAGGACATGTTAGTGGGACCGTGAGAGGGAATTAGACAGCAAGCCTTCCTGAATATGAAAGGCAACAGGATCATGTTCGGCACTAATGGTTACTTACAGCTCGGCCTCGTCGGCTCTCTGCTGCTCTCGGGTTACCACGGCGCCGCCGGCACAATCTCAGATAAAGCTTTGCCGTTTACATGAAGGTTTATTGCTCATTTTATTGTGTCGCATTACTTCGTTTGCATTTGTAAATCACGGCCAGGAATGTTGTGATAAAATCAGCCGTAAAAAAAAAATCCACACCTCAGCTGTGAAAGAGAGAACCATATATTTTATGATCTGTTCAGCAGACAAAGCTGCAACACATTATTATTATTTTATTATATATAGATTACTAGACCGGTCTATAAAACGCACGAAAATAGACGATAACTTTCCTGAACGCTTATCATCAGATGAAACTTATTCACTTTATTGTTCACTTCACTTTTACTTATTCACTTCCCTTTTGTAATTTGTGGTTTTGGGCTATACTAAATCAATTGAATTAAATGTATTGTTTAGAAGATTTGAGACGCAAGTTTTTTTGCTTCATTGATTATCAAAATAGATTTGTTTTATATCAAAGGAAAGATTAAAAAACATTACTGCACCTCTAGTTGAGACATCTATATTTGGTCTTAAAGTAGGATAACAATATTGTAGATATATTTATGTACTCAGTGAATGACAGATCCCAGGCCAGCTTGAAAGCGAGCAGCAGTCAGACCGGCGCCCCCTACCTTGCGGCTGGAGTAGTGCGCGTGTTTGGCCAGCTTCACGTTGAGTCCTTGGAGGAAAACCTCGTCAGTGACTTTTCCCACATTCATGCAGGCCTCGTCGAGCACGGAGAAGATGCCTTTGTGCTGCTGCTCCACCAGGTCCACGATGATCTGGTTGTTGAAGTAATCGATCTGACGACGGGGGAGAGGCACACAAGATGGGGTAGAAACTTTAGGAATCTGAAGGAAATTCTTCATTAAAATGTTTTATTAAAAAGATATACACATATATAAACAATAATGTAATATAAATAAATAATAAATATTACATTTATCAGAAGAAACACTGGCACCAGAGTAAAATAGAACAACACTAAAAAACATACAAATAACTTAGTAAAGTAAAATAAAATAGGAAAATAGGGAAGATAATGAAAAATAAAGGAAAAAGTAATAATATTGCACATGATATTAATTAATATACATACTAGGCAAGTGAATAAAAGTAAACATTATTTATTTTTATCTTTCTGAATCTAGGAAGTCAAAGCTTATTTTAAACGACCTTCCTCAAAGGACGCCCTGAAACACAGAGCAGACGCCCTGAAACACATAGCAGACGCCCTGAAACAGAGAGCAGACGCCCTGAAACACAGAGCAGACGCCCTGAAACACAGAGCAGACGCCCTGAAACACAGAGCAGACGCCCTGAAACACAGAGCAGACGCCCTGAAACACAGAGCAGACGCCCTGAAACACAGAGCAGACGCCCTGAAACATGAACCCGTCCTCCTTACATGCTTCCAGGGGATTCCCTCTCGCTGGTACTCCTCCTGCTCCTGCTTCAGCACCAGCTGGATGAAGAGCTGCTGCAGCTTCTCGTTGCAGTAGTTGATGCAGAACTGTTCAAAGCTGCGGAAACAGGATGGGAATAAATGTTATGAATGCAGCTGCATGTTTTACTCGTTCTATACAGGGAGATGGCCACAACCATTTTTATAACGTGAACTTGTTATTCTTTAAAGTCACTGAGGAATAATAAAAACCTTTCAATAAAAAGTTTTGCATATATTATTGTAACTTTGTGTATTTGTTTTGTTTGAAGCGAGAAACATTTAGGCGCCAGGAATTGAACCACCGGCCTTGTGTTTAATGGACGACCCGCTCTTCCCCCTGAGACGCAGCCGCCCCGTTCTTACTGCATAACGGAGATCACAAGATACCGAAAGATTTACACCACAAAAGCAAAATGTTTTCTATAAAGTTTTGACTTTTTTTAATATTGGAAGAATATTCTGTCTCTACTTTCTCCAGGTCGCCCTTAAAAGGCTCTTAAATAAAAAACATGTAAATCCTAACCTGTTGTTCTGGAAAATCTCAAAGCCATAGATGTCCAGCACGCCGATGACGGTGTTCTTCCCGTGGACTCTGGCGTCGTAGTTTTTCACCTCGATGATGTCATTGATCCGTCCCACGATCCAGCAGAACAGCCGCTCGTACATGGCCTGCAGACGACAGCGGCGGGTCAGTGTGCGGCTAGTGTGCGGCTAGTGTGCGGCTAGTGTGCGGCTAGTGTGCGGTGCGGCTAGGGTGCGGCCAGTGTGCGGCGGCCAGTGTGCGGCGGCCAGTGTGCGGTGGCTCGTGTGCGGCGGCTCGTGTGCGGCGGCTAATGTGCGGTCAGTGTGCGGTCAGTGTGCGGTCAGTGTGCGGCTAGAGTGCGGCGGCTAGTGTCCGGCGGCTAGTGTGCGGCGGCTAGTGTGCGGCGGCTAGTGTGCGGCTCGTGTGAGGCTCGTGTGAGGCTCGTGTGCGGCGGCTAGTGTGCGGCTCGTGTGAGGCTCGTGTGAGGCTCGTGTGCGGCTAGTGTGCGGCTAGTGTGCGGCTAGTGTGCGGCTAGTGTGCGGCTAGGATGTGGCAGACGGATCAGTGGCCGTGCTCGAGGGCCCAGAGTAGTCTAGCAGACTTGAGGCCTCTGAGACCAAAAAGAAAGTCACAGCATCAGTGAGTCAGTTTAGCTCCCGGCCCACAGTGCAGCTTCAGAGCGCTGCCTCCTCCACAGTCTCTTCTGTCTGGAGTCACAACATTGTGACTCATGCTCGTGTGAATCAGTGTGAATCGCAAGAAGAAAAAACAACATGACCAAGCACTAAGTGAAATGTCACAACCCTCCGGGCAACAGCTGGCCAATGTTTGGATTTCTTTGTGTGTGCCGCCCACTACAAAGACAGAGGACCAGCAACATGTAATTGTACCCTCCCAACAACAACAACCACCACCACCTTGGCGAGCGCGTCCCGCCCGTAGCCGGCCTCCTGCGCCGTGTGCTCCTTCTCGATGACGTCGCGGCCCGTGGACACGGTGCGGTAGAGCAGCGCCTTCTCCACGGTCTCCTCTTTGGCCGACAGCAGCTCCCGGATCACCGACACCAGCTTTAGGTTCTCGATCAAGGTCACGTCGCCGTCCACGGCGAACGTCAGGTTGCCCTGGAAACGAAGCCGGAGAGGAGAGAGGATAAAGATGGAGTGAGATGAGATGGTACTTTATGGATCACGGTGAGAAAAAAATATTTCAAGATTACAACAGAAGCAAAAATAGCAAAAAAACAATAGAATAAAAATGGAAAAACTATTATTAAGTGTAAAATAAATAATACTGACACTATAGCAAAATGGAACACAATAATAATAATAATAATAATAATAATAATAATAATAATAATAATAAGAGTAAGGTCAATAAATAATGTAAAAAATTGAAAAGTTAAATGCAACCAGTGCTTCATGAAAACTAACATAGAAGCGTGATATTGAGAGATATTGTCAATGATATAGAAACTTAAATTGCACATAAATTAAAAAGGTAGTTTTATATTGAGTTAGCGAGACAATCTTCCCGTCCCTATGCTAAGCTAAGCTAAGCTAAGAGCCTGCTAGTTGTATCGATCTTTCAAGACGGCGCTCATTTTTCTAGAACCTCCAAACAGGAGCTCCCACACTGGGACAGCTGGTGTGAGGAGGGATTCTAGTGTTTGATCAGGGATTACCAGATGCAGGATGGTGGCCAGGATCTTGTAAACGGTCTGAATCTCGTCCCCGGTGAAGCCGATCACTTTCATGGCGTCGGCCACGGCTTTGAAATCGGCGCCGTCGTTGATGGAAGACTGGAGGGAGGGAGGGGGAGAGAGAGAGAAGAGGGTGAGAGAGAAGAGAGGGAGAGAGAGAGAGAGAGAGAGAGAGAGGAGAGAGAGGAAACTCTGTTATTGTTCGCTTTCAAACTGTTTGCCTTGAAAATATTTTTTTTTTTTTTCTTTTTGCAGCTGAGGCGTATTTAAATGTAGAAGAAAACACATTTTGTACCGGGGTCACGGTATTTTCTCTTCTCATCCAGTTAATCTAGTTAACCGGTTAATTAAACTACAAACCGGTGCTGAACTGTGATGTTTCCCCCAGCGTACAAACCCGCCGCCTCAGCTATTTGGTGGCTTCGTGTTCCACGACATCAGGCCGTTTGTTGCTGTCAAGCGGGGTTTATTTTTAGAGCTCCAGCTCATTAGGTTCATGCAAAGACGGCGGAAAACACTTTCTCTCCATGAGACCCTTTGCCCTCGTGATTTGTTCGGTTGGTTTCAGAGACGTGTAAACCGGCGGCGGCAAGGAGACATCTGTAAGTCGTGTAATTTAACGTGTTCCTCCCTCTGCAGACACGCTGGAGAGCCGCTCTCTTTTTGAGGGGTTTCCTGTCCTTGGGCTCCTCCCGTTTGTTTGCTCTGTGAGTCGAATAGGAAGACGCACCTTGATTTGACCTCCGACCTTGATGTAGTTGTACGCAGTCGGATCCTTCTGGATGTGAAGAGAGCGTAACAGGGAGTCTGGAGCTCCTCTGAGCAGCTGGGGACCAATCAAAAGACAGACACACTTTTACTGACAACACCGGTTGTTTTTTTGCAGAATGACACAGTGAAATGACGTGATTACGCTCACATAATGTGACGGCATTGTTCACCGTGTTTGAACTCATTGCATCAATTTCTTCCAATAAAAACGGAGGCCTCGCTTCCAGCTCCCTGAACTTCCTCGTGGAGGAACAAAAGGCCCCTTGATGACTCAGACATTCTGCACAGATTCGTATTTCCTGCTGCCGAGTTTAGTCTTTCACATGCTCAAACTAAAATAAATGACTGCAAGCGCCACTCACACACACACACACTCTATTCACATGCAAACACACACACACTTACCTGGTAGAATGAATGAAAGCTCCGCTCTCCTTCCTGCTGGAAAATAACTCTGGACTGTTGGAGGAAAAGAAATAATTTTAAAAAAAACGACAGTGTAACATGAGAAACTTCTAAGAGCAACAGATGCTAAACTCTTTACTGTCAATGAACCTCCAGTAAAAAGTGCTTGTTTTTGCCACCGACCGGCTCAGATTCTTGTCATAAGTGTCCGACAGCATTATGGAAAGAACCCTAAAGAGAAATAAAAATAGTTTTCTTTAAACGTGAGTGAGAGTTTGAGAGAAGGAGGGTCGGTTGTCAGAATCTGTTGTGATCTAAAAACGATTTTCAATGTGGACGCGACGAGATATTTCAGAACGAGATTCTCCAAGTGATAAAAACAGACGAGATCAAGCTGAAGGAAAAGGAAATGTATTTATATGTCTCTTTAGGGCTCTTTTCATGGCGTTTGTCTCAATCTGTCAGTGGTAAAAAAAATACTTTTAAGTGGCCGTACATGGACGGTGAGGAGAATCAGCCGTCTGCAGCTCTCTCCTTCAAAATTTGACGAATTTTACAAAAGAATGTCGCCATTCGTCACAAAAACATTTAAGAAAAAGAGTCCAGGTTGCACAGTGTAGAAGTTACCACAAAGCCAGCCACAGCACATCATCCCCACCATATAATAATACATTTGGTTTTAGACATTTATTTACATGTTTCTACCATTTTATTCATATATTTCACTGCTTTTGTGAACCAAAGACCTTTGGTAAAACAATTTCTAGCACCAAAATAGTTCGACCACATGAGTAAAGTTATGTTTTCACAATATCTTCAATATGAAGAATTTCCAAAATCGAGATTCAAATTTTCAGCTTTTTAAGCTGAAAATTTGAATCTCGATTTTGGAAATTCTGCCTAAGGACAATGGTGCCTCATTATATAGAGAGCTGAGATTGTTCTGCAATGTTAGATGTAAAACACATGAGTATCTAAAATATGCAAGTGCCTTTAAAAGGTGAATTTAAGAAATTATGTAAAATCAAGAAAATGACCCCCGGTAAAAATAGTATCTGTACTAAATCCCCACCAGGTGCGACCGCCCGCGTGTACCTTCTCCAGCAGGTAGTTGCTGATGTGGCCTCCGATGGGGTCTCCCTTGAAGTCGAAGTTGATGTCCATGTACTTGCCGAAGCGGCTGGAGTTGTCGTTGCGGCTGGTCTTGGCGTTCCCGAAGGCCTCCAGCACACAGTTGGATTTGAGCAGCGTGTTCTTCACCCTGAGGGGAGGCGGGGACGACGTTACAGGAGAAGAGGTTAATCGGGTGAAAAAGAGGTGCGGCAAAGACACCGAATCGACTTTATAACACGAGGATATGCCAACATTGTGTTTATAGCTGGTTGTGCTGCCCCCAAGTGGCCATTAGGAAGAAATAATGCAGGTTTAATATGAAGTAACATGTAGAGAGATAGAAGGACTGACTCATCACACACACACTGTGACCTCCTGCTGCATCCTCAGCATTATAAACTTTAATCAACAGTCTTACTTTGCAAATAAACTTTGTGCAACAAGGCGTCGTTTTGCATGAAAGTGCGTTGCCTGTAAAACACCAGGTATCAAGTATCAATCAGAACAAACTGGTAAAAGAGAGAAAAGTTAATTAAACGGATGTTAAAAAAATGCCGTAACATTGAAAAAATTAATTAGTTTCCACTTTTACTGAGATTAACCACCAAATATTCATACATTTTCAGGATTTAATTCAGGTTAACTCTTTAAATGCCAGTTTGGTTATGTAATGCCTGTTATCTTTTTTTTCATGATTAATTTTTTTCTGCATATGAAATAAGGGGATTTTTTTCCCCACAATCTTGGATATTGAAATAATTAGAAACATCATTGATTTGGATGCATTGCATCAAACACTGTCGTGCTGCATAATACAGTAGCAACGCCCCTGATATTAGCACGTTATTAACCCCATAATCCAGTGTCAAATAGTCTTTCAAAATTATTTATCGAGTGCTGCAGATATATTTAAGCGTTTAGAATCTGCCGCGTACAAAATGTACTGTTTTGTATTTAAAGTCGACCCAAAAACATTTTCCCTGCAGGACTCTTATCTTCACCTCTGACCTACATTTAGTTTACTTTACTTCACTCTTAACATCCAACGATTTCAACACATCGATGTCCCAGTCCCCTCCCACTCAGTTATCTGTGATATGCTCTAAAGTTGAGCTGGAACAATAACTCACAAAGAGACTTTGACTATCGGAAATATTAATCCCTGAAATATAACAATGAGTTACTTCTCACAACAACATCTAAGATAAGATAAGATAATAACGCTGACCTAGAAAATAATCATGAATGAGTCTGTGGAAACTCAAATTTGAGGAAGAGGAGTTTTTCCACTCACATCTACTTATCACATGTATGTGGGCACATCTGGATAAACAAAAAAACACATCTCTATTTAAAAGGTATGACTTGTTTTTTTGTGAGAACATTTCTAGTTTGAAACTCCCTGATAATATTTTAGATCATTTTCAGGCTCACCTTTCGACCTCGGCCCTCTGATTGGGGTTGGTGATAGCAGCGATGTATTGCATGATGTACTTGCTGGCTTCGGTCTTTCCTGCTCCACTTTCCCCTGCAAACAAAACAAAATAAATACAGTGTAAAGAGTAAAAAAATAAAAATCAATTCATGCATTTTGTGTCGATAATTTTGAGGCAGTTTGCTTTGCGTTCAAATTAAACTGCCAAACATCAAGTGATTTATTTAAATAATTAAACATTCACATGTAGCGAAAAGAAAACAAGTTAATTAAGTTAATTACGTTTAATTAAGTTAATTCCCATCTGAGGAATTGACGGCCTTGTTTTATTTATCATAGACAAAAGAAATCATGGGATTTAAAATTTTCGACAGGCCCCGAACGTAGCACGTGTGACGACCGCTTCTTTTAATCTTAAAACAATGACCGTTATTCTACAAGTCTCATTTAAAATGTCGCCACAAATAAACCGTATGCAGGAACCAGATCCTGTAAAATAATACTGATCTCAACACAAAAGGGACGCGACCAAGAGTCACGTCATAAAAACTTCTGTTAAACTTTGAATGAACTGAACTGCTGAACACGGAGCAAAGGAGGAAAGTAGAGAAAAATATAAATAGTTCAACATGAATTTAATTTGGAGCCCTCATTTAAAAAAATATATTAGGGAAAAAAGTCAGACGGAAAGATTCCCTTTTTTTGTCCAATTTTATTTTAAATAAATAAACATTTCAAATTCCTCTTTTTGAACAGGAGGTGACAGGAGGTGCAGGATTTACATCGTGACACTGACACTGCTCGGGCTTCAGAGGGTTAAGACCCCATAACCAGAGACTCATTTGGGGTCTTTTAAAGGGGATCAGTTCTTTCTCTGACCACTAGGTGGTGCTTCGTCCTCTGCCTGGTTTCTCCACGCTGCCACACAGCTTGTGACCACATAGATTATTAAGTTTTATGAAAAAAACAAGGTGGATTGCTTTTCAACTTGGGAAAAGTTAAATCAATATCTGTTAAGAAGTCTCTCCTTTCAAGACCGGAACCACCCGAGTTCAACAGGAAATAAAGCAGCATGACAGCAGGACTTTATATTTATATTATAAGGAAATAGGAGAACAAGTGGTCAGAAAAAAGAAGGCTCCCAAGCTGTTGTTCTTTTGAATAGTCCGAGGGACTATTAAGACGTCCCTGTGCTCTTTGTGCGGCCCGTGCAGGGGGGCTCCCCCGCGTTACCTGAGATGACGATGCAGGTGTCTTTGTTCCTCCTCTTCATGGCTTTGTAGGCGGCGTCGGCGATGGCGAACAGGTGCGGCGGCCTCTCGTACAGCTCGCGGCCCTTGTACTGCTCCACCACGTCACGGCCGTAGATGTTCATGGCGCGGTACGGGTTGACGGACACGACCACCTCTCCGATGTACGAGTAGATCCGGCCCTTCTCGAACCTGAGCACATTTAGGGATACGATCAAATATCAGAGGTACTTTTATTTACATATATTTAGTCATACTTATACAATCAGACACATACCCGGGGACGGTTCTTTATGTAAAAATTGACTAATTTCTAACAAACTAGTGAGAATAAATAGTAGTTTCAGCATGCATTTTGTATTTAGTCATTAAATAATGTATTATTATTATTAACTTACAAAATTGCAATTCATGTAAAAAGCCACGCAAATCAATATTATAATATATTGGGAGGCTCATGCTTCAGTGTACGGATTCTCAGCGTCATTCAATATTAGAGTCATATCTTGTTTATATGTATATATGTTCTCTATAATATTGTGACATTTCTATATGTTATATTTGGAGGCTTCAAATAAGCCCAGTGGGTTTTCTGCCTCTTCCTGCATTGTGATATTATGTATTTCTATGTTCTATTTTTGTAATTGTGCAAAAGAAACTAAACTAAATTACTGTATACATTTGTTTCATTTGTGATCTTGTTGTTGCCTTTGTGATCCCAACACAAAACATCGGCCATCATAAGAGTTTATGAGATATTCACATTGCTGAAATGTAAACAAGCCAGTACACTAAACTCATCTTTATATGGGCGTCATGTCACAGCCATCAGTGGATTAAGGAAGTCACCATGTTGGACACCAATAAGGACCCTCTCCCCGTCCACAAGCCTTTGTGTTATTGCTCCATTAAAGAAATGGTTCTCCAGGCCGGCGTGGAAGAACTCACCCTCTACTTTTATTATCATTTGTATTTCTTCTCATTTTTTACTTTAGTTTTTGTTTGTTTGCTTTACTTTCCTGTTATTTTCTTCCTTACTATTCTAAACTGATTAACACATATACATAAACAATGCAAATACTTGTTCTCTGATCCTTGTATGTCATATTGTGCATATTCATCAATAAAGTATATATATATAAAAAGAAACTCTGAGTGAGGAAACGTCTGCTAGCCGCTACAGGCTAATAATCGCAGCATGCAATTTTCTAAACAAGCAGCTGTTCCATCATCTGCAGTTACCCACTCAGTCATTACATCCACATCACTGATGATGGTTTATCAAATCTCTCTCTCCCTCTCTCCCTCTCCTTCTCTCCCCCTCTCTCCCCCTTCCTCTCCAAAGAGGACCAGGACTTCGGCGTCTCCCCACAGAAGAATGGCCTCTTTCTTCACAGCTGCCAAACCCTCGGCCGCTGCCTTCGCAAACAACGCCAAAAGCGTATTATTCCAAAGCGTCCTGATGAGCCCACGTGAAGCATTTGTGGGTTTGAAGCATCTGCTGTTTTACTCAAAGACTTGCCACCTATTGAGAGGCCATTTTGTTTAAATTAAAACGCTGACCCGCTGGTAGGACCACATATAAAAGCACTGTCGACCGTGACACTCTTCTTGTTTATCCGTTTACTCAACCTGACTTTTTACTCCATCTTATCTTCTCTGAACCTTTGAAACGCATCTTGTTAAAACACATTCATACCGTCACAGAGAGATAAGGATTTTATTGAAATTGAACACATTCACAAGTGAAATAAGGAGAGCAGGCTTCAGCACCTTTAGTTTGTCACTACTTCAAAAAGCAAGACAATAAAACAGAAAGTTCAACATTGAGGCCAAAGAGACAAACTAAGGAAGAGTTAAACCCTGATAAAACAACACAATAGATGAAACAATACAACTAATCGATACGATAAAAACTAATATTACCGTAAAAGTCGGGTTACAAGCCGCTACTAACTTTGGTCAGTGTCCCCGTTAGCTCCCCGCTGTAGCCAGCTAGCGCTCCGGCTAGCTCCCGACAACCACCGAAGGTAGCGGGACCAGCCCCGGCTCGACACCCGACTCGGGCAGAGGGGACGCGGCCAGTAGCAGCAGCAGCGGGGAGCTAGCAGCAGCGCTAACTAGCAGCAGGGCTAGCTACAGCGGGGACAGCCATCGGAAGTAGAAGCGGCTTGTAACCCGACTTTTACGGTATATTAATTTTATGTGTATTTCCTTTGAGAACCGTCAAAAATAAAGCAAACTACCAGGTGGTGATTACATGCACGACCGTGTACATAACATCACATTACATGTCGTTGTGCTCATAGAAACAACGATGCTTTACACTCTCTTTACACAGCGGCTCCGATGAGCTCATCATGTGTGCCGGTCGGTATTGACACTGAACACAAACTGGCACGATCGGCTGACAACACATGAGACGTTCATGCGTCCAGAGCACGAAGATGGAGCACAAGAGGCGTCAGTGTACAATGATGTCATCGTAATCGGTGGACGCCGTTACACAAACCCAGTGCACTTTGCAATGTGTTAATCATTCCACAAACTAGACGTCTGTGTTTTAGAAATAGGAACTTTTTCAGACTATTTCAGGCCGTTAGTTTCTATGTTTGTCTGAAAGTCAAGAGGACTCTTCAACCATTAAGTCTGCATTCATTGTTGACAGCGTTGCATTGTGGGGGACTTCAGTCCGTCTCCACTTAAAGGAGAAGTTCAGTCCACTTGATTTGACTGACTCACCCTGTTGAGCCCTTATCTTAACTTTTGAATACCGAAGTACAGAAGATTTTGTCTCCGACCACTTGCATTGGACGTGCATCAGGAAGTGATGCGTTATTATATATATATGAACAGGAGGAATGATAACAGCAAGCAAACCCGTTTCAGTGTTCATACAAGCACCTGACTGTTGTTTTAAGAGAGAAATCGGATGTTCACTGAGTGATTTCACAACTCAAGTAAGTCGCAAGTTAAAGAAATGCTGTACATGGAAACCAATGCAAAAATATATATAATAATCTCTGCAGCATGCATCCACAAATTCTCAAGAAAAATGTAAAGTCTACATCATTTGAGAGCTAAAACGTGCAAACTGTTACAGGTGCAAACACTGTTCAAGAATGTACTGCAAAAAGTGTATGAATTTTATATATATATACACACACACACACACACACATATATATAAAAAAGCAAAGCCACATTGAACAACAGCAATAAAAAACAGTGTACATACTTCAAATGCAAATACAAGCTGCATGGAATGAGCAGGGCCACTTAAACTCAGCAGCTAAGCTAACATGCTAGCTCTTCCTCCCCTGGCGCGACAGAAAAAGACCCATTGTGCCCCATCCATCAGTCAGGAGGCTGCTGTGTGCCCGCTCCATTGTTCTGATGTCAATCGGAGGTCTTTGTCTGAGACACACAGACACACACGCACACACAATGAGCTGCCCACTTGTAGACACACATGTGGAGAAGCTTCTATGGTATGGGGAACAATGGTTTACATGATGGGAGGAGCTTATCTGAAGACAGGGTCTGCTGTCCATGCAGGTATTTTACATAAATACAAAAGAGGCACCAACATGAACAAAACATGAGACATAAACTCCTGATAATATTTTAATTTAAATATTCCACAAACACTGACTGATATGAGATGACATTTTGCCGTCCAGGTGATATTGAGTACCTGCTTGTATTATTATATAATTGTGGGCCGTGATATGAAGCTGTGAGCGGTGATTTAACGATAAACTGACAGAACGCTTCACTAAAACCAGCATGAAGAGGAAGAAGATCTGAAATCGTTCCACCAGTCAGATAGCTCGACGACGCTACGCCACGATTGGCCCGTCTGTGTTTGAGGGGCGGGACTAAGCGAAAGGTCAATTCAACTAAAGCGTCAAACTTAATTTAGGTCAACCGCTAACATGATCTCATGAGGTCCAAACAACGTGACCTACGTCTCCTAAAAGAGTGACTTTTCCCAACTCAACCACAGAGATATTAGTTATTTTTATGACGTGGCGTTTCAGGTAAAACAATGACCTCATTCCAGCCTACGTCAAGGGGGTATTTGTATGACTGTGGTCATCGGGAGTGTCGGATGTCATTGTGGTTTTCTCTTTCCCACCCAGTAACAAAACATTCCACACTGGACGAACAAACCGTCCGACATCGTGTTGATTCTTTGTGACGCTGCAGAGTTTCAAACAACAGGCAGAGAAAAGCTCCCACCTCTTTTTATAGTTTATAGATAAAGTCCACAGATCAAAAGAATCCTTCAGTTGGAGCGTGACTACTGATCCATCTGATCCACTCTCATTTGGGAGGATTTAAATGGACTCACAGGACGAAGATTAGAGAACCTCAGGAGTCACGACAGTCTCCTAAAAGTACGATGTATAGTTACAGGGGATCAAAAATGAACAGCCATCCGTTCGTTTATTCATTTTCAGACTGATTTGGATCGTCTGACGTCAAGGTGCAACAACAGAGCGACGTCCTCTGCATCATCCAGCTGTGAGGGGAAGTCTGAACTGGTCTGTGAGAGTCTCAACTGGGCTGACCTGCAGACCTGTGAGCTCGTTCCAAGAGGACCCCTCCCAAGAGAGAGAGAAAAAGTCTGTTTCTTTATATTTATTCATATCATATTTTTTTTTCTTCTTTTCTCCCTCTGTAACACTCTTTTTTGTGTACATATGTGTACATACATT
Organism: Taurulus bubalis; assembly: GCF_910589615.1. Lineage (NCBI taxonomy): Eukaryota > Metazoa > Chordata > Actinopteri > Perciformes > Cottidae > Taurulus > Taurulus bubalis. The sequence continues at coordinate 4,855,835 of NC_136590.1, read as the reverse complement.
GCATAGATTTTTTTATTTATTCATATGCATTCTTTTCTCCCTTTAATTAATAATATTATATTGTTTGTATATTCACATGTATGTAGGAATGTGTATGTATACATACATATACTATTTGCCAAATTATTATAATTATTATTATTAATACTATAATTATCATATGTCTTGTTTTTGGAGTAAAATGTCACTTGGGGCTTAATGATGAAAGCGGAGGTAAAGGAGTGAGCCATCGCTTCTCTGAGAGTTACACATGTGCAGCTTCAATCGTGAGAAAATGGCGGCCGGTAAAGACGACGTTTATTAGCTGAAGAGCAAACAAGCATTTTAATGATCCTGGAAACAGGATGTTTAGTTAGGGTGAGGTTCAGAGGACGGGGACGAAACTCCATATGAATTTAATAAAACTAAGATGAAACAGTTTTTCAAACTTTCTATAAATATCACGATAATATCGTAAATTCTAGTTCTAGTTTACGGTGTCCTCTGAAAACACAACATCAATTCATTATATTTTCTTCTTTTTTTGAATTGTTGACTTTCCCTTAAAACCATCTTCACCAACATCTCTGCTCCCTCCACCTTCAGACTCGCAAACAGACAGACACACACACAAACAGACACACACACAAACTCACACAAAGAGGCCAAGATGTTGCAAAGGGGACTTCAAGAATTTGGAGCTGATGTCTGCTTTAAAAATACCAGAGGAACCCTAATGACTGACACACACACAGACACAGACACACACACACACACAGACACACACACACACACACACACACACACACACACACACACACACACACACACAACCACTGTCTCCACTCATGTTTGGGTGGGTCTTTTTTCATGGTTAACTTTGGGAGGAGCGCCAGTGATTTATGACATTTTCTCACCAAACAATCTCCCCCAACCAATAAAATAAATAAAACTTCTGCGAAGAATCAAGAGGTGAACGTGGGGACGCCACCGCTTGACATCTCTGCCCCCGAGGGCCCGAGACACACTGGCGTAATTAGGACGTTTTATTTAATGATCTGCCTCTAAACGCACACAAATTTGTCGCTCGAGTTAAAAAGAGGCAGATGTGCTGAGCAATTCCAAAAATGAAAAGTGCTGCATCTATGCAGCGTCGTTAAACACTTTATCAGCCTGTGAGCTCCTGCTAGTAAAGTTCAGGAGAAAGTTAAACCAGACTTCAAGACACTTTGTCTGATGCCTGAACAGTTGTAGGAATCTGCTAAAAAGTGTTCCCGTTACGTCTATATCGGTTCTGTACGGAGCGATCTGCGGCCCATAGTGCGCGTGCGTCCTTCAGGGTCATTGTTGGAATTATGAAGGGTAGGGAGATAATCTGTGTCTGTTCCACTTTTATATCCGAGTTCATTTACCGTCACTGCTCTTGTTTGGCCTCACAGCAGCTGGGCTTATCCCCACTGGGTAGAGGACATCTAGTCCTTCAAAAACTGGCAGGAGTTCATTCGAGTAATGTGTTATAGTTTATATATATATATATATATATATATATATATATATATATATATATATATATATATATATATATATATATATATATATATATATATATATATATATATATATATCCATTATCAGCCGCTTATCCGGGGTCGGGTCGCGGTGGCAGCAGGTTCAGCAGGCCGACCCAGGCTTCCCTCTCACCCGCAACACTTTCCAGCTCATTCTGGGGGTTCCCGAGGCGTTCCAAGGCCAGCCGGGAGATATAATCCCTCCAGCGTGTCCTCGGTCTTCCCCGGGGTCTCCTACCAGTTGGGCGTGCCTGGAAAACCTCTAATGGGAGGCGTCCAGGAGGCATCCTGACTAGATGCCCGAACCACCTCAGCTGACTCCTTTCGACACGAAGGAGCAGCGACTCGACTCATTTCGGCCGCTTGTATTCGAGATCTCATTCTTTCGGTCACGACCCAGAGTTCGTGACCATAGGTGAGGGTTGGAACATAGACCGACCAGTAAATGGAGAGCTTCGCCTTCCGGCTCAGCTCCCTCTTCACCAGGATGGACCGGTACAGCGCCTGTTTTATTGCTGCAGCCGCACCGATCCGTCTGTCGATCTCCCGCTCCACCTTACCCTCACTCGTGAACAAGACCCCAAGAACAAGACCCCTTGAACTCCTTCGCTTGGGATAGGCAGTTTGTCCCCACCTGGAGGGAGCAATCCACCGGTTTCCGGAAGAGCACCATGGCCTCAGATTTGGAGGCGCTAACTCTCATCCCTGCCGCTTCACACTTGGCTGCAAAACGCCCCAGTGAATGCTGGAGGTCGCAGTCCGAGGAGGCAAACAGGACCACATCATCCGCGAACAGCAGAGAGGCGATCCCGAGACTCCCGAACCGGATCCTCTCCGCCCCCTGCCTGCGCCTAGATATCCTGTCCATGAAAGTCACGAACAGGACCGGTGATAAAGGGCAGCCCTGGCGGAGGCCAACACCCACCGGGAACGTGTCTGACTTACTACCGAGGATACGGACACAGCTCCTACTGCAGGCGTACAGAGACCGGATAGCCCGTGCCAACGGGTCCGGCACCCCATACTCCCGCAGCACCCCCCACAAAAACCCCAGAGGGACCCGGTCGAAAGCCTTCTCCAAGTCCACAAAGCACATGTAGACTGGTTGGGAAAACTCCCAGGACCCCTCCAGTAGTCTTGCAAGGGTAAAGAGCTGGTCCACTGGTCCACTGTTCCACGACCGGGACGGAATCCACACTGCTCGTCTTGAATCCAAGGTTCGACAAGCGGTCGGAGCCTCCTTTCCAGCACCCTGGCATAAGCTTTTCCCGGGAGGCTGAGCAGTGTGATGCCACGATAGTTCGAGCACACTCTCCGTTCCCCCTTCTTGAAGATGGGAACCACCACCCCGTTCTGCCAGTCCATGGGCACTGTTCCCGACCCCCATGCGACACTGAAAAGGCATGTCAACCAAGACAGCCCAACAATGTCCAGCGCTTTCAGCATCTCAGGGCGGATCTCGTCCACCCCTGGCGCCTTGCCACCAAGGAGCTTTTTGACTACCTTAGCGACCTCTGCCAGGGATATGGGAGAAACCACCCCAAAGTCTTCCGGCGCTGCCCCCTCTCCGGGGGACATGTTGGCCGGGTTTAGGAGTTCCTCAAAGTGCTCTTTCTATATATATATATATATATATATATATATATATATATATATATATATATATATATATATATATATATATATATATATATATATATATATATATATATATATATATATATATATATATATATACACACATACATACATACACACTTGAATGAATACACAAATATGCTTTTCATCAGAACAATTGCCATTTTCGTATTCTTATCGGAGGAATCTCCTTCAGATAACTGTGTAAATGAGCAGCGTTAACATGATGAATGCCACCTGTGTGTCCAGGAGACTCGTTATCATCACTAAACCAATAAAACCATTTAGGGCTTTGCGTCCTGCACAAGTCGTCTGATATTGATCTCTCACTTTCGGAGTTCCAAAACAGGAAAAGTATGTAGTTTTTAAACGGCGTCTGCAGCAGAATTAAGGGAAAAGTTAATTAACAGAAACTAAAGACGGAATAGAAACGGACCAAAAGGGTCAAGGTCACGCTGATCCTGATGAGCCAAACTGACGACAGGTTGTGAAAGCGCCTTAAAAAAACCAGCAAGACAGAAGGAAGGAAACTGAGACGAGGTCTCGCTGATTGACGGCTAAACTCTGCTGGTCATTGAGCATCATGTGACGTCCATTCCTTGCTCCTGAGTGGCTCGTAAAGCCCCCTCCCCCCCCTGTGGAGTACAGTGCACAGCGGCCTCCTTCACGGCCGCCGCACATCTGGGCTCTGCATTAGGGGGGATTTTCCGCTGCTTTTGTAAAGCCTGCTTAGTGCTAAACAAAAGCTCCCGGACCGCCTGCAGGAGAGGAGACGTCCGCCCGTCAACACGCAACATATCCAGCCTCCCTCAGGCCCACATCAGTCTTCTCCTGAAGCCAGAAGCTAGTTTCCCTGCTATCACACACAGCCGGCCTGCACCGAGGCTGGAGACAGATTCAGACTTCTGGTCGCGCTCACACTGAAGTATTTAAAAGAAAAGAAAATCCTAAATAAAGAGTTTCACTGCAAAATATTGATGCATTGTCTTGATAAAGCTTGATTACATTTCCTATTATCAAATCAAGTAATTTGAAGACAAACCCGTGTCCCACTTTCCTGCCCTATAATGATGCCATGTCTGACAGAGTAAATCATATAATGTTATCTCATTAGAACAGACAGAGACAGAGAGAGAGCGAGAGAGATATCCCATCTGTCATCACAACAATAAGCCAACACATGAGGATGTGCACCATCACTGCAACAAGCTAGATAAGCACAACTGTTTCCAGTGCAGTCTTTAGTCATCTTTAACTTGAAGCAGGGAAACTAATATACTGATTGTTCTTTTAACCTATCCTAGGAGGAGGAGGAGGAGCTGCTGCTGCCGGGAACTGAGCTCTCCTCCGACTGCAGGTCGAAAGGCTGCAGGTGAAGCCGGATCTGGGTCTGTCCACGGTGGACCGGTCTCTGCTGGAGTCCGGTGGCTCCGATGAGGAGCATAAGAAGACCATCTTCTCTCTGATGGTCTCATTTAAATCCCTGTAGCTTTACATGTACTGATGCAAATATGTCTTTTAAAAATGCCCAGAACCTTCTGTTGTGATTATGTGCACAAGCTCGCTCAGAGACGAAACCGTACGGCCCTGGAACAGCGCTGAGCGCAAGTTCCTCCCATTCTACAGGATGTTCCCATGAGGCCGGCAGGTCCGGATACTTATGGGAAATGGGAGCCATGTGTAAACAGCCGGGGGCACACACACAGACACAGACGCACACACACAGACTAGCATGTATTTCCAGAGATGATTTCAATCTGATTAAATTCCCAAAATGTAATAAAAGAGCTTTCTGGTGAAATGAAGGGGGGTAGAACCTGTTTACGGTTAAACACACAACTGATGTGAAAATCTGTGACCTTGGCAATGAAAAGGATGACTGGATGAATTTGGAGAGAGAGAGAGAGAGAGAGAGAAAGTAAACCCGTCCACAAGAAGACATTACTCAACCCGCTAGTTCAGGGTTAGGAAGCACGACGACTTCTATCTGCGGTAAAAGAAGGGCACAAAAACAGAGAGATGGACAAAGAACAACAGCACGGATAAACAAAGGGTTTATTTACTCTACAGAGAAAATACTTTTAAAGTGGTGAAAGAAAAGTAAAAGTACATATACAAACATACTCCATAACAAGTAAAAGTCCTGCGTTTAAATGTCTACTTAACAAAGTATTATCCACAAAATGTGTGTAAAGTATCAAAAGTTCTCGGCCCCTGTGACTGATAAATGATCAAATATTACATTGCAGACTTGGAGGCGGAGCTCGTCTTAACCACTTGATCCACAGTTTATTCCAGCGGTTCTCAAACTAAGGGTCGGGCCCCTCCAAAACGGTCACACAATAAACCCGAGGAGTCGTGAGACGATGAGTGGAAACACTACACACTTCCAATGTTTGTGAGGATCGACATCTCATTCATGTGTATTATTATATATGATCACTAAGTACGGATACCAGTATTGTTCATTTCATTCTCGCTCCCCGGTCCGTACATCCTGCCTGCTCGCTGCTGCACATGTGCAAACTAGTACTACACTCCTGCGGTTACACACTCTTGTGCACGCTCTTTTTCCCTGTTGATGCTGCATTGGGAACAACAACTCTGGCAAGAAGAGCGCTAGTCAACTATAGCGGTTAGCAGCCTTGGCTAAAAAACAGCTAACGGTAACGGAGGTTACATTGAGTTACATGATGATGCGTTCAAGCTCTTTTCAGTTAAAATGAGCATTGAGGTTAATTAGAACTTCAGGTGATGTATTCAAATGTAAAATGTAGTTTTTGGCGTTTTCTTTGAAGGCGATGTTTTCAGAGAGGGAATTATGTTTTTGATAATGTAAAATGTTAATTTGATAGCTAGTAACTGTGGCTCTCAGATAATTATAGTGCAGTAAAAAGTGCAATATTTCCCTCTGAAATGAAGTGACGTACAAGTACTAAGAAGCATTAAATGAATATACTCAAGTAAGGTACAAGTACCTCGATATTGTGAATGTACTTAGCTACTTTCCACAACTGTCTGAGGGTAAAAAAGTGTCTGCATTGGATAGTCAGTCAATACACCGGCCTAGTGCGTGTGCGTGTGTGCGTGTGTGTGTGTGTGTGCGTGTGCATGTGTGTGTAGCTGGCTGTGAAAGTGAGTACGCTGCTCCGCCCCCGTGGCTCAGGTCCAACAGGTGGACAAGAGAACAATGTAACACTGAAGGAAGCAGCAGGATGACATCACAGCTGCCTAGGACACAAACACACACACATACATACATACATACATACATACATACACAAAGACAAACACCCGTACACACACACGCGGACGGACACACACACACACACACACACACACACACACACACACACACACACACGCACGCAACATTGGCCATTGTTACATGCATCGTTAGGGATTGCCGACATGCGAGCTGATTCCTGAAAAACCTGGAGCGCTCGCTGCTTCAGTGAATGAGGCTCAGATAAGAGATTAGGGTGTCGCATGAATGCATAATGTCTGGTGTGTGCGTGCGTGCGTGTGTGTGCGCGTGTCGCAGAACAAGGCTTCTGGGGAGTTGTGTCTGGGGGTAATGTTGCAGACAGAGGATGCGGTTGCTTGTTGAATCATGAGCTCGGCAGCTTTAATGTGACGCCCAACAGCATCAAGTCCTCCAGTGACACGGCAACAACAACAACTGAGAAGATTACTTTTCATTTTTAAATACCACGATATAAAAAAATATCCAAGAAAACCTGAATAAGATATTAGGGTGAACGGGTATTAGGCTAAAAAGTATTATCACAGATGGCAAAGCAATACCTTTGGTACTGATACCAGAATAAAAATAAAAAAAGTTTGAGGAGTATAAACTATAAAACAATTAAAAGATCAGCTTAGAATATCTGTAATAAAGCATACTATGTACCTGTCAGACACACATACGTGTTAGTACAAGAGGAATGAAGTTATACTAGACAATGGTGAGACGCGATGGCACAAAGGCCTCCATCCGACCCGCCTGCCAGCTCGGGCAGCGAGTCCACAAATGAAGCTGCTCAACTTGTTTTCGGGGGGAATGAAGCAACACGAGCGCAGCCCCTGTTTATGTAAGGATGGTAATGTGTTTCAGATTACAGGCGGTTGTGTGGAAATTCTTGTGGCGAGACTGGACTTTTCACTGGCGGAGTGCAGCGGAGCGGGCCTACGAGGCTTTCTCTCAACAACTAAAAAAAGTTCAGGAGAGACTTTTTTTTCCATGATTAGCAAGAAATGTCCTGGGAGAGTCTGGGGAACTGAAGTAACACTTGCATAAATAATTTGGACTACAAGACGTGAAAGAAGCATATTTTAGCCCATCAGCTCCCTCAGATCCTGGTCCTCCGCTCTGAAGCCAAAACCCTGCTGGCGGGATCGAAAAAGCATGTTTTTCTTTGGACGATCGGCAAAACTACCACGTTGAACACAGCCAGAAACTGTAAAACCCAAAGCTACCATCAGGACTTTCCGACGGCCCTTTAACACACCGTTAGAAAGCAACCAAATCAAAACTTTAGTCTCATTTAAAATGTCTCCCGAAATCCAACCAGATCCTGTAAAAGACATTTAATTCACGGTGCCTTGAGGAGAACCGGAGGGACTGTAAGTAGACAAATATATACACATATACATACACATACACATACACACATATATATACGCTCCCTTGCTGCCAAAGGAAAGAGCTACTGCACAAAAGAGCAGGAAGCTAACGGGAGGACTCCGTCTATCTGAGCGTTCATCTATAAATATTTATCTTCCAGTCACTAGCCACAGCTAAAAAGTAAAAAAACTTTAATAAGCAGGTTGGGATTAAATATTCTTCGAGGCATTTCCGTCTTTGCTGCAGGGCGAGAATGGAACTGTGTTCTGCATAAGGACTTTGGTTTTTATTGCAGAGGATGGAGTGAACAAAAGGCTTGAAAGAGCGAATATGTGAGACGGAGCTGAGGGAAGCACCGGGGCTCAAAAAGGCTTTGGAGGCTGAATAGCAATACTTTCAAAATGCTATTTTCCCCCCAAGCCCTTCTTCAAACCTACTCCCACAGACATGTACATCCTTAAGGTCAGTGTTTTACCTGCAGTTATATGACGGTTGGCTTGAAGCAGGGAGGCGCACCTGTTCGGATCAGAAAGGCTCACAAAACACTCACTAACGAACCGACCATAGACCAGCAGCTCCTGTGTTCTAACAGGTTAAATTACTGGTTTTGTCAATGAAGTCTTGTGAGTTTGAAGAGAGCGATATTAACGGCTTCAGTTCCACGTTGTCTTTTTAAAATCAAGCTATATGTAGAGTATAAACCGCTTCATCTCGCCCTCAGATGGCCCTTTCTGACGGAGAACTGACACATTGCTCTTTTCATAGCTGCAAGACTCCATTGACAAAAACAGTCATTTAGCCTTGCAGAACAAGGGAGCTGCGGGTCTGTCATCGCCTCCAACGGTACGTTTTGTTTGTGCTATTGAGAGACTTTGATCCGAACTAACTTAATGCCCTAATGCGAAGTAACGTGGTCCTAAATTAGTAAAACCTGGAGTATTGACAGTGGCGTTAACGGTGCTGCTTTTAGAATTAGTTTGATAGTGACAACAGGCTAATGAATGAAAGCTAATTGCTTAGCCACACAAATGTATTTTAAAGATTGTGGAACTTCTTGTATTGCTGCTCAAGAAATATTTTTTGTTTACATGCATCAATAATAAAGCAATGGCGGGTATTTTCTTAATTAATTGTGTGGGGGGGGGGGTTTCCTCGCAATATAAATCAAAAAGCACCAATAACAGTACGAGTATCGATACCCATCCCAGTATCACCTGTGCCATCACTGAAAAGAAAGACTTCTTTACTGAGCCGTATCTCACAGGAGGGAGTACAAAGTCTGACATTTGACCTTGAGTTTTTCTCTCCTGAGCGATCCCTGCTCTACCTGAGCCACATGGGTACTTTGACCCTCCGATTGTTCCTCAGGAGAAAGAGTCGGGTTGTCCCTTTCTGCACCACTCCAGCAGTTAAAACAGGAGAACCATTGTTCCTTAAGAGAACAGGTGAGAATACTTTGCCTGTAATTTCACGATCAAATCCAGGAAACGCCAAGAAAAAAAGCGACAACTTTCACTTCCAAGCGCTTAGAATGGGAGTTACGCGACCCCTGCACAGCACACATATGCACCAATGCTACCTTGGCATTACATCCCCACAATGTTGTGTCATGTGTGTGTTTTACTCTGCCCATGGGATTCCCAACTGGGCAATGAAGAGGAGCTGCAGGAAGCAATGAAATGTGAGGAGCAGAGGCGAAGGGGAAATGCCAGCTCTCCTGCCTCGCCGGGCCTGCTCCGTATTATTGGAGACTTCCTGTTCAAAGTCCTCTTTAACTCCCCCCATGGACGGGTTCAAAGGTCAAATCACTCGGAGCGGTTCATACAGTCGAACAAAACGACGGCTTTTCAGAATGCATTTACATTTATTCCAGCCGGGATATTCTCTTAAAACATGATTATCTTTTTCGACCCGATGGAAACACCCCAAGCTAAAACTCTTAGGTTGAACATGTTTGCAGCGGGTAGGGGCGCATACCACATCTGGGCAATGCAGACCGTGTTGTGTGCTCTGCTGACTCTCCAAATAGTGCACATATTTGTGCTCCCAATTGTGTTTAGCCACGGGATACAAACCCCACCCGTCATGCACTCCAACATGATTAAAACAAACATCCCCGCCCGGTGGAGCTCAGACTTTAAGTTTCATTCATCTGTCCGAAAAGAGAAAGACGATACAAAAGGTTGTGGAGTTTTTATCTGGAATATCAGAGCTCATTCTGTAATTATTTGGGAAACGCATGGCAGGAATGTTGCTTTTTTTCCTGGATTCCAAGGGACCGACAAACGCTGCCTTATAAAGACATTGGGCTGCCCGGCACACAGACCGTAAAGCTCCCCGGACCGTCGGACCTGCGGTCCACAGAGAGCCTTCGCTTCCTGCAGGCGTTATTTTGTCTGAAGTCATCTTCATTCAGAGCGAGACTGAAGCCCAGCCGTCCTGCTGGAGAGCTTGTGAGAAGGAACACTGCGTCGCTGTCGTGAATTGCGTTTATTTGGGCATGAAAAGTTCATATATGCCTTTTTGCAGCTTCGTCTGACATCTTAATGTGCATTCATTAAAAATCAACCAAGAGTTTTGTGAGCAGTCGCAGTTGAAACATGTATTTCGAGACCATCATTCCCTCCAGTGTGTAACATGTCTGCTGAGTGGTCGATTCAGGCAAATTCCCAAAGACGCTGCGGGAATGTGGCTTGAACTTTTATCCTTCCGCACATCTCGAGAAAAAAGAGACTGGGCATCTGCTGGGCTCTATTTAGGGACTGGGAGGCTCTCAGGGACCACGCAGCTCAAACCTCAAAGTCAAAGCAAAAGTAAATGTCAACTTGAACAACCGTGTCTGAGGGAGAAGGAGGGAGAGAGCTGCCACTTCTACTAACTACCACAACTCAACGTGGCAAGCTCTTAATGGCACAAGTAGAAATTCAGTCGGTTGCTCGTCAAACTCGGCTAACGGGGAGAGTCTGTGAGTCATGAGGTCTATCCACACACAAAGTGCTCCGTTTCCTCATCCAGAACTTGTAAATAAAAGTAGTTGAAGTATTTTTAGAGCCGAGCTTTCAGTGTGCAGCTGGCCTTTTTTTTCCCCATTTCCCACAATGCCCTGTGGCGTAAAAATACACCCAGGAGAGCCGTGCAGACGTGCTCCAGCCCTGCGTGGTTTGAGATGACCGTTCCAGGACCGTTAGAAGCCTCCGGGCCTCCGGATTAAAGTGGTCCACTCCCACAAATCGGCAAAGCACACGCCCTTGGATGAGAAGGGGAAAGGGAGCATAAAAAAGGAAGCGCTCCTGAACGGTCACACCCTCCACAAATAACAATCTGCACACGCCACCTCCGGGACGTCTAGCTGGAGGGAAACCAACAGGAGACGGAGGGCGGCTGCTGTCTGGCTGCTCTCAGCTCTTCCTGCAGGAGCTTCTGGTCGCACCACCGACACTCATCTTCATCGAGAGGTTTGGCTGCAAACCAGAAGCGGACGTAACCTCTAGGAAGCACTTAACTCTCTTCTATAAGAACTTGTGTTCAGCTTCACATTTCTGTGGTGAAACACACGTATACAGAGACGTTTAGAGAGCAATGATTCTGTTCATTCTGTTGATGATTTTCCTCAATTAATCGATTCATTGATAGGTCGAGAAAACAGCAGAAACATTTTAAAAAATGGCTTTTTACTGTTCATTCGAATCTCGTTTAGCCCAACAAACACTTTAAAACACAGAGATATTCAAGATACTGTGTAACAAAAGGTAAAGCAGCATATTCTCCCATTTAAGAAGATGAAAACATCACAAGTTTGGCATCTTTAGACCTTTATCGGTCGTGAAATACAAAAGAATCCCAGAGAAAGACCTAATAGTTAGAATTAAAACGTCTTCTAATAGCTGGTTTCCTGTATTATAGGAAACAACAAGTTCTCTGACACAACCTTTTCTGTCGGGACATATTAACCTTTTAAAACAAAATGTCTATGGTTAAACCTCAAACTGTTTGTCTTCATGTGAAAGGGAAAAATAAACCTGATGGTATAAAAGGAAACAGACATTTGTGTGTGGAGGACATTCCCTCTTGTTAGTATGAAGCATAAAGGCCTGCAGCTCACTCTACTTCATCAAAACCTCCAAATATTTATCCCACAGGTCACCGCTGCGTCTGGAAGACTATCGGAAACTCTGTGCTTCAACCGAGTGAGGAGGTGAGGAAGTTGTTATTAACATATGCAGCTGCAGCATGAGCCGACAGGACTCAAAAGGAATACAAACAAAAAACAATGAAAATATAGAATATCGTGCACAATCTGATTATCAGACCTTCATGTCTGCCAGTTTCATGCATGATGCTTTAGTCTTTTTATGTCTTGTAACGATACAGCGTGGGCGTCCTCAAACAAAGACATTTTCAGCAGACTAATCGATTTAGTTTATTTAAAATATGCAGATCTTTAAAACTGAGATTCTCTGAAAAAGCACCACTTTTGTTTCTTGTAAAGAAGTCATTCGGCATGAAAAAGCATTTAAAAATAAGACCAATTGACTAATGAGACGACCAATTAGTCGACTATATGCCTAGTACATCCATCTGGATCAAGATCATTGGTGCAAAGTGACGACATCGATACACATCGTCATCATTAAGATGCGGCAACAAAACTGTCCAGTAGCTTTTGAGTGTATTTTTCTTATTCTGCTGCTGTTTTTAGTTAATAACTTGTTATTGGTTTCTTGGTCACAAGTGAATTTCTCCCTCTGGGAATCAATAACTTCTTATCTTATAGATTATTGATGAAGCATAATTGTAACCCAGAAAAGTAAAGTTAATAATTAATTTAATAGTACATTTTCTCAGCCTCATTTTCCAGGCTTTGGATACAAAGTTATCGAGAAAAAACATTTAAATGAAAATCAACTGTTCCAGAATATTCAAACCATAAGTCTCAAACAAATGGGACCCGATTCCCACAAAACAAAAACAGACCAGTTCCTAAGAAGAAAACAAATATGTGGGACAATTTCCGACCATTTTGCTTAGACGATATATCACTTTTAATATTAAAGCAGAACTTGTATAAAGTCAGATCAGCTGTTCCATCATCATGCTGTCAAAGACCCACTATAGTAGTAAAGAGTCTCCTGCAGCAGAAACAAAGTGATGAATCCTTTACTGCGCCACGACGTCCACAAACACCTCAAACTCACTTTTTATAGTTATATATTACAGAAGTCAGGTGAGAACAACCTGAGAGGAAGAACCATAACCCACAGCTGCTGTGTTCATTCACAGAAAACTAAAACACGAAAAGCATGCGAGCCACTGACAACACAGCTGATAGAAACCCGCCTGCACGAGGATCGGTCTGCAGGACACTCTGCATGTGCATGTGTGTGTGCGCGCATGCATGTTGGGTGGAGTCAGCATGTTTCCAAACAGAATTACCGGTTGGATCGAAAGCAGGACTCAGATGAATGCAGTGGCATCGCTCCAGCAGCTGTACTACAGAGCGGTGGTTGCAGGTGCAGACGATGCCAAGAGCAACAACACACACACACACACACACACACACACACACACACACACACACACACACACACACACACACACACACACACACACACACACACACACACAAAACGTCACGTCACGGCAGGTTGAGTTCATTGTGAGTCGGCCGATGTCGGAACAACGCGAGTGTGGCACCTGTTGTTGACGAGGACACGTCTCCGGACAAAGTGACGCTAGAAAGACACAACGTGTGTCCTCAGAACCGAATGTGTGTATTTTCCCTCCTGATCAAGCGAAAAGGTGAATGCCCGCTTACCTGAGTTTTAGGTTCGCCATGAACTCCTCCAGAGACACGTTGTCCAGAAGCACAAAATCCGCTTTCCCATACTCCAGGCTCTCGTGCTCGGCCATGCTGATACCTGTTGTTGTTGATGGAGCTTTTTTTGGGTTGTTTTTCAGCTAGTGGAAAAAAATGAAATAAAGTTTCAACAAGTTGCTTTGAAGTGCCGACAAAAGGTGCGCATTGGCGGGCTCCCCTGAACGCCTCCTCTCCTCAGTGGACGGACGCGTAAATTCGTCAACATGTAATTTCACTCATGTTTGATTAAGCTCGAAAAAATGTCCTTTTTTTATTTAATTTATCAAAACACACGGTGGCTTTAACAAGTGAAACAATTCGTTTCCCCTGACAATTCCGCCTTTCCTCTTTGAAGTCGTGAAATATCCCAGAATTATCCTCATGTCAAAGTTTCCTCTTTACGCCAAAAAAAAATGCAACCTTCCCGTTACATCGTGCGCGAGCTCCGTCCGTTTTCCTGGAGTTTCTCTCTCCTGTCGTCGACGCATCCACCAATCAGATTGGAGCCGCCTCTTCTTAACCCCGCCCCCCGCACGCACACACACACACACACACACACACGCCCTGCTGTGGCGAGAGGTGCTGGTTGCACTGGTCAAATATGTCTGGAGACCACAGCTCCACTGTTGCTGAAACATATTTGCGCGATGACGGGGTCTGAGTTGTAAAACAGTCGCAGAGGAAACGTGATGACTTGATGCCCTCTGTTACCATAAAAGGAATAATTACAGCTCATCAGATTTTGTTCTCAATGGGATGTGAACGAGAGGAACGAGCTTCATGTTGGAGCGCGTGCAGCCGCTGACTTTGACCTGGTATCGATCTGAGTCGGTTCCTTTGATGTGTGGTGACTCCGCCGCACGAAGCCTGCAGTCTGGAAAGCTGCTACAAGAAGCTGAACACCAACAGACTGCCACCAGCTTTCCACCTGTCTGATTGCACGGTGTTAGTGCGCCACCTAGTGTTTAACACTGGCAAGTACCTGGCAGAGGGATAGATAGATGGATGGATAGATAGATAGATAGATAGATAGATAGATAGATAGATAGATAGATAGATATATGGATGGATGATAGCTAGATGGATGGATGGACAGATGATAGACAGATAGTTGTCTTTTTTCATTTTGAAATGATTAGCAAAATGTCTGACTAATCAATACTATATGAATTATGGTACCCTTAAACTAGATACGATACATAATAAAATAATCATTTTCTCCTAACTTGTAGACGTAGCAGGACACCTCTTGACTTGGATGGTGGATCAGAGGCCAGCAGTTCTTCCTCCACAGTCTTCTTCAGTTCCTCTTGCAGGTGACGATGCTCTCCTTTATTTTTGAGGAGAGGCGATGTACCAGCCTCTCCTCAAAAATAATAAAGAAAGACTCACAACTGTCATCGTCACAGTAAAGTAAATACAGAAGGAAAACAATTATCTTGTCATCATTTTAATCTCACATTCAGCTTTTATATGTCAGGGTTAAGTCCTTTACGAATCATTCTATTTTATGTAAAGAACGTTTCTTGTTTCCTTCTGGCCTCTTTTCTGACGGCTCCCATGCATCTGATTGAACATTCACAGCCGATGAGCTGATGGAGACGTACACTTCACATCCAGGACCTGAGTCATGCTGCTGAAGTGTTGTTTGTTCACACCTGAGACACCATCTCCATTTTTATTTTTATTTTGCTTAGATTCGAAATGCTGCAATGTATAATATAATAAGGATTAACATAATGTCCTGATGCAGACAGAGGCAGTATATTTGTGTTTCTGTAAAGGCATCAGAGACAAAATATTGTAACATTGGACTGTTTTTAGGGCAATAAACTGAAGAACAGTGATTTTTACTAAAGTAGCTAGTTTTAAAACAACATTAAGACCATTAGGAAGGGAAATGGACTCCACAGAAAATATGATTAAAGGTTGAAAGAAAAATAATTAAATGGAAAAATTAGAATATTTTGTTGCTCGTCAAATATTTAATTTAGTTGGTGGAGTTTAAATGACAGTTTTCATACCATCTCTGACTCAGTTTTGCATGTAAGGTTACAGGAACAACTATTTCTGTTATCGATTAATCTGATGATTATTCTCCCTATTGATCTCTAAATCGTTGGTCAATCGTTGGTCATTTTAGTACAATGGCATGGTCTTAAAGTCCAAATTGATGTCTTCAAATGGATCTTTTTCCGACCAACAGGCCAAAAACTAAAGACATTAAGTTTCTCGACACAAAGACAAAGAAAAGCAACACATTTCAGAAGCTGGAGCCGCAGAAAGTTTGATATAATTCCTTAAATTTGACCAGAAACGAGTAACCAAGATACATTTTAAATATGTTAATTAATTGCATATTAAACATTGTCATATTGTACGCATATTTGTTTTGCTTGCAAAGAAGTGTCACCCATCCTTGTGAGTAATTGCCTTTAATAGAATATAATGTTCTATTCTCTTTATGTGCTCACTGACACACGAGCTCAGCACAGTTCTGTCTGTGCAGAACAACATCTGGGATAAGGAAGGAAAAAACAAAAAGCTTTTGTTGCATAATGTATGAATCTTAAGCTCCGTCTGCCTTCTGGCTTCGTAACATCGGAGAGAAAAGCTCGTCCTCAGACTTTGAGCTTGGCGAGCCGCCAGCTGCACAAGACGACAACGTTGCTCAGCTACAACCATCTGGGGACAACAGTTGCTCAGTCATGTAAAAATGGTTCCTCGCTTAAATGACTGTATTAATATCTGCATTTTGGGGGGGGAACGTACAAAGATTTTAATTATATTCATAAATAATATAATCATACTTTAATTATTACCAAAATCCTATAACAAATGTAAATAACGGTGTGCTGAATATTAAAGCAATGTATTTGTATTTAATTAATATTAATAGTTATCTATTATGTTTGCTGATGCTTTGGATTTAAGGTATGATCAATGTGAACTAATTCATTTTAGTTTGGGTTAATGAATTGCATAAAGAAGGTGGAAAGCTTATCATGTGTTAAATAATGTTAAACATCTGAAGAGCAAAAAGAAGTGTTACAGCTTCAATGATAAAAAGTTGCTCTCATGTTGTTACGGGATAAAAATGCCAGCGTAAAAAAACTCCCATTTAGTTATAAATACATATTATCTGTCTTTTAACCAGTACAAACCCTGCTCATAACTACCAAATATTCATTCATTTTCAGAATTGTAACCCTTTAAATGCCTCTGTTGTATATTGAACAGTTTAATGCAAAGATAAACTTTTAAACAACGACACATTTATTTTGAATATATTTGATCAATTTGAATTAGTGAGGGATGGGAAAGAAATCGTGATCCTCTTTCAGACGCGACTCTTTCAGTATTGTTCTGATGAAACTGGACGGAAACGATCATTGGCTCTGTAGAGGTCCTGCTGATCAATCGCCTCCTGGTCCTCAATAACCTGGTTCTCAAAGAAGCTGTCTGTGTAGTTCAGCATCTGCTCCACCGCAGTCAACAGCAGGAAGTCGATATCCTGGTCCAGCTCCAGCTCCTCACTGTAGCTCTTCACCAGCAGCACACAGGACAAGGGGATGCCGAAAGACTCACTCAACTCCCGGGAGAGAAATAAATGGGTTAAATTCACTCATAAAAGATACTCCGTTATTAGCCCTGCAGTGGGGAAATTGCAGGATTACAGCAGCAAGAGACACATAGTAAAATAAAAATAAAAACAAAAACAAGTACCGTAAAAGTCGGTTCACAAGCCGCTACTACCTTCGGTAGGTGTCCGCGCTGTAGCAAGCTAGCACTGCTGCTGCTAGCTCCCCACTGCTGCTGCTGCTAGCTCCCCGCTGCTGCTAGCTCCCCGCTGCTGCTAGCTCCCCGCTGCTGCTGCTACTACCCGCGTCCACTCTGCCCGAGTCGGGCGTCGAGCCGGGGCTGGTCCTGCTACCTTCGGTGGTTGTCGGGGAACTAGCGGGAGTTAGCAGAGAACTAGCGGAGAACTAGCGGAGAGCTAGCGGGGAACTAGCAGCAATGCTAGCTGGCTACAGCGGGGAACTAGCGGGGACACCCACCGAAGGTTGTAACGGCTTCTAACCCGACTTTTAAGCTAATAAATATAATTAAACAGTAATAAAAACAGTAAAATAATCCACAATTGCACTAATATATATATATATATACAGACAGAATAAACAAGATTAAAGCGTCGCTGTTGTCGTTATTTATTGAGCCTCCTAACATGACTGTTACCTTCCTCTGGAGGTAAACGCTGCGATAAACATTGTGTAAGTCTTTTGCTGCCAGCGGACAGGCCTCGTCTACTTTAGTCATCAGCAGAATCTGAGGAATTCCTGTAAGAGAGCAGAAGTTCGTAGAAAAGACCATGGAAATAGCTGAAAGTGAAAAGTTTACTGACCATTCATTATTATTTTAAAATGTACTCAAAGTTAATTCCAGCCGCAAGATAAATATTGTTGAGGATTTCTAAGTTCTTTTAATTTTTTCTTTATTGAACATAACTATAAATGTTTTGAGTGAAATTGTCTGCTATCACACTGCATTAATACGCTGGAGTACATTCCTGCTTTTTTATGACATTTATAGATCACAAGACACAAGTCTAAATATGGTCATAGCAGCTTTGCAGCTGCCCTTTTGTATCTTTCTTATCTGTATTTTTGATAGCTGTAACCACAAACACGCTATTCAGCATATTGTAACCACAGCACCTGTTTTTTTTCCGGATGCTAGCGAACTTGTCCAGCATTTTGTGGGTGAGGAGGGAGACCTTGCAAGTGTCGACCACATAAACCACACAGTGAATCACATCATTCAGAGTCACTTTCTTGTTGAAGCCCGGAGTGTCCCCCTGGATGGGCGTGAAGGGGTTCAACTGAGGAACAAATAAAGCAGATGCAGAATGTAATCACTCAAAGGGTCCTACATTCTTACCACGAACTTAGTTACATGGAGATGTGGGTAATTAGGGAGATAGTTATAAGAGACCTGGTAGCGATTCTTTATGTGACCCTTGAAGATATGGTCCTCAATGTCCAAACCAGCCTCAGTGTTTTCCTCCAGCCCCATCGTGTCACACAGGGTCAGAGGAACAGCTCCACTGACTTGATAGTGTAGATGCGGAACTGCAGGAGCAACATAAACATAGTTCAATGGGACAAACTGTATAATGTGGAATCCGTAAATATCAATGCATGTGAAACCTTCATATGCACGACAAAATGTAAATTATTGTCTCTTTTTCCTTCCGTTTTTGTTGCAGGTTATACTGACATTCATGATTAGGATGCAGCGAAAACAACGGACACAGTTCCCCTTCAGCATATCTGCAGAGTACCACAAAGAGTGAAACTTGTGCCAGCACCTGAGTGGTCACACTCCTCCTTGCTGTTCCAGCGATGGCCTGAGAGGTCATGTTGCCTCGAAACACCGAGTTGATGGAGTT
Organism: Taurulus bubalis; assembly: GCF_910589615.1. Classification (NCBI taxonomy): domain Eukaryota; kingdom Metazoa; phylum Chordata; class Actinopteri; order Perciformes; family Cottidae; genus Taurulus; species Taurulus bubalis. The sequence goes on along the minus strand of NC_136590.1, from coordinate 4,836,717 downwards.
GAAGAAGGTCGACTTGCCGGCCCCGACGGGCCCCACTAACACAGCTCGGGCTCGTTTGACAGTTTTAATCTCTGGTTTATAGCTCAGAATGGTCTCCATCAGCTGCTCCCTTCTCCTGGAGGGAACACACATGACACACAAGACATTCAAAGTAGGAGTTACACCACTGGAGGTTGACAAAGAATTTCAGTTGCTCTTTAAAGTCAAAATTAAAATAGGCAACGACAATCTAACAATACAAAATGTGCACATATTTTACTTTTTAAAGTACAGTTAAGTGTACCATTAAATAAGGTGGAGTTAAGACGCTTTGTTCTTTCTTTTAGCCTTTACTTGAGTCACAACTTTTTCATTTATTGTGGCGAAAGTTGCCAAATATTTCCACGTCCTCCGGGGTCCAGCGAATGTTCCTCCAAGGTTTGGCCAGGAGATGTCCCAAGCCTGCAGGAGAATTCATACAACTTAATTGTAACATGATGACATTTTATTTACTAGTTTGCAACAGTCGACTTTAATAAAAACAATGTGATTCCTAGTCAATTTACTCAGTGAGCAAATTTAGTGTCAATTCCCTTGCATTGCATGGATAAAACATCCTCATCATCACGCACCTTCAACTCGATACACTTCAAACTCAGTCAGTGCCAAGTCTTCTCCGTGCATCTTTGCAGCCTGAAAGGTGAAGTTCATCCCCGGGTTGGACTGGATCTTAGCAGCGTCCTCATGCAGGAACACCAAGGCACCATAATGCGGACCCGTGACTTCATCTGTGAAAGCACACTTTTGGTCGATACCCGCCACCCTCAGTGGTTTGTTTCCTCCTGAGCGGATGCTGTAGAGGAAGGCGTCCTCATCACAGACTTCCACTCCGCTCTGGGTGTAGTCCTTAGAGGTGTAGGCCCCGAAGATAAACCCAGCTTCATTGTAGGCCACAATGACAGTGGGCCCCTGGTTGTCACAGCGGTTGTGAAAAGCCAAAGCGGTGAAGCCGTGGACGCTGGCTTTGTGGAGGAGGTGGAGTCTGACGTGACCCAGGAGAGAAAACAGCGCCTTCTGCTGATCTCCAGACAGGCTTGAGGTAACGACAGGCATGGTGGCGAGAAGACTGTCCAAAACACACCGGAAGATGCAGCACTATGATTAGATATGTGATGAAATGTGACGTCTTAATACCAATACAACCATGTGAAAATATGACATTATAAGTAAAGGTTCTGCATTCAAAATGTGAAACTTAGTGCAGAGGTATTATCAGTTAGACCAGTGGTTCTCAACCTTCATTCAATGTGTGAAATATTTTTTCAGCCAAGTACCCCCTTAACCAGCGCAAATCATTTTTGGTAGTAGTAATACACAGCACTGTGCCATCAGTGTTGGATTTATTAAACTGTCAACAATGAATATGGCATTGAACTGTATGCTTTTGCATTTACATTTTAGTGAGGTGCTTGTGCTTCACTGAGGATCTTTGTCAGTCTTGGCGAGGCCACTGCTGTGATCAAGCTCTTCTCCAGACACAGTCTGCTTCTTTGCTTTGTTTTGATTACAGTCATTGCAGAGAAGGAGGCCTCACATCAATATGTGGAGGCAAAGGGTAGTAGTTGCTCCAAAGCTTTCTGTACCAGGTCAGGGTGCTCCTGCTTCACACACACACACACCCAAAACTGTGTGAGTGTGGATGTGGCAAACTTCATCTGGAGGCCACGGTCAGATGACACTTCCAGGAGTTTTTCCTGATAAGTGACAGGTAGCTTGCTTCCATTTGTTTCAGACAAGATAAATGGGTTCTTCACCCAATCCAGCTGTGCAGATTTATCCTCCATGAGTGAAAATCTTGAATCAAGTTGGTCAAATGTCCCACTATGACCGACTTGACTGGAGCTCTGTCCACATCCTCACTAGAGAGAAAATACTCCACCTGAGGAAAGCAGGTGAAATCTCCCTCTGCAGAGGACCTTCTCCACAGCTCTGCTTTCTTCAGGAAGCCATCCACCTCGTCATACAGGTTTAAAATGCTGGTCTCTTTGCCCCCTGCAGAGACACATTCAGTTTGTTCAGTTTGCTATATATATATATATATATATATATATATATATATATATATATATATATATATATATATATATATATATACACACACACATGACAGACACCACTGCAGCCAATTACATGTCTAGCGCTCTCGTTGAAGCCTTGGACCGGGAGGTGGACTGGATCGGAGTGGACTGGACCCGTGCTGTCAGTGAGGTACAGACGGTGCACCATCAATGATCGGGAGAAAAACAGATGTTGTGCCGAAATTCAGGGAGAAAGTACAAGCTGCAAATGGAGAAAAAAGTTTTTGGACATTCCACTGTATTTTTCACCAGGAGGCATTAGGCTCGTCCGTTAGAGCTGCGCCTCGCCTGGAATCCAGACAAGAGCAGGCGGCCACAGCAGGAGGCGTTGACAAAAAACTGCAATCAAGTCGGACAGTTGTCAGCTGTCAGCTGTGTATACACAGGAAGTCACAGAAAAAAGTACTCCCTGTTAGTTCCGAACTTTTGTTTACTTGTATTTTACAGATCACGTTTGGATTTATTATATGTGTTTATAAATATGTATGTTTATGTAGAAATGACTGTGTAGCTGCATCCTTTGGTATTTTTATGTCTGCCTGTGAAATACATTACTACTGGTTTAGATATGTGTTATGAAAATACGTATTGTATTATCAACCACACAAGATGTGTTTTTAGATTAAACATGAGACGAATAGTCAATAATCGAGGGTTAAGTATTACAACTACACATAAAATAAGGATTTTCTACAACACGTGGTGTTTGCTGTCAGATCTAAGAGCCAATCAGCTCTCTGATGTGGCGAGAGCCAGGCGTTTCCCATCATGCACTGGGCCAAGCAGTCGTTTGAAAGCAACTGCCGCGACTGACTCTGAAATCGACAGCCGGCTTGGTTTCGTGAGAGTATCGTTGACCACGTGTGCATGACGTCAGAGCAAGTCGGGACCAAGTCGGACACAAATCTAACCGGCATGCATTGCGCGCCGATCGCCGCCGATCGATTCTGCGCAGAACTGGCTCATCTCGAACGAGCCTATTGTGTTGCAAGTCGTTAAAAATGGATGACGTCACAAAGTGAGGGAATCTGCAGAGGAGAGCCCAGGCAGATAAACAGTGGGCTTTTTTTTTGGTCTTTCTGTTTCTAGTTTATTGTAGAAAGACCTTAAAATAGGGGTTATCATCCAAAAACCTTCACCAATGATTGAAACATATAGAGAAATATTGTCGTTATGTAAATTGTGGTATTGATGGAGCAATTTTTTTGTCAGTTGTGATGCTTTTTTTGACGGTTTGATTCAGTCTCCGGTCCACGAATAACTGAACACATAGACAACAATATCAGATGAGCATTATTTTGTAAAAAAATGAAGCTCAATTTAACATACAAAAGAAATCAAAAAATAGGAAGCAGACAATGTGTGAGACCTTGAATATGTCTGCATGGCCTTTTCAAATACAGGAGATCTTTCGAAGACATCCCCAAATACCAACGTAAACCTTTATTTCACACTTAAATGTTCAAAGTCACTCTTCTTCATATCAGCATGAGGAGAAACTCAACCAATGTCCGAAAGCGAGCTAATCCGTAGGTCACCCACTAGGTGTATTAAGTTGAACAGCATCTTTCCCGCTCAGTCGAGGTGTTCGCTCTTTAAAACATCATTTTACATAAGAGACTCATTTGCATGGCTCCCCTTGTGTTTTACAGCTACGTGCAGATACTGGACATGATGTTCCTGTGGCTGCATGTAGCGCTCCCTGTTGCTATGGAGAGTCTATCAGCCGCTTGTTTGCATGAGATAAGGAGAAGGGCTGCTGGAGTCTTTCCACTCCTCGTGCCGCTGTGGAGGCCTGGAGGTAAACATCCTGCTTCACGGCCGTCTATAGATCAGCTGCTGCTGTAAGGTGAGCCTCACGTCACATCCGCCTCCTGCAGGATCTTCCATTCACAACAAGAAGGGCGTCCTCAAAAACAATGTGCCGGACTGGACGCCACTTCTAAATGATATATTTATGAATGGAAATATTAAAGCCAGTGGCTCGAAGACAAAAACTGGCCACCTGTTTTTTCTTTCTCTTCTTTAAAAAAACACAACATAAAAGGAGATTATATTTGTTTTTTAACCTAATTTGCATTTGCTTTTGTTCATTTTGTGACACACACACAAATTGATGCCAAGGTATACACAGAAAGTGTATTATGTGTAGTATTATGTGTGTACCTCAAAAATCTACGTCCTCTTGGGCTCTGGGCCAAAAAAAACTTCTCCAGACACAAATCTTTCTGTGGTGGTAAGATTTTTTGTGTGTGCCTGAAGGTCTGGAGCTGGAATGACTGCAGAAAAAAAAAACTCCACCTTTTGTTTCTCCCTTTTCAGCCCACAAGACTGCAAGAAAAGATAACAAGAAAACACCGCAGGGACCCTCCCCTGATCGATGTAATCAATCGCCTCTGTTCACCTCACGAACTGTACACACACACACACACACACACACACACACCCACCCACCCACACACACAAAATAGCACAAGAGAAGCATTTTGCACTTAAGTTGTTCTTTATTATTCGGACTGTATTCACACTATGTACAATCTTTTCAGTCGTGTGTAGCTATAAAAATAACCTTTAACTTACTGTATGCTCAAGATATATTAATACAAAAGAAAACTGTGCATTTTTTTTAAAACACACATTATGGACCCAGGAAACATGTTTCTCCTTGTATGGCACAGTGAAATAAACAAGCTGAGCCCGGCCTCCTCTACAGGACGTGCATTGCCTGCTGTGGCTTTAATAACACTGGCCTCTGCTGCACTCGGCTGGAAGCGCTAAACCTCACAAACTCAAGTGGGGCAGATCCTCTGGTGGTTCTAAAAGCTCTAAAAGCTCTGAAAGCATGCTATGCTATGCTATGCTATGCTATACGACAGAGCACACGGGCGCCATCGCTGCTCCTTCAATCCACTCTCTGTCTCCGTAATGAATGCAAACGAATGCACAGAAGAAGAGTGGATTACATTCAGCCTGGAAAAGACCGACGCTGAGATGACGCCGCATCTTTTCGGTCGACGCCAAATACTGTGATTTAAAGTGGGAAGCGCCGACGAATGTCCATGCAGAGAGCGTGACAACGACTCAATTTAAAAGTGGTACATTTGATAAAAATCTACGCATCTGACGGTATTACACTACTCTCAAAATGAACACGGTGCAACAAGAGTATTAGTTCAGATACTTCAAGTATTTCGATGAAATGAGCCTTTGGGTGAAGTTGCTACGATAAGGCTTGGGTGACAATTTAAACCCTCTCCTCTTCCCGCTGTTGTAGCCACAACCCCACACCTGTAACGCGTCCTTCCTCTGCAACACCGGAGCTGCATCTCCCGAAGTCCTATCCGTTAGTAGCTGTTCTCTATTTCCCCTACGAAGAACCCCAAAAAGGACAACGAGGACTAAAAGCAGCAATGAAGATCGCTAAACAGATTTAAAAAGGGGTTCCGTCGCACACGACGGAATATGAAGACGGAAAGATGTGAAGGCTACATGGTCTGTAGGGCATCTTCACTTGGGGACTTTATAGATGCTCAGGTCTAGAGGCTCCTTGCTGGGTATGCACCAGTCGTCCACTTCTTGGCTCACTTTGTAGTTCTTCAGAGCGGTTTTGTTGTACACCGGCAGCCTCTCGATGGAGTCTGTGGACAGCGCCTGGAGGGGGACAGAGGGGACGACTTGTAATTATAAATATCCTGTCACACCTTCACAGGTCTGCAGAGGAGTGTTGTTTTTTGGCGTCTCCTCGCGGTTTCCTGCGTCTCGCTCACCTTCAGGTAGATGACGGCGTCCGTGCCGTGGCCCTCCATGGAGTAGAGCTGCAGGTCCCCCTGGAAGTACTGGGCGTAGAGACGGGAGATGGGCAGACCGTAGCCGAAGCCGGCCTGTTCAGAGGGGAAGGGGTGTCGTGAGTTTAGGGAAGGCTTTGTTCTCCGTCACATTGCAGCAGTGGAACAAGTCTGCGCTGTCTATTGTGGATCCTCAACGATGAGTCATGCTTTAACAGTAAGAGAGTCTAAATGAGGATGTTGATGCTTGTAGACTGGATAGAAATGTCACAAAAATGCAATATTGTATACATATACACGCTATATATGTATATTTATTTATTTTTAGAAAAAAAAATCTTTTAGAAAACATTCCTGTTTCTTTAGATAGATAAGTTAAAAGTGTAAGTTTAACAAAAGAAAAGGCAAATTCAGTAAATAAATGTATAAAAAAATACAATATATATTCTTTTGCTTTTTGAAATTCTTCTGTTGTAATCTTTAATTAAACTGGCAAAAATTTACTTCGGGATTAATAAAGTTAATATTACACACACCTTTAACTTAATATATAGTGTAAGATATATATATAAACATTTTTATTTCAGACTCATGGGTCCATATAGCAAAAAATACAACAACAATATATAAAATACAATACGAGGACACAGGTATAATTATTGCAGTTAAAAAGTCACTCGTGGTTAAAAACATACAGACACTTGTTCCAATGTTTCCAGAAACAAGAAGAATACCTCGTATCACTCTGTGTTGACTCGGTTAAGACTTGTAACATATAATATCACATGCACAATATATATACACAATATACACACACATTTTGTTCAATATATGTGCAGTGACAACATGTAAGTAAAACCACCGCCTGCATCTCTACGTACCAGTGGAGGCCGTGTGCGCTCTCCTATCTGTGGAGCCGGAGCGGTGGAGAACATGTAGCTGAAGAGGTTCTCGATCCTCCGGAAGGGGACACCGCCACCCTTATCGCTTACCTGCAGACGGGGAGAGAACACAGAGAGGTGAGACGGGGAGAGAACACAGAGAGGTGAGACGGGGAGAGAACACAGAGAGGTGAGACGGGGAGAGAACACAGAGAGGTGAGACGGGGAGAGGACAGACAGCGACGAGGTCCTTGACTGAGCCGTGAAGAAGAGAGGCGCCTGTCCTGAACACATGGCCTCAAGATGATGCATTAAAAAAAAAAAGGGATTGCAAACTTAACCAATGCCGGCTTTATCGCTGTCATTTCAACACTAGGTTTTCATTTCATTCTATCGCCTCCCAGTGGTGTTTTCCTCGTGTCATTAAAATCCTTTTTTCCCCCAAAGCCTTCTAAAACAATTTAGACTTGATGAAGGTTCCTGCATGATGGAATTGCTATTTATATTCTTACTTTCATCTCACATCATTAACAAACTACCTGATCAAACCAGAGGGAGATCAACAACTCCCGTCTTCTGTCAGGTAGAAATTACTGTTTTTGTCAATGGAGTCCGGTGACTTTGAAGAGAGCATGAATAACGGCTTCAGCAAAGGTCTGTCTGTCTAAATGTCTGTCTCTTTAGCTGCCAAATGCTCCACTTTACTAATAGCTTGTCTTTAACTGTGTGCACAAAGCTATTATTTGAGTGTTTTCAGTGAAAACAGCTGGAATGGTGTCGAGACTTTCGAGTATTTTGAAGCATTTCTCATCGTGCGGTTCATCGCTGACTTTATGAATGAGTCACAACAAGCAGTCCTGCTAACAACATGAGCATTAAGTTCAACCAGTTATGAACGCCCCATCTAGTTAATCTTATTGCAGCTTAGTAGCTTTGTTTCCCGATCGGCCCACATGCGATTAATTGAGGGTGAAGTCGTTACACAACGTGTTTAGGAGGATTTGAGGTGACACTGTTCGCTTTGAAAGCAAAGGCATGGTGTTCAATGTTGCCGTTTAATGAATTCATTTAACACTCAACTGATTTGAACAGTGTAAAAGATGAGTTTAGTGAAAGCGCCTCGTCTTTACAGGCTTCGTTAAACTCGTTAACAACATGCTGGTTCACACAGAGCTCACAAAACATTAAAAACACGCCCACAGACAATTTAAAACTCGATCCACCTGCTATTAATAAGCATGTGAACATTACGGTGGGGGGGCTCCTGGGAGAAAGGAGTCCCTGTTCGCTCTTCACGCTTCTACCAAAATATCCAAAAAGTCTTTTTTGTCTATTTCAAAAGGCTGTGCTTTTAACTCGCCACCCACCTTGATTGACATGTCCTCGTCTCCGAGAGACACCAAGACCTGAATGGGAGGAAGGGTGTTGCTGTTGTCATGAGTCTCGATGGTTGCCCTCATGGCGTTCTATTAAAAAAAAGGGGAAATATGGCATAATAAAGACATCTTAAAGTAGTTTTTCCATTTTAATATAACACCCATTAGTCGGGACGTGTCGCACCTTGAAGAGCTCAAACAGCATGTGGTAGAGGTGAGAGGGCACGTACACGATGCTCATCGGAAGGTTCTTCATCTTCTTGCCTGCACAAACGAGACAAATGGCTTTTTAAATCGTTGGTTTAATTGTTGCTACACTCTGGTGTTACAGGTCCAGCGTGTCAATATTGTCTGACGTGTTCAGCCGGGGCTCATTGATCCTTTTACTTGCGCTTCAGTGCTATAATTAGAGGCCTCTCAGGTCCATCTGGCTGAACGCTAATTCACATACAAACACTCGTTCTGTGTGTGCACACAGAGGACTCGGCTCCATTTGTCTTTCGTTTAAATCTCTCGAATGAGCAGCGAGGCCTTCGGCCCTTCGGGGGGAGTCGGCATTAAGAGCGAAATTGGGTTTTGTGCTTAACCTGCCAGATTAAATGAATGTAAGCTTACTGCACATCTCCTGAAGAACCAGATCAGGGGAGCGGAGGTAGTACTGCTCACACAGCATCTTGGCACTGTGGAAAGCATCTGAATAAAACAAAAAACAATTAAAAAAAAGAGGTCAGAAATGATGATGACAATACAAACAAAACTAGTGTTTTAAGTAGTAATCAATAGAGAGGTTGCCCATACTTAAAAGCGTATAAAGACACATCATTGTAGCACATCAAAACTAATATTTCCCATTTACCCTGGACGACATCACCAACTTCACAGTGGGGGTCAATGCTCCCGATGGTGTTTGGGTGCACCGGGTTGAGGGTTCCATCAAAGATAAGAGCTGCAGGGAACAAGAGAACCAAGTTAAGAAGTTAAGAAGTGTCCTCTGTAATGATCGGACCATCGACAGTAAACAACGACATCAGTAAAAGTGTTGGGGCCAAGATCTTACTTTTCTACAATAAGTCACATTGAAGAATGACAGATGACAAAAAAAGACAATCTTGAGTTCCAGCGTATGGTGAAAGTATTAAAGTGTGTTGATCCCCAGGTCAGTAACACTAAACACTGATAATACAAGAATCACTTGAGCAATAATGAAAGAGAATAGCCAAAACATGCCATTAAACAAATATCAGCTGCTACTGTAAATGCCGAGGTAGATTAAACTTTATCAACATTTGCTCACAATGACAAACACAACTCTGAACAACATGTTGTCACCAGAGAGCCGGCCGGTCATCAGCTGTTCAAGTAGTTCACTTTTGTGATGATATGAATAAAAAAATATATATAAAAAAGGGAATCCCACGCAATAAATGAAAGAAAAAGACGATAAAATGTGTGTTTCCAGCCAGTTAAAGAGCCAGCGTCCTGTTTAGAGGGTCCTACTTTCAGGTGATTGTACACTCAAGAAAACATACGTATTAATATTACGTTCCATTTCTGCCAATAGATCCCCTTAAATGCTACACACTGTACCTTTAAAAATATTACAATAGATTAATTTGTTAGATTAAATTTGTCCAAAGTAATTTAAATGTTTCAGATACTCATACACTTTGGGGTTTTGTGTGTTATACAAGGACACTTTGACATCTATTTGAGGAGAAACTAGAGGAAAAAACAGTAGATCATTTCCTGTTTGCTTCTCTGATAATTCCCATGATAATTTCATCCCACGTGAAAATCTCTTTTGGATGCGACAATACAAAAAAAACATTTTAAAAAGGCGACATATCTTTGAACAATTATTTTAGTGTGGAGAGACTTGTTTTTCCCTCTGGGTGTCGAGAAAGTGACAGCAAGCAGAGGGAGTACAAAAATAATGTCACACAGCCGGGTATGAAAATATTCATTACAGACACAATGCAAGAATTATAGAAACTAACTTTTTACTCAACCAGATTGAGGCTTTTTGTGTTTTTTTAGAGCTCACATTTGTGTGAAGGTAGAAATAAACAAATCTGAAAATGTAAAAGATGCAAAAGGTTCCTCACTGTGCTGGTTGATGAGCATGCGGATAGAGATGCGGCTCATGTAGAAGCGGTCCAGGAAGTACTGGATGTTCTGGTTGGTCAGCAGGTCCTGAGGGAAGGCCTCTTTGTACTCGATGATGCCCTGAGCCATCGTCGGCACGACATCGTTGTGCCGGTTTCTGATGGTCACCAAGGCGTCCACAAACCTGAAGGAGGGTCCAGGAGAACACGAGCAAATAAATAAACATTTTCAACTAATTCAGGCTTCATTTAAAGCTACAGGGAGGAACTTTTATTTTGTGTTGATTTTGGTAGTAGGTGGTAGTGTTTCTGAGCACCAGAGTACCTTTAGAGCGGTGTGGTTCTCAACCTTTTTTCAGTGATGTACCGCCTAACCAGTGCAAAGCATTTTGGGTAATGTAATACACAGCACTGTGCCATCGGCGTCTGATTTAATACAGAATATAGAAAACTATAAAAAAGTCTATGAACCGAGTTTTCTTAATAAATCCGTTTAATTATAACTACTTATCTATGACGTCCTTATTGTCCCACTGAAGATGTTTTAACACAAAATAACTTACACTTATATTGCATTGAATATGTATTAAATATTATTTTTTTTACAAATCTCACGTTCCCCCATTTGAGAACCACTGCTTTAGAGAACCTCTAATCTGACTGCAGCTCTGTTCTGGTTCTCTGTTCTACTTTTGTAGGTCACAAAGAGGCTTACAAAAGAAACAGTCTTCAATATTAAATTGAGACAGTTTCATAACCCGTTAAAAGTTGCTTACAGTGACTTCAAATATAAAAGGGGAGTGTTGTTTCTGAGCTGTCCAGAATATCGTTAATAAACAGCAAAATGAGGAACTTACTCTCCCAGGACTTTGAAGTCATCCGGATTCTTGTCGAGGAAGTCAAGGATCTCCATCAAACTCTGGATGTACCTGACAAAAAAAAAACATGGAAAAAATAATTCACACACAAAGAAAACACAGTGAAGTGAGGCCTGCGGGAGTTTTATTCTGGTTTAAACCCTTTTTTTCAAATATTTGCATTGATAAATTTGGTCCCGAGTTCACAAAAGGAAAGAAAAGCAGCTCGTGAGAAACAAGGTCATGTGACATGGGGGAGAAACTAGGGTAGAGTTCAGAGTCCTTTGGAAAGAGTTCAACTACACAGCCAAACAGTCAACAGCTGTGACCGTAAACCAGTCGGGGGTTTGGGGGGGATCTGGTTTCAAACATGGTTTTCATGAGCTACTGGTTTTGCTCTTTTGTTTTTGCCACAGTTGCGAGGTGCTGTGTAAACTTCCCATCGCTCACCAGCTCTGCACCGTCTGCACAGACGAGGTGGTGAGCAGTTTGTTGGGCAGCAGGTTGATTTCCTTCATGATGTTGGAGAGTCTCACTGGGAGCTCCTGTCTCAGGAAGACAAAGGACGTCTTCTCACAGGCGTTGATGGAGCCTGAGGAGCCACAGGGAGAGAAATTAATTGATTCATCACTTAACAGGAGAACAATGTCTCAAATGTGATGATTTTCTGCTTTTTCCTCAGCTTAAATGACAGTAAATGTAACTTATTTGGGGTTTTAGAAATACTTTTTTGAGTTTGCAACCAACTTTAAAAAGTAGTTCTCACAATTTTCAATGTTATACACTAATGAAGAAAATCATTAGTTGCAGCCCTACATTATCGATATTCAAATTTCGATTGTGGACGAATGGTTTGGACAAAACAAACAATTTGAGCACTGAAATATTAGGCTTTTTTTTATATTATCTAACATTTCGACCACACAACTATTTGAGTAATTAAAAACAACAACTAATAGATCATAAAGATAACTAGAACTGTCATTATGATGAATAAATCGTAAATACAAGCATTTTGCTCAGCAAATAACACTGAACTCCTCTGCACAATTTGCACGACAGTTCATCTGCAGCTGCTGGAAGACTTCATTAAACACAATATGAGCAGATTAATTATCAGAAGGAGCGACAGGGCCCGGGTCGTGCAGAATATGATGCAACACTCCGCACTGTGAGCAGGCAACCCCTCTACAGAGCAGATGGCCACTCAAACACGCACGAGCGGAGTTTGTGTCTCTGAATCTTTCCCCGAGCTGCTCCTGTCCGCACGTGACTCACCTGGTGGACCGATACTCACCGAAATCGAGGAATTGCTTCATGGAGAGCGGCGAGGGAGAGAATTTAGAGAAATGGTCGATGTGTTTGGGCACGCTGGCCAACGCGGCGTTCTTCATGATGAACCTCACGAACTTCATTGTTGTTGTTGTTGTTGTTGTTGCTGCTGCTGCTGCGGAGGTGCCGAGGCGGCAGGAAGGTCTGATGCTAAGCTATGAGTCCCCCCAACTGACGGCCGGACAGGAGGGGCCACAGAGTAGCGAGCCGCAGCCAGCCAATAGGGAGGCCGGGTTCGTTTTATTTACGTTTCCGGCTTGGCCAATGAGAGGTCCGTGGGGGCGGGGCTAGTGGGGCTTCGGTGCTGCCGGTCTGGGATCTGCTTCTCCCTCGATTACATAAATAGGTGATTAACTCAGCAGTCGTGGAACAAACAACCTCCTGAATGAAGTGCATGTGGCTCACAGTATTACCTCACCAAACTAAGGAAACTATGTCTTTATTTATATTGTATTTAACTATTGCACTAGAGACAGCAACACACATACATGCAAACTAACATGAAAGGAAAAATAGACAGGAATAAAAGCATAACAAACTTAAATAAATGATATAAAGAAAGATCATTCTAATTGTGTAATTACATACATGTCATGCTTTTTATCTGTTTTTATTTATTTATTTTTGTTTTACTGTGTTTTGTATTGCACCATCTTTTAAATGTGTATTTTATGATGTTTTCTAAACTGTTGAAATGTTGAAATGTTTCTTGGCCCCTGTTATGGTCAATTTGGTTTCATTTATGTGTCTCTCCACTCCTGTACAGCACTTTGTGACCGTTGTCTGTGACAAGTGCATTATAAATAAACTTTACTTACTTACATACTTTTTGTTGGTACAGGATTTCATAGTTTTAATACAAAGTTCAAACAAAACAAAAAAACTTGTAAACTTACACTTGTATATAGACTTTGGCAAAAATATTCAATAGGTAGTTTTTTATGGAGCTGGCTTTGTGCATGCTGGTCGTCAAACACAAACAGACTTCCCATCGGCATTTTATCCATATAGTATAGATAATCTTACTGTTGCATTTCAGAATCAACTTAAATGGACAAATATGTGTGCACAATGCACATACAAGGAATCTTACAACGTTTTTAGAAATAGAAACAACAGCTAGGAACAAGGACAAAGAAGCTGGATAAATAAAGGTAAAGAATAGTAGTGAAAAATAAGTGCTTATGTCAAGATTATGTAAATACAAATAAAAACGCAACAACGAACTACAAAATAAAAAGTCACGTCAAATGGTTTGTAAGTTGTAAACAATACAAATAAATAAAAACTGAAAGCACATACATGGACGGGATGATTGTGTGTGTACATAAATATGTCTATATGATGTATTTCAATATTAAATGTGTGCGTTAGAAATTATATAATGGCAGCAGTGAATGTATTGGTGTTTTAGGGTTATTGACTGTATGAATGATTTAACTATAACCTTTATTTGCATGGACAAAGATGTACTTGTCCCCACAGAGCAAAGTCAAAAGCATTGCATTGTCTAAAAGGTGTGCAGCGTTATGATTTATGTGAATTGGACCAAAGGAAGAACAAAACAGAGAAAGTGCATACACAAAGAACATAAGTATAGACAAGTACCGCGTGTTCAAGAGGGCCAACCAGACTGATTTGCCTCACAAGTGTTATTACATTGTTGAATTCATGAAAGCACACACAAGTGGCACTTTTCGTCAAACAGATTTGCAGCTCATGGAGGTTGATGCGGCTCTAAGTTCAGATGAATTCCTTCACCCGCCCTCGTCACCGTGATGATAACACAGCCAGATGCCCTCTGCTCCTTGTTTACTTCCTCCTCTGTGAGCGACCCGCCTGTGCTTTTGAATGGAAATGCCTTTGTCAGGGAACTCAGTGTCCCGGTCCAATCTCCCATTACATCAGCGGGCGACCGTGTCTGTACAGTCTGGATTCTCGTTCATGAAGCTGGTCCGTCCCGCCTCTCCATCCAAACGTGTGTGAGGGAGGCGATGACAACCTGAAGTTAATATTATGGAATATCATCACCAGCTCACAAGCAGATAATGTGCTGAACCCTGCGAGACAATATCCAAACAAGCATTACTCATATTCTCTTCAAATGTCAGCCAGTTTATTAGTAGTTCTACTATGTCAGCTATACAACTGCTTCAGGGTTCTTTTCATGCATCAGCATCTTCTGCATCCAGGTGTTTGCGGTATAGTCTGGATTTAAATGCCTTTTAAAAATAGAAAATCTGTCCGTCACAGCGAAATATCGCCCTCCTTTCGAGCAGACAAGTCCCTTGAAAGAGAGGGCGGGAAGCCAAAGTGTGTCAGTCAACCGAAAGAGCTGAAACGGCCTCAGTCAGCAGTAGATATGGTATCACCTGTGGAGATGTATTTGAGGGCAGTAATGTGAAAAGAAGATTTCTACAAGTCGTTAGAATGAGTTGTAAGTTGTAATGGCTGCATGTCACACAGTTATGTTTCTTCATCCTTATTAAAGGGGCTGAATCCAAAAAGATGGGAGCATTTGTATTGCCTCTCACGGCTCTCAACATGGCGACGGCTGAGCTAGCCGAGTACAATTTCCAAAGTTCCTTGGAGGTATGATTTGTGCTTCTTTCCCCCGATGCTCTGATTTATTTAATCTGAAAGGACGTTTCTAAGGTGTAAAGCGGCAAACTGTGACACTTCTTTGGATGTATTATCTGTGACACAGATGCTAAGTGCTAAGGTGCTTTGATAACTAAGGTGCATTGCAGTATTTACATTTTTTGTGACGAGACACTTAGAGTCCACTTAGTTTAAGAAATATTTGACAGCTCTAGATACTTAGTTACTTTGCAGATTACAACCTTAAAACATATGACGAGCCCTTAAATGTAAAATAAAAGTTAGTTCCACCTCGACAAACAACAAGATTAAAGTACTTCACTTACACACGAATGCATCAGGAACAACAATAACAATCTCAGAGTAACACTGTCAGTCAAGGGGACTGAGCCACATTCAATATAGTTCATTCACTAAATACTTCATTCACTAAATAGTTTATTCACTAAATAATGCTCGGCTGCCACTGATTTAGGTTTTTTGCCTCCCAGTAATCCGTGGCCTCATTGGACGTCTTTCAGCATCGAGGTATACACATTTTAAACGTGGGAAAAAGATAGTTTCAATACTCGGGATCAGCAGAAGGCCTGAGTTTTAGTTCTGGGAGAAAAAAATAACGGATTGATACACTCTGAGATAAAAGTCCCAAAGGCCGGTTTCAGGGTTGCTTAATGAGTAACTTTGCTTGTGATCCTGTAAGCTAGTTTCTGCTGAAAAACCACTGCGTAGGTTTTTTCTTCTTCTTCTCGTCGTTTAATTGTCGCTAAGAGTAGCAGCATATCCTTTTTTTTAATGAACCCCACAACAGCTTTGAACTCTTTCCAGTCTGTAAGTTTGATTTGATTCAGTTGAAGCCTGAAACTGCCGGCTGCCCCGGTCCAAACTGGGCCCCGGGGACCCATCTAGAGGAGAGTGAACTGCTCGGGGGTCGGGGGGTAGGGGTGTTGTTGGCTGCACCCGGTACTTTTCCGCTCTCCATCAGCCTACATTCCTGCCAGCAGTCAGCTCCTATTCCTGTCTGTCAACAAACAGCCGGGCATATCAGGCCAGAGTGTTGGGCCTTCGCTCGGTGCCGTGTGGGTTAACCAGTGTGCGACTGGACAACAACAGCTACAGTGGAAATTTCCTTTGGCTGCAGGCCGGAAGAAGCTGTTTGTTGAAGGCCCACGAGGCTTTACCGGTTAGTTAGGTTCAGCTAGAAACTTCA
This sequence comes from Taurulus bubalis, assembly GCF_910589615.1. Lineage (NCBI taxonomy): Eukaryota > Metazoa > Chordata > Actinopteri > Perciformes > Cottidae > Taurulus > Taurulus bubalis. Next base: position 4,820,456 of record NC_136590.1, on the reverse strand, counting down.
TTGAAAACCCATGATTCCCTGCACAGGGTGCCACTTCTGCACAACAAAAGATTCCCCCTGATTAAAGGTTAAAGCACCACCCCAGATAGCAAACTGACTCCGTTCCGGATCCGCCCAGGAGGTATCATAGGCTCCAGAACGGATCCGCAAAACGAGTCCGGATCGGAGGCTAGATGCACAGCGGGACGGATCCGGAACGGATGCACGTTGAAGATCCGGAACAGTTCAGGCACAGATCCGGCCAGATCCAGAACGGCTACGGGTCAAAGATCCGGACCAGATCCGTCACAGATCCGGAACGGCTACGGGTTAAAGATCCGGCCCGTATCCGGAACGGCTCCGGGTCAAAGATTCAGACCAGATACGGCCCGTATCCGCTCATATTCAATTTGGACCCGTTTATGAAGGGGCTCATTTGGCCCAGATCCTCCATTACTCAAAATAACTACAGAAAAATCTCATAGCTAACCAACATATATTTAAAATGCATCAATGGAAAAAAGAAATGCAACCATAAATGATATCAAAAACAGTTTTTTATTAAAGGACAAACAATTATTTTTCGACGTGTACAATTATCAACTAATAATGATTATGAGACAACTAGTTCTTGAACGGTTTCATGTTTTATGTACAGATTATAGAACAATTTGTACCTTTAATAGAACTTAATAGAACCCAGTGGACATGGTTACATGGTTAACAGCAATCGCTATTGGAGAACCAACAAGTCTCTGTGTAACTGGTTGAAGATTATTATTCCATTCACAACAGTGAAAAAAAACAAGATTGACATCTGCAACTCGAAGAGCAGCAAGAATTAGCTGAAAATAATATGGGGTTTAGTTTAAACTTCACACGATTAATTTTCAGCCCAAAATGTGCATATCTTTCATTCTGAAAATATTCAACCTGACTGCACATACACATTAGGTTTGTTCAGTGGGGGGATATTTCCAGCACGCCGTAGTCTTTGACACCATCTGGCTGAAGGACTTTTTCCCATTCACCCCTTTCCAATTGATGGTCTTCCCAACGTCATCGCTGAACATGCGGGCGAGGATGTTCCATGTCACCCCTTTTGTATCATGTCCAATAGTTGCCAGGGAGGAAATCTAAAATGGATCAAAAAAGTACTATTAATATCTGATACTTCACAGAATGTTTTCGAAAAGAAAGTGTTAATGACATACAATAGTTCAAATAAAAGATACATTTTAATCAGATTTGCTTGAGATGCTTAAAACAAAAAAACTCACCACACTCTTCTTTAGCTGAAAGTTGGAGGGATCTTTGAAAAGGTGCACTTCCTCCACTGAAGTAAACGAACCGGCTCTCCAGTCACTTCGACTTCTTGGCCAGTTGAGTGTTGCTTACTGGCGAGATTGTCAACTTTGACCATCAATTGGTCAAGCTGCTGCATCATGTCATGATAAGCTCATCAGATGAACTTGAGCAGCTGTTAAAAAACATTAGAATAAGGTTAAAAAATAATTTGGACAACTGATTTCACTTAAAATATGGAAACATCAAGTTTTATACAATTTCAGTAATGCAATCCTAACAATCATATTCGCTTGGATTCAATGTGGCAGTGTGTATTGTAATATACGTGGTATACAATGAACAATTGTTAACGTCTTAAAAAGTGAAATGATTAAATGTTCAATTTGAATCCCATAGCTGTTATTGCTCACCACAGCAGGCAACGGTGTCTGATCCACAGCTTCCCCCTCACCAAGTTGGGCTGTACCCCTGGCTTGTAGGTGTTTGCTGTCCTGCTGGTGATGGCGTCTGTGGAAGAGGGGCAACTGTGCTGCTCGTCGTTTGACCTCTGATCTTTTTTTTTGAGGATTATCCTCACTATCGTCATCCGAGTCCCCATAGAAATGGCTATAAAGGGGGTTAGAAAAATACTCATTCGTCATACTAACACTAAATGACACATGTATTTTTAATTTTTTATTAAAAAGGTAAAAAACAATTTAGTTCATTTGAGCTATTGACAGATACAGTGTTAAAATATACTATTCTCAGAATATGTCTACTGCCCTTCTTTGTACAACAACAACAAAAAAAAATACAGCAACCTGAAAAATATAAGCACCAACATGTTTAGGTCAACAAACAACTAACATTAAATCTAGGACTGCAACTAACGATTATTTTCGATTAATCGATGAAAAAATCAAAAAAGCATTAATTTCATTCACATTATCTGATCAATATCTGGGCCTCTTATGACCACGACGTCACGTTGTTGGCTAAGCCCAACTCCGTGATTTGATTCTACTTTGAATAAAAAACAACAACAACCTGCAGCCAGATCCTCCGGTGTGCCGGTTTAACGTTAATGAGTGACAGCGTGAACTGAACCAGACCGGGGGGTTACGGCATGTTTCATCACATTACGGTTGTTTACAAGCAAGACTGAACTGTAACGGAACTTTAACGACAATACACAACCCAAACACGTTAGCTAACGTGATAGCAAGCTGACTAGCTTCCATTAAAAACACGTTTGAGGGAAATGAAGACACTGCAGACATCTTAACGCTGATTGGTCAAGACTCGACACAGTGTCCTGCTTCATCCTCCACAGCTGGTCAAAAAGCTGAGGCACACCTTTATTGCTCCATGACATAAATTAAAGCTTGTGCAACGTGACGCTGAATCGTCATCACTGACGTCCTGCCGATTGAAAGCAGCTGCATCAGACGCAGCTCATGTCATGGAGAGGCTGAGCGGACTACGGATATTATGAACCCAGATCCAGGGTGTTTGATGTTACGTTTGTGGGACTTCCACAACAGAAATAGCCCTAGCCACGCCCCCTCTCCGGCGCGTCTCCAATAACCACAAATAGTTCAGCATAATTCGATATTAGCAACCAATATAATATCGAACACTTACCTAAAACGTTATAAAAATGTGTGGTGCAGCTGGCGTCAGATGAGAAAAGACAGGTGTGAAATGAGACGTGAACGTCAGTTGGAAGTAGGGCGTAGACTTACTTCATGATCATGATTGGTTGTTTGAGTTGTCATCTATCCTTTCTCCTTTTATGAATATATATTTAAATAAAAAATAAAATAGTTTGTTTGCTTATAAATTATATATATATATATTACACAGACTTGTGTAATATAAATACACCTGCAGCTATTCTGCTTGAACTTCAGTGAGAGGCGGCCTGTTGTCCGCAGTTAATCCGCGGTCTGAAGGTGCGCGATCCGGAGGCGGGGCGCATCCGGTGCACATGGCCAAACTGAGTCTGACAGCAGGGCGGATCTGCCGACCTGAAGGCGGATCCGCCCCGGAGTCGACTGCTATCTGGGACTCCATCTTTAATTTGTCTGGTCGCCGTAATCACGACAACACTCAGTTCCTATTCATGAAACGACTGATGACGGCAGCGCTGCATGAATGCGAATTAGAGAAGACAATCCCCTAATCAAGCGGATGGATTGAGCTTTTAGAGGGTAATTGTAATCATGCTGAAAGGAACTGCTGACTGAGAACAATGGAAATAAAGTGAACTCGAGAAAAGTCAATAAAAAGCCATTAACAAGCTTTCAAAGGTCACGGAGCAAAGAATACATGTCAACAGTCAAATATATATATATATATATATATATATATATATATATATATATATATATATATATATATATATATTAACTATCAATTTACAATTAAAGTGTTTGTGATGAGTTAACTATTTAAAGTTTATGTTCAGGCACTAGGTCAATGTTGGGAAAGATGGCCGTCTTGGATAAATATCGATAAACGTAAAGACTGACTTGATACATGACGGAGCGTTTATTAATGTTGACTTTATTAACATTAGCTTTATTAGCATTAGCTTTATTAACGTCGACTTTATTAACATTAGCTTTATTAACATTGACTTTATTAACATTAAGCTTTATTAACGTTGGCTTTATTACTGTCGACTTTATTGACATTAGCTTTATTAACGTTGACTTTATTAATATTGTTTTTATTAACATTGTTTTTATTAATGTTGGCTTTATTAATGTTGACTTTATTAACGTTGTCTTTATTAACGTCGACTTTATTAACATTCGCTTTATTAACGTTGACTTTATTAACATTAGCTTTATTAACGTTGGCTTTATTAACGTTGACTTTATTAACATTGTTTTTATTAACATTGTTTTTATTAACGTTGGCTTTATTAATGTTGACTTTATTAACGTTGGCTTTATTAACATTGACTTTATTAACGTCGGCTTTATTAACGTCGACTTTATTAACATTAGCTTTATTAACATTGTTTTTATTAACATTGGCTTTATTAACGTTGACTTTATTAACGTTGACTTTATTAACATTGACTTTATTAACGTAGACTTTATTAACATTAGCTTTATTAACAATGACTTTATTAACATTAGCTTTATTAACGTTGGCTTTATTAACGTTGGCTTTATTAACGTTGACTTTATTAATATTGTTTTTATCAACATTGTTTTTATTAATGTTGACTTTATTAACGTTGGCTTTATTAACATTGACTTTATTAACGTTGGCTTTATTAACGTTTACATTATTAACATTGTATTTTATTAACAATGGCTTTATTAATGTTGGCTTTATTAACATTAGCTTTATTAACGTTGGCTTTATTAACTTTGACTTTATTAACATTGTTTTTATTAACAATGCCTTGATTAATGTTGGTTTTATTAACATTGGCTTTAATAACGTTGACTTTATTAACGTTGGCTTTATTAACATTGGCTTTATTAACGTTGGCTTTACTAATGTTGGCTTATTAATGTTGGCTTATGAACGTTGGCTTTATTAACGTTGGCTTTATTAACATTGGCTTTATTAACGTTGGCTTTATTAATGTTGACTTTATTAATGTTGGCTTATTAACATTGACTTTATTGACATTGCCTTTATTAACATTGACTTTATTAATGTTGGCTTATTAACGTTGGCGTTATTAACGTTGGCTTTATTAATGATTAACATTGGCTTTATTAACGTTGACTTTATTAACTTTGGCTTCATTAACATTGGCTTTATTAATGTTGGCTTATTAATGTTGGCTTTATTATTGTTGGCTTTATTACATTGGCTTTATTACATTGGCTTTATTAACATTGGCTTTATTAACATTGGCTTTATTACATTGGCTTCATTAACATTGGCTTTATTAACATTGGCTTTATTACATTGGCTTTATTAACATTGGCTTTATTAACATTGAACCAAAAACCCAACGACATGCAACAAGATATTTAGAGCACAGTATTGTATCAACTTACGTTATCGTTCAGATTTGTTTCCATACATATTAAAATATAATGTTGAGGACCTAAAAATAATACTTTTGCATATCGTTTTTATTTAAGAGACTAGTGTGAATGTGTCATTGCGCTGTAGCATGCAAATGATCATGTTTTAAGTCAGTGTCTTGAATAAAGAAAGAGAATTAATAAAAAAGGAATCAGTAGATTTATCACAACATAAAAAACGAGCGTATGTTATTTATGAAACACATGTTATTTATTTTATGACTTATGGCCCCAGGATAAAAATGATGGCAGGAAAATCAGTATAATACCTCAAACGTTGATCTGGAAACGTTGTTTCTTGCGCTCTTCTTCTCTGTGTAAGAAACTGAGGAAGAAACAAAAGCCGTATAAACAATTCCATAATTTAAAGGGCATTTCCTCATAAGTGCAAATACACGTCTTGATGCTTTGCGAGGAAGTATTTCCCAAAAGTATTATGTTTTTGAGGGTAATTGAGGTTTTGCACTACAGCATACAGCATGAACCCTTCTAATGGAGAAAACATATACATGTCTACTGAGTTTGATATGCGTTACAATAAAAAAAAAGTACAGCACAAAGAAATATATTTCAATACACAGAAATGTCTATTTATTGATGTCTAATTTCAGTAAATACAAAAGTGTTGGTAGTCAATTAAAAACATCAATAACATTGAACTGTTTTCTCTTTTAGCCTCCAGCGGAACACAAAGAGGCCACTTTACACACTCCATTGACGTGGAACACTTCATTTAAACAGTTCATTGACGTGGTGACGAGGTGTTAACCTTGATATAACCCTGCTGTTAACATAAACACACATGAACATGATAAGGTACATTTATACCTGTCAGTTCATTATATTGGTCAGTTTGTTGCATTGAGATAAATCTTTATTGAACTGCAGTAAAGAGACAGACTGAAAGGTAAGAAAACACATAAAAGGCTAAACTTAGCTAGAATAAGTGATTGAAGCTACATATATGTATAATGTTACTGTACTATACAGTAGGACTGCAACAACGAATCGATAAAATCGTTAAAAATCGATTATCAAAAGTGTTGGCAACGAATTTCATTATCGATTCGTTGTGTCGCACGATTATTACGTCGGGCAATAAGTCGCGGAGAAGAAAAAAAAGAGCGGAGCAGAGCAACTGGCCGGCCAGCGTTTCTGAGATTGGAGTGAGACACGAGAAAAGCTGAGGTTGTGATGTTCTCAAAAATACAAGATCTTTGACAAGTCGAGTCTTGGCCAATCAGCGTCTCCATGTTCCTCAAACTTGTTTTTAATGGAAGCTAGTCAGCTTGCTATCACGTTAGCTAACGTGTTTGGGTTGTGTATTGTCGTTAAAGTTACGTTATTTTCCGTTACAGTTCAGTCTTGCTTGTAAAAAAACATAACGTGATGAAACATGCCGTCACCCCCGGTCTGGTTCAGTTCACGCTGTCACTCGTTAACGTTAAACCGGCACACCGGCGGATCTGGCTGCAGGTTTTTTTTTTTTTTTTACTCAAAGTAGAATGAAGCAAATCACGTAGTTGGGCTTAGCCAACAACGTGACGTTGTGGTCATAAGAGACCCAGAATGAAAGAGTTTAAGGAAGAGGACGCTCTATATGTAGCAGTACAGCTTCCCTCTGTCCCAGTATTTCATACATATTGATAAAGCAGGGTATGTAAAGGCAGCCTCTGGAGGGATCTATTACAGTAAAAAGGGCTCACATTTGGCAGATGTAAAGCATACATGTGTATGTTTTTAGTGTTAGTCCATTTTATTGTTTTAAATAACAGCTCAGGGATGTTCAAGGAGCAACCTGTTTGTGCACTTTCTGAAGATGTTTTGCACTGTCACTTCTGTTTTTGAATAAAGGGTTGGAAATTAACGCTTTTTTGATAAAAAGATTTTTTTATCTGATTCATCGATTAATCAAAAAAATAATCAACCGATTAATCGATTATTAAAATAATCGTTAGTTGCAGCCCTACTATACAGTAATAATATATATACATAATACAAATATAATAGTATGAGGTATAGAGATTACTATGATATAGCGTATAATGTAATAATGTTGTATAGTATAACAACTATTTCTATAGTTTTAGATTGTTATATAAACAATATAATGAAATATAAAATAAAATAGTACTTCTCATACTTCTCTCTCACTATACTGTATATGTATACATATATTGATATATCTATCTATATCTCTATACATATATTTATAAATATACGCATATATCGATCTGTATCTCTATAAATATATAGAGACACTATATATTTCTAAATATATGTATATATGTATATCAATATCTCTATATATATTTATAAATATACTTGTATATCTATCTATATCTCTATACGTATATATTTATAAATATCTATCTATCTCTATAAATACATATTTATAAATATACTTATGTAACACCCGTCCCATGTAGCTATATAATATTATTTGAATCGGCTCGATGTTGTAGTACTATGGGCAGGGTCCTAGGTAGTTTTAAATATGATGGCGCTATTACCTGTTTTTATGAATTAATATTATGGTTCCAACAACCGTTACTCTCTAATTATGAAAACTGAATTAACTGGCGGTGCCTCCAATAGAATTTAGATAGTACAATAAAAGGTCTGTGCCTCTTATTTAGTCCTTTTATCTGGTGTTGGACTTATATTTTAGCCCTTCGTAAACAATTCCGGAACTATAACACACCCAAATACATCAACGGCCTTAAACCACAGTATGGTATTTATTATAGTATTATAGGCAACAAAACAAAAATGACATGCAAATAGATCTCCTATAAATGACAATATCAACAAAGATACGACACAATATCAAGAAAAACCCAACTTAATTACCAACACCTTTAAACCTGTTAAACCCACACTCTCTCTCTCTCTCTCTCTCTCTCTCTCTCTCTCTCTCTCTCTCTCTCTCTCTCTCTCTCTCTCTCTCTCACACAAAATAACAAAACCCCTGTTGCAGGCCTGAGTCGTAGCTTGGGAGCGTGGGGGGGGGGGTCTACAGCAGCACACGCGGGAAACAGCTCTGATAGTGGTCCACGAGAGCTTTCCCGATCCTTCCTCTCAGTCACAAACGTCGTCTCCTGAATCACATAAATCAGCTGATCACCCAGTCCATATGCTGATTCATGGCACTTCAGCAATAGCTTTTCTTAACTGGTTTTAAATACAGAGCTAACAGTATGAAAGCAAAGTTAACCATATTATGCTAATCGCTAATGCTAATCGCTAATGCTAATCAGATTAGCAACACAACATTGTTTTACAATATACAGTTAGTCACAATATAGAAAACAATAAACACTTGCATTTACCTTGTGTAGATCACATAAGTGTAAACAATGGGATAACTGGTCGTCAGCCATTAAGTTATGAACAGATGGTTCTCATACAACAATCACTCAACGGTGGTCATTTGCTTCTGCCGTCCACTATCACACGATACCTCTAAATCCGCTAAAGTCCCACCCCTATACCTGAGACAGATTGGATTGGCTGTTAGTCTCAGGACAACCCAATTAACACACAAACAAAACAAAGATTGACAGATTACTCTGTAAAACAAGTTAGGCTGTTAGAAAGCACATGCTGAATCATGTACACCTCAAGCAAATTGTGCTCATTTGCATAAACTCTAACTTTTGCACTGTAAAGATAACTCATCTACTTTTAACTTAATGTTTTAGAAAACTATTTACATCCTAATGTCTAAATGATATTTGTAGACAGGGCTACACTTATATATCTATATTTCTGTACATATATATTTATAAATATCTATCTATCTATATCTGTCACATAAGCAGAAACATGAACCCGGATAATTGTGTCATCAAACTCTCAGATGTGACGCAGATATCTTTGTTCACCAGAATATCAGCACATCGGGGTCGGGGGAGAGTCGTGATGAGAAGCATCTCATCATCCATCAGGAGGGGAACTTTTACCTGATTTCAGTCAAAACAGATTTTCTTTCACAGGCGGCTTTAAGGAGCTGCACATTCCTGAAGAGCACGTGAGTCACTTCCTTCAGCAGAATCCTGAGCAGCTGAAAGCCCACAGCAGTCAGTAGTGAGATTACAGGAGCTGAGCAACACCGTACTTATGATGTTTTATATATAACCGGCTCTATTCGGCACCCAAAATACCCCTTTGTTCATCAGGCTCTGGTTTCCTTAATCTTGGTTGAAATGGGAATAAAGGTCATACGAGGAAGTGCAATTTCATGTGGAATAAAAAGGTCAGGGGTCAGTGCAATTTGACGTTACATGTCAGACTGCTGAGGCTGTATATAAACTGTGAAAAAAAGGCTGTATATAAAAAGTGAAAAAGTATAATTAAATATGCATGAACAACTCAAAATGTTGTCAAATATTTGTTTTGCTTTACTTTCAGCAAACAATGACCACTTAAAGTTTAAAGTAACTTAGAATGCATTATAATAGTGAATAAAATGCATTGTAAAAAGATGATGTATTACAACTATAGGAATTATAATACACTAATTATAAAGTATTATGATAGTTGACCTTAAAAGTTACATGTTTTTCATGTGTTACATCGATAAAGTGTAATGCATATTCTGAGTGCCTTCATAATTATAAAGTGCTATAAAGTCAGTCATGTTAACGCATTATAATATGGGCATAATACATTATAGATGTGGGCATCAGAGAACATGAATTATTTAAATGTGGTGACGTGTCAAGTGCAGGAAATATGACTGGAGCGGAAATAAAATGATTTAAATACAATAATTACAAAAAAATCATCCAGCATGTAAAACATAATTTTTCAATGTTGTTTCAATGATTTGTGAGCGAAAGCAATCAAAGAGTTAATGAAACATCTAATAAAAGACACATCAGTGAGCTGCTGTTGTGCCACAGAAGTGGGGCATTAACCCAAATTAGGGTCAAGGCCGTAGGAGACAAGGAGTCAAACACAGACTATTTTAAACGGCGTCTCCCTCACACTTTGTGTCGTTTGCCAACTCAGACACTACAGACACTTCTTTCCTCACAGTCTGTAAAACAGAAGGTGTGAAGTGCTCATGGATGGAGGAAACGGCCATGTGGCTGTACATGTAAGCTGTTGCCATGCGTCCTTGTTCCCTCTCCTAGTTAGGAGCCGTGTGAGGACTCTCTAGGGTTTAGCTCTGACGATTTAAATTCCCAGGAGAGGAGAGGAGGAGGTGAAATATCACATAGGAGTCTTTCCCGCTGCCATTGGCTCTGCCTCTTCACATGCGGGGTTGAGTGGAGCAGACATTCAGAGATGCTCTCGTTAAAGAGGAGAGAGCGACGCTCGTATTCCCGCGACATCATCATCCCACAGTGAGGCTCCACGGTGTGATGCTCAGTGCTGCACGGTAGCAGTACGGGAGGAGGAGCGCAGGTACCGGACCAGCAGGCTTCTTCTTCTTCTTCTTCTTTTTCTTTTTTTCTTTTTACCGAGCACCGGACACGCCGGGAAACAGAGCGCGTCTTCTTCTTCTTTTTGGAGGAGGAGGAGGAGGAGAGCGGGGTTGTTGCTCTTCCCCAGCCTCCCACACTGCCGAGCGATGGCATTTACGGATCGATCAACGGGAGCGCGTGAGTTACCCGTCTTTACACACACACGCACACACACACACACACACACACACACACACACACACACACACACACACACACACACACACACACACACACGCACACAACCCCGCGCGCACATCTTTCATGTGACAACCCGGACTGCACAGCCAGTGTTTTTACAGTCATCTCCACCCAGCAGCCTGGTTTTGGACACGAGGCAAAACCCCACGCGGGAGGTGGAGGACAGAATCACAGTCTCATTGTCTTGCTGTGTTTATTTATCGCACGCGCAATTTTATTTGCAGCGGCCACAGCTGATGCGTAATATACATCTCCTTAAAGGAGCCGCGCGGCAACATCAGCATCACACACACGCACACACACACGCACACACACACACACGCGCGCGCGCAAAGCGACGATGCCACGGCCGCGGGCAACCCTTCAACTTCAGCCCGGAGCTGCTACTGAAAGGCGGTCATGAAGTGGCCCACATCTGTCGCTGCGTGTTCTCTGGCCTTGTTTTTGATCACTGCATGTTAGTGTCCACGTGAGAGAGGGAGGAAACTGGAGAGACAGGCTTTATGAAAGGTATCGCAGCCCAAAACTAGTCAGGTTATGTCCACTATGCACACATTGTATATATGCATCTGCATATAAAGACTGTTTATTCTGCAGCGCTACTTGGTTGTTATCTAATTCCTCTTGTGAAACAAAAGGTTAACAGAGGAAAAGAAAAGGAGGTGCTCACAGGGCTGTTGGAACATTTTGTCTTGGAAATACAAACACTGTTAACTGTCTAAATATAGATTAGACTCATACACTGCTCATCTTGTACTCCTTATGAAAAGCGTGCATGCAAATGCTGATGTCCTGAATATCTGACTGACGGTGTTTTGGATTATTTTCTACTGGTGGAGGGAACAGCTGAATTTAGAGTGTATTGAACTCCCTCTGGTTTTCATTTGAATGAAAATAGCAACATATATAGTAATAGTAAACCTTAACAGCTTGATAATATACCGTAACTATATAAAAAATATTTTCTGTAGAGCAAAAACACTTGAGACCCTGTGAGAATGTTCAGGAATGTTGAGGCCAGTGGTTATTTTTTAATCCTTAAATGTATCTGTATTGTTCTAAAACAAATTATAAAAAAAATAATTAAGGAACAGTGCTCGTCTGTTGGACCCTTCTGGCTTGGAAACACAAACACCGCCTTTACATCAGACGTTAGAGGAGAAAGAGATGCAATGCTTGCTCCTCTAATAGGAACAATTGCATGTGGACTTAACATCTGCATGATAAGGTTTTAATTGATTATGTATGTGTAAGACTCTTCACAGTGATGTCACTCATCGAATTTGGCATTTTGGCCTTCGCCATCATGTTTTTTTTGCAACCAGCGAACAGGAAGTGACAATATTTGGACTTTGGAGGAGTGACATAGAGACCTGTCAATCACCGTCTAGCCCCGCCCTAAAGCATCCTCTGCTTTATGGTCTGTTTGAATCTAAATGACCATCATTTACTAAATGAACATCATGCTGTATTGAAGAAGACTTGAAACTAGAGATGGAGACATAAACTCATGTTTACAATGTTTACTGAAGGAATAAATCAAGAGAGAAGTAGAGTCATTTATTTAGACTTCTATACAACCAGAGGAGTCGCCCCCTGGTGGTTAGGAGAGAGAATGTAGCTTTACCACATGAAGCATATACTTCTATACAACCAGAGGAGTCGCCCCCTGGTGGTCAGGAGAGAATGCAGCTTTAACACATGAAGCATATACTTCTATACAATCAGAGGAGTCGCCACCTGGTGGTCAGTAGAGAGAATGCAGCTTTAACACATGAAGCATATACTTCTATACAACCAGAGGAGTTGCCCCCTGATGGACATAAGAGAGAATGCAGCTTTAACACATGAAGCATATACTTCTATACAACCAGAGGAGTCGCCCCCTGATGACTATAAGGAATGCAAGTTTAAGGCACTTTTGCATCGACGTCACTTTTCAGAACCGGGGGTTATCACGTATACTGAAACTACGGGACATATAAGACAACATTTGAGTTAAAACAACTGCAGAAGTGACGATACTTCCCAGCAGCCTCCTGGGTATGTTTTTCTGTGCCAAATTCATGGCAATCCATCCAGTATTTGTTGAGATATTTCAGTCTGTGCCACAGCATTCCTCCTCCACATCATTAACGTGGCTGAAAGCCGCAATAACACAAGGTGAGGGCCGTATTTCTGTCTTGGAACTACATCAGATTATATTGTGGCGAGTCTGAAGTTCTGCTTTTTAACAAACACACAGGGTTTTTGGCGTGAAGAGAGGCTTGAAGGAGGCCTAAAGCCTTGAGGTGGATTAAGAGTGGACAGCGACGTGGTGCTGAAACGCAGCCGGGTTTCTCCTCGCCCATGAAAGAGGAGCGCTGACTACTCATGCTGTTGGCATTCAGATCTCTGAATCACATACTCATACAGGCTTGATGATAATCAGCTGCTAGCCAACGTCTGACAGTCGCGGTCACGGCAGTGGCCTTTAAGAGGGTTCAAGAGGCTACAATAAGAACTCAGAGCCGGATCCTTACAGTCCTCACTGCACTTGATTCCCACCACTCAGCGCCTCCCTTCTCGTAAGTTCCCGTGACGTCGTGTCCAAAGGAACTAATTTAAGGCAGTGAATCACGGCTTTGGCCCACCTGCTAATCACCAGTCACATAGCCGATGCACTGCTACAGTCTCCCATGGGTCCGGGCTTGCTTTTCTGCTATTTTGCCCTCGTTAATCATGTTTTTTTTTCTTCTTCCTCCCGCACTTTTAAATTGGATCCGAGCGAGCTCCTCCATGCTTGAAGCCGTTGTATAATGTGCTTTGTTATCTGCTGATGAGTGCTGCTGATGCTGTGTTTTTTTCTTCCTGCAAACATGATGCGCTGTGAAGTGAGGTTATGAGCATGCCTGTGATTTTATTCTCAGGAGGAAATGAGCTCTCGGTGTGATTCAGTTTAAAAAAAAAAAATTAGATTACTACCGAGGACTCCCAGTCCAATACGTTTAACCTTATATTTGTGTTTGATTTTTGTTGACACTTTACAGGAGAATGCGTCAATGTTCCAACAGGTTGTGTTCGGCTACGTTATCACAGATGATTCATAATCACAGACACAGCCGTCGAGTATTTGTTTCATTTAATTAGAATGTTCTTTGGAGCTGCTTTGTTCCAGCTGACCTTGAGGAGTGTTGTTCTGGAGTGACTCCTGCACAGTGTACGAAGGAGTGCGTACCTTGCGGGTTGTGTATTGACACAATCAGATTGAGAACATTAGCACCTTCGATTGAACAGAGGAAGCAATTTTTCTCTCTTGAATGAATTTACTGGCAGAAGCAAATGAGTCACACTTGGAAACGGCCGCCGTTAGCGACACTTTCTTTTCGATGTCGTGGATAACGCTGCTGGATTTGGAAATTCAAAACCATGTGTATTTAAAAGAACAAAATTGCAAAGTAGAGACTCGAAGAAAGATTATCTGACCAAAAGCCTTGTAACGCTTATTCAGAAAGGAAGAATTTGCAAAGTGTTGCCTCAGCATCGGAAAGTCAAGAAAAGGAGCCGAGTGTTGGGTCTATTTAGAAAGTGGCACACTTTGCATTTCTTTCTGCCAATTGCACATTCAATTCTGTCAAGCATGTAAATATATATCTCTTTTTCAGTTTTTACCTTTAGCAGTATTCTTCTCCAAACAAATGAACATGACATTCATTAAATTCATATACGGTATGATGCCAGGCTTAGTTTTTTCTTTCCATAAATAAATAACAATAATTTAATAATTTATTGGACTTTTCTGACTATTTTATATATACAAGTATATCCCATAAATCAGACTTTCTGCAGCTGTTAGACTATTAAGTCCTCCAAACTAAACAATAAATAACTTCGTCCTCCACTGCTTTCCAAAACCATAACCAATTAACATGGCCGTTCTTTGATCTGTCAATAGCTAAAGTGGCAAAGTCAGAAAAACTACATTTAACTCAACAATGTGTCATTGCACTCCTATGCTGCTGTTGTAATCATGATGACAACAGTTCAAAAAAGAAATAATCAAAGTCAATGCAGCAGAACCGTAAATGTCATTTTTCATCAAAATCTGGTGCCTACGTTACCCACAATGCAATTCGACCACCAACAGTTGAGTCGGGGATTCTGTAACCACAACTGTACAAAAAGAGCAATTTTGCTAAAGATAGTAAAAACAAAAATGGAATAAAACAATTATCCATGAGACCTATAACATCTGCCATCAATACAATGTCAGGGACAGAGAGTTACTGTTATTATCATATGTGTTTTATTAAAATATACATATTTAATGATTTAAAGTTAGTCACATTCTTGGGAAAAGGACGATTTAACTGACTTTTTATTGCTTTTAAGATGCTTTATTATTAGCTTACTGTCCTCCTCAGGTTCGTTGGCGCCTCATGCCCAGGATATCATCGACTACTAAGAGGAACAGTGAAACATCCTTTTATTCGGTTCAAACATAACAGTAATTGTCAGTATCTGTGTGTTGTGACACCTCTAGTCTGGATGAGCACTTTCTGTTGTTTCCCTATCTGAATCCGACCGTCCTCTTCAGAATTAGAGCTGTCGACTTGTTGAGAGTGACACGTCGGAACAACATGTTTTACTCAAAGTAATTACATCCATCTTCTTTCACTAAAAAGGTCCATTCAGAGGCAGCTCGGACATAATAATGCACTGAAACAAGCCAATCAACCAAACAAATGAACAGACCATAATACCAATCTATCAAATGTCTTTCAGAGAACGGATGAAAAGGATTCTGCCAAAGCAAAGAGGCAGGATTTTTTTATTTCTTTGTAATTGGTGAACACCTGAGCTTTTCAGATCTTTTAATGAGACGCGGCTCGAGGGTCGTGCGCTTTATTTTTTATCGAGTTTACTGTTCATCAGTTGCATCTTCCGGTTCCTTTGATCACGACGGATTCGCCTTCTGGATCAGACGTTCGGGAAGCTTCATCGATGGTGGTGAAGGGACAGTTTGGATGTTTTGAGGAGGGGTCGTATGAAGGGTTTATTCAGAGTCAGAGCGTTACCGGCAGTTTGCAGCTGCAAAAAGACCCCTAAAAAAACTAATCGATATCTGTTTATGTGTATGCTATATTTAGGATGTTTGCCGTCTTACCTTTCTGACAGGAAACTGAACTGAAACCAGACACATGGTTCCCTCAACCAAAAACCAAAATAATCTCTGTGCCAAACAAACGTTTTATGATACTTCATCATCACGATAATCCACAGATGTTTGAAGCGTGAACACAATCAGCAGAAGTAAGAAGCTATTGTTAGCGGCTATAAAGAGGCTCCACCACGGTCACGTGACTTCACATTAGCTAATAAAGGAACTCCACCACGGTCACATTACTTCACGTTAGCATATAAAGGAACTCCACCACGGTCACATTACTTCACGTTAGCATATAAAGGAACTCCACCACGGTCACATTACTTCACGTTAGCATATAAAGGAACTCCACCACGGTCATATGACTTCACGTTAGCTTATAAAGGAACTCCACCGCGGTCACATTACTTCACGTTAGCATATAAAGGAACTCCACCACGGTCACATTACTTCACGGTAGCATATAAAGAAACTCCACCACGGTCACATTACTTCACGTTAGCATATAAAGAAACTCCACCACGGTCATATGACTTCACGTTAGCTTATAAAGAAACTCCACCACGGTCATATGACTTCACGTTAGCTTATAAAGAAACTCCACCACGGTCACATTACTTCACGTTAGCATATAAAGAAACTCCACCACGGTCATATGACTTCACGTTAGCTTATAAAGAAACTCCACCACGGTCATATGACTTCACGTTAGCTTATAAAGAAACTCCACCACGGTCACATTACTTCACGTTAGCATATAAAGAAACTCCACCACGGTCATATGACTTCACGTTAGCTTATAAAGGAACTCCACCACGGTCACATGACTTCACGTCTCCTCCACTGAGCTGAAGGATGACCAGAGTCCAAGTGAGGATGTCTAGTCGTCTCATTTAGACTTTCTTTTAAGACCAATTTTATATCAGAGAACAAAACGTTAAAATCGTAAGCTTGTGATGAACACTGACTTTATTTTCAACATTTAACCAAAAACGCATCGACTTCGAGACGAAGGAACAGGAAGTGCAAACATGCCGACTCATTCCCGTGATTTAGGACTTGTTTCTGCAGGACTCTGACATCATCACTCAGTCGTTGCTAATGACTGTTGGGCTCCTTCACTGCAAATGAAGTTCTGCGTGTGTGAACAAAGTTCGTGATGACTAAGCCGCTGCGTGTCGAGCTTGTTGTGTGACGCTACGATCCATCTTTTACCCCTGGAAGATGTAATGACTTTAACTGTGAAACCAGCCTAAGATCATTCAGAGTACACTTTACAGTTAATACGAAGTTGCATTAATAACTCTGCGGTTGCATGATTCTGTAGTTCCAACGGAGCAGCAGAGAGCCGGCTCAGACGTGAGAGTATGAGGTCATTTATCTCACTCTGCAGGCTCTTCACCAGTGGGCAGCATATATTAGACTCGATACACACACACACACACACACACACACACACACACACACACACACATACACACACACACACACACACACACACACACACACACACACGATTCACATGGTGCTAATTTATGAAAAACCTATTCCATTTCCCTCCAATGTCTTTGCCACTTTTTCCTACTAATTTTCAATGTTTCCTGCTCCGCTCTCTCTCTCTTTCTCTTTTGGGAATCTACACAATTACGCTATGATTATGTTCATGTACATAAATATGGACTTTCGTGTCAGCCACACACTTAGGCCATGATTACATTCATGTCCATAAAAACAGACTTTTATGTAAGCCTCTTGCAGGCCGAGTCGCTGAGTGAAGAGGGCGAGCAGAGGCTGATGGAATATTCATAGGCGGCTTTCGAGGGTCACCAGGGGTAAAAGATGGAGGAGAGAGAGAGAGAGAGAGAGAGAGAGAGAGAGAGAGAGAGAGATAGAACGACCTGCTGGGATCCTGTTCTCACTGTTTATCAGATTATTATTATTGTTATTTTTCAATTGAGATCCGGCTCTTGAATAAGTCGAAAGATTGCGACTTATACGTTGATGCAGCGGATTTCTTTTTTTTAAAATATACTTTATTCAAGAATATGCACAGTATGATGTACAGCGAACAAGTATTTTCATTTGTGTGTGTGTGTGTGTGTGTGTGTGTGTGTGTGTGTGTGTGTGTGTGTGTGTGTGTGTGTGTGTGTGTTGATCTGTTTACAATTGTATTGAAGAAAGTGACAGGAAAGTAGAGCTAACAGAAAATGTAAAGTAAAAAAAATTGAGGAAATACAAATAATAATAAAAAATGGAAAATATGGAAAAATAATTAATCAGAACACGCCCACCCACAAACGCACAAATGAAGGAGATGCAGCGGATTTCTGTGAAATTATCAGTTTTCAGATCATCATTCTGGGCGGAAAAAAAGTAATGACCGGTTTGACCGTTTAAAAAAAAATGCTAACCCGTCACGACGGTGGACTGTTAGTTAATTACTATACAGCAAGTACTGAAATCCAATTAACCATAATTTGTCCTCAGGCTCGCCGCCATTAAAAACAGAGGCAAGAGTCTCCTTTTGAAGTGTGGTTGATAAAAAGTGAGTCAATCTCATTACATTTTTTAATCCGCCCAAATAAGAGAAGTAGACCTTGCAGCCAAAGTCTAGCCAGTGACAGACAGTCAGCTGAGCCCGGCGGTAACGTTGGTCCAGATGGACTCATCTGCATGGCGGCGCCGTGCAAAACGCTGCCAAACCGCCGGTGACACCTGAAGGACGCTGCTGTGCCAAATCCAAGATTTTGAAAAATTTCCAGGAAACAACGACTCTTCAGGGATTCTTTTTTCTTTTCCATTACTTTCAGGAGGCAGCAAGGTCGAAACCCCTGAAACCCCTCCAGAGGGCACATTTACACACACACACACACACACACACACACACACACACACACACACACACACACACACACACACACACACACACACACACACACACACCTCACATTCTCCCTCCTCGTCTTGCATTCCCTCCACGTTTTTGCTTTCGCTTCGTCCTCTTTGTGAATCCTGCTGCTGCAGTTCACGTGATTCTTTTATTTTTGCAGTTTAACACATTTCAGGGGTTTTATTTTTGTAGTTTTGGTCCATCATTTCTGTCGGCAATAACATACATGTCGTGCAAAGTTTATAATAAAAATTAATTAAAAAAAGAAGTCCAACGTGGCCGAATAAAACACAAGCAGTCAGACAATTAAAGGTTAATAATATAACAAATATGCCGGTTAAACAAAGAGGACATTTATACCCAATTGTGTGCAGTTGTCCTGTAAAATGTGTGAGTATTGATAACAGTAATGTTCCACTATTATTCAGATTATGACAATATTGTGAATTTGAAAAGGGTCAACAGCATATTGTTTTTTTCAAAATGAGGCCTTATTGCCATTTAAGACTTATGGGATATGCTGGTAAGGCCTGTTTCCTGTTAACGGTCAGCTGTGTGCGTTGTAGCGTAGCTTTACACACACTAACTACCAACAGGTGGCAGAGAAACACACCTACATAATGAAATACTTTCTGGATCTGACCTTTACAAGGAAGTGGTTGAAGGGATGAAAGAGGCTGTGTTCGCCACGTTGCGTTCGTTGGAGTTTACAACAGAATATTATGTGCACTTTAATTTAATCATTGCTTACACTTTTCACACAAGTTTTACCTGAAATGAAAGCGTTTCAGATAATCTGGCGACGTTGATTGTCTGACTGCTCATCTTTCTTGCACGTCAGTTTTTTACAAATATGATCATAAATGATGGAAATGATGGCAAGAACATTGAAAATAAGACCCAAATTGATGAATAGAAGACGTTTCCTTTCAAGCGGCTCCTCAGGAGAATTACCTGATCCAAAAATTATGCATTCGTGGGCATTGAAATAAATCCCTTTTACTTCCAGGTGTGTTCAGAAAGCAACATTTCTTTATTTGACATTTAAATCAACATAAAATACAATAAATAGTAAATAATCAAAATAGTAATATTAGTATCAATAGTTCAGCTTATAGCGAGTATAAATGTTACTGTACGAGCCTCAGCTACAAGCTAGCTAGCGATGGACTTAATGTGGAAATACTGTCTTCAAATGTTGTGCAAAATACCTTTAAAAGATGCGAAATACTGAAACGCATTGCCTTTGAATGCAATCAGGCCGAGCTTTCATTTCTGCCTGAACACGCAGCAAAATAATATGTTGACGTGCTCCTTCTCCATCACCCTGCTTCTCCTCCACTCGGTTTGTCTTCTCTCTGTACCTTCTTTTCTCTGCACATTTCTTTTTTTTTTACATAACTGTGTTGTATTATCTGTGGGCCAAGGCAATGACCACTGATTCTTTCTTTTCTCTTGCCTCTGAGAAAAGCCAAGGCCGGCCCACCTGCATCAAGGCTCTCCTCTCTCTATCAGAGTCCTGGCTTCAGATGAGTCACTTTGCCATTCTCTCTCTCTCTCTCTCTCTCTCTCTCTCTCTCTCTCTCTCTCAGCCTCACCTCTTCCCAAACTCTGCTCTGCCGCTCTCAGAAGCAACAAACTCACACCTCCCACTGGCCGGTCGGTCCCGGCTTGTTTTTTACCCCACCGACTGCACCAAAAACGGCACCGCCGCGGGCCTTCTTTCGCCCAGCAGGAAGGCGATGACGTGGTATTTGTGTGTGAGCGTTGTGCGACAACCGCAGGGGGCGACGTAACCGAGTTACAGCGTGGCTTTTGTTTTTGGAGGACACCTGGTTGCTTAGGAGACTGAAGGAATGTGATGTAACGGCAGAGTAATGTGACCACTCACTCTCTCGGCCCACGCAAGGCTCTGTGCCGACCGCGGAGGCATAACGTGGAGTAAAAGGCTGTGTGTGAGTGTGTGTGTGTGTGTGTGTGTGTGTGTGTGTGTGTGTGTGTGTGTGTGTGTGAGACAGAAGGGCTCTAGAGCACCTACAGAGAGTTGTAGTAAAAAGAAAGAGAAAAGGTCTGTGTGTGTGTGTGTGTGAAACACTGGAGATATCCCGCTTCCAGAAAGAAGTAGAAAGTCCGTTTTGTCTTAATGCCCGCTGGGGATTCACACGATTCTTTTTGTGTCTCAGAAAAACCAGGTTACCCACTTGTCACTCGACTGCCTAAACTCCCTCTGGTGCACCTGAAGATATCGAGTCACAGCCGGAAAACGCCCCGGCAGAGATTTCCTGAGAAAATGTTTGCTATGTTAATGCCTTAACATGAATCCTCTGCTTTTGAGGGGAGACTCAACTTCTCAGCATTAAACTTCCCCAGACAATTATTTTCTTTGTGTTACAAGTTTTACCAGTATGTTTAGATAAGCAAATGAGGCATTCTCTTCTTAAATATTTGCTCATTCTCATACATTTCCAGATGATAAATCTGGGAAACAATACTGCCATAAAACATCTATATTCTCCATGTTTTTAGTAATACAATGTTGTGTAACTGAGGCTCTGAATGATATTTGAACAACCCCCTCTGTAAAAACCTTCAGAATATAGAGAGAGAGGATAGTGGAAAGTTTGGTGGATGTAAGAGCTGCTGAAGTGAAGATTTTTGGATCAGTCTGAGGAAAAACTACTTAGAGAAAACGGCCTTTAAATATATGTATTGTACAATTACAGACATTTTTAAGACACTACAGGTGAATAGGGGTGAAACAAGTAACTAATTGATATCGCCATGAAACTACCCCAGTTGATTACTGACAAAATATACCAAAATATACCAAAATCACCCCATGCATGATAAACTATGTTTTGGCCGGTCGTCTCTCCTCTGAAAGAAAACACAAAGAACGAGGCATATTGACCACATTGTCACAACTCTCCTGTTTGGAATCAGACTTAACTACTAAACTAAAATTGGCTCAAATGCTACAAAGAATAATTTCACGTGTGAGATAATAATAATCGTGTTTGCAGCAGATCCTGCACATAGATCTCCGATAACTATAAAGCTAAAGACAGCTCCAGCCAGAGAGAGAAACAACAGGACAGAGAGGAGGCACCGAGCGGCCGCTTGCATCATGTGTGCTGCATCGCTGTAGTTTGCAGAGCAGAGGAGAGAAGAGAAGAGGAGAGGAGAGGAGAGGAGAGGAGAGAAGAGCAGAGGAGAGGAGAGGAGAGAAGAGCAGAGGAGAGGAGAGGAGAGGAGAGCAGAGGAGAGAAGAGCAGAGGAGAGGAGAGGAGAGCAGAGCAGAGGAGAGGAGAGGAGAGCAGAGGAGAGGAGAGGAGAGCAGAGGAGAGGAGAGGAGAGCAGAGGAGAGGAGAGGAGAGCAGAGGAGAGGAGAGGAGAGCAGAGGAGAGGAGAGCAGAGGAGAGGAGAGGAGAGGAGAGGAGAGCAGAGGAGAGGAGAGGAGAGGAGAGCAGAGGAGAGGAGAGCAGAGGAGAGCAGAGGAGAGGAGAGCAGAGGAGAGGAGAGGAGAGGAGAGGAGAGCAGAGGAGAGGAGAGGAGAGCAGAGGAGAGGAGAGGAGAGGAGAGCAGAGGAGAGGAGAGGAGAGGAGAGGAGAGGAGAGCAGAGGAGAGGAGAGGAGAGGAGAGGAGAGGAGAGGAGAGGAGAGGAGAGCAGAGGAGAGGAGAGCAGAGGAGAGGAGAGGAGAGGAGAGCAGAGGAGAGGAGAGCAGAGGAGAGGAGAGGAGAGGAGAGCAGAGGAGAGGAGAGCAGAGGAGAGGAGAGCAGAGGAGAGGAGAGGAGAGCAGAGGAGAGGAGAGGAGAGCAGAGGAGAGCAGAGGAGACTACTTCAGTGACTAAAGAGGACTGGCTGCTTTGTGTTTACAGCCTCCTGGTCTTTGATGGTGTTTTTGTCGGACAAACACTAAGGACTCGCTTGTCGCTGGCAGACAAACAGGAAGAAAACTGCTCGTTAGTTTTCAGGTGAGGAGGAAATAAACATCAGGGTTATCTTTGACTGCAGCAGTGTTTCAAGTTGCCCAGTGGGAGTCCCTGTTAAGATTGTGTATTACCCTCTATTACTAGGAGGACACCTTGATGCACATGTGTGTGACATGATACACATTTCAGCTCAGACGCCAGGAAGAAATGACGGGATTGTACGTTTCTGCAAACCACGGATACATTGAATGTGGACGTTGTTGCATTCGGTCAGAGCAAGTGATGCAGTAGACCGGGCGACCGGAAAGTTATTATGAAAGTTATAATGAAGAGTATAACAAGTGAGGAAGTCCTCTAAGTGGTGGATGAGTCCAAGCAAATACAGAACTTTCACCCAGGAGACCGCTGTTTGTGTCCCACGTTAAAACCAAAAGTAAATGTTGACTTTTACTCTTGTTATCTAACCATCTGTTCTGCTGTTTCGCTCCGTTGTCCCGTTTCGTTTGTTCCGTTGTTCAGTTCCGTTGTTCCGTTCCGTTTGTTCCGTTCCGCTGTTCTGTTGTTCTGTTCTATTGTTCTGTTGTTTTAACATAACTCATGACGTTTTTTCCATCCTTAATGAAGCAGTTTCTTTTTACCTAAACCAAACACATAGTTTCACAACGTTAAACTCTTGGTTTTGTGCGTTTCAAAGCTGATATGAAACGTATTTATGGTTCAGAAAGGTCGACAGTCAAAGCATCTCGTGGTTTTGAGGAATGTACGATGCCAACATTTTGTTCTGCCGTTTTCTTCCAGCTGACTGCAGGTTGCAGTCATGCAAACTTGTTGTGCACGGCAGCTGTGGTTCTCCACGAGTTTCACACTATTCCACTGATGGACTGATGGTCGGTGGCCGCCACGCCGAGAAATGTAACGACAGGTACGCCCGGCCAGGTGGAACATTCAAGATTCAACAAAACATTCACGTTAATGTGAAAATTTGGACTTGAAAAACTTGGTGAGGCCAGACTAGTATACTTTTCTGTCTCAATAAAACAATATCACATCTATTCCGGATCCAAGAACGTGTTTGAGCACGTAGTGTCTCCTGGAGGAGCCTTGGTAGTGTTGCTTGTGTGGGCTGCTGTCCGTGGTGCTGGAAGCCAATGAGCAGATGAACTGTACGCAAAGGAGGCAGACAATGATTCCCTGTAGTACAAATCAATGCAATGATATTGATAAATCCAGAGGATCCATCTGCATACTGTCATCATTGTGTCTCACATAACGCTCTCATGTCCACGTATCACCTCTCTTATTGTGTGGTTGATGCTACGTTCAAAGACCTCTTCTCAACACGTCCTGTGCATCTTTTATTTCACGCCAGACGGCTCAAAGAGAGAGAGAGGTGTTACGCGTGTGCAGCGGCTTACTATGTTCTGACAAACAACAAGATGGGAGCTTTTTTTTCTCCTCCGTGCGGCGGATGAATGGAGTTTCTCCTGTTTAATGGTGGGCTCTAAACGTGTGAAGTGTAGACAGGTGAACTGGAACATATGGGGTTCAATGCTCTAACAAGTCTGTTGTTGTGGCTGCGTCTGTGGAACGCAGCCCTTCTACATGTGGCTATTAACAGAACGTGAAACCTCTCATTCATCCCTCCTTCTCCTTCCTCTCCTCCTCTCTCCCTCTCTTCTATCTTGGTTGGGCTTGTCAGCTGTGCTGTGATCTACTGTAGTCGTTTGCTTTATCCTCCACAAGTGTTGCATGCCTCGCTCACTCTGCTGCCATTCTTCTGTTTCTTTCTCTCTGCTGGCAGCTGCATGTGAATCTCCTCAGCAGTCAGAAGTGTTGGTGACTGCCAGTAGAAGAAGTATTCAGACCCTTTACTCATGTACAAGTACTAATACCACACTGGAAAATACTCCGCTACAAGTAAAAGCCCTGCGTTCAAAACCCTCCTTCAGGAAGTATTATCTGCAAAATGTACGTCAAGCAAGTACTAATTTATCATGTTTCTGGATTAATATTACTGGTGCTTCTATGTGCATTTTACTGCTGTGGATGTTTACTTTTGTGTTTATTCTATTGCACTGTAGCATCAACATATATACGATGCAGAATGGTCCATTTCAGAATAATATTTATTATACGATCGATGCATTATATCTATATGTTTCATTGTATGTGCTGCCAGGTAGTGTGAAATCCACTGATCTTTATCCATAATAATAATCATAATATATTTATTTAAACTATATCACAGCTCATTGTGAGGACCGCGGCCTTAAAGAGGCTGAGCTGCTGTGTCCTTTGCCAAGGACACTGACTTCCAATAAAAAGGACCCACACACACCCACACACACCCACACACACACACACACACACACACACACACACACACACACACACACACACACACACACACACACACACACACACACACACACATTGTTTTTTGTAACGACACCTGGTTGAGCCCTCATACATCCTTTGTGTACAGATGATGTCACACATCGGGAGCATACGCGCTCTGCTCCCACAATGCACTGCTCATGTTGATCAGATATTCCTTCTGATCCAAGCCAGTGCTCCCCTCCACACATACACACACACACACACACACACACACACACACATACACACACACACACACACACACACGGCATCTCGTCTCTGGACTCGTCCAACAAGCAGCAGCAGCATTAATTAATCAACAGACACAGATTGTCATATCAGCACTGGGAGCCAATTAAACATGTCTCTCTTAAGCAGGAGATCTTTACTTCTTATAATAATAGAGGCCGGACTTGGAGTTACTCTCAGTTCATTGCAGCTTCACGCACAGTATAAATTAAATTTTCTTATTGGATGAGATTGGATTTTAATTTGTTATAGAAAGATGTAGATCAAGATGTATTTTTGTGTTATGACATCTTTGTCTATAAACCCACGTCACGCTCTGCATCTCATGTCGCATCTGTGTGCGTATGTGTGTTACGTATGCTTTTCTTGTGTGCGTTTTGCATGCATCTGGTGTCTTTGAGAGCATTTCAAATGCTTTGAAAAGGGATGAAAATTAAATTTTAAAATAAATGAATACATAATGTGTTTTTTTCATCTTTGATATAGTGTAACAACTGTGTTCCTACACACTCTATAATTAATAATTCACATTTCATGCATCTTTGCTACCATCCTTTTTGGTCATTCATAGCCGTGTGAGTGTGTGTGTGTGTGTGTGTGTGTGTGTGTGTGTGTGTGTGTGTGTGTGTGTGTGTGTGTGTGTGTGCCAACCCTCTAGGTCTGACTATCAGTCCTTTAGTCAGTGCACGACAGTGGAACAGACACATTGGAGGAGGATGTGATGTTCTGTGAAGCACACGAGTCTTTAGATGCCGGGGGAACAAGACAAGAGTGAGAGCCGAGGACGAGTCGGGGCCACTGGTGCTGGAATGATTCGAGCCGCTCCAGCTGTCACACGAGGTCTCCGGCTGCCATTAATGTATGAATTTACCATGAGGCATGTGTGTGTGTGTGTGTGTGTGTGTGTGTGTGTGTGTGTGTGTGTGTGTGTGTGTGTGTGTGTGTGTGTGTGTGTCATAGCGAGCTGTAACACTGCATTACAACATCCTCTTCCTCACCACCTGATCCTCCCTCGCAGCCGGTTATGAAAACTCGGCTGACCCCGACCAAACCACAACCCTAGAACCACAATGCAGGGAGAATAATAATCACCAACCGTTGATAAATAAACCATAAGATTCATCACTTCCTGCAGAGGATCCCATCCATATGTACAAATGTGCTTCAAAGCCCAGCGCTCTTTGTGGGAGCTTGGAGGCGGCGGCCTGAGAGACTGTTTCCTGTTTCCTCGCCACTCATGTCACTTGCAAAAAAAACAAGATGGTGTCATCAAAAATGCTTTAAAATCGTACAGTCTACAAACCGACGTCACCGTGAATACGTCCACTTCTTCCATACAGTCTATGGTCACTACGACCTTTCAGATACTCCAGATCCACTCTTTTCACCATGCAGGTGTACAGTTACGCAACACTTAAGAAAAATAAAGTGCTGTAATTTGTAGATTACGTAATCGTGAACGGGGACGTATGAAGACCTAAAGGAACAGCGATCTTTCAGGTAACTTGCGGACTTCAGTAACGTCACTTCTGTGCTTATTTGAACCCAAACGATGATCTTTTCCTCAACCTAACTGAGTGAATTTGTTGCCTAAACCTAACTGAGTTTATTTTGAAAGGACTGTCGGCATGTAACGAGCAGAAAATGACACGTGTTATAGTAACTTTTTCACACAAACCATTGTTTGAGGCTACGTTGAGCTGACTGCATCATAGCTCTCTCTCTCGCTCTCTCATCCCCAGCTCTCTCTCTCTCTCTGACATCCCACATCCTCTCTTCAGCCCCGGGCAGCCATCTTTCACTGCGTCCTGCTGGCGGACCAACTGTGCATTGTGAGAAAGCACCTCGCTCTCTTTCGTAAATGCTCTTTTGAACAGCTGAGACCAAATTACAGGCTTAGTTTCTCTGGAAAACACAGTAGTGCTCCTGAATCATCCAACTCACTCACCCTGTCAGCATGCATGTGTTCAGGGCCGCGCTTAATTAGGGAGGCTAAGTGAGGTTGCTAGGAGGAGGGTGGGCTTCTTATCTGGTCCTCTCCGTCCTTTTCTACCCTGCTCTTTTGCTTCTGGGCTGCAGCTTAGCTCGACTTTGACTCAGATGTCAGAGGGAGGGAATCCGAGTATTGGATTGGTCGTAGTAATAATGAGGAGATTAATGTCTTTTGTGGGGAAAGTTCTCATTCAAAGTCCAGATACACGATTTTGTTCTCCCCCCCCACTGAGCGAGCGCTGTGATAAAGTTCGCCGTAGAATACCAAGAAGGATGAATGAGGAAGAGAAGAGGGGGTGAGAAAAAAGGCTAGGGAAGGGATTGACGGCTCGATGCGGCTCTGGTGGGAAGAAGATGAGTGAGGAAGAGAGAAAAGAGACGGAAAAACGGAGAGGGGCGACAAAAAGAAATACAGCAACACAGCTCATTGTATCCATCCTGCCCCTGCTATCAATCTCCTGAACGGCAGCTGCCTTACTGTCACACACACACACACACACACACACACACACACACACACACGCACACGCACACACAGACTCTGCCCGCCTGCCTACACGGCTGATTCCCCGAGTGATGAATCATGGCGCTGCACAGCGAGGCATTTGTTAGAGGTGATGATTTTCTCCTGCAATGACAGTCTTTGTATAAGTGCTTTGTATAGTGTGTGTGTGTGTGCGTGTGTGTGTGTGTGTGTGTGTGTGTGTGTGTGTGTGTGTGTGTGTGTGTGTGTGTGTGTGTGTGTGTGTGTATTGTGATTATGGACAGCAGTGGCACGTGGCGTGGGTGCTGAGCTGTGTGTATAGTACAGTATGTGTTTTAAGAGTACACAGTGTCTTGGAGGTGAGTCTGAATGCACACACACACACACACACACACACACACACACACACACACACACACAAAGGCAACAGCAGCTTCATTAAACAGAACACGGAGCTTCTACTCCGCTTTGACGTCACGAGAGAAGAAACAAATATGATTGCAATGGATATTTATAACATGTTTTGGTCGCACTTCCTGTGACACCGATGTCTATAACTAGTTTTAAACACATTTGAAATGAGTTATAAGCAGGTGGCAACCTCCGGTTCTGCCGAGTGAAGCCGATGCTGAAGTGTTTTGAAATCATCAAGGGGCGACTCCTCTGGCTGTACAGAAGTCTATGTTTCATGTTTCAAAGCTGCATTCTCTCTGCTGACCACCAGGGTGCGACTTCTATGGTTGTATAGAAGTCTATGCTTCATGTGTTAAAGCTGCATTCTCTCTCCTGACCACCATTGTAAACATGAGTTTATGTCTCAATCTCTAGTTTCAAGTCTTCTTCAATACAGCATGATGTTCATTTTGTAAATTATGGTCAAACAGACCATAAAGCAGGAGATGCTTTAGGGGCGGGGCTACAAGGTGATTGACAGGTCTATACTGCTACCAGAGACGTATACAGCGTCTCTACGTCACTCCTCCACATTCCAAATATGGTCCAAAAACAATATGGCGACATCCGTAATTCAAGATGGCGATGGCAAAATCACCAAACCCAAAGCTTCATAACGTACACAAACCACAACAATTTAAAAAGGTTCAAATCAGGACATATTTGCTCAACGCATAAGCAAGTCTTAAAATCTGAGCAAGGAGCTCTAAACACTAGACAGTTAAATATTCAATGCTGGTACATTTCGATTGGTTCCTAGAGTGTATTGGGTCCAACTAAACATGATCACACTGTACGTCACACAGCTGCACATCTCTGCTTCCTGTCACAGAGCAGGACACCCTTCATTAGAAAGTGGCTGCAGTGAATAATAATGGCATGGTGCACTGTAAATGGTCACTTTGTATACTTGACACATGCAGGCAGGTGAGAACGACGACTTCTTGAGGTACCTGAATCAAATAGTATTTTCTAACACCTCTTGGCATTGGTTTGAACCGGCCTGCAGTGCCAGATGGAGTTATTCGGCCGGTTACCAGTAAGGACATCGGCTCAGTGGGTGGGAACACAAATCACTTCTTGTGTCCAAACTTTCCCTTTGTTGAATTTTTGTTTCTTTTCATCACATAGACTTAAAAATACATGCTTTATTTAACTGTTTAGGCAAACGTCCACACACCAAGATAAGAGGAAATAAGACCTAGTAACACTGTCAGAAATATATAAATCCACCGTATGTACCTTGAGTAGACTGTAACAAACGCTGTTATCGCCATGTGACCCAGGTCTGGCAGCTATCAGAGGTGTTTACCCACAAGGCCATCCCAGCAACACTCGCCTGTCCATCATCACCAGTGGTGACACACAACCCTGTGGCAGGTGTCTGCTGGGAAAAGGTTTCTCATGAGTAGATTGGTTATGACGAGCTAAACTACGGTCTGTTAATGACAGAATCACCCATTGGTTTCTACAGATGCGAAACCTCAAGGTTATTTTGTCCGTCGCCTTCTTGGTTTTAATTGTAAGATGAAATCACGGATAATTCCCAGACCGGATAACGCCATGGTAGCAACCTGTCAATCACAGTAGCCCCGCCCTGAAGCATCCCCTGCTTTATGATCTGTTTGACTCTAAATTACCATAATTTATTAAATGAACATCATGCTGTATTGAAGAAGACTTGAAACTAGAGATTGAGACATAAACTCATGTTTACAATGTTTACTGACGGAATAAATCAAGAGAGAAGTAGAGTCATTTATATAGACTTCTATACAACCAGAGGAGTCACCCTCTGGTGGTCAGGAGAGAGAATGCAGCTTTAATACATGAAGCATATACTTCTATACAACCAGAGGAGTCGCCCCATGGTGGTCAGGAGAGAGAATGCAGCTTTAACACATGAAGCATGTACTTCTATACAACCAGAGGAGTCTCCCCCTGGTGGTCAGTAGAGAGAATGTAGCTTTAACACATGAAGCATATACTTCTATACAACCAGAGGAGTCTCCCCCTGGTGGTCAATAGAGAGAATGCAGCTTTAACACATGAAGCAGACTTCTATACAACTGGAAGAGTCGGCCCCTAATGTGTAGGGGTTTTTGTGGGGGGTGCTGCGGGAGTATGGGGTGCCGGACCCGTTGGCACGGGCTATCCGGTCTTTGTACGCCTGCAGTAGGAGCTGTGTTCGTATCCTCGGTAGTAAGTCAGACACGTTCCCGGTGGGTGTTGGCCTCCGCCAGGGCTGCCCTTTATCACCGGTCCTGTTCGTGACTTTCATGGACAGGATATCTAGGCGCAGCCAGGGGGCGGAGAGGATCCGGTTCGGGAGTCTCGGGATCGCCTCTCTGCTGTTCGCGGATGATGTGGTCCTGTTTGCCTCTTCGGATTGTGACCTCCAGCATTCACTGGGGCGTTTTGCAGCCGAGTGTGAAGCGGCAGGGATGAGAGTTAGCGCCTCCAAATCTGAGGCCATGGTGCTCTGCCGGAAACCGGTGGATTGCTCCCTCCAGGTGGGGACAAACTGCCTACCCCAAGCGAAGGAGTTCAAGTATCTCGGGGTCTTGTTCACGAGTGAGGGTAAGGTGGAGCGGGAGATCGACAGACGGATCGGTGCGGCTGCAGCAATAAAACAGGCGCTGTACCGGTCCGTCCTGGTGAAGAGGGAGCTGAGCCGGAAGGCGAAGCTCTCCATTTACTGGTCGGTCTATGTTCCAACCCTCACCTATGGTCACGAACTCTGGGTCGTGACCGAAAGAACGAGATCTCGAATACAAGCGGCCGAAATGAGCTTCCTCCGCAGGGTGGCCGGGCTCACCCTTAGAGATAGGGTAAGGAGCTCGGACATCAGGAGGGAGCTTGGAGTCGAGTCGCTGCTCCTTCGTGTCGAAAGGAGTCAGCTGAGGTGGTTCGGGCATCTAGTCAGGATGCCTCCTGGACGCCTCCCATTAGAGGTTTTCCAGGCACGTCCAACTGGTAGGAGACGCCGGGGAAGACCGAGGACACGCTGGAGGGATTATATCTCCCGGCTGGCCTTGGAACGCCTCGGGATCCCCCAGAATGAGCTGGAAAGTGTTGCGGGTGAGAGGGAAGCCTGGGTCGGCCTGCTGAACCTGCTGCCACCGCGACCCAACCCCGGATAAGCGGCTGATAATGGATGGATGGATGGAGTTTTTTTTAATAAGTGTGGCTAAGAAATTTGATGTGAATCCGACATGTCTGGTTAATAACTGATCTTTTTAATAAGGTCAGTGCACCTGGTCGATACCGATTAGTGCATCAATACCTCCCTACCTCACACACACACACACACACACACACACACACACACACACACACACACACACACACACACACACACACACACACCCACACACTGTTTCCTTGTACTGACGCACATTCAACACACACACACACTTTCTCTTTGCACTGGCTCATTTCCCACACACACTGATGTGCAATGTGCTCACATGTTCGCATCGATACACACACACACACACACACACACACAAACACACACACACACACTCACACTCGCACACACACAACCGCTACCTGCCGGCATATTAATAGGCTCTCAGTGTGTGTGTTGGACCGTCCAGCTCCGTGAGAACGAGGCTTCTGTTGAGTAAACAGGTGCAGCAGAGCGAAGCTATGCTTTATGGGAGCTTTTGGAGGGTTTGAGGGCGCGCTGCCCTCTACGCCCTGGACTCTCCATACACGGACATACTGTCGGAGTCAGAGGTGCCAAACGTTCAGCTCGCGAGGAGCACAGAGCGGCATTGAGAAGAGCTGGACGCCAGACAGAGAGGCGGGAGTTCATAAAGGATGGGACAGAGGAAGAGGGAGAAAAAAGGCCCAGAGAGGTTTGATGATGAAAGAGAGACAAACACTTTGAGCTTGAGGTAGAGAGGAAAGTGGTTGCATCTGGTCCCGGTTCTGTTGTCACAGCAAAGCCCAGCCCCGACCCAGCTGGCATGATGTCTGCTGCTCTTATTTATGCTCTGGGACGCAGCCGAGACACAGAAATAAATCTGCTGCGTTCACACTACAAGCCACAACGCTACAAAACGGCCAAGCGTCGCGGTTATATATTTGGCGCTCTTTGACGTAGTTAAGTCGTTAAATAGCACCAAAAACTGGCTCATGGCTAGAATACTTTCTTTTTTGTGTGTTTTCTTTTTACAGTTTTTCACACGGAACGGCCATTGCGGGGAGAGAAGCTGATCAGAAGTGGTGAAACAAAAACATATGATGATGAAAAGTTGCTGCAAACGCAACTTACTTTGATTTGAAGAGCGTTTTCATGTCTTTTGCTTTGCCGCTCGTTAACGCCGCAGAGTGCTGCAGGAACGAGTCCAAAACCCAAATTAGTTCCCTCGTCTTGAAGTCAATGTGTATTTTGAATGTGTTTGATGCCTAAAAAAAGGTCTTAGATTAAGAGATTTTAACGTTTTACATCTCCGATATAAAACAGGTCAGTAAACGCCCCTCTGGTGAAGTAAAAAGCGTTTAAGCGTTTAAAAAAAGTGTCTGAATGAGACGACTAGACGTCCTCACAAGGTCTCTAGTCCTCTTCTAACTTCCTGGTGGAGACGTGAAGTCGTGTGACCGTGGTGGAGTTCCTTTATTAACTAACGTGTAGTCATGTGACCGTGGTGGAGTTCCTTTATAAGCTAACGTGAAGTCATGTGACCGTGGTGGAGTTCCTTTACAAGCTAAGGTGAAGTCATGTGACTGGTGGAGTTCCTTTATAAGCTAACGTGAAGTCATGTGACCATGGTGGAGTCCCTTTATAAGCTAACGTGAAGGCATGTGACCGTGGTGGAGTTCCTTTATAAGCTAACGTGAAGGCATGTGACCATGGTGGAGTCCCTTTATAAGCTAATGTGAAGTCATGTGACCGTGGTGGAGTTCTTTTATAAGCTAACGTGAAGGCATGTGACCATGGTGGAGTCCCTTTATAAGCTAACGTGAAGTCAGGATGCATCAATATTAACATCTGTAAGAAGAGATTTCCTCCATTCTGATCCACAGCTGGCCGCCATCAGCTGACTGGCCCACGGACAGAGAGAACAATCATGTTGCTACCGTTCTCGAGGGATCCTGAAAATATGACTTATGCATTATTTACAGAGAGCACCAGCTCTGGGATTTGATCGGGTTGTGAATGTTTTTAAATGGACGAGTCTTGTTCTGTGGAATAGCCAGCTGGACTCTCCGGCTGCTGCACGGCACCTTTAAAGGAGGACGCATCCATGTTACAATCTCTCGTTTGAAGTTCAGTATTAAGTGTAATTATTCATTTACAATGAATTAATAATATATTGCAAAATGTTTGGAGAACTGAACCGACTGTCAGGTAAACAAGTACATAAACTAATGTTAAAAGAAATAATACGAAGGGAGAAAAACAAGCTTCACTCTCTTTAACCAACCTTGTGTTGCTGCAGCCTTAATAATAATAATAATAATAATAATAATAATAATAATAATAATAACAATAATAATCTGTTTTTGTTTGTTTGTTTAGCTCATATCATACAGACTATGTAGCTCAAAGTGCTGTACATTTAATAAAAAATAAATAAAAAAAACTTTCTTTTACAGGAATAAATAAATAAAAATGTGAGGTAGAAAGTCTGCATTGTTGTGCTTATGTTTAAGGTGTAATTTAAAGAATTTCAACAAATGAATAAACTGGAAACCGTTTTACATTTAAAATGACAAGGACATTTCTAGGGATTGGGGTGAGGGGCTTTAATCTCCGGAGAGGAATGGAAAGAATCAGGGCCGAAGAGGAAGAGGACGGTAGTCTCGGTGGAACAAGGTATATGCCATGTGGGCCTCGGGTAATGAATGACTTCCTGTGGTAATCGCTGTAATGAAGCAGGGAGCTGGTTGGGAGAGAAGTCTCGGTTTCGGTCGGGGCCCCCGAGGGCCGCGGCAAATGAGCCCCGAGGTCTAGGAGATGGAGTGGATAGAGCGCGATGGGGACGGAGGGAGGAGTCGGATGAGGGATATTTTGGGTGTGAGGAGCAGAGAGCAAAAGAGGGATCGAGGAAGGGGAAGGTGTGTGTGTGTGTGTGTGTGTGTGTGTGTGTGTGTGTGTGTGTGTGTGTGTGTGTGTGTGTGTGTGTGTGTGTGTGTGTGTGTGTGTGTGTGTGTTAAATCCCTAATTTCTGTGCTGCCGCAGACAAAATGGATGTTCCTGTCTTTTATTCCATCCAGTCAGAGGCCACTTTCTCAGTGACCAGAGCGCCTTCTCTCACTGGATGTGGCGAGCTGGTCGAGACATCTTCTGTTCCATCCCTTCCCGTGTAGCTGGGGGTCGTGACCAGGCGGCATACGGCTCTGCAGAGTGAAGCCGAAGTGAAAGTGTCCGTCTCACTTCGTTAACAACACGTGCTTATTGGAGAAAGTGACAAAAACACATTCCACAAATCTCAAGTTTGTTTGGTGTTGGGGAGACGATACTTCTACAAAGAGACTTTCTTGACTTGAACTATTATCTTTTATTCAAATTGAAAAACATCATGTGCATCACATACTTTTTTTTTGTTACTTTAGAGACTTTTATTAAACCTCGGACCACTTTTGAGCCACGTGATCTCATATGAATTTTGGTATTGTTCTGATAAATGACGACAAAAAAATTTCCCCTTGGAGATTAATAAAGTATATATTCATTCAAATGTAGCCGATTTAAAACATTTAATCTAATACGAAAAAGTGGATTATATTTGTTGAACTAAATGCATTTGTTTAACATGTTTACAATAACACATGTTTTTCTCTGGATTCATAAATAAGGAGTGTTGTGAATCCTGAATTGATTTGACTCTTTTGACAAATATCTTACCTTTGACGACTAGCAAACACAGAGTATTGATTAATAAGTTTAATTAAAAAGCTTCACTGTGACTTAAACGTTGCATTCCTAACTCTGCAAAACTAAATGAAACTAATAAATGCATTGATATAAATGAACTTAATTTCTTTGTTCTTTTTTACATAATGGTATCTGATACCAGATCGGCTGGATTGTGAACTGGTGTCTCTGTTGGTTTGCCTTTTTTTTTAATGTTTTGTTTTATGGAAATGAGTCTGTTGTTATCCTGCAGTCAGTGAAAAGGTGCTCCACACGCAATTGAATCACAACATCCACTTTTTGGTCGATGGATAATTATGTCCTCGAGCCTAAATGTAGGCGGATGGCGAACGGCGTCCGGAGGATTATTTTTTTTATGGAAATGCGGCCACTACATAACAGCAAGGTGAACTCTCAGCCCTTTAATATACACATTCTATTACTGGGGTTTATTTCTAGTGAAGACAGTCTTTTTTTTATAGCAAATTTCATTATGCAGCTGCAGGTGACCGGCACAGTTTCCCCCACATTTGTTCTTTGTGCGACTGTTCCTCTGTGTATTTGTGTGTGTGTGTTTGTTCTTTGTGCGACTGTTCCTCTGTGTATTTGTGTGTGTTTGTGTGCACGTGGGAGTGCTTTTGGATCATCCTAGACCAGCAAGGAAGAGAGCCGTATAGATTGGCTGAGGCTTTATCCCCCTCTCTCCTAAAAACACAAGGAAAATAGCAACATGGAGGAAGGGAGCAGATGAAAATAGCTCAGTAGGCAATCGCTGACTCACAAGGCAGAGCTGGGAGTCAGGAAGGCATCCATTCCAGCATGCATCGAATCACTGTTGTGTAACTCCATCAGCACCCGTAAATCAAATCCGCTCCCCATGTTCCACAGCTGCATCGCCTAATATGACTTTGTCCCCTTTTGTGGCTGCATAAAAAGAAAAGAGGGCGGGGACATCATGGGCGCCATTTCTCACTTTTGACAGCCATCTTTAGGATGGAGGGGCTGTAGCATGGTCAGCTAACCAACTGCACAGCTCATTTATCACGCCACTCAAGGAGTATAGGCTTTACAGCTCATGTTTCTTTAAGTACTGTGAAATGGAATAAGAGCACTCTTATGTGAATCAGAGTTTGATTTCCATATCAGCTACCGTACTGGTTACTCATGCACCTGTAGGACCTGGAGTTATTCAAAATAAGAGTGATGAAAAAGAAGGATAGTGGTATTGGGCCGGCTAGGGAAAATTAATAAGTTTAATCGACACAAGTATCTTGATCATGATCAGGACGCAACTTCCTGTTACACGTGTCTTAAAACTGCATTATCTTTAATGGCCACTAGGGGGTGACTCTTTTGGTTGTATAGAAGTATATGCTTCATGTTTTAAAGCTGCGTTCTCTCTACTGACCACCAGGGGGCGACTCCTCTGGCTGTATAGAAGTCTATATAAATGACTCTACTTCTCTCTTGATTTATTCCCTCAGTAAACATTGTAAACATGAGTTTATGTCTCAATCTCTAGTTTCAAGTCTTCTTCAATACAGCATGATGTTCATTTAGTAAATGATGGTAATTTAGAGTCAAACAGACCATAAAGCTGGGGATGCTTTAGGGCGGGGCTACAAGGTGATTGACAGGTCGCTGCCGCTACCTGAGCCATATACGTAAATATTCAAAATGCTTTAAAAACAATAACACATTATGAAGCGGTTTGTGATGACTAATAAGATTACGAATCAAAACACTTCATATATGCTATGTCACTGGCTGACTTTTGTTTTTATAATTCCTAGTTGTAAGACATTGTAATGTCACCTGCAGATAATTATCACCTGCATCCTCGGCTCATCCAGAGCTCATTGTTCAGCTGTCCGCCTGCAGCTTCACTTCTTTTGTTCAGATTAACTTGTTGTGGTTCGTCGGTCCTCGCTCACTCGCTCACTCAGAGTTCTCTCGACCCACACCAGCAGGAGATAACGATCGTCGGATGGGAGCGATGGTGGAGATCAGCAGCTGTAAATAGCCTCAAAGAAACGCCGATACGTCTCAGTCCTCCAGAGATGCACAAGTGTTCTCTGAAAGCTAAGTGCCAATAAAAAAAATGAATCTGCGTGGAGGAGTGCAGCGGTTTGAAGAATACCACAGCGCGAGAAATTTGTTATAGGTGGCAACACGTGTGTGTGTGTGTGTGTGTGTGTGTGTGTCTTTGTGAGTGAGTGAGTGCCAGCTCAGCATCGTGACTGATCTCAGAACTTCCCAAGGACTCCAGTTCTTTCTGTTCACGTCCTCCTTTTCTCTGCTGTTCTGTGTACGTTCCTGAATGGGATTCATGAAGCCGAAGAATTAGAAAAACATGTTCACTCGCGACCACTCTGCACTCTGCACTCTGCACTCTGCTTCTGTCCCAATTTGTTTTCCCATGAATGAATCTCTTCGTTTCAACGTCCGTGTCTCGAGCGGGGTTCGAACCTGTGCACGTAAACACACTCAGTGTGATGATGTGACTCAGGGCCTCGTCTGATTAATGTACAATTATTCACTGAGTCATCTTTCAAATCCTCGTCTGCCTCCCGTCTGCCTCCCTCTCTCTCTCTCTTTAATATTTTACAGTGTGTGTGCCAGAAAGCCGCTTTGTTCTGTTTTGTTTGTTAGCGAGTAGCCGCCCGCTTGATGTGTTTAGCGCCGCTGCAGAGGCACCGCTACTTGACCCCTGCCGGGATTACGAAACGGTGTTTTTATTTCTTGGCAGGTACATTAAATTGACTGGAAGCAATCTGGTGATTTAATAATTCACGGAGCAAATAACCGTCTGTCTGTCCCTCAGGTTGAGGCTCTGAGCGATGCAGTCTCTGTTCGGCGGAGGGGAGCTGGGGCTGCTGGGAGGCGGCGGCGACCTAAAGGAGGACGGCTGCGGCGGCGTGACGTGGCATTCCTCGCCGCTGCCGCCCGACGACGTCTACTCGGCCTCCCACTTCGCCCTCATCAGCGCCTACCAGGAGATCAAGACCAGGCTGGCGCTGCTGGAGCGCGAGAACACCGGCGTCAAGAGGAAGCTCAAGATCTACGAGATCAAGGTGAACAGCACATGTTAGCATTTCTTAAACCAGTAGTTCTCAAACTGTGGGGGTATTACAGGTAGGGGGGGTTATATATCTTTTTTTTATTATTTGGTTTTATATCGTATATATATATTTTGTATTATTTTTATACGCCTTTATTAATCCAAGAGTGGGGAAATTATTATCTGCATTTTACCCATCCTCACACTGCACTCATTTTGTTTTGTTTGGCAAGTAACGTTATCTTATATACGTTATTATCTTATATTCAGTGCACAACAGGTTAATTGCAGCCACAATAGGCCAATTTGTTTGCCAAATATTAGTTATTTTTTGCACAGATATAACTTCATTTGAATTGTTCTAACAACGTGATTGCACATGGTATTAGTTTTTGTCTGATTTTTGCAATCTGGTTTACTTGAAAATGATTTCAATTTTCTTTATTCTATTATTTGAAAAAGCACGGATGGAGTCACAAAAAGTTCTTTCAATACAAATTGAACATTTTGTGACAGAAAAGGTTTGAGAACCACTGCATTAAGCCCATTGTCCTAGTTGTCCTGGTTGGTATCAGACGGAACAAGGATGAGGCCAGTTATTCATTTTTTATTTATTAGTCTCCCAAAAAAGAGGAGTGAGCCGTCCGCCCTCAGCCTAATGGAGGCAGGGAGAGTGTACACAAAGATAAAAGGACGCTTTGGTGGGCTTTGAATAAACAGGAGGAATAAGTAAAAAATAATATAGAGCAACAACCGTGAGGAGCCCTGGGAGCAATGGAGCAAACGGAGGGGCGATAAAAAGGGTTGTGCACACAGACACTCTTGTTGAAGCTCACAGGAGCCAACACAGACCTTTAAAGTAACAATGGACCCCACTTACGCCTTCTAACAACATGCATTCTCTACATGGGAATCTACATAATGAGGAAAGGTCACAGGCTTTTGGATTCAAAATGATTTCACCCGCATTGTAATTGGATCTCAGATGTATCAACAAACAGGCTCATAGCTGCTGAATGGGCTCTAGCTTTCTGTTTCCGTTTGTGGAAGTTATGGTTATGTGCACAACAATTACAGAGGAGCAAATATCAGGCTCCCTACAACAATGCTCATTAAATATATATATATATATATATATATATATATATATATATATATATATATATATATATATATATATATATATATATATATATGTAAATAAAACCCCACAAGTACATAAAAAGGATAATCAAAGACATAAAATAATATACATTTGTGGTAGACAGGTGTACAATTATGTATTAGATGTAGGCTTATTGTGGAGTTTATATATATACATATATATTTATATTGATATATACATATATATGTATATATATATACAGTATATATAATAATAATGTATTTAATTTATGTAGCCCTTTTAGCCCTTTTCATGGTACTCAAAGACACTTTACACAACATTTTTAAAACATCCTAAAAGCGATACAATAAAACAATTAAAATAAATAAAAACAATAAGAACATAGAGCACACTCTATAAGGATTAATAAGGTAAGAAGGTTGTGTATTGACTTTTCTTGCTTGCTTGAGACGTCAGGAAAAGGCAACGGGTCGATATTCCGGCTGCAACTATTCCAATTATCGATCAAACCACACATTTATTTTCTCCATTAATCAAAATAATTTAGTCTGTAAAATGGCAGAAAACTGTTATGTTTTTCAGACAGTCCAATATTGTTTTTTATTAATAAAGAAAAGAAATAATGAGGATTATTGGAGAAATGTATTCAGCAGGGAATTAGCTATGTTTATGAACAATGGTCCTCAGAGAGAGTTCAGAGCTTCACCAGAGGGTCACGAGGGTTCAGCTGGAGACAGAGGAGCTGAGCTGCACCGTCGTGTCTCCCTCCTCAAAACGCTGCTCTGGATGTCTTCTTAGATAACACAGTTACATCTCACAGAGCCAGACTACCGTTTCTCCGGTTGGATGAGAGAGCAGGTGAGGCAGAAATCCTCCTAGCAGGAGGACAACGGACACTTGGTGCAGCGGAAAGAAACAGCGTGGGAGGACGGTGAGGAAAAAGAGGAGAAGAAATAAATGGAGAAGTTAAACGGGCGGAAAGATACAGAGGGATGAGGAGAAATGAGGGGAGAAAAGAGAGATAATGATGCAAAGAGCAAGGGAACTGCTGGAATTAGGAACAAAGGAGGATCACAGGAGAGAAAGAAATCCTGATGTTCTTCTTCTTATCATGAGTGTTCCACTTCTTCTAGGAAGGATGTAATGGGCCTGCTCCATTACAGGGAGGGAGAAGGAGGGAGAGAGGGAGAGAGAGAGAGAGAAAAGAAGGAAGAGGGAGAGAGGGAGAGAGGGAGAGAGAGAGGGAGGGAGAGAGAGAGAGAGGGAGAAGGAGAGGGAGAGAAAAAGGGAAGGAGAAGGAGAAGGAGAGAAAGAGGGAGGGAGAGATGTGGAGGGGGGGAGTGAGGGAGGGCGGGAGATGGAGAGAGGGGCCAAGGGAGAGAGGGAGAGGGAGTGAAGGAGAGAAAGGGAGGAAGAGAGAGAGAGAGAGGGAGGGAGGGAGAGAGGGAGAGAGAGAGGGAGAGAGAGAGGGAGAGAGAGGGAGATAGGGAGGGAGGGAGAGATGGAGAGTAAGTGAGGCAGAGGGAGGAGAGAGAGAGAGAGGGAGGGAGAGAGAGGGAGGGAGGGAGAGAGAGAAAGGAAGAGAGGGAGAGGGAGGGAGAGAGAGAGAGGGAGAGAAGGAGAGAGAAGGAGAGGGAGTGGGGTTAAGTGGGGTTATTAATTATTTACCGTATTACAATTTGAAACCATAATGTTTATTCTAACCATATTTCGTTGCCTAAACGTAACCAATCGTGGTTTGCAAAAACATATAATGCCGTAATTTTTTCCCGGGCAACTCGGTTGTCAAGGATGATGAGCGCTGATGTTTTAAATATATTCATGATTGATTTTTTTTTCGGAGGCATTATGTATTTTCTGTGTCCTCAAAGGTCACCAAGGTCACCGTGACCTCACAAATCAAGTTTTTTTTGGGCCATAACTCAGGAATTCATACGCTAATTGGAACAATTTAACACAAATGAATGTCTCGCTGGCTAAAATGGCGACGTGATGACATCTCAGGGCAGACATGGTGTAAACTGCTTGACGGGTCGGTAATTGACAGGACGGTAATTCTAGTTTTTCCAGTAAATAAATTGACGTAAACGCAGTTTGACTTCGTCTTCCGTCTCCTGGAAACGAGTCGCTGCAGAATGCTGCGTCCTCTGAGCGAGCAGCTGCTCCTGTTGACTCACTCAGGAGGCGGTTTGTTCAGGACCCGTTCCCACAGAGACAGGTGGGGATTTTTGGGGGCAGAGCAGGTGCAGATGCTTTCTGTTTGGAGTCGGAGCGGCCACACCTGTGACTCTGTAGTTATAGCATGTGCCTTTCTTTTTTTTAGGTCGGGATCAATCAATATAATCATATTAAAATGATTGCCCAAACTCTGCATTGTTTTCTTTCTTTCAATATTTGTATTTTAAGTTTATACAAGTTACAAAAATACAAATACAAATGTAAAAAAAGTTTAAAATATTAAAAATACATTTAAAATAATTCAAATTAACAGCATAGCGACTAACTATATGAACAATCAGACGAGGATTGAAAACATACAAGAAAATACAGACAGAAATCAGATAGAAATCTGACAGAAATCAGACATAAATCATCATCCTCCATATTGAAACATATACGATAAGAATTGAATGATTATTGTGCACTTAGATCCTAAGGTCCCGAGAACCTATAAGTGCATTGTTTTCTATTATTTCTCGCCTTAAAAAAACAAGAAAGAAAAACAAGTGTGCAGGCTTTCTCCCAGCAGCAGATGCCTGAGCACAGCTGTAATGATGCAGACGGAGGTGCTTTCCTACTTGAACGTGGGTTGCAGGAGGTTGTTAGAGCTGCCGATGCTCTGCGCTGTGAGCAGTCTTGGAGCTCCTGGGGGGGTTTTGCCCTTGTTGCAAACATTTACTGTTAAACTGAGCAGAGAGAGGTGTTCTGCTAAATGGAAAAAGGTTGTTTGCTCCTCAAATAGACATTGCATCAGCTGCAACGACTTGGTACGCGAGATGAAAAGCCCTCCCTGCTCACGGCGGGCACTCTAAATGTAAATGTGTTAATTTAGGTCGAGCCACATGCAGTTATGTAACTCGTTGCGTGTGTTTTTCCATCACAGGAGTCTGCAACCAGACAACAGTTTAGCACCATAAGCAGACACATCTCTTAGTTCACAAGTAAAACAACAGCAAGCGACGCACAGCCCATACATGCATATCATAATCAATCATATCTGCATGTATACAATGCAATTGTTACAGCATAATTGCAATGTTTGTATGTAATGCTGCTGCATCGTATAGCTGCATATGATATAAAGGTTATTATGTTTTGCCCCATGAATCATGAGCTGTGCAGCAATAAGATGTAAATTATATATAATGCAAATAATATAGAAAACAATAACGACAAGGAACAATAATATTAATTATGACAATATTTTCTGTTTTTGTTTTTCCTCAATACATCCCATAAATAAGATAAAAACCTAAAATCTAATATCATACTGTGAGTGTTTCACAGAGCTCCATTAAAAACGCATCAGTGAGCCTCACTGATGTTCCTCC
The DNA here is from genome assembly GCF_910589615.1 of Taurulus bubalis. Lineage (NCBI taxonomy): Eukaryota > Metazoa > Chordata > Actinopteri > Perciformes > Cottidae > Taurulus > Taurulus bubalis. Next base: position 4,777,313 of record NC_136590.1, on the reverse strand, counting down.
ATGAACACACACACACACACAAACACACACGCACACACACACACATACACACGCACACACACGCACACACACACACACACACACGCACACACACACACACACACACACACACACACGCACACACACACACACACACACACGTGCGCATCGTCCCGCTGCCACAAATGCTCAATAGGGCATCAAACATGGATTCATCCGCCGCTGAAAATAGTCCCCAACAAATTTCCTCCTTTTTAAATAACGTTTGTTAAACACTAGTGACCCGCTGTTTTAGGAAACTACTGAAACTATATGTTTATGAGCTTTTTATAAAGATTTATGAGTATCTTCAGTTGAAACCAATGGGCTCAGAATGTATTGAAAGAACTAATATATTGTTGGTTTTGGACTTTTCATTGGATTTGTTGACAATAACTACATTTAATACAAAATACCACAAGCTGTTGCTTAATCAGTATATTCATGAAAATGACACTGAGGGACTGATTTCAGAAAATCTGATATATTATTTCTGAGATATCGTGTTTGGCAAACAAATTTAGAAAATTATAATTGCAGATTACTTGTTAAGTCAATAAATATGAACAGATGGACAAACACAGTGACGGATGGATGGACAAGCAGCAGCTGAGTCACAAGACATTAAAAAGTACGATTAAAGCAACTTGCTGTGTAACTTCACAGATTACTTTTTGGAGAAGTGGAAAATAAAATCTAGTTCACGATGAAGAAAAAAACAAAAAAAAACAAGACACCAGTTAAAAGTTAACGCTGATCCTTTGAGTGATATCTGGGCCGAGCAGAAGTTGCAGGTGATACAAGATGAATCTTTTATGATTCCGGCGTGAAATCATAAAAAATGCAGGAAAACAGCAGGAAAAAAAAGGGTGAAAAAGCACCTCGTCTCTTGTTCTCCACACTCAGCCCTATCATAACACGTCTACCGGTAAGTTTATGCTTCTATAATGTGACTAACTTGCTTTTTTTTTGCTCCTGCAGTTCCCCATGATCAATGAGTTCGGGGAGGACACCAACTCGTACTGCTCCTTCGAGAGCAAGGAGACGGCGCTGTTGCACTCAGAAAATGGCAGCCTGCAGCAGAGAGTCAACGTCCTGACCCACGAGGTGAGAGGAGAGATGAGAACAGGAGGGGGAGACAGAGGGGGGTGAGACAGAGCGGGGTGAGACAATAAGGCAGCGGCGAGATGGGATATGTACCAAATAAGAGGGGACTCATTTACCGTATCACATTTTTGTTCTCAGTGCTTGAATTCTGCAGAAATCCCTCCCTACATGTGAATTAATTGATTAGAAAAACAAAAATTGAGGCCAACCCTAGTGGACATATGCTGAAAGATGTCCAGAAACTAATTAGTCACTGGAGCTGCTATCAAAGCCAAAAAGACTGAGGGATTTCGGGTGTTTTTTAAGAAAACTTTCCAAGGAGCACCGGGACGGGGGATTTTTACTCATGGCGTTCTATTCTTGAGATGAGCTAGTTAAGATTTTGCTGATTATGAACTAACAATATGTGCTGAGTCAGATTTTAATCTGTTCTTCCTGTAGAACAAAATATGTGAGACATAAAGCAACTGCAAAGAGACTCAAACAAACACAAAACAACGACAAAGAGATGCAAAATGACTACAAAGAAACACAAAACAACTACACACAAGACTCAGAATGACTAAAAGAAACATAAAACACCTACAAAGAGATTTCTAATGACTAAAAGGAGACATAAAACACCTATACAAAGAGATTAAAAATGACTAAAAAGAGACATAAAACACTTATAAAGATACTTAAAATGATAAAAAGAATAAAATAATACACCTGCAAAGAGATTTAAAATGACTAAAAAGAGACATAAAATACCAAGAGATTCAAAATAACTAAAATGAGACATAAAACATCTACAAAGAGATTTGAAATGGTTAAACAACTAAAACGTGTGTCCTGCCCCTATAAGAGAGGTGGGGGGCACCCAGGGGCCCACTGCCTCATAATCCATGAGGGAGGTGTGCGTTGAGCCTCTGTAGTTTTGTATGGTGGTACTCTAAGCCCGCCTCCTTCTTAGCTGTCCAATCAAATGCAAAGGATTTGATTTACATTCGTCTTTGACCTGTTCACCGCTCAGACGTTGGTAAAGTTAAAGTAAAGTGAAGTGAATTGAAAACCAGATGTGTGCACGCTACTCAACCAGTTCTACTTCTTCTCCTCTATGTGCTTAAGAGTCGAGAGAAGAATAGCGGCGCCCTAAATGTACTTGGCCTGCTCATTCGCCTCGCTTGCAACTCTACTATTTTCTATGAGTGTGTGAACGAGAGCGCGGGGAAATATAAATGAGAAACGACTGACACAGGAAGGCAGCGGTAAAACTGGTAGTGGTAAAACAAAAAAAAGGAAAAGAGGAGCTAGAAAGCAAGAAAGAGGAGGGAAATGGTTTATGGGAGCAGCAGAGGTGATTAGCATGGGACACACAGGGTCACAGAGTGATGCAATGTGCACACACACACACACACACACACACACACACACACACACGCACACACATCTCATCCTCGTCCTTTTGGTAAAGTGGTGACTTGCAGTAATTTAACCTTAAATGGAACTTCCTGGAAAATTCGGTTCAAATTCGGCACTATTGCACTATCTTTCTTTCTTTCTTTACTTTAACATGACTTTGTCATAACTGATAGAGACAGTAAACAAAAAGATGAAAATAAATGTTAAAAAAAGGAGAATTATCCTTCTAAATTAAACACTCACACGCTGCAATAAAATCGACTGCTTTAAACCAACTAATTGAGCTAAAAACAAACAGCTTTGAACCCGAGAAGCCGTTTGAAATCAACAAAGCATTCCCACACACGGAGATTCACATCCAGACTGACGCGAGAATGTAAAAAGGTGATAATGAGAACACCTTTTGGTACTAAAAATCTCTGGCGTCTGCATGCATGTCCTCTCTCTGTGGTCCCGATGCCGCTGACGAGCCGTCCGACACCTCGCCACCCGACACCTCGCCACCCGACACCTCGCCGCCGCTTTTCCTCCGAGCATACGTTGCCATAGCATCGGTACCCGTCTTCGTCCTCTCGCGTGGCTCCCACTCTCGCTCTAAAGTGACCGTATTCTTCAACACTACCTCTCCTGAACTCTTTTTTTTCAGTCAAACCACGGCGGCGCTCTCAGACCTGTCAGAGAGTATGTGATTGCGCCATCCAGCGACATTCACCGCCTCATTAAGCCACAGTGTGATGGATCAGCGAGACACCGAGAAATTCATTATTTAAAACAGTGCCGAGGACGGTTGTTGAAATCGTCACTCATCCGTTCGTCGGGATGGGGCGAGTTGTGCGTTCGGAGGTGTCAGGGTGTCCGTGTCCTAAAAGTGTTCGGTTACACAACAGCTTCTTAGAGAAATGGAAGTTTTCCCTCTCTCCTCTCTCCTCTCTCCTCTCTCTCTTTCTCTTTCTTTTTGGGGGAGGAAGTTTGGAAAAACTGACAAAGAAGGGAAGAAAAAGTAAATGTATGTCAAGCCTTTGTTGTTGTTGACATTGTTCTGTTTTCAGCTCCAGAAGAGGAAGGAGAGAGAGGAGCAGCTGGAGGACGTGATCCAGGCCTATGAGAAGATCCACATGGAGAAGAGCAACCTCCAGCGGGACCTCGACAACATGGTCAGAGACGCTGCTCGGCATGGTTCAGATGTTTTGAAAAGGCTTGTGTGAGGGACTTATCTATGGGAAAACCTATTTTAGCCACCTCAAAGAAAGACGCACCTTAAAACAAACAATATCTATTTAAGTGTATGATATATTTAGAATATTTCTACCCTTTCCGACAGGAAAACAATCAGCGGAAGTAAGAAGCTAACGTTAGCGGGTATAAAGGAACTCCACCCTGGTCACATGACTTCACATTAGTGGCTATCAGTGTTGCCAACTCCTCAGCAAGAAAAATAGCTATTGGCAGTCTTAAAAGTAGCTAGGAGTCGCTAAATGACGTCATCGCCTAATTTGTATAATCGTAATGGAAGCTGTAGGAGACAGGAATATAGTGATATAGCAATTGTTTTACTCATTAATGCCAGCTTGCTTTGGGTGGAACTGTTTTAATGTTGCTTTGCCTTTTGAGTATGATTTTTAGTTGTCATGTTTATTTATAACACAAAGTTTGACATAAATCTGCTTCACAGTACAGGCAGTATGGCCTTGTAGCATCTCCAATAAACGGCTACAGCCAGCCTTTGAATTCAGGGTTTGATTCCCACTCCTTCTGTATTTTTGAGCGTACAGTAAAACTGAGACATGATGACTATATGTTTAGCTGATGTCACAGAGAGGCACACACAGTGGACAAGGTGTATGAGGTCATTTATTTTAGTGTAACAGTGAAGAAACATTTACATCAAGCCAAGGCGGGATCAGCGGCGGCTTTGCGCGATTAATTTTTAGTCTGGACGCGGAGACGTGTGGGTCTCTCCTCTCTGCCGCTACTGCTGCGCGACTCGCTCGGCTCCTGTGAGGCTTTGGGACGGCGGAGGGGGCGGGGCTCACGGCAGCACCCGCTGCTCGCTGAGGATCCTTTCTTTTTCTTCCGGTCACAGTAAACAATGGCGACCAAGTTGGAGCGGCTGCATTTGGAGTTGGAGCTCATCAGTATTGAAGAGCAAATGCTTATATTGCAAATGTTGAAGCGCAGGCGACAGAGAAGACGTTTGCGCAGGTGGTGTAGGAAGACAGACCGGAAAAAGCAACTGCCGGAACTGCACAACGATTTGTGCCGCGCTTTCTCGTCAGTCTCCAAGACACCAGGAAGTCTCCAATTACACACAAAAATGTCTCTAGATTTGTCGCTAGTCGCTTTTCACAAAAAAAAAGTCTCCAAGAGGGTTTGGAAAGTCGCCAGATATAGCGAGAAAGTCTCCAAGTTGGCAACACTGGTGGCTATAAAGGAACTCCACCACGGTCACATGACTACACGTTAGCTTATAAAGGAACTCTACCACGGTCACATGACTACACGTTAGCTTATAAAGGAACTCTACCACGGTCACATGACTACACGTTAGCTTATAATGGAACTCCACCACGGTCACATGACTACACGTTAGCTTATAAAGGAACTCCACCACGGTCACATGACTACACGTTAGCTTATAAAGGAACTCCACCACGGTCACATGACTACACGTTAGCTTATAAAGGAACTCCACCACGGTCACATGACTACACGTTAGCTTATAAAGGAACTCCACCACGGTCACATGACTACACGTTAGCTTATAAAGGAACTCTACCACGGTCACATGACTACACGTTAGCTTATAATGGAACTCCACCACGGTCACATGACTACACGTTAGCTTATAAAGGAACTCCACCACGGTCACATGACTACACGTTAGCTTATAAAGGAACTCCACCACGGTCACATGACTACACGTTAGCTTATAAAGGAACTCCACCACGGTCACATGACTACACGTTAGCTTATAAAGGAACTCCACCACGGTCACATGACTTCACGTTAGCTCATAAAGGAACTCCACCACGGTCACATGACTTCACATTAGCTAAATGTAACTTCACCAATTTTATATCAGAGAACAAAACATTACAATCGTAAGCTTGTGTCAAACACAGACTTTATTTTCGACATTTAACCAAAAACACATTGACTTCGAGACGAGGGAACAGGAAGTGCAAACACGCCGACTCATTCCCGTGGGGCGTTTACTGACCTATTTTATATCCGAGAACTAAATGTTAAAATCTCTTTGGCTTGTGTTCGACCTTATTTTAGACATCAAACAAAAAAAAAAACACATTGAGGAATTGGGAAGTGCAACATTTCCGACTCTTTCCTGCTTTTAGGATCCCTGCCGCTCTTGCAGATTCATGACAGAACAGCCGCGTTACAAATGTGGATTTTGTCCGGTCAGGCAGGGAAGAGCTAATGAAAGATGCAATCAAGTTACACTCAGATTTGGAACTCTTGGAAGTCCACCAATCTTAACACCAGTGCTGAATTATCAGACCCTTTAAAAGAGCACCCGTCCTCTAGTTTTCATACACATATGCAGCTAAAAACAACATCAAATTCTTGATGAATTCTTCTATATTTCTGTGACAAACAAAACAATTAACGTTCTCCCCATCACCTCGTTATGTCACGTTATCATCGCTACGTTATTTAAATAGAGCAGTAATGTATACGACTTGTACATTCGTCTCTCTGATAGAATACGACTAAGAAGAAAAGAAAAGAGTCATGAAACGCAGTCGGCTCACTATCGTTTAATTGCCCTCCCAGCAAACTTGTTTCATTACTTATTCTGAGTCAACGGCCCCTCAGAGAGAAAAGTCCTTTTAGAGTCAATCAGGGAGATTTCTTCTCCGACAGTAAACAACACATGATTGACTGCGAGGATACATAAATCTCTGAATGATTAAATTTGGGATGATTTGTTTCTAGCGTCATCCTGTAACTCCTTTTCATTTAGACGCGTGTGTGTGTGTGTGTGTGTGTGTCTGTGTGTGTGTGTGTGTGTGTGTGTGTGTGTGTGTGTGTGTGTGTGTGTGTGTGTGTGTGTGTGACGGTATAGGACGCTTCCAACTGAACAGATTGGCCGGCTGCTTTTTCCCAGAACCCCTCTGTGATATTAAACCCGCTCATATGACGGTGAAGTGAGACGATGTTCGCCAAAGATGTCGGAACTGCCAACAGTGTCAATGTCAATGTCACCCTTGACCTTTAACCTTCCAGCAGTGCACTCGCTCACCACGCTGCATCATATTTCAATGTTATGAATATGCATAATATCTATCGTGTGTTTAATAAAATCAAAACTGTCTTTTAGCAGTTTAACAGGAAGCAAAGTGGCCTGACTGTGTGCTGCAGGATGTGTGTGGCACATGAAGAGGGCCGGCCATTTATTAGTATTGCTTCAGCCTTTTCTCTAATGAATTTAGTCGACATCTTGTATTTAAACTTTGATATACAGACAGTATAATCTGTATATCAAAGTTTAAATTAAAGATGTTGACTACATTTAGTGAAACTATCTTTCTTAACCTCTTTTTAATTCACCGTTTCTGTTTGTCGCATACTTTATTATTTAATATAAGACCTACAGATTCACATCTTACATTTACATTTGCATGGTAATCTTTTTAAGTTGTATCTTTTCCCCATGAATAGAAACCAATATTTGGCTATTTCTTCCGTTTTTTACTTGACTAGAGGCACTGGACTAGAGTTTAAAAGTATTGCAATCATTTAAATAGATAAAAAAAAGGGCAGAAGATATAGAAAATACTTTTTGTTACATGTGGGCCAACCAGTAAACTTCTGTCATGTCAAACATTAAACTGTTTATTTTAGCGTTATTATTTCTAGGTTAGACACTTTAATACTTTCTTGCAGTGCATCTGGTTGAAAACTTCACATTTACTTTTGTTTGGCCCTTGCCTCCTTATATTTATAATGTTCACCTGTGTACGTTTTTGAATCCTGTGAAGTCGTGATGCATTTGGTGGAGTAGAATAAAGTAAATGTGTGGTTGCAGACCGGCCTGGTGGAGAAGCACGTGGAGCGGGTCCTGGGCCTGGAGTCGGCTCTGAGGCAGAGGGACAACTCCCTGCAGAAGCTCAACATGCAGCTGCACAGCAAAGACATGCAGTACCTGCAGCTGCACGCCGGGCCCGACGCACACAGTGAGTGACGGGCTCCCTCTCCCATCACCTTCATCATCACCATCACCTCCATCTGTAGTGAGATGTGCAGGTGTTCTGGTTTTACCTTATTATTTACTGGTTGTTGCCTTTGCTAAAACACAGTTTGTGCAATGCAAAAATGTGTACACAAAATATTGAATGTCTTACATCTCTTGCAAAGGCAAACACTTCCTTCAACATCTATCTTGGCTGGGTCTCCTTTGGAAACTAGATTTTAATCTCAAGGTTAATTGATTAATAAAGGTTGAATAAAACACAATCTAAATAGCTTCTCAATAGCTCTTTCCAAACATCAACTGTGAGTATCAAACACTCTTATCTGAGTCTTTGCTGTAGATATAGACTTTGAACAGATGTTCATTCCCAATAATTATATACAGACATTTACTTTAACTGAAGATGACATTAACACAGTCACGGTATTGTACTGTAAAAAAAAAAAAAATATATATATATATATATATACAGTATCTTTCTATTATAGTCCTCGAACTCTCTCTGTAAAAAAACAACAACAATGTAATCGCTTATAGATGTTTTCACAGGTGCATTCTGGGAGCAGATGGTTGATAATTGAATGTCGTATTTCAAGGTTCAATGTGATCAGCAAACAAAGCACACTGACGACTCAACTCTGAAACCCATTTTAGTCTCTACATCTTCCGTTGCAAACTAAAAACACATATTTTTCGACTACACCTTGAATAAAGAAAGTAGCACTTTAGTAGCAATTAAATCACACTTACTGATAGCACTTTGTAGTTTAACTTTATTGAAGAAATTGTACTTTCTTGATTCTTGTTGTTCTGAGTTTGTACTGATGGTTGAATGCACTTGTTGTAAGTTGCTTTGGATAAAAGCGTCAGCTAAATGAAATGTAATGTAGTTACTGAAAAAGTAACAGTACATTAAAGTACAGTAAAACCACATATTTAAACAGCCTAGACACCATCTCTGTTCATCACTGCTCATCTTTTCTCTGCAATCAAATCCAAAAAAAGCATCGAGGTCAAGTTAATCCTCGGTCTGCTGGAGAGAACCAGTTTGGACATTTTGTTCCAGCTCCTCAGTCACAGTCGCAGAAACAGAGACCTCCGAAATCCAAACATTTGTCGCTGCCTGGCGCTGTGCTTTTGGAGGATTTCTCAGTATTAATCCGCCTGTAGCTTCCATCTGTACGGCCGGGTGATGTGTTGTGATGCGTCTGAGCCACGAAATGCGAGAAAAAAACCTGGGAGATAAGTCAAATTATTACATAAATGAATTGTAAATGTGTAAAAGTTTCAAAGGATGCTTCAAGCAAAAGGTGGTGCTTTCATAAATAGAAACACAAATTAAAAAAGCTGGTTAATAAAACCTTAAATTCTTATAAAGCTTCACCAAGTCAGCCGACTCCCTCATTTTAGAGACTGCAGCACAGAAAAGATAGCATGCAGTCCGCTAGATTCTGATCTGGAGTCAGTCGCTGCCCTCTGAGCGGCCGTGGGTGGCTCATGGAAACCTGTAAGAAATGTGTCACCGCCACCTCAACCGAGGCCCCCCTGCTACTGATGGCGTACCGAGTGAAGGGGCGGTATAAACCTGCATCAAACGCTCGTATTTAATGGAAAAAGCGTAATTTAACCTTTTTTTGTTCCTCAAGGGGAGAAACCACATGGTGAAAAGGTTAAGACATTTATAGCTAATAGTTATCACCATGAAGCTTCCCCAGTTGATTACTTACATTAAGATTATAATTGTCTGTCTTTAAAATATGCAAATGAGGCATTATCTTGTTAAATATGTGCACATGTTCATACATTTCAAGAACAGAAGCCAGGTTTAAGTTTGTTGACATATTAGAGTTAAAGGGATTAACTTTAGAGGGAATTTTGGATATTTCTTTGTGTCGCTTCATAAATCAGAAAAACAGCCATAAATAAATCTATTATCTCTCCATGTTTTAAGTAACACAATGTTGTATAAATCAGGCTGTGAATAATATATGAACAAACTCCTTTGTAGAAACCTCCAGAATATAGAGAGGAATGAAAGAATAAAGTTTTTATGAAAATATGTTGCTTGTGCTCAACAGGTGAACAGGGGAAAAAATGTAACTAACAGATATTACCATGAAACGCCCCCAGGTGAAAACTGACATTAAGACAATAATTATTTGTATTACATGTCTTCTGAAATGTTTAAATATGAAAATGAAGCTTTATCTAATGGTAACATCTGGTGAATTTAAGAGAAATCTACAGACGCAAACAGACAAAGTAGTAAAACAAAACACCTAAATGTGTATTTTGGATGTTTTGTTTCCACTAGTCTGAAACAAGGCACGTTATGGAAGTAAAATAATTGACCCACGCATAAAAAAAAGTCACATAAAGCATATTGATGTCACTGTCACATCTTTTGTTTGAGGAGTCAGAGCTTGCGAGGCATTACTGTGGATTTAGATATTTGTGTACTGTGTGTGTGTGTGTGTGTGTGTGTGTGTGTGTGTGTGTGTGTGTGTGTGTGTGTGTGTGTGTGTGTGTGTTCTGGCTCAAGACCTGAGTGTGAGTCTGTGTGGGCGGAGCTGAATCACTAACGTGCCCACGCACATCACATCGCCCAGGTACAACCTGAAAGACGCTGCCCTTGGAAGAAGTCGGCTCCTCACGCTCATCTATTGTACAACAAACGTGGACGGAAGATTGGAAAGAACGCCGCATTAGTCAGGGCCAAAAGCTGTGAGATTACATGTTTCTATCTCTTTTCTTTGCTCCCAGTGCTGGACTGTCCAGCTTTGACCCTCCAGAGCTCCCGTAGCCTGGACGCGCTGTCCGACCTGAAGCTGCAGCGGCTGGAGGCCGAGCTGGAGGGCGCGCGGCACGAGGCCCAGGGGGCGTGTCGGAGGGAAGACGAGCTGAAGGGGGAGTGCGAGAGGCTGAAGGAGGACGTGAGGATGCTGCAGAACAACCAGAGGGACCGGGTCAGTGAGGATTTAGTCCTTTAAATTATGTCAAAAGTGATGTATTCCTTATATTGTCCTGAGTGATGTGTGAGAAGTATTAAGAGAAATGTCAAATCTATCCCAGAGCATTATAGATGTGTTGGACGATTCTGCATAACCCCAGATTCCGTTTAAAGATAAGACGAAAATTCAGACAATTCCCAAACCGGACTACGCCGTGGTATTGACCTGTCAATCACCTTGTAGCCCCGCCCCTAAAGCATCCCCTGCTTTATGGTCTGTTAGTCAAACTTTAGTAAATGATGGTCCATTTAGAACATCATGCTGTATTGAAGAAGACTTGAAACTAGAGATTGAGACATAAACTCATGTTTACAATGTTTACTGAGGGAATAAATCAAGAGAAGTAGAGTCATTTATATAGACTTCTATACAACCAGAGGAGTCGCCCCCTGGTGGCCAGGAGAGAGAATGCATCTTTAACACATGAAGCATCGGTTTCACTTTTCAGAACCGGAGGTTGCCGCTTGGTTAGCCGTTTGTCTCTGTTTCCATTCTTTGTGCTAAGCTAAGCTAACCAGCCTCCGGCGGTGGGTATATATTTACAGTAGAGACATGAGAGTGCTATCGATCCTTTTACCTCACTCACCGCTACAAAAGTTGCAAATACAGTTGTCTCTCTCTTTGTTTGAGCAACATTGCTCACAACGGGCTTGATGGATGACTTCACCTCCACACTTAAAACCATAAAAAGTTCGACAGTTGCACGTAAACACAATAATTATATCACATAAATAATATTTATCAATGCACCCGTTTTCAGCCGCATCCACTATATTTCTGCCGATGTTACCTTCAGACATGTTGCCTCAAAGCACTCCTGCTGTCAGATTTTGTCCAATATTCTCCCAGCACCTGCATGCTAATCTAATTTCATGCTCTACTTCAGCAGGAAATGACTTCTCCGTGCAAGCAGTGTGATGTGGAGTGGATAAAGAAGGTGGGAGATGAGCAGTAAGTGACCACAGCCGATCTCTGGGCGAAGGGAGGGAAGGAGGGGAGGAGGAAATGAAACCGACAGAGGTGTCAGGAATGTGAGAGATATCGGTTGAGCACCATCTGACGACGAACAGAAAGCGCAAACGGGGGCATGTTTCACCAAAAGCAGCTGCTCATCTGTATCTTAATCCTCCTGCTGCTGCGATGACCTCCAGAGGCCTCATTAGAAGCAAGACGAGCCGGTTTCAAACGCAGCATCTTTGCGCACAAACGCTGCATTAAATATGTGCATTCGACTGCGACACCATTGTTTCTTATTTGATAGAGATCAGTCTCCAGTAGGGGGCAGTGTAAGCACAGCGCAGGACGTCTTCCTGTCCACTTCCTCCTCTCAATCTCACACCTGAAACCACACGAAAAGAGCAACAGTGGGCATCCGAGTGCATCCGCTCGTTCCTCTGTCGCTTACAGTGAAGGAGAGAGCAAAGGAGTAGCTCATGTTAATGCCTTTATAAAAAAAATTGCCCCATGTTGCATGGGCTTGTTTACAAGGTGCAACAGGTACGCTGAAGCCGCAGATGACTCCCACGCAGTGAAACCCCAGAAGAGTTTCAATGGGGAGGCGAGCTGAAAGTCAGCGCTGTGGTAGTGAAGCGAGGTTGGTACTGAGCATGCGGTGGAAGCCTACTGCTTGTTTCCAGACCTTGGTCACCTTTTGGTTTTACTCAGCAATATCAAAAAACTCCCACTGAAAACCTACAGTGCCTCTCCTCTGCTTCCTGCTGCTTGTTCTTGTAATTGGGCTCATTTTGTGTAAACTGCACTTTGATAATTGATAAGGAGGGTTTGGTGCTGCCTCACCTTTGCCCCAATAATCCGCAATAATCACCAACAAAATGACCATCAGTTACTCTAAGCCGCTCTTTGTTGTTCTCACATGCCTCCACGGTAAATTAATCTATTTACAATTTAAATAGTAATGAATGTGTTTACGACTGGATAAATGACAGATTATTTTATATAGTTTTTATACAGCCATTTCACTTAATTCATCAAGACCTTTTCTCAGTTTTCTTCAAAAACTCAAAGTAACACAAAGTGAGTATTTAATACATGAAAGGTCATTTTTTAGGGTGAATTATTCCTTTAAAAGCATCTGTCAAGGGAAATGGCGTTTTATCAAACTAATGGTTGTGTGAGTAAATGAGTGTCTCTGATACTTTTAAAAGCTTCTCTGCTTCATTGAAATTGTTGATTGCAGCAATTTACTTGATGAATTGATGAAACCTTTACCAAAACAAATGTCATCTTCCATTCGTCACAAAATATTCTTGTTTTTTGTCATGTTTCTCTACTCCCAGTCCATGGCTATACTACTCTTTCAACCAGTCAAATTGAATTACTTACTACAGAACTAGTATTACGTGAATGGGATGCCCTCGCCAACCACAAGCCACACTGCATCCACACACACACACACACACTTTACTTCTACAGAGCGACTGACTAATCCCTCTTCAGCTTTCAGAAAGTGAGACTATTTCCAATAAATCACAACATGACGATTTTAAGTTTCTTCCTATTGTTTGTTGGAAGTTTAAAAAAAGAGAAACCACAAAGTGTAGCGTTTGTAAATCCATTTTTTTACATAACTATCCCCCAAAAAAACCTCTCAGTTCCCAGGTAGCGTAGCCCAGCACAGTGACTGTCGGGTGCACTGTGACTTGGTGTGAGGACGGCTTGACACCTCTGTGCTCGGCTGAAAGAGCCTCCTCCGTTCTAACACCCGTCCCTTTAAGAGGCCGAAGACACGCAGCCAGAATTCCCCGCCATGACCGTCTTTCTTTTTCCAAATGAACACAACCGCAGTCACACGTTTGTGAGAGTTTTTGTCCACGTCGACTGTTAGTTCCCCCTCGAGGCCACAGAAGGTTTTGAAAAAGAAGGTTTATTGTTATATAGCCAACAAAGAGGAGCTCCGATCTCGCAGGCAAGCTGCAGTGACGGCTCATTCTTTGAAGCGTCTGATCGGGTCAGAGGTCAGATCCCTGCCCGCGCTCTCTTCACTTCATCTCCCACACACACATGCAACCCTTGTGTATCCGATCGATTCAGAGGCGCCCGTCTTTCCATCAACTCTGCATCTGCAACCGTCAGGCCCCTCCCACGCGCTGCACTGTACACAAGGCAGCGAAAGATAGAAGGGAGGGAAAAAGTCAACAAAAATAAATGCATAAAAAAGAACAAACGCATGCAGGGAAAACTTATTTTTAGACACGCAGAGACCAAAACAAACCCGATGTCGACGACATTTCTGATATGATGCGTGCTGGTGTTCACGCGAGTGAGAGGTGTCGCAACCGACCCTGAGGCCGTTTGGCAAAGCACTACCAGCAAAATTGAAAATGTGAGACAGAAAAGTGTGAGAAGAGGTGCATGAATCTAAACTGTCGAGAAATTCACTACGCACCATGCGATTAGACAAGAGAGAGGGCCAAGCAGAGCCGGAGTCATTTTTGGGCGACATCAGTATCATACTTCATGCATCGCCCACCATGCAAGTTGCCAGTAAGTAACCTTCTGATTGCTGTTGAAAGGTTTGAAGGAGACTTCAGATGACCTTGAATCATGTCAATGTCAGCGCCAGGTTCCAGCTATTTTTTTTACCACAAAGGAGGTGATGTTGTTTTTAGTTTTTTTTAAACTTTTTATTTATTTCATTTTTTCAGTTAACAAAAAACACGACAAAATATTGTAAATGACAAAAGAGTGGACAAAATAAATAAGTAAATAAATTAAATTAAATGAATAGGGGGTCACCAATCGTTCATTATAATATTTGGTCCATTCTTTACAGGTCAGCTGAGAACATTACTCATCTTTTACCCAGCGTTGATCATGGGATGTTGTTGGTTTTAAGGTGGCGGTTGAACGGGGGTTCGAGACCCCACTCTGTCTGAGTCATAGCAGAGTCAGGGGGAAACTAAGTGGGCCTTTCGCAAGAGCAACTAACCAGTGGAAGTTATGACTTATTTCCAGCTTGTGAGCTTCCTTGAAATGGGGTCCCTGGCTTTATTTTAAATGATATCGGGAAAAATTTGTGACGCCTTTTAGTGCACATCTTTGCAGATAAAATGTAAAGAGGTGCAGAAAAAGATCGTAGCTCAGAGGTGAAAAGAAATATTATGCTGTTATTGATACAAAGACATATGCAGGGTTCCTCTAATGCATACCCAAGTAGCAGGTTTAACACACACACACACACACACACACACAAGTGGGAAGTGGGAAGACTTAATTAAGTTAGTGCGCGGGTGTGCTGGGGAACATACTTTTAATTTGACAGCGTTTTATTTCTGCGAAGGCAGAATAAGTGTTTTTTCTTTTCTTTCTCTTTGGTGCTGCAGTGGAAGTTTACATATTTTCCCATCTATGCAGAAATGTATCTGCCACCATCTCTGTGGAGGAAAGAGCTGACTCAAATTTTTGTTGATAAAAAAAACACAAGTCGTCTGTTTAAATCCGTTCATGATGTTCAGGTGTTCAAGTTGGCCAAGAGGTTTTATTTCTTTTCCTTTCAACTTTTAAATAAAAACGCGGGGGGAGGAGTGACAAGAGTTTATCTGAATAGCGCACACACAAATAAAGTGCTTGAAGTAATTCATTAAAAAAAACACAGCATAAAAGATTCAAAATGCAAATTAAAAATAGAAACTTTTGGTAGCACTATATAATGCACACTATTTAACATTGTAAAGCATGAATAAACACTGAATTCATCATTTATAAAGCATTATTCCAACATGAACATTTATTAGCATGCAATTCCTAAACACAGTTATAAATGTTTGATTCTTGATTAATAGGCTTGAGTTTTCATACTTTATAATGCTTTATAAATGATGAATTCAGTGTTTATTCATGCATTACTAATGCTAAATAGTGTGTACTTATTATAAAGTGCTTCAAAACTGAGACAAATATATGAAAGCCAGTTGGTTCACATGGAGTTTTTAAAAGTTTTGCTGAACATGCAAAACCAAAGTTATGCACAACATAAAAGTCTGTAACCTGGATGTAAAGTCACAATCATCCTGCGCACGTTTGGCTCTATTTTCCTATGAAACTCATGAAACTCTAATTGAACCTTTGAAAAGCGTCGGTCTTGACATAAGAAAGTGACTCACGTCGGCAGTAAGAACTGATTATCTGAGCAGATTTCAAGTTTGATGTCAGGGTTTCGTGTCTCTTCGGTCGGGCAATTGACGCTCTGATCTACCGCCGCCGGGGTGAGAGAGTGAGTGAGTGAGTGAGTGAGTGAGTTTCAGGTCCAGACTGGAGGAGTTTACAGAAATTGGTTAGACATGTGAGATAAGCTGTGCATTATCAGATGTGAGGGTGACTAACTGTAGCTGCTGCTTTTCTGCTTTTAACCACATACAGTTCATATCAGCCTCTTAAGATGCTTCAAGTACAGAGATTACATTCCTTACATCTTTAAAATCATCATTTAAAATGCAGATCAAGTGTAGAGCTAATGACTCAAAGTCAGCCCGTTGCCATGGTTTGTTTGAGAGACGCGTGGAAGCCGAGCGGCCTTGTTGTTTGCGGTTCCTGAAATAGAGTGGCTCCGTCAGTGCAGCCCCTGAGAGGCTCGTGACACATCCTCTGCGAGAGAAACGGTGCGATGTTGTGCACTTCAAAGTGATGCACTCTAAAAATATGAGCCGATAAGCCTCTCAATTAGCGAGGCCGTGTCAGCTCCGTTTCACTGCATCCGACTCTGATTGACTTAGACGTTTTTTTAAACAGCATTCCACCAACATTGTGATGTTCCATAATGAATAGTTATTACGCTGATGACATAATTGCCTCCCCTCCCTCCCTCCAGGGTGAACTTGGCTCTGGCCTACACGGAGCTGACGGAGGAGCTGGGACGCCTCCAAGCGCTGAGCTCCAAGCAGACGGAGATCCTGAGGAAGGCGTCACAGGAGCAGGCTAGTCCAGGTAAAAAAAAAAAAAAACACACTTGTGTCACAAGCACCACGGAAGGAAGGGCTTCGTTATTTTACTCGAGTACAAAGAGCACACTTATAATTACAAGTATTCCTGCATTCAAAGATTAAGAAAGAAAGATTACATAGAAAAATGGCATGTTAAATGAGTTTTATACGAATATATTATTGAATTATTCTCACTGTTCATGTACAGTTGATGCAACTGTTTTGACTATTGATAGTTTAATCCAGTTTAAACCTATTTTTCCGGGAACCCATTTAAAAAAAAGGACACATTTTCGGGACCGAAAATGACAGAATAATGATAAAGCAAAAGTGTGCGTAAATGAACATTACACGATCGTTACAGATATTTCAAAGGGATATACGTTTGAAAAATCATAACTTTGTTTATGCATGTGTTTTTGTAAACATATGCACATGTAAAATACTTTATAAATGAGAGGAAATATATATGTGTTCAGGCTGAGTTAACAAACTATATCACTCTTTTAAGTTACATTCAGTCCAACCAAATCTACACATCATATTTTTGTAAATTCATCAAAATATTTAGATTTTATTTTTAGACAGATGCTGGCACTTTATAAAATGTAATGTAATTTAATCCAAAAATACCATGAATACATCCCTGTAGGTCTCTGCTGTCTAATGTATAACACCTACATGTGATTTGTGAAGACAGAAACTAACAGACACGTTGCAGCGTGCTAAACCGTAGCGACACCTTTCCCTTCCTGCACAAACAGTCGCACACATTTCTAACGTCTCACAACTGAGCTCACCTCCACAAACCCAAAGGCCTTCAGCAGTGCATCTGTACAAACTGGAAAACGGTGTAAATCTATAAATAAGTGAGCATTTTAACAAGCTGGGAAACATAGAAAACCCCGTTAAACTTTTCCCTCAGGTCGTGCTTTGTCACATTAATATGGAAAATGGGACTTCTGCTTAATTAGTTATGTGTGATTGCCTCTGGGCTATTTTTTCAATCACAAGACAAATATTTACTGGTGAATTGTTGAAATAATCAGAGAAGAGCTGAAGAGTCCCGCTCGACTGTTTCCGTCTCATTCGGAGGGTTTCAGAGCGCGAACACCTCTGCCCTCTTTGACACCTCGACCGGCAATAAATGAAGTTTCCTCTTTGATATGGGAAGTGGTGACGAGACACACAAAATACACAAAAATATATGCACAACGTGTCCACATACTATTGGCCATTTAGTGTGGAAGCAGGTTGCCAAACTGTTTTTTGTGTGTTTCTTATAACTTTATTTTCCAAGTAATAAGCTTTTTAAAAAAAAAGTTTTTTTCCTTATTAGCACCAAGCGCTGAAACTCCTTCCTAACATGGCAATACTTTGTTTTATATGTGTGTTACATATTCTGATTCTTTAGGTCCTAATCTTTCCAAAAAGGTGCCTTATTAGTATGTGGGCTGTTGTTAAGGCCCTGAACCATACAGTTTGAAAAACTCGGGACCACTTGAGGAGGAATTTTTGAGGAATCTGGATCATATCATGCTGGATGTTCATAGTTATGATCAAAATATGGTATAAAAGTTTTGTTGTTGTATTATAACTCATTTGGGGTTCATACGACTACTTGAAGACTACTTGAACACGGGAAAAAAAGGGCAGTGTGTGCTTGGTGTCCAAAATTTCAACTTTGTAGCCCTCAAACCCCTCAACCCTCACAACGTTTCATCCATGTTCATATTCAGCCATCTTAATGTGTCTTTCTTCTCCTCCCTCAGTCCAGCGTCACTCTCCCAGCCACCACCAGTGCCACTCCCCCTTATCTCAGCGCCACTCGCCCATCTCGCAGCGGCACTCTCCGGTCCCGCCTCCGTCGCACCACTCCCCGATCCAGCAGCGGCGCTCCCCGGTGCCGCAGCGCCTCTCCCCGGACATGCACCGCCGCTCCCCGTTGCTGGACGTCAACGACGGACCGGCCTCTTACTCCTGCCGCCCGCCCAGCCAGCACCTGAGGGCCAGCTTCCAGGGCCGCCGCAGCTACTCCGAGGTGGCGGACCCCTCCGCTTACCAGTGCCCACCCCGCTTCTCCCTGGACCCGGTCGCCACCCTGCCAAAGCCTCGGCCCTACAACGACGGCTACGCCAAACAGCAGCCCCAGCACGGGGGCTCTCCTCACGGGGGCCTGCAGCACAGGGGCTCCCCGTCCCACCACCAGGGCCCCGGAGGAGACGAGCAGAGCTCCATGCGCCACTCCAGAGAGATGCCGTTCCCGCTGCGTTTCGAGCCTCCTCCGCCTTCCACGCCGGCCCCGCGGCCCCCGCAGTCCTCTGAAGACGAGGAGGAGTGGGCGTGCCCGCATCCCATCAGCCCGCCACGGACGCTGGGCGTGCTCTCGTCCGCGGCGCCCGGCGGCGCCATGAGGGGCCCGGCGTCCTGCTCGGTCTTCCCCATCCCGCAGAGGTCCAACACCCTCAGCTGCCGCCCGCAGCCGGGCTACCTGTCGGCCGAGCACGCGCAGTCCTGGCCTTCAATCAACGTGAGTTCAAAAGTGTGAGAAAAAAAGAGATTGCATCTGAGTGATTCTGAAACCACGAAGTTGCAGTTTTTTAAAGTGTCACTTTACTGAGCTGGTTCACAGAACAATATGTTGTTCTACCTTTAAGCACCATGGCACCTATATAGGGTGAGGCGGAGCTAAAACTTCTATTTTTGCTGTGTTTCAATCTTTATTTACTCTCAACCAGTAACATATATACAAATATGTACACAGCTGAACAAAAGCTCACAAGGGTTGCCTTTATTATAACACCAACATTATTCAAATAGCCCTTGTGGTTGCAGAGATACACCCTTTTTAGTTTGCTTATGTTATTTCGAGCAGAATCCTAAAAAATACCTTGATAAACACCGAGACTCTTTCACCAAGAGGCTTTTCCTACCGCTGAATGTCACAATCATGTGTTCATCGTGTCTCCACTTCCTTTCAACTTTAAAGAAATTACTGAACAGAAATACAGGCACTTCCTTTCTGAGCTCGAGATGAGAAGTTAGATATCAGATATCATATATCCGCTTCAGCATCTCTGAGGCTCATTAATTGATGTGTTATATCTTGTAAAAGAAAAGAACTGTAATAAGCAGAACCAGCACAGGATGAATGGATTACTGCTGTTTAGCTCCGACTTAAACAAACAAAATACATCATTCTAAGCCTTCTAAATTTGTGACAGAGCCAATGTCAGCCGTTCCTTTTGCTTTGAGGCTTAAAGAAAGCTGAGCAAGACTCTCCTCGCAAGAAAAGTGCAGCGTCAGTTTGTTCTCAGCAAATATCTGATGGCGACATGTGTTTACGTTGGTGGAAAAGCCCTCCGGCATTTATAACTTCAATACAATACTTTGACTACGGGGAGAAACTGACACATTGAGGGCATAAAATATGAGATTCCTTATTCAAAGATAAAATGGCGGCGTCAGTGTTTCAACTCGCTGTCGGAGAGAAGAGAGAGATATCTGAGTAGTAGAAACTACATAATCAATACATCAATATGTTTTGATGCTAAGCTGGAGGATTTATGACTGCTGCAAAGTATTTAATTCAACCCAAACCAGGATCCTGACCTCGTTCTGATGAAGTTGTTTTTGTACCTAAAAACAACCAAATAATAACATTAAAATACTTAAAACACTTGTGTCTCATTGTGCGGAGCGATGTCAAAGGACGTGCAACTCTTAATTAGTCTCCTCTCCTCTCTGAACGATGAATCTGATGAATCAGTTTCCACCTGAATTTACTACGATCTCCTTCAAAAGTCTAAAGTGACGATCGCTCACCAAGTGGTCATGTGATCGCCTCCCACACGATGACTCATCCTGTCCAGAGAAGTGTGTGCTGTCTAATACATGTACATACGTGTGCGTGTGTGTGCGTGTGCGTATGTGTGTGTCTGCGTATGTGCGTGTATGTGCGTGTGTGTGCATGTGCGTGTGTGCGTGTATGTGTGTGTGTCCGTGTGTGTGTGTGTGCGTGTGTGTGTGTGTGTCTGTGTGCATGTGATGCATCCTGCTGCCTAGTACATGTACATACGTGTGTGTGTGTGTGTGTGTGTGTGTGTGTGTGTGTGTGTGTGTGTGTGTGTGTGTGTGTGCGTGTGTGTGTGTGTGTGTGTGTCTTGCAGCTCTGGATGGAGACGGAGGAGAGCGACATGCGGAGCTGCCCTCTCTGCCAGCTGATATTCCCCATGGGTTACCCCGACGACGCCCTCATCAAGCACATCGACTCCCACCTAGAAAACAGCAAGATCTGATTGCCATGGCGACCAGCGCCCCGCACACACCCCGGGCTCTCTCCTCCTATAGATATTACGCAACAGGAACGGGGAGTCAGAACGTGGAACGACCAGTCAGCTTACACGTGCGATGATTCTAACGGTGGGGATGCAAAATGAGCGCAGGCGCCTGTTATAAAACACGGGTCTCTCCTGGGCTCCTGAGTCCAGCATCTGAGTCCCTCACCGGTCCCCCCAGACGGCTGCGCCCGTATAACCGCCGCTCTGGTCGCTGCTGTTTTGTGATGAGTCTTGTCGTGCGGTTTCAGGTATCGTGTCGTTGTTTTTTCTCGCTTCACACGTTGCGTTAGCAAAGAGAGTTCAGGGGACAAAAAGTTATTGATCAGGAAGATCTGAGGCGTCAGACTACTCTCAACACTCACATACACACAAACGCATGCATATACACACATACAGACACACATGTATGTACATGTATTAGACAGCAGGATGCATCACATGCACACACACGCACAAACACACACACATACATGCACACACATATACACACACACACACACATGCGCGCACACACGCACGCACACACACACACATACACAGACATGTATGTACATGTATTAGACAGCAGGACATCACATGCACGCACCACGCATGCACACACACACACACACACACACACACGCATGCACGCACAAACACACACACATGCACACATGCATATACACACATATACACACACACGTGCATGTATTAGACAGCAGGACATCACATGCACGCACACACACATGCACACGCACACACACACACGCGCATGCACGTACACACACACACACACGCACAAACACACACAGACACACACACATGCACAAACACACACGCACACACATACATATACACACATGTATGTACATGTATTAGACAGCAGGATGCATCACACACACGCATGCACACACACACACATACGCACACACACACACACACACACACACACACACACGCACACACACCGTCAGAGTGATGCTGAAGTGAGGATTCCAGCTCACTTTCACTTCTCTAAAAAAAACTAAGTTTCCGCGCCAGTTAGGAAAGTATCAAACATTCCAGTTTCACATTTCATCTGCTGACAGATCAAGCTGGAGAATACGAATGTGAGAGTGTGTTTTGGTTTTAACCCCAAAGCGAGTTATGATGATGAGGATGAGGATGATGATGAGGATGCCCTGCAGGGCGGGGCACTGCTGCTGACGCTCCTTCTCCACAAGTGGAGTGGGAGGAATGTCAGAATATACCTTAATGCTTGCGGCTTGTTCAAAACTCTAAGTATCTCAGCACTTTAAGTTCGATGTATCCGTTTTCAGTCCCCGTGTACTGTATATTTTCCACGTATAATTTAGTATTTCTATCATCTTATCTGTGCGGCAAAAAAAAAAAGAAGATATATTTTTGCAAGATGTCGACGCACCACGTGTCTCGTGTTCCTGGAGGAGTCGAGGGTCAACAGGAGACTTTTCTGTACAGAGATTTTCAAATTGCCAACTGGGATCGTCCTCGGTCGTCTTCCTGAAGATCTGAACAACACGAAACAGTTTGATGTCACGACGGCCCAGACCTCTCAACAAAAAAAACAAAAGAATAAAAAGAGAAGAAGACACACAGCCGGCTGCATGAGATCGAGACGTGCTTTTTAAGTGTACTGTATTTCTATATCTCTGGAGATGTGACACCAGAAACTTCATCTCCAATCAGCAAAGTTATCTCTGCAGGGTTTCAGCAACGATAAAACTCCTTTTTCTTCTTTTGATACTTGGGTTTCATTTTGTTCAGAAGTGGAATCTTAACTCAAGATCTGCTGGTGGCACTTGAAGTTCTTTTTTGGAGAAAAAAAAAATGGAAAAAAAAACAAAACAACAAAAGTTACACTGATGTCAGCTAATCGGAGGCTTTGTGTTTCATGTGCAGTTTCTAACGTACTGTAGGGGACGTCCCTGCGCATGCACGCCGCTTTTTGACTGGTTGGAAGTCGCCGAAGAGGTGAAATGCGGCAGCTGGAGCACGCGGGGCAGTGATTGTGGCAGCAGCAGGATGTAGGACATGGTTTCAAGTCCCACTGAAGTGCTCTTGAGCAGCACACTGCATCCCTACAAGCTCTGGAGGCGCCGACTTATATGAAGGTGTAAAGAAACGAGAGTTTTAAAAGGTGTGTTCCCATTCGGACCTTGTTGTATTGGGTTCAGACGCTGGTTCTGTTGGTGACGATGACGTTGTACTCGCCTTGTTGATTGCTGAGATCTGGGAGAGCAACACGCCGAAAGAGAAGCCAGACGAGTTGCTGAAGCCTGTTTTTAAAAAAGCGAGTTGCAACAAAAGCTACGATAGCGTTCTCCATTTCAGAGTCTCCGGCTTTCCGATCCTTCATGAGGAGTGCGGCCATTTTAAATGCTGATGCGACCAGATCTTTAGAGATTGTAATTTCAGTCACTTACCAGTAGAGGCGTCTTGCCTCGCCTGAAATATCGACTAACGAAGGTCAAAGAATAAATGTACACGAATATGTAAGAGCAGCCCTGGCTTTAAGGAGCGAGTTTTTCGTAGTAATTACGTTGATCACAAAACAAGACGCGGCAGGATGTGCTGGCTTCAGTTTGGTGTTGGCAATTTAGAAAAGGGAAACGCACCTCCCACCTCCACTAAACCACGTCCTGGGGGAAACCCTGAAAACTAGTTCACAAGAAATAAGGTGAAGTTCAGAGTAGTCTGAAAAAAACACACAATTATGTGTAGCAGGCTTGTTTACTATCTGTGCTTTTTTTCTCACTTGTTTGTAGCTCAGAGATTAAAGCGATCAACTCGGGGATTATTGTCACTGATGGAACCAAACGTAAATAATGTTATTTAATTTAAAGAGCGACGTGCTGAGGTTTGCAACAACAACTTTGAAGGCAGTGCAGAGATACTTGGCCATTAATTTGAAGAGGGCTTTAACTGTATGTATATTCCTATATCACTCTGTAAAAAAAGATATTTAAAGTTGTGTACAGACAGGTATTTTGCAAGTGTGTAAAGCTAATGCAACGTGTACTCTATTCTTCAACAACTTCAAATTGGAGTGTCTGTAAATCAGTATATATAATCCCACTACCACCCTACGTATGAATTATATACAATATACCCGACACCTCTCCTCTACACTCCAGCTACATGCTGCGGATACAAATCTGTTTGTTTTAAGCCCAGGGATGTGTGACAGTCTGCACCCTCGGGCTAAAAGTACACGTGGTTTAATGAAGAATTACAAATACATGTTTATCCGAAGGTTTCCGTTACTATAAAGAAATAAGATGCATATTTTTTTCTGGTCTTATTTATCCTGCAGCAAAGAAAGAAAGAAGCACAACTATCAAAATGTGCATTTCTTCGCCAACGATGATGTAATGTTGCATCGTAAGCTACGAATAGTCAAACTGCATTTGGAAGTTTACGGTTGAGTTAAAACAATGTGTTTTTTTTATTTATTTGAAGTCAGACTGCAGCTTTTTTTTGTTGTTTAACAGAGGAAACGTTAAAGTTCAGCAGTTATAGATGTCACAAACATCAGAGGACCGACGTTGGCTCGCAACCAAAGACTAATGAATTTCCTGTACATTGAAAAGCGGAGGGCATGTCTCTAGTTCATGTCAGTGTGTGACGAGATGCTGCGTTGTGGTCGAAGATGCTGCATGTTTGCAAACCACAAGCTGTTGGACGGCAGCCGCGAATGCAGAGTGACACATCAACGCTTACAGGAGCTGTGCTGAGGTCCATCACGTAAAGATCTGAAGAAAGAAAGCTATTTCAGGTTATAGATTTCTCTTCTGCCAAGGCTTCATCTGTTCTTCTTCTTTCTTTCTGTGTGCGAACAGCATCCTGTCTCCTTGGTTCACTCAGGAGATAAAACAGAGACGATCCGATCTCTCAGCGACACATTTTAAACGTCTTTATCATGAAATTTCACTCCAAATGTCCCTCAGATTTACTCAGGAGGTTAACGGCTAGGTCCATCAAAGAGTAACAGCTTTTTCTTTTATTCTTGTACAGCTCCTTCCTCTGAGTAACGATGTGAGTCAGGTTGTTCTCCTGGGTAACACACAGCGCACACGGAGACCTCGGCACTAATAAACTCTCCACAACACTAATGAGAAGTCACGTCTGCGTAACACTCTGCTGTCATGCGAGGACTTTTACGAGTGTGACAAACGGAACAGAACGCAGCAACTGAGGTTTATAAAGAGTCACTTCTTCTTTCTCTCTCTGCCTGTAAATAATCTAATAAATAAACTGGAACATGCACTGGAATGATGGGTGAACTGGCGTCTTTATACACACACATGATGATGTTATTCTGTTTCTTTACCAATATGTATAGCTTGCAATGCATGGGAATATAAATTATTACAGTTACACAGTTTGTGTAGAGAGACTCTTAAAAAGCACAACACTTTTAGAGCCCTAAATATTGCTTTGAATTACATTAACTTCAAATAATAACTGCTGCTTGTAGATATTTATCTATGTAAAATAATAAATGTTAGGTAAAGGCAGCTGTCCTGATGTTTCAAACTTAATTATGAGTTTACTTCATGGCCTTACCAAATAATATATTTTATTACAAATGTAAATGAAATATGGCATGCTTTAAAAACTATTGTAGAAGAGATGACTTAAAAGCTATTTTTTAAATGGAAAAATGACTGGAACTGAAAATGTGGTTGCCATTGTAAGTCCCTGTATATTTATATTTATAGCTTGATAATGAAAAGGTGACATGTATACAAGTCATGTGCATATTGTAGATGCTTTGCGGTTTAATGTTCCATTGAGCTCAAAGATGTTGGAACACTTCGCCTCCCTAAACTTCACAAAAAAAACATCCTATTGGTTGTTTGTTGACACTGATCAGAACATGATATGACTAACCTGTAAAACAAGGTATGTATTAACTATTAAATGAGCCAAGAAGCAAAGAAAAACTATCTTTAAAAAATATATATAGTTTTAAGTATATTGATTTGCCCACAAAGCACACCAGGCAACATTATTTCCGAGTAAATCAACAAATGTATCATGAATACAAAGAAAATGTCAAAATATTTTCAAAATATTGAACTTTGGTGCAAATACAAAGTAATCAAAGATCAGATTTAACAAAAGATCCCCTGACCTTCTTTGTGTAAAGTCAGAGTTCCCTCCCTCAGCCTCCAAGCTTTCTTATCAACTTAGTTTCCAACATCTTCAGCGCTAACCTCAATGCACAGTCTACCTCAGGAAAAAGACAAATGCACCCACCCATCCGGGCCACAAAACCACAAACACAGACCTGAATGTGAGAAGCTACGCAGGCTGTAGCTACGCAGAGAGAAACCACACGGACTGAGTCAATAAGTGACGAAATGCATCAAAACAGCAGCTAACACACACACACACACACACACACACACACACACACACACACACACACACACACACACACACACACGCAATGCTGTAAATACACACCAACACACATGCACATTTTTAAATGCACACACACACACACAGACTCAATTCTTAGAAGTCAAAGATTTTTTGTAATTTCTGTATTTCCAATAATTACCACATTACCACTTCTTGCTTTTTGTCATCTCGGTTCAAGTTTATTCAATCGTGATAACTTGCTTTTTTGTTTGATATCATGCCGTAATTTTAATGTTGACAATATCTATCACTTCAGATAGATATTGCCAACATTAAAATTAAAATTAAAATTACGGCATGATATCAATATAGTTTCCACACAAAAAGAAGAATCTTTAAATTATTGGTTGCCTCACAAGCAATAACATCAAATTATCATAAAACTAATTATGTAATAACTAAATTCCAGTGAACAAATAATAACTGCTGCTTGTTTTAAAAAAAAAATAGCATGATTGAATATACACATACATATATGTGTGTGTGTGTGTGTGTGTGTGTGTGTGTGTGTGTGTGTGTGTGTGTGTGTGTGTGTGTGTGTGTGTGTGTGTGTGTGTGTGTATTTATTTTAAATAGTTATCACGATTGCTTCTATTTTCTTCCCCTCAACCTGAAGCCTTATTCAAAGTGATGCTAACTTGAATTGCCTACATTTATTGTATACATACTTCAGTTATACGATAAATTGCTGTAAAAGTTGTCGGAAAAACCGGATGTATTGATTTCAAACTATTATATCGAAAGATAGAAATAGAATGATAAAAAAGTGAAAGTAATTTTGCTCAAGGATTTTTCAAGAAATACAAAATTAAATCTCTTTTTTGGACATGAACCATGTCATCAGCACAGAAACTGTGGAAAAAATAAATTTGTAGGACAAGACTTTTTTTTTCTATCCCATGCTTGTCTTTATGTGGGTAGTGTGTCACCAGCCCACTAGATGGCCACATAAACCACATAAACCACAGAAGTGTATCCAGCTTCACACCACAGTGTCAAAAAGGAGGAACAAAGTCTACTTGTGTGCATATAAATCTATTTTAGTGTATATATAAGTGTGAAAAAGGCAGAGGCCATGTGGAAGTGGACTGCTGGACTGTTCAGGATCTCTTTTTACGGTATGTCAATTCCTTTTTTTATTTTTAAGTTTAAACAAATTACGTTGATTGATTTACAACACACAAACAAAAAAACATGCCCTTCAAAACGTGATATCAGAGAGCAAGAAGACTGCAGACTGTTGGCTGTGAATCTCAATGTTGCTGTTTGTCCTTCAAGTTAGAACCCCAAGAGATTCATCCTTGTTTTCCTTTTGTTTAGACACTTCAGTTTGAATGGTTCCAGTTACGAAGATGATTCACGTGAATTTCATTTTTCAGATTTAGCCGGCGTGTCACACGGATGTGCAGAGAGCCACTCAGCCAAAGATCAGCCAAGAAGACTACGACCACGGCATTGATCGCTGCGTGACATTTTCCTTTCAGTGACTGAGCCGAACGCAATGATGAAGCTGATCACACACACACATACACACACACACACACACACAGATTCACCACCTGCTATTCAAGTGGGACTCGATGCCAGTCGTCCCACACGCCCCACTGACGACATGTTCATTATGTCGGCTGGCAGAAGGCCCGGGGATCGAAACCCTCGGTGCTGTGACTGAGTGAGGAAACACGCAAGCCAACCAAACATATGCATACAGGAAGATGACACACACACACACACACACACACACACACACACACGCACACACACACACACACACAGACCCTGATGCTCCCGACACACACAGTGATCTGCACACGGATGGAGGCTCTCAGCCAGTGCTGGTGTGAAGCGGTGAACTGCGTTTGAACCGGCGACCTCTGTAACTCACCCATATTGATGGCGGGGCAGTGCACTCGCTCACAAGCGCAGCGCTTCAGCAAGCACAGCGTGGCCCCGGGGACTGTAGGCGTCAATGGGGGGAGGGAGCTGGCTGGATGGATGAATGGATGGAGCAGTTGACATGACAGGCAAGTGAAAATATTACCAGTCAGGTTTATAGGTCAAGGTGTTGTGGTGGAATAACAAAGACATGAACTTCCTGTATGTTGTGCCCAGTAGGTTATGCAGGTTGCTGAGGAGATAACGCAGTGATTTGTGTGCTTAACTGTCCTCTTTATCCTCAAAGAAGATGACAAAAAAGTGTCGGCGTTGTGTGTTTTTGCAAACCGCGGGTACGTTGAATGTGGATGTTTTTGCATTCGTTCGGAGCAAGTGGTGTAGTATATGGAGCGAGTGTTGTTGGAAGTGTATTAAAGTGTGTATAGCTAGCGAGAAAGTCCTCAAACGGCGGGATGAAGTGGTGGTGGTCAAACAAACACGGGACTTTCACCCAGGAGGCCGCTGTTCATGTCTCATGTGAAATCAGAAGTAAATGTTGAAGCGTATTATATAACCTCATTAAGTTGTTCTGTATCGATACTTCAGGAAGTCCACAGATGACGGTCGTGATATATTTACGATGGTGACATTGTTACAGTAGTCAGGTAACAGTGTGTAACGAATCCATATACCACGGATCAGATATCTTGCAAAAAAGTTAAAACAATTTTGTGTGTTTGTTTTCCTACATCAGCCAGCAACAAACAAATGTCAATTTCAGCTTGTTACTTTTATAACATTGTTATAGTCTTTTCAAAATCTTCGGTCTTCACAGGAAAGTGTCGTAAGCCTAGCTAGCACCAAAACTATTTAGTTAGGTTTGGGTAAAGACTACTATTTTAGTAAACTACTACAGAAGAGGAGCTACTGAAGTACATAAGTTACAGCAGTGATTCTCAAATGGTGGGACCTTTTTTCAGTGGGTAAAAAACAAAGTAAGAACAAATCCTGTGCTTTCATTTTGAAGGTACTATTTGCGATGATATGCGTCTTTCGTGCTAGACTCACCGGAGAGGAGGAGGGGCTAGGCGGATTTTGGAGTCTGGAAGGCATAACAAAGAAAAACTATATTTCTGTTTGACAAAATTACATTTATTCTTTCTGACTTTCCTCTAATTTTAACTTTTTCTTGCCACACACTGGATACTTCCAGCTTCAGATATCTGACAGAGTCGTCCACACACAGAAACATAATTAGTTCACGTATCTGTAACTGTTTGTGAAGCCATGCTGTCAAGCACATGTGTTTATCTGCGTGTTCCCAGTTGTAGGCTGTGACTGGATGGAGCTAAATCCTCATTTTCCCCGTATCATGTGTCCTCTCCAGGAACCCACTGGCATCCGGGGTGACACAGGGGTGAGCCACCGTCTCCATAAATCATTAAATGTCATTCTCATGTATAATTGTCTCATTTGCATTAGCGTTGCACTCAACTACCACACACTGCAAAGCCAACGGACATCCTCTAGAACACGATATGAAATATTCAGCTTCCTGGGGCGTCTCAATGCAGCGCAAACATTCACATGTTCTACTCCAGAAACACTTGATCCATCATTGATGCTAGAAGGTTACTACAGTCAGTGAGAGGGTGGAGGTGCCGGGTTGTTACTGTCAACGCCGCCTTCCACTTTAATATTTGATCAAGAGCAGGCAGCCCCTGACGTATCACAGGGGTCTTCAGCCGGGGATTCACCGACATGAAATGCCTCTCAGACGCCCGGCACTGGAGAACCGGTGAGTTCATCTTGCAACCGCGGACGTGACCGGGTTACGATCTCACGTGCCGGGTTATACTATATTGTCGACAACTGGTTTCCAATCGGTACGAAAACAAACTCAATTCTGTACAATTAAAGTAAGAATATTTCTCCAAAATAGGATAACACCCGCTAAAATGTCTCACACTTAGATGTTGCTGACGCAATGAATTGTGGGATATGGCATATCCAGTGTACATATCGGGATTTGAAAGCTCTAGGCGCTTAATAAGGTTATTTTATAGAAATAATTCAGTGTGTTGGCCGTTTCATTTTGTGCCAAATATTGATCCAAGTATGTGCCAAGTATTGATCCAATATCTTCTATATATATCTGCCATTATTGATCATTAATTATAGATACTCAAGAAACAATACGACCATTTCTCTGCACTCAGATCCCTCGTTCTGCTCTCCTCCTTTTTCCAAACCATCTTTGAGGCAAACACGTGGAGGCAGGTGCTTGAGAGTCTGCCAAATCAACCATATGGCCCCCGAGGTGGAAGTAACAGGAGTGAGTGCACAGAAGCTCTCGTTTTCCTCAAACATTCACCTCTGCAGACTTCATCCGAGCTTGTGGGTTTCCGGATAACAGATGTGACAAAAGGTGTCGCCGCCCGGAGCGGCCCACTTGACCTCCTCGGCTGCTTTGGCTGAGAACGTCTCTCCTTGAAAAAAGTGTTTCAACACTCGTAGCTTTATTGTCAGTTACAATATGGAGTTGAGCATCACTCCGGTGAAGAGTGAGGCTCCACCGCGTGACGGAGGTAAGTCTCTCACAGACCAACTCGGTGATTGGTGGGCATATTGCTCGACTCTGGGAGTTTTCATCATTAGCCTGCACTGCATGGCAAACGTGTGGCGTGGCCCCTTTTTCTTTTTCTTCTTCCTCATCCCCCCTTACAGGCGGCAGTATCACAGCTCTGATCTGTCACCCTTCGCTTGCCTTAATGTGTGAAAGCAAGACGTGTTGCGCCTATTAGCACTTCTTGGCAAGGCTGGCATGCTGATCCCTCGTCCCCGGGGAGCCTGGCAATATGGTGCCGCATGGTGACCGCCCGCCAGCCCTGGCTCCCGCTGTCACAACACATCACACATCGCCAGCAACCACCGCCTCCTCCACCACACCTCCATCACTGTAGCTGGGATGAGTGACAGGAGCACCTAACAGCCAGGGCCAGGGGTCCACTGGGTGGGATAACAACCAAAACTTTTAGAGAGAAGGGTGGTTGGGTGGAGAGGAGGCAGGGGGGGCAGCTCAAGGACCATTTTTTCAATTACTATTCCCATGTTTGGTTCAATGGAAACCTGACTCGCACATTGGAAGCCATTTTGCTTGCAGTGAGAACGCCATTCTTTTTTTTGGTGTATTTTTTTTACTGCTATGTCAACGCATTCAAGCCCTTCAAATAATATATGTAGTATTAAAGGTAAAAGAGTCCACGATCACAAAATTTTGTTTTTACATTAGTTTAGTTTCATTAGCAACATTGTCCAGCTACTTTGTTTCTGTGTTGTTGTTTTTACTTCGTTTATGTTTTTATTTTAAGGCCAACCATAAATGTTTTTCCTCAACATAACTACCGTAAAAGTCGAGTTACAAGCCGCTACTACATTAAACTAGATGCTGCTAGTTCCCTGCTGCTAGTTCCCTGCTAAGTTTCGCTAGCTCTTCTGCTAGCTCTCTGCTAGCTCTCGTAGTTCCCCGACAACCACCGAAGGTAGCAGGACCAGCCCCGGCTCGACACCCGACTCGGGCAGAGGGGACGCGGGCAGTTCCTGCGAGCAGCAGCGGGAAGCTAGCAGCAGCAGCGGGAAGCTAGCAGCAGCAGCGGGAAACTAGCAGCAGCGGGAAGCTAGCAGCAGCGGGGAGCTAGCAGCAGCAGCGGGAAGCTAGCAGCAGCGGGAAGCTAGCAGCAGCAGTGGGAAGCTAGCAGCAGCAGCGGGAAGCTAGCAGCAGCGGGAAGCTAGCAGCAGTGGGAAGCTAGCAGCAGCGCTAGCTTGCTACAGCGGGGACAACCACCAAAGGTAGTAGCGGCTTGTAACCTGGCTTTTACAGTAAGTGGTTTTGTAACCTTAACATAACTGTTGTAATAGTGATTGCAGGGCTCTCAAGTTTTTAAGACAGGTAAGAGTGACAAATCCTCCCCCCCCCCCCCGGCCGCGCCTCCCACAGACCAGCCCCCCTACCCCCCATATTATTAGTAGCTTTATTTTCATTGGTTGCTGGATTACATTTCACCCAGATACAACAGATACGTTTTTCTGATTGGCTATTCGTGTAGCCCATTTCTTTTTTCTGATTGGCTGATGAGTCCAGGGGATTCGGGGGAGACGTGCTTGATTACTCCATGGTGAGGGCAGCGCGACCAGGTCATGTTTGTGCACTGCGGCACAATAAATAGCCTAGAGTTTTTTTTCAGCGTGAGAAATATGATGTGTGGCGGGAGGGCGTGACTTAAGACCGAAATGCGTGACAGTCACGCTCAATGCGTGACACTTGAGAGCCCTGTGATTGTAACACCCCGTTGGTACCAGGTGTGTGTCTCCTGATTGGTCATTCCCTACACCTGCGTTCAATCACCTGCCCCTGGTTTTTCCCTCTGTCGACCCCACACTACTCTTTGTCCTCCCCAGTGTGTTCATTGTTATCCAGCGGTAGTTTCCCCTTTTTGGCTTCTATGCTTTCTGACTCTGCATTACATGCGTTTTTGGTATTTTTATCTGCTCACTGTCGGACATGTTTGCGATTACAGACTGAGCCAATGTGTGTGACCGTTTGTGCCCAGTAAAAGACCTTTACCTTGTCTCCAGTGTCCTCTGCAACTGAGTCTTTGTTCTGCCCTAGAAATGTGACAGTGATGGGATGCAAAATGTAATGTGAAAAGCCTAAAATGAGCCATGATAACTCGCAAAATAAGATCTTGAGATCAGGCTGTCAATGGAGAGAGTTTTGCTCAAATTAATTTAGACTAGGGAATGCAACAAACTGCAGGTTAAAGCCTTGAGACTCATTAGAATGCAGCGTCATGGGGAGCGGCGTGTTGCATCTCAGTAGCCTACTGTTTTATATATCGGCCAAACTGCAGCAACAGGAATGGAAACATGTCTAATACCTTTCCCTCTGTTTGTCTGTTGTCAGATGTCTGTCTGCCTTGACTTTGCCGGTCGACCATCATCTACCTGCATGTCTTTTATTGTTTAGCTGTGTCTGACTGTAAAGTGTTAACATTTTATAACTTTGTATATTTAATTTTATTTCTGTTTTTAGGTTTGTTTTTTAACATCTGCCTCTCTGGACTACAGATGGAAAATAGCCTCTTGGCTAACTCTGGCACATTTAACAGAAATGTTTTTATTAATATGCACAGTCCCCTAATCAAATAAACCATTTAGAAAAAGTGACAGATTTAGTTCCAGATTTAAATCTGAAATTTGCCAAACTAAACTAATTTAATTTAGGACAAGCTCTTATACTGCTGCATGTGTTTAGACTCAAGTGTTCGGCAACATAACTGCCACTAATATGGTTACTATACTCCCTCTAGACAATATGATTCATGCATATAAACTGCGTACGTTTTGGTCATAATTTCCATTTTAATCTGACTGAAAGCTTTCACTCTACACTAACAGTTCCCCAGATTCCAGACCTCTGAAACCGCCACGCACATCTGTGATTCGTGCAATGATTCCAATAAACAAATGCAGTAAAATTCAATGATCAGTCTCATAAAAATTAAAAAACACAACCTCACTTACTGCTTTATTAGTATCCAACCAGGATTCTAATAAAGATAAAACCGTTCATAACCAAAACGTCGCAGCGGTGAATGAGAGGCTTGTTTGTGGGATGATGGAAAAAACAAACTGGTATATTTATATATTACAAAAAAGGGCCAGAGGGGAAGCATTGGAAACACTAGACAGGATATTAATGATAGTTTCCATTCTGCAGTCGTGACAACCCGCCTATACACTGACGACTGCGGCAGAGTTGATGACTGTGCTGCCTGGATCTGGATCTGATGATGAGTGGCCTCTGCCTCTCAGTTAGTGGAGATAGTGTCGACTGTGAGTCATGAGGCTTCCACTGACTAACTTCGAGTATCGCAGACCACAAGCAAACATATCAGCCATGCACACGTGTTTATGTGTGTGTGGGGGCGGTCCCACCCACAGTGTCTGTGTTTTTGTGGTGAGTAGATACTTTACTGTTTGAGGAAATTAGCCTATATTTAACTTTGAACACAGGTAGCTTGCAATACTTCATTCTAAGGATACATTTTACTTAATTTTTTCTCAATTACTGCAGCTCAGTGTCTAAAGAGTGAAAACAATGCTGAAGTGCCTTAAACCTGTATTCTTTCTAACAGCCAGCAGGCGGCGATTCCTCTGGTTGTATAGAAGTCTATATAAATGACTCTACTTCTCTCTTGATTTATTCCCTCAGTAAACATTGTAAACATGAGTTTATGTATCAATCTCTAGTTTCAAGTCTTCTTCAATACAGCATGATGTTCATTTAGTAAATTATGGTCATTTAGAGTCAAACAGACCATAAAGAAGGGGATGCTTTAGGGCAGGGCTACAAGGTGTTTGACAGGTCGCTGCCACAACGTGAGTTTTCTTCGTACACCTTTAACCCTTTCACAGTGTGTTTTTAGTTCATGAAAGTTAATTGTAGTGTTTTGGTCGTCTAAAATTGTCATATTCAGCATTCGGTTGGACTCCCCCTCTCGTCACTTCTGGTTGCAAAAAAAACAAGATGGCACCGGCCAAAATGCCAAACTTGAGGCTTCAAAACGGCCGTCCACCGGCCCACGGGGACTACGTCCACTTCTTATATGCGGCCTATGATCAATACACCATAAACGTCACTTCTTCATTACAATACAGATATCTTTTAGATACCAAATTCAAAGTTTTGTTTATTTCAGATAGACAATCACTTGAATCCGTATCAAAATCCGACAACGTCCGACTATAAAAAGAGTCATAATTAATGATAAGGGGACTTTTGCAGACACTGGGATCCCCAGATGTTCATCATTGATTAACTCAAACTACAGGCTAAAATGTAGCTTCAAGTCAAACAAATCTGTTGTTATACGATGTTTAATACGATGTGATGGCTCAGAGGTGGGACTTTTGAGACCTTTTGACCTTTGAAGCTTCCTGACGTTCGTGATGCCGTATTTAGATTAGCACACGCTCTAATCTGTTATCATGACCAAATATGAGGTCTGCATCTGCTCTGGCTTTCAAACATTTTCCCATTTCAGCCACGAAGAAGCCACGATGGTGTAATGAAAAGGCGACGCTTTACCTGCCCGTCACAACCGTACATACTCTGCATCAAAGCTCACACCATATTATGTGCCGTTGTAAGAGTTTATGTCACCGGTCAAAGTGGCTGTGACACCGTGGCTTTCAGCCATGTGTGTGTGACGCCTCTGAGGCGCCTGATGTACGCAGATATCACCGCTGATCCTCTCTGCCACCCCCCTTAACGCCGGAGCCCAATGGGCATCTTCTGTGATGCATCGTAGCCCGAGCACCAGCGACGGGACGGGTTCTGACCTGAAAATTAAATAAAAACTCCATATGCCAGAGGTGATGCCTGGACTGTAAAGGATATTTAATCCATGTGCTGAGGGCAGGGAGGCGAGGGGAGGAAATAGGGTGAGAGGAGGTGGGAGCGGGTGAAGAAGCAGGGGTTTCGTCTGCTGATCTGTCACAGCTCCACGCCTGGCTGGCCATGCTCACATTAACACTGACAAGACAAAGAGGTGACACATCGCGGCCTGCAGGGGCCCGGGTACACCGACACACTCATGCACATGCACATGCAGGCATTTACTCACATCCACATGTGCACTGTAAAATGCATTTACAGTATGTGTATAAAAATAAACCTTTTTAGTATTGAATTAGAGTGTTTTACAAAGAATCCATTTGTCTGTTGTGTGAATTCTTGAGCTTTGTCCCACCCATCGTCATTTCTGCTTCATAACAGAATTGTGGCCGTCACCATGATTCAGGCGGTCTTGTGTAACTTTTGACACCCAGTATTTTGCAAACGTTACCACAAAAGAAAACACCCATATTCACAAGCACACAAACCCTATAAATAGAATAGCAGAAGAACAGACATTGATCTTATATTCTAGTACAAAAGAAACTGGAGTTTGTTGTTAGTTGTGGCCAAAATGCTCCGGCGACGGTTGGCTGTCTGGTTAGCCAGGTAGCTTGTCCTTTCATGATGGAATTCGCAAGCACGCTAACTAGCCAGCTGTCCGCTAATTAGCCAGTTGCTAATTAGCTAATTAGCAAGCTAGCATGTCCTTTTTCCGGATGGGTAAGGAGTGAGGCCGAGGGACGGTTAAAACCAGCCTTGCTGCTGGCCAACAGCCCGCTGTTCGGTTCATTTCTTGCAATTAGTGTTACATTTAAGTGTAGTGGAATTAGCAAACTTGCTAACTAGCCAGCTGTCTGCTAGTTATCTTGCTAGCTTGCTAATTCCACCATGCTTAAACAGGGCTCTCAAGTTTTTAAGACATTCATTCACCATTCAACCATTCATTTCATTGGTTGCTGGATTACATTTCACCCAGGTACAACAGATACGTTTTTCTGATTGGCTATTCGTGTAGCCCATTTCTTTTTTCTGATTGGCTGATGAGTCCAGGGGATTCGGGGGAGACGTGCTTGATTCCTCCATGGTGAGGCCAGCGCGACCAGGACATGTTTGTGCGCTGCGGCACATTAAGTAGCCTAGAGTTTTTTTTCAATGTGAGAAATACGATGTGTGGCGGGAGGGCGTGACTTAAGACCGAAATGCGTGACAGTCACGCTCAATGCGTGACACTTGAGAGCCCTGCTTAAATGCTACACTGGTTACAGAAAGAGAATTTTTTTTGTAAATTGTGCTTTGTGTGGACGAAGCATTACGTTGTTAAGTTAATACTTCGTATTGTTTCTGCTCCACTGCTCCTTTTAGTCGTTACCTGCCGTAAGTCGGTTTAGTTTATATATAGATTATAGTTAGCTCGCTACAACGGGTTGCAATGGCAACAGCAAACATAAACATGGCCACTGCTCCGACCATCCTGCCACACTGATTTGAATGGGAATTTCCCTTCTCTTCCTATTCTACTTCCATGAGACAAACATACTTTTCTTTACAGCACGGATCACGCATGAAGTACAGAGGACCATGTTATGGTTCACAAGCGGTTTGGCTGACGGATGAGGGGTCGGCAGAAAGCGATGCCAGAGACGATTTAACTTTGGGACGTCTCCGCTTTGGACAGCTTCAACAAGCGGAGGGCACGCGGCGGTCACTTGGGGCAAGGCTCCGGTCAATGGGGGTTGGCACAACATCCTGAGGAGGGTGTTGTGAGAGAGGAGGGGGAGGTGAGGATGGTGAGGATGGTGGGGGAGCTGGGGCGGTGTGGTGTCATCGTAATGTCAGCCAGTGTCAAGTGCAATCATCGTTCGCTGTAATTTTCTGAGCAATTAGAGTGCTTATATTGAGAACGCTCGCCAGCTGACAAACACAAGGGAGTAGCTGAAGGAGTTCCTCACAGCTAATCTGGACACGCGTGCGCCTGTGCGCACACACACACACACACACACACACACACACACACACAGTCTCAAAAGGCAACACACAGACTGAGACAATCGCCACACATCAACAAATTCCTGCGCCCGTTTTTCCTCAATCTAGTTGACTGCTGTCTTACTTTTAAATTTACATTCATATTATTACTTTCAGAGCACTCCAATTAATGCATACTCCAAAGTTACACTACATTTTATGTTAATTTTTTCAAGACTACTTCTACTTTAGCCTCTTTTCAAGGTTGGTTTGTTAATAATAATGAATGCATGTAAACAAAAGGACTATGCAACGACTTCTGCAGAAAATCTAACTTACGAGAAATAAATCAAACAGTGCAGCATTTCCCAAAAATATTTTGGGGGAAAAAAAACTGGAGGTGTAGTGCCGCTGGTGTTGTTGACAGGGACATGATTTGGAAAGGCCACCTCGATCTGACACAGTTAAAAGAGGGGCATGTGGTCCCAGTCCACTCACTCACAAACTGGGGGATGACTGACTGACCCCCCTCACTTCAAAACACTCCACACACACAGTCGCATGCACCTACGGTACGTGTGAAAAGACAGACACACACACACACACACACACACACACACACACACACAAATACAAACTCATTCACACCTTGGAAGGATATAAATACTCACACACATGCTCAAGTGCACCGCACGACAGTTTATGATATCATGAGATCATGAAAACTGCATTTTTATAATAATTTAAACGTGAAAATAAAAATAAAAACATTTAGGAAAATGTAACACAAATTTCAGTCACCAGTAGATGCACCTACAGGATGAATGTGATTTATTTGTGCACATGATTATAAGCAAAGAGGAAGATGTGATCTAAAATGTAAACGATTATTCGCTAAACTCGAGAAGCTTCAATCATTTCAGCCAAAACATCTGCTGTCGTCGGCTAAAGTGAAGAAGCGGCTTTTGTCTCCTTCGGTTTGAAATGGAGAACCGGTTGATGCATAAAGGAGGGAGGGAAGATCTTTGACCCTGGAGACCGCTATTCGATCCCTCATGAGACGAGAAGTCAACAGTGATTTATTTGTGACATAACTTGTGGACTTCATTAACGCCGCTCTCCTGATTATTTTAACCCAAACTAAAATATTTTCCAGAACCAACCAGGTAGCTGTGTTGCTTTAACCTCACCGATTGTTAGACGAAACAATGTGTTAGTCAGCAACAATGGAGCACGATGAGAAAGTGAAAGCAGTGCTCTGTTTATTTTATTTTGGGCAAAATTATTTTGGTACAGTTTTATTTTTGCACGTATGAGATACACTGTGTATAAGGAGGGCCAGTCTTATTTCAATGCAGTCATGTAGCACAACATGGAAGTGAAAGCTGTGCTCTGTTTATCTTAACTGTGAAACAATATGTTGTTCCTAAAATCAATTAATAACCATGATAAATAATGGTGATCTGATTATTCATGCAGCCAAGTACCATAATGTATTCCCATTGTGGTGGGCCATCTTGCCTCGTTAGTTTTAATAGATCCTTTTTATAAATCAAACTTATTGTGCTCCAAGCTGTTTGACTGGACCACAGAGGTATATGTTTGTATAATGCATTATTTATGAGTGTGCTGTGGATTAAAACAGAGTTTTCTCTCTTCGTCTCCTTCTAAGGACTTTCAGAAAGCTTTAACATCTCCCGCCACACGGGCATCCTCCCCTGTGATGCCGTCTTACTGACACACGTCTACCCGGGACGAGTCGCTGCCCACATCCTGTCTGCTCACGTTGGCCGGTCCCTCGTCACCAGTAGCCACCGAAAACACCAACGTCTAATCTGAGGCGATTCAAGCCGAGCGACCAGGCCCGGACGAAAGCTGCTTGCAGGGACTCACGTGTGACTCTGTTGTGGGTTTTTTGGTGGTTGTCTTTTTCCACAACAGAGTTGGGTAGCAGTCCGAGCAGCAGCAGGTAGCAAGAGTAGGTCAGACGTCAACGTGTGTGTGAGTGTGTGTGAGGCAGAGAGGGAGATCTCGTACACGTTCATTTAACCATTCTGTTGAGGTTTAGCTCGGGCTGCGTGCAACAATGTGTCTTTTGCAAAGAGTAAAACGTATCGCCATTGAACGTTTGTATGAAATGTGTTGTTTATTTTGATCAGATATTTGCTGATTGAAAATATAAGTTTGTCAATTTAAGGCTGTATTTTATTGAAGTTCTTGTTACTGCTTGAGTTTAGACAACATTTCAAAACAACTTAGGCATCTTTTGTCCAAGTTTTTGAAAGTTTCTGTAGAAAAAGAAAATACAACAGTTTTCACTATTTATTTGAAAAAATAAAAGTTGATTATGAAAGAAATGGTCCATTTGTAAAAAGGAAGACAGGTTTTCTGTGTTTAGAATTTTACACAAGCATATTTTGTTGTTTTTCCCTTCTAATCTTATAAAATTTGGTCATAAATATTAGCTTGTAGTGTAAAAAACAAACAAATCACAAATCGAGGGGCTTGCTCTCCAATCTGTGATTGACCCCGTATTTCTTAATGTGGCAGCGGGGGGGAGGCAGAAATAGAGAGACAAAGACGGAGGGAGGTAAACGGAAAGACAGGATGTACAACAGAAGGAGAGACAGATTCAGGGCTCCTCTCCTCTCCTCCCCCGTCCACCGGGTGTATAAATACCCCCCCTCTGGGCCAGCTCAGCCCAGCAGGACCCTCTCTGCATCCCACCCCTCCCTCCTTTTCCCCTCCTTGTCCAGCTACCTCTCACCCCTTCCTCTTACATGGTCTAATTAGGATCTTGGGCCTCGTTAGGGCCAGGCGCCCGGGGGCCCGCCGATACAAAAAGCTGATTCTATCTGACGTAACAAGTCAATGCCAAGGGGACAGATGCTAATTTTAATTAATTAAATGGAAGGGTCAGCTCGTGACAAACGAGGGCCAGAGGGAGGGTCGCTCGCCGGTGTGCTCGGACCAGCCGGAGCCCGGTTCCTCCGGAGGGGAAGATCAGTCCAGTTGTTGTTATTAATGCGGTTGTTCGATGAGAGACGCTGCCTTCCCAGATGAGAACTTCACAGGCGAGTCATGGCTGCTGGGCAGAAGGTGATTGGAGGAGGAACAAAGAAGCATTAAATCATATATGGACAAATTATAATTATGCATAATTATTTTGGGGTGAAATATCTGAGGAAATATTGAATTACATAATAATAACAATATCTATAATAATATACATTTCATTAGAATGTCTTTTTTACGCCTCAGTTAAATAAACCAATACATGCTGCCACTCCCAAAATCCTAATTTCTTAATCTGCCAAGTATTTTGGGGATTAATCAGCCATCAAACTAGTAAACATTTCCCCTCACTCTTTTCTCGACACCAAAATGAAGCCGGAAGATATTCAATGCACGGGGATGTAAATCAGAGACGAGCAGAACGTGAGAACTGGTGAATTGATTACTTGACTATCAAAAACACAGTTCATTAATGGAGCTGTCAATCGACAGAGCTCTCGCTGACGAATTGTTTCCTGACGTGTGGATCTAATACCTTCACATAAAAACAGGTTTTATAAAAAGGAAAAGCCAAAGTTGTTAAATATTGAAACAAGCAGCCCAACTGCATATTTGCAAACACCTGTCATTGAAAATATGTTTACACACAAAATGATTTTACAATGTATTATATTTTGTTTGTCTATAAAAATCTGCTCATGCAATACAACAAGAACAAGTAAAGCATTGTTATTGTGTTTATTATGTTATACAAACTTACTTAATCACTTAATCAGTGTACGTATTGCCTAAACCCACCACCGATTTTTAATGGAAAAAGAAAACATTACCAGCGGATGTAATCCTTTTTTTAGAAATAAAGCTTAAATAAAATAGTAAGAAATTGTTAATCAAAGAATATGTAAACCAGATTAGATGTGATCTATTCCCAGTTGTGACAGATGCTCCTCGCCGTGACCATGTTCCTATTTTCTCCTGCAGCACATCTCCATGGTGAAACTCTTACAGGTTCATATGCTGCCTGTGTCAGTATCATCTGCTTGTGTGGAGGATCTGCAGTCACAACCACAGGTGACTTCTCAACAGTATATGGACCAAACCAACCCTGACAACCAAAACCACAAGACTGTCATCGTCTACCGGCTCCTGGTATCGTCTATCTGATCAAACTGTGGGCTTTGAAACGCTCGTCTGGCAGTGGTAGATGAGTGCATGATAATGGACGACTGTGCAGCTATAACAAGGTGTTAAACACTAAAATAAACACATTTTTCTAAATATTAGGACTCCCCCTCCTCTTCCTCCTCTGTCTATGTCTTTCTCTCTTCCCTCTGACCTAGTTTTGGCATTTGATCCTGACTGGAAGATCAACCCCTAGAGGGTGCACGGTGTCAGCCCTGCACCATGTCAATTCCCACACAAAGGGCACCCTTTGTCACTTCATATTTTCAAGGCTCCAAAACCCAGGCTTTTTTTATTGTTGTCTCTGGCAGGGGTCATTTGCTGGTGGTGGCCCCGCCTTCCTGTTGTTCTTCCCTGTGGTGCACCTGCTGCCGCTGTTGACCATCACACAACGGGGAGCCAAATGCCTCCGTTCACAGATTACGGATCTGAGTTTGATCCACCTCATCTGCAGCGTTAAAATAACACGGGTGGTTCCCTCACACGTGACGTACTGTACATTTAGGGAAAAGTCTGACCTTTCAAAGCCCCAAAAAAAGGATATTAGATTATTATATCTCCTAAAAACATACATTCCCAAACACTGCTTTGGCCATTATGTTTTAAAGAAAACATATTTTCACATTTTCCTCCAACCAGGAGGCTGCTGCTCTTGTCTTGTGAAACCAAAAGTCAAAATGTACGTCTATCAATTAATAATGGAACAAACATAATATTTTTTTGCCAAACCATGACGTGTTACTGGAACAAAACAAGTGTTATGTTCACATTTAAAACTGGTACCAGTAATCAGGAAGAAAATAACATTTCCCTCTAAACGTAGTTGAGAATTTAGTTTACTTGTACAGGAACGTCATTTTAAAGGAGGGTAAGAAGATGGCTAGAAGATGTAAACAAACTAAAAGATGTAAACAAAAAAACTGAGAGGTGAAACCGGACATGAGCGCACAAACGTCGGTAATAAACCTGCACACGATTTATGCACAACGATGGTGCGTTTAGTTCAGTCTGTTAAATGTATGTTTACACAAAGTTTGGGTTATAGCTCTAAGTTCTAAGTGTGTCTCTCTTGTTGGACTTTTAAAGCGATGCCCAAAAATCACTACAATTGTCTTACAGAAGTGTATTAAAAAAAACTGATGAAATTGATGGCTAAATCTACAAGAATTGCATCCAAACGAGCCTGTGATTCTCTTAAAAGTGGATAAATGTTTGTTCAAACTACTTCCTCCCCTCCTCTCATCTGTCTCCTCCGTGCTCTATGAATCAGACACGAGGGGCATATTAACAGGGTGTCCTTGATGAGGCCCAGCACAAATTACCCAGAGTGCCATCTTTGCCATCGCCACTTACTATTTGACATCAGGAGAGTGAGGGCTGCTCCTGGCAGGAAGTGAGCCCAGGACCTGGCCTGATTGGTGGCCAACACCGGGCACAAACCGCCACGGCCGCCGCTCCGCCGGGGGTCAGCAGCCATCACACACGGCGGCCTAATGCTGCTGATGAGAGAGAGCCCGCCTCGCAGGCCTGCACGCCCGCGAGGCGTGGCCACTCAGCGTCAGCTTTATCTGAGCTGACAGACCGGCCCACCGCTCGGCACTCACGCGGGAGTGCACGCACTCACACACGTGCACGGATTCATAAAGATACACACAAACTCGTAAAAGATATCCATATAGCC
The DNA here is from genome assembly GCF_910589615.1 of Taurulus bubalis. Taxonomy (NCBI): domain Eukaryota; kingdom Metazoa; phylum Chordata; class Actinopteri; order Perciformes; family Cottidae; genus Taurulus; species Taurulus bubalis. The sequence goes on along the minus strand of NC_136590.1, from coordinate 4,733,672 downwards.
ACACAAAACCTCCTTATTTTACGCATAACAGAGTCAAACAAACATACAGTGCAATCGTGGAGAAAAAAAAAATCCATCAATTTTGTAAGAGGCATTTATGTATATATATACACTCGATATGTTTGCACAGCAGTTCTTTTGAGGGAATGCAATATGCAGGTAGGTGCATGTAAGGATGTTGTTAGCTAACATACAGAACAAAGAGTACAGCTGGGACCGAAGAGAATAATTTGGTCATAAAGCAAAGTATTTGTGGAAATAGTCAATCAGGGGATCCTCTACAATTTGATTGAATATCTGCACCAAATTTCATTAAAATGCATCTTATAGTTTGAGATATTTCACTCCAATCCACAAATGTCAAACTCGTAGTGGCTCTAGAAGAAGAAAAAAGGTCAGGGGATCAGCAGTGTGTCAGTTTCATGGCAGTCCATCCAATAGTTGTTTTTAAAGTACTTATCATGAAGTCAGTTAAAGTTGATAACACATATATCCAATAGTATTTAATATTTCCTCTCCATCTGTTGTCTTGCTATCGACATCAACCAGTAAAATGCACTCACACATTCACACAACTAGAAAATAAAAAGGCAAAGGTCTGAGAGGATGTGATGGTTTTCACACCCGGCGTGGTGGTTGATTTATACACTTATTTATTTTTTCTTTTCTATGTATTTTAAGATAAAATCGACTATTCACATGTGATAAACCTTTCATTTTACAAATACCTGCTGATGACACACAGATAACTCTGGCTTGCATACATCCCTTACAGGTTGGGCATCAGTGCTTGGCTCAAGGGCACTCGGATGCAGTCGAAGGCCAAGATGTACCACCAGGCGCACGGCGCACAATGCACCCTGAAGTTTAAAATGTCACTTCAAAATGTCACTTTGGATCCTGCCGTCTGAGCGTCGATGTTCACACATGAAAAAATTCAAGTCTGAAACTGAGATTTTGACAGCGACATCGTCGTCGGAGTCATTTCCTCCGTCTTACGCAGTCCGGCCCGAGCGGTAGGTTCGGATGTTTGAGTCGGGCGGTTAAAGGAGAATTGGCTCATTCAGTGCAGTGATTCTCAATGTTTTCAGATTCATTCATTTGAATTATCAGGATACAAAATCTATTTCTCACAAAAAATATATACAGAGCTGTGGAATCAGTCAAAACACCATTGATCATTACAGCACATTTGTTATATCGTGAGGAAACGTGGATACATCCAAACCCGACAGCCCACCTGATTAACTGCAGCAGGGTACGACACTCAAAACCGCAAAGCAGCAGATAATTAGTTGCCAACGCAGTAAAAGAAGTAAAGAATTCACAGCTTGGATGTAGTGTTGATAAGCGGCCTCACAGAGCAGATGCTCAGGAGATCACTGTATCATCATAGTGGTTGGAATAGAAAAGCGAGTTCACACGTAAACCCACAGACGTTGAGTTTATCTGTGTGTAACGCTTTGAATAAATGTAGCTACATTTCCAAGCACACAAACACAGACGGAAAAGAGCCCAGACATGAACTCAGGATACGAAACGTGCACTTGAGAAGGTGAATCAGTCGGGCATCTCAATGAAACCTCTTCTGGAAGAGTCTCTAACGTCCCAAACAGCCAGCAGCAGAACAGGAAAATCCAGCTTCAGGCTTGAAGCGAATGTTTGAGGCCACCAGCTAACATCACCAACAGGGTGAATACATCTCGTTAGCTAACAAGTGAAGGAGCAGTGAACTCTGCAGTACAGCAGGCTGGGCACCTTTTAACCTTAAATAGCCTGCCATGTGACAAAGGCGGTGCTTGGTATCAAGAACAGGAAGTTGAGTATGTCAAGTGTGAGCGTAGCAGCCATCTGCCTTGTCTGCTTTCGTTAGCATGCAGACACTTGCATGGCATCACCTTGATGTTGGCTGGCTAGTTACCTGGCTAGCAAAACCGTTCCCACCACGCTTTTAAGCTACACTGGCTACGGACAAAGTTTCCACTCCTCTGGTGATAGCAGTTGACGTTCCTACACTGTGACAAGAGTGTGTGGGTGAAACATTAAATTGTTTAAATTCCTACTCATGTAGAGGCTGGCTAGTTAGCTTGCTCGCTAATTCCATCATGTTTCTCCTTTTGAAATTGAATGCCGTCTTCACCTTATATGCATTAACGCCACCTCCTGCACTGGAATGTGGAGCAGTAGAAAACTAACTTCTCTATATTATTCCTGTTAACTCCTGATTAATTAATTAGAAGGTTGCATACCTTCCGTGATGTATCTCCAAGCAGATTCCCCAATGCTATCTTATGTGCTCCATCAAATAGTCCTGGTAGTGATACCTTTTCCGATCTATCACTAACTGTTTGAAAGTTTCCATTTCATAATAGTGTGTTTATAGTCCGAAAGGTTGCTTGGCCATTGTAGACGAGTAAAACATTATTAAAAAAACAACATCATTTGATTAATAATTCCACCAATGAGAGTTAAACATGTTAGCAATAGAAGGATTTGATTTCATATCATTATAAGGTACTTTGCTAAAGAGTGACATGCAACAAAGATCGCTGGCCAGCCTCAAACCCGAGGACATTTTCATGACATGGTCAGCATCCCATAGCGCCAGCCAACAAAGCTTGCAAGTCTTGAAAATGTTCCAAGTCCTTCCAAAGCTACTGAATTATGTCAGTGTAATGCTCTTTCTATTGCATGGGTTTGGATGAGTGACAATCATCTGTTGATGTTTTGATATCAAACTATGATCCTCTGTCAAGGAGTATATCTCCCTCATCACAAAACTGAAAGACTACACTGTCAGTGAGCCAACATTTACGAACACACATGTACCAAACGACCTGCTAAGGGATTCCAGAGGGTTCATAGAGGGGCAACATCGCTCCTCTTTGAGCAAAGTATTAAGTATATTTGTTAGAAATAGATTTTTGAAGGCATGACTAGGTCAAATTAAACCACAATCCTTGACAAAAGACAATATTCCAGACAGTTACAAGATAATGTTGAAACAGACTTGACACAAAGTCAGTGAACGCACCACATCATGTCAGTTACGCGTCAATTTTGACTTAGATGATGATTTGAGAAAATTATATGAATTCAATGCATTGAATTCATATCATTTATTTTTTTCATTTGTAAGAGAAACAATATAGTATTTCCTCTGTCAAAACCCGCGTGTTCCCACTTTAAAGTGTTTGATTTGAAGACGTCTTGCATTAAACCCGGTATCTGGACCACTCTCCAGTGTTGTGGCACATGTTTGTTGTTCAGACGAAAGCACTTTTTCTTGTTCGATAAAAGATTTACAGAATACAAATGGTGCCGGGTATCGGGGTGGGCGGCAGGGTGGTGGATGTGGGTGGGTGGGGTGAAAGGAAACACCGTGGTGTTGATCTCCTGGAATGCAGCATGCCAGAAAGCTGGCTCGACTGGCACCAAACCAAATACCTTCAGACCCCCCCAACACCACCGCCACTCTCCCTCTTTTCTCTCATCAGTGTCATGTCCCCAGTCCAACTCATCTCTCTCTCTCTCTCTCTCTCTCTCTCTCTCCCTCTCCTCCACAACCCATGAAACAGGAGAGCCGCCATCTCCGCTTCCTCCGACAGGATCAGCGATCACTCTGCCCAGGACTCCGGACAGACGGCATTCCTCCCCCCCACTGCTGCTGCTGCTGTTGCTGGCCGGCTGTCGCACCGGGACATCCAGAATAGATCTCTGACGTCCGCCTGGACCACGCCGACGTCCTGAGAATCAAAGGAGCACAGGGGACATGCTCCTCTCTTAAAAACACGAGCAGGTCAATTCAAATACAGAAACGTTGATATCTACAGTGTGTTGTTGTATTGACGAACCATCATTGCTAAATCACACAGAGTGGCAGGCTGTGAATGGGCATGTCAAGCGTGCTGAGGAGAGGGTGGTCCAGAATGGTGACAGGAGTTTGACCCCATATCAATACCATCAATACAACAAACAGCACCACGCAAGTTGAGCTATTACAGCCGAGGTCCTCCACAGCTGATGTAGGGATTTTATGTTTATGCATGGTGTAAATGTAAAAACTGCGCTGTGTGAGAAAAGGACGACAAAATCTTTGTTTATTGTGTCCCAATTGGTTTTAGCCACACAATATAAAGACGGCAATATCGGCCAGACGGTTGGTTGGTCAGTCCACCATTGAATTTGGTGCAGCCATCATGATGCCCAGGAGGTCCAGGAGGACCATTACTGATTCTGGGGACTTTTCATCTGGTGCCAATAGCAAATCAAAGATTAATTGACATGGAATTTGGTGCAAAGGATGTAGTGGTCCCCAGAGGATGACCCCCCCTAACTTTGGTGACCCCTAATTTTTCATCTTGCGCCATTACAATCTGAAGGTTTCCCCTTTGATCCAGTGATCCAGTGATCCAGTGATCTATTGGATGAATTGACATGGACATTGGTACAGACATTCGTGGTCCCTTGAAGATGAACCATTCTGACTTTGGTGACCCCTGGAATTGTTTTGACAAAGTCAATATCCCAACAACTATTGGATAAATTGATATGGAATTTGGGACAGACATTCATGTTCGTCCGAAGATGAACCCTCCTGACTTTGGTGATTACTAAACCTTTCGTCCTAATGTGGATCAAGTTAGTGCCAACATCAGGTCAAAAGTTCAATTTGTCACTGTATCTTAGCAAGCTGTCTGTAGCATTTAGCTCAAGGCATTGCAGTGCAGCCTAACAGAGCCGCTAGCTTGGCATAAATTTCCAACTTTATATAACTATACTAACTAAATATAGTGCACTACATACTGAGTGGCATCATGAAACAAAAATTCATCCATTAAAAAAAGGAAATACAAAAAGCTCCGGCTTAATGAACAAACTTCTAAAAGGCTGGGGAGGAAACGAGGGAGGGGTTTGGCGGCGACAGGCGGCACGGTTGTCACTTTCGCTGGTGTCCGTTTGCGTGATTCATGTTGACTGAAGCCCTGCGTTTGTCAGGGGAGGTGTCTGCAGCAAAAGTGCCACAACCCTCCAGATTGACACTCATTAGTGAGGGGCTTCAAGGCAGAGTGGCGCCCGCAGGGGGCAAGAGGGCAACGAGGAGAGCGAGAGGCCACATCCCACTAAAAATAAATGATTTCCAATGATTGATACAGATAGCAGTGGACTGATAGGGCCAGATGAATCAGAGGGCTTCCGTGGTGGCAAGACCTCTGGTTGGCAAGCTGTTGGCAGCCGAAACGCCGCTTAAAGTCAACGTGTCCAGCTAAACGTGTCTTGATCCGAATCCCAACACATATATGTAGACCACCTCGGTACAAGTACACCTCCTCCCACCTCCTCCTCCTACACTTGTTGTGTTTGACCCCCCTTAGCATAGCCGCTATGCCTGCTGCCACTCAAGACATAGACACAAATACGCACATTCACATTGCACAAAAATGCCAACGCTCGCCCAGGAGCAAGGGAAACAAATAAGAGCTATCGGACTGCAGCACACACACACACACACACACACACACACACACACACACACACACACACACACACACACACACACTTTGGTCTTAGCCTCTTGTGCTGCACTTTCCACGGCTACACGTCCCCCGAAAACACACCGCATCCATCACTGTGTTTGTGCGTTGAGTCCGCGGCTCAGGTCATTCACCGCACATGTCTCAAGCTGCCAATCATTCAATCAATCCCGGCTTCATTACAGTGATTGTAATATCAAGGCCCGCAGCGTCGAGCTTTGCAGGAGGATGAGGAGCAAAGGGGGCAGGATTCTTTTAATACAGCGTTCAGATCAGATTTCCTTCAAACGTAATTTTCTGCCGCACCTTCTCAGGCGGTGTTTCTTCAAAGAGTCCAGGCGCAAGGGGGGGGGCCAAAGTTTTAGGAGTTGATCAAGTCTCTTGAGAGAAAGTTGGACTGCATTTGAAGATGTTGAAATCAGACGTATAAGAATGATATTCGAAACTTAACTAAGACCATAACAGTCCTAAAACTTCTTCGTCATGTTTTTGGAAGACAAATCAAATAATAGAAATGTAAAAATATGCTACACCAATCTAGCAAATCGATGGCCAAAGTATATTGTATGTATATGTATATTTTGTATTATGTATTGGGTACAAATAGCATTCTGCAAGAAAACAACAAGTTTGTTTTTGTCTTGTCAAAAAACTGCTTTTGTCAGATAGGAGGTTTTAGAAATACTAAATGATCATGTAACTGGTTTCTTTGCTTTCTGTTATTGGCAGTAAAATAAATGGAAACTGCTGTACTTTTATGCATGTTTAAAATAATATAATTCTTTAGAATGATATATGATAGAGAATGGTGTATTTGCATATTTCAAAAAGATATCTGCTTTATAGCCTTATCTTTCTATCTTTTCTTAGTGAGACCAGGCAGGGCAATGACAAAAATGTCCCAAAATAATATGAGGAAGTCGTCGCTGTGTCACTCGAAGAAGATGTTTGAGAAGATGTCTGCTTAAGAGTGATTAGGTGGAGATCTCCAGGTCCCCTCCTCTGACAGACCTCTGTCAGCAAGGTTGGATGCCGGAGACCCCGGTACATGTACCAGGTGGCAGAGATGAACGGTGACTATGGCAAGTGAAGAGGGTCAATCTGAGCGTGAGGACGGCAGAGCGGCTGCTTTCACGATCTGAAGCTCTGAACCTCAATATTCCTTTTGAAATGGGCCGAGGTTTGGTTTGAGTCAGAAGAAACAGCAGTCGAGCCTTTTTTTACTTTCATCAAATATTTCTGATTATGATACACAGTAACTTTAAGGATATTGAAGCCATTTCTCAAGCGTCAGTGTGGGATTAGAAGGGCAGACCGTGTGAAGGGCCTTTATGTCCTGAACCTGGATGCGCCACGATCAATTATTGAATGAACAGACATTTCTTTGTCTGGAAATGGTGACACGGACACCGAGAAAATCCTTGGCTGAACTGAGAGCACCTGACACTTTGTCCTGCAGGGTTTATGGCCTGATAATTAGGCATTAGAACAAGCGCCCATCAGCTGCCACTCTGGATAGACAAAGACAACAGAGCTGGAGAGTGGATGGAAAAACATCCTGTATTCCTCCATGGCCTAAATAACTTCATTAAGTTAGACAAGCATCATAAGACAAGCACACAGGTATGAAAATAAAGAAAAAGTGGGACGTACAGACTTATGACGTGGTGTTTTAAGATTTTCTCTGCTGATTTTTGTGCAGAGAAATATACATTCATGTAATTTAATAAGATGACTGCAATTCAATTGCGCGTAATTTGAACATTTATCTAGAATGTTGCACCTTCTGGCCTTGAGTTAGGAAAATATTAATACCATTCTGTTTGTTCAAGATGAAGCTATAGCCAGGTGATGGTTAGCTTAGCATAAAGATTGGAAACGCAGGGAAACAGCATGCCTGGCTTCTTTCAAAATTAAATAAATCTAAATAAAAATCAAATAATCTATTGAAACTTTTAAAGATCAATGGCATGCTATATCTTGTTTATTCAACCCGTATAAAAATTGAAGAATAAAAACAACAATTTTGTTTATTGACCAGAACATTTCTTGGCGAGCCAGACTAGCCGTTTACCCCCGTTGCATTCATGCTAAGCTAAGCTAACTTCTTGCTTTAGCCTCATATTTACGGTACAAACATACGGTCAAGGTCAAACATTATGTATATGCCACATTTAAATCAACCACAGTTGATCAAAGTGCTGAAATACCAAATACACAAATATAAACATTAATAATAAAATAATGTAATCTTAATATTAAAAGACTTGTAACAGAATAGAAGATGAATTTAAGGTGTCAGGCTCAACTTGAATTGAATGAAAAAGAGAAGAGGTGGGTCTAGAAGTTTCTTAAAACTATATGAGTGGCATACATCTTCCAATATAACTCTCTGTGAGTTAACATTAAATCCTTCAACAATTATTTTTCTCTTCCATCATCTCCTTTCTTTCACAAACAGCTTCATTGAACGGCTCATGTTTAGTTGAAAATCACACAAACTCTCATGTTCTCGTGTGGAAACATGCATCTTAACCTGGCAACATGCCAACGTGCTCCGGGCCGCCAGCCAATAGAAACACGACCACAAAAAGTCGTATACGCAGAAAAAACATTGATGTGGGTCAAAAACTCTGGATGGGTTCACCGTCACTCCACAGCGCTACACCTTCCATAAGCTCCTCATTTGGATGTAATTGAACCTCCAACAGTAGCTGCAGCTGACCCTGGACCAGCTGACCCTGACAAGTAGCACTTAGTGTAGCAGGGTCAGCTTGAACTTGACAAGGGTGATGACTTCTTAATGTAGTCGGAGGGCAAGTGGACGGCGGCTGAGGTGGCGAGCCTGTCTGCATATGGGGTGCATGGAGGGGACGTATGGTGCCTGTAAGGGGGTGTTTCAGGATCTGCATCTCATGGAGCAAGCCAGAGGAATGTGTGGAAGTGCACAGCTGCCCTGTTTTGTCATATATAGCCGCGCTGTCCGTCTGAGAGACATTAAGCTGCCAGAGTGCTCATGCAGGACCTCCCATGGACCCACAGGCCGCAGATGCACAACGCAGCATGAATGAAGCCACCGGACGACCAGCGAATACACCGACTGTCCGCCAGCTCCTAGTTTATTTTAAGTTGTGGCTCAAGAGTCTGTCAGGTCTATTACGACACGTAAAAGTTACATTTTCTCATCATTGATGCTCAACGCGTTCTCTTATCATCCGGGTTCTCTTGGTTTGGGCTGCAGAGCACTGATTTACTGCTGAAGGTCTGAGGTTGTGATGTTTGAAAGATGGATATTTACCAGACAGGGAGAAGACTTGGGAGGTTAAACTACGGCCCACTGAACGTTTCAAAATAAACTAGAATATAGCCTGAGCATATCTCTAATAAGTAACTGCACTGTAAGTACAATGCTTGTTTAAACACGAGACGCAGAAACCCAAGATGTATCATGTTACATTTTAAAATCAGACTCACAAACTACATTTGCATCGTAATCTTTATAGGTATTCGTATTTGGCAATTTCTGCCTGTTTTAACTTAACTTTTTTACAGTTTGACACAAATCATCATTATTTTTGAGTTTTAAAGTATTTAAAGAATTTAAAATCAATTTCAGAGCAGCAGATACATAAATATATATTTTTTTAATATGTGGAAACGTCTGGTCTAGAAACACTGGCTTTGTTGATGAAAGCTGTGATAAAGTGTTCTGTCTTGGTTCGTACTACGGAGAGTAATCTGCCACTTCAAGAAAAAATCGAACATCTAAAGCTTGTGGCTTTTTTTTGTGGCTGTGTGAAAGTATTCATGACAAAAACAACAGTTAAAAGCTTTAACTGGACCCAGCGTTTTTTAAGCTTGAAACACATTAGGACTAATATTCAGGACACCTGCTATTTTCACCATTCTCATTTGTGAATTCCCCAACTTTATGAAGTTAAACCAGTGGAAACCCCCTCCACTTCAGGACTATACCTCATTGCGTCACTTGTTTTTTTTACATTTTCGATGTAATTTTGGAAGAAAAGAAGAAATCCTTCTTTTTTTTCTTCTACTGGTTCTTCTGAGCTGAGTGGAAAATGAGTGTATTTTAAAATTAGCTACCGAGGATTTCTTGAAAACCTCGAGATTTTCTTGAAATGCCTGAAAGTCAAAGTGAAAGTTTTGACATGTGCAACATTCAACATGTGAGTCAGACCCCGAGCAGAATGCAAAACTGTGCACTGGGTTTGACAGCATGCAGAAGAAAAAAAATGAAATCTCTAAATTCGACATTTTGCAGACTTGGAAAGTGACAGAGAAAACAACAAATCTGTGTCACTAGCATGTTGTCTAAAGCGGCATAAACAAGAATTTTAAATGACGATATAGGAGCTCTGGGTGTTTGATATTTCCAGCCTGACAGGTCACATGTGTAACTGTGGAGTGGTGCTTGTTTTGCCTTCAGCTTACACATCCCCTCTCTGTGTTTATAGGGGGGGGTTAGCGGGGGTTCATAGGCCAACGAGAGAGTGCATGCCGTCCCATCACTCTCCCACCACCACAACACCCCGCCTCCCTCTCCTAAACAAGCTCTTGGAGAAAGTGGGGAGTCACATGTGCCAACGGAGATGTCCATGAACTCCACCGGGAATCAGGGAGGTGCTGGCGTTTCTATTCTATTTTTCGGGTTTTCTCAAGTGAAAATATCCTCAAAGGTTCACACATAAATAAATAAAAATCTTTTTTGGAAAAAGGAAGCCCCGCAAGAGACGCTTTCCGAAAATGTGGCCAAATGTATGTTGGATTGCCATGTGACACCTGAGCGTCCTGCTGCAGGTCTAGTGTTGCCCCGCGATGGCTGAGGGACGTCTGACGGGGCAGAAAGCCACCCAGCCTTGATTACCATGCTAATTATAGGCGAAAGGAAGTGGCGGCTTGTTTGTTTCTGGGTTGCCGAGGAATACGTTTGCACTTCAGCGAGAGTTTGTGAGCTATCGAGTGCGAATTCCGCTGCACACTAAGTGCTATCTTTTGCAGGATTTCTCCGTTCCCTCTCTTTCCTCACTTAATTCCGCCGCCTTCTGTTTTCACAGCCTCGGCGGGTGGCGCCTCCCGAAGCCCTGTTTCACACCCGCGCGGAGATTTGAATAAACATATGTCGCGTTAATTGTGAACCAGTGTTGTGGCCGCGTCCTCAGACAGGAAGACGTTCCTGGAGCAGCCAGGAACTTCGAAGGTGAGCATGAGCTCCATGCTAAGTCGGTCTAATGAGGAGCGTTCACACGGTGGTTACGAAGGACGTCCTCACTCAGGATTCGCGCGGCGCCCAAACACTTGCTCTCCAACACACCTGCTCCCCAACGCACCCAAACCAAAGCCTTCATCTTATTGTTCACGTTCTTTAATAATAAACGCCTCAGCACGGTGTTGGGTTCAGAGGGTAATTTAGTTTTATGAATCAAGTAGAAAAATCAAGTAATAAAATGCTTACTGGTTCCGATACTTCCATGTAGATGGAGTGGAAGACGTTGAGGAACGAGGGAGTAACAACTGCGCAAGAAGACATAAATGACGCTGTTAAAAAGGTAACTACGGCCATCTGTATTGGCAGAAATGCAATATAACACATTGATTGGTATGTAAACATTAATTTATAATCACCTGGAAATAAGAATTGTTCCGTTATCACGTATGTCCAGCTACATGTCACATGGGAGAAGTTTCGGTGGGTTGCAAATCAGCAGCCTCACCACTAGGTGCTGCCTGCACACTCTACCTTTAAGCTTTTATTTTGTGTTGATTTTGACAAATTTGATGGATTGTGAGACCAATTCTGTTAATGTTTCTGACTTTTCAACTCTTTTTTGTTGTTTTATTCTTGTGAAATACTGGATAGTTTTACCTTTTTGTTCTTCTAAAACCTCTTCTAATGTAAAGAGAACATTACTCATAGTCTGCAACGTGAGACAAGGGATCTTAAACGGTTAACACAAAACCTTTGGGAACAGATTCTTGAGTGTGCTTGTTGTTCATTAAAGTCAGAAGCGACTTCTTTATTTTCAGCTGTTTTACCATGACATCAGCACTTTGGGTCGTCACTCGTAAGCAATAAATCTCCCCGCCCATGTGGCGATAACGTCATATCTTTTTTATTAGTCTTGCTCGCTACGGACACCAGACTGGTGCTCAAGTGAAACGAATGCCTTGGCTCAGTCTGCACACTGGATTTGATTTGTGAACTCAGTGTCAGACACGCCGTGCCCACCCACATCGACGCAGTGTCAGGAGGCGGATATTTACGGCCGTGGGGTTGTGCATCCGAACGGCCCCGTTGACTTATAACAAGAGCGTGGAGGATAACACACAAAAAACTACACAAAAACACTGCAGTAGTTATTATTTTCAAGCTGTAAATGATGTAATATTTCAGACGCTTGTGGCAGCATAGTGCATATGCACGACGAGGATATATGAGTTTGACATGAAGTGAACATTGTGGTCAGGAGTTAGCGCAACATGTCGAGTCCTCGGGTTTCACGTGGCGGCCGGTGGGCCTTTCCAGAGCAGATTCAGCGGGAACCAGCTGTAAACTAAGTGGCGTCGACCTCAAAACGTTATGGCTGCCTTTAGGGTTGAGCGTGTCTCAAGAACTCATGTGTACGAAGTCTCATCCAAGATTGTCTTGAAGGAGAAAGTGTTGACCCGAGGCCGTCCATGAAAGACCAAGGCATCAGAAAATTCTCAAAAAAATTAATCTCTACGTTTTTGCATTTGGCCAGAGCGATGCTTTAGTGCGATTTAGCACAAAAGGCAACGTTAATTAAACTTATATAGTCTAATAATGAGTGTAACAATCAAGAGAGTCCCCTAATGGCGGATGAGAGGGGTCAAACAAACACAAAGACTTTCACCCAGGAGACAGATGTCCACATCCAGTTTGAAACCAAAATTAAACGTTGACTTTATGATTGTAGTGTAACGTCATTGCGTTTGTTAGGAAACGTTGAGTAGGAAAGTCACGAGGGCCGATTGAAGTGAAAACACTGTGAAAAGGTTCTGAAATGAAAAGATGGTCAGACCTGTCAATCACCTTGTAGCCCCGCCCTAAAGCATCCCCTGCTTTATGGTCTGTTTGACTCTAAATGACCATAATTTACTAAATGAAAATCATGCTGTATTGAAGAAGACTTAAAACTAGAGATTGAGACATAAACTCATGTTTACAATGTTTACTGAGGGAATAAATCAAGAGAGAAGTAGAGTCATTTATATAGACTTCAATACAACCAGAGGAGTCACCCCCTGGTGGTCAGGAGAGAGAATGCAGCTTTAACACATGAAGCATAGACTTCTATACAACCAGAGGAGTCGCCTCCGGTGGTCAGGAGAGAATGCAGGCTTCAGTAAATTCTGTCTTGGCTTCACTTTTCAGAACAGGAGTTTGCTGTGCGGATGTTATAGAGCGACAGAGTCAGGCAGAGCGAGGATGTCAGGGTGGACAGCTCTTCCGTTCCTGGACACGCTTGTGTGATTTTCTTCTGAAAGTTACAAAAGTTAGAAACTCCAACATCTAAAAAGGTGTTTTTTAGGGGGTGGGGGAATTTCAGGCCTCAGTGTGCCTCAGATGAAGCACACTGAGGCCTTTAATGTCAGCCAGGAATCCACTATGTCCTTCATTACAGATCAAATGAAACTTCAGCTATATTTCTAACCAGCCGATGATGTTCCTACAATCTGGTTTTCATCGCCACTTCGTTTTAATTGAGACGTCTGGGAAGAACGTGTTAACGAAGACATGTCAAGATGTCCGCTGATGTTCCCGTCCATCACGTCTGAATCTGTAAACCCTCAGAAGCCGCGCACGAGCCAACCGCACTTGCTTTTACTGCACTATTTTACAGCCGTTGAGATTTTTACAACAGTGTCCAGTTGCCTCTACGAGCGAGAAGGAGGTTTTCATTTTTAAAATAACAGCACTCCTGTTCACCCAGACGGACAACGCAGACAGAGAAATCAGAATCAGGTTATTTGTCAGGATTAAAAACCACGTTAGATTACCTGGCGTGTTCACGAGATCCCTCCCTGACCTGCTAACAACACGTTCAGGAGAAAATGAAAGCTGAACAAGGTGATGGGCCCGAGGCTGCAGCCGGAAGCAGGGGGAGCAGCGGAGAGGAAGTGGCGACGCCGGCCGGAGGCGGCGGTGGTTCGGACTCGCCTGGCTGGCTGTGGCGGCCGCGGTGTCGCTCACACCGCCGCCCTCTCGCCACCCGTGTCAACACTGATGACTTCAGCGGGTGCCCTTATGAGCTCACCTTGCTATAGGAGAGGCACAGGAAGTAGGATTAGAGCAGTGACAGTGTCATACTTGCACTGGAGGGGGATTTCATCTAGTAATGTGGTCACACACACACACACACACACACACACACACACACACACACACACACACACACACACACACACACACACACACACCGCTGCTAATACCTCAGGGTTTTCTCTTCATGGGTTTATGGTGGCTGATTCTGTCACAGTGATGACAGAAAAACACCACTTAAAAAAGGTCTTTAAGAGCAGATGACGTGTGATTGGTCGCGTGCCGGCTGACAATTTGATTTAGAAATTTGAATGCTTGTATATTTATTTTACATTATGTGACTGGGACGGAGATCTGACCTGATGGTGTTCTGCTGCCACGAATGGTGACGTGTTTAAACACCTAGAAGATCAAATATCTGTATTTTATTAAACTGTTTTTTAATTTATAGAGTTTTTAGAGGGGAGGGTTTCCCAATACTCTCCAAAATGATGTTCATCAGAGGCACGATCTGAGAGTATACGCATACTTTCTATAATCAAGTTTTAAAAATTCAGATAACATTATCTTAGTCACCTTTTCTTTCTAACAAGCGTACAAATTAAACAGCTAGTATGTGTATGTCTCTCGCTAGCTAACGTTACCACATTATTTTGAGGCATAATTGTGCGTGACTGTCGCGCATTCTGTACATATTTCATATTATCTTCTTCCCCATGCCATGTGGCGCCCGAAATCTAACTCATGTCCTCTGGTCGTGAAGAGGTTCGCTGCGTCCGTTTACGGCATCGACGACTACTGATGACGTATATATATATATATATATATATATATATATATATATATATATATATATATATATATATATATATATATATATATATATCTGGAAGGGTTTCTGCCATTACCCTTATAACTCTGTTCCGGGGTCAAGTTGGAATGAGGAACAGGGTTAGAATTAAGAACTGTGATTGGTCCATTTAAACATGCTGGTCTTCTTGGCCTTAAAGGAACATTCTGCAATTTTTTTGCCTGGATCTTTTTTCTCATGACTCATAAAAGACACAATCTGTAAAAAAAAACATTGTTTACATTTAGACAAACATTCCTTCAACATTATATTCTGACAGTAATATCTGCAGACAAGTGTTTACATAGATACAAAATAAATAATAATAATAATAAATAAAATCAATACATTTCATATATTTTCATGACGTGAAGTAAAGGAGAAGTTTTATTTCCAAAAAAAAAAATTAATGACGTTTATCTTATTTTGGGTTAATTTACATTGAATGACATCACAAACCAACACGTGTTACAGCCTGAGAGGGAAAAATAAAGCCATTAAATATTGATCCACCACAGATGCTTTATTACGAGCATAACACGTTTTTGAAACCTAAAAAGTTTTTGATGATTTAGATGGAAAATGAAAATAAAATCCTGCTGATGATGCACCCTGTCACCTGCTGAACAGAAAGAAAAACAAACTGATCGGCTTAACGAGGAAAGCTCTCAAAGTGTCCTGACACATAAAAGAGGGGAAGATACACTCGACAGAATAAACAACAACAAATCGTTATATAGTTATAGAATTATCTTTAAAAGTGTCAAACGATGTATTTGAGGAGTCATTTAGAGAAAATGAACAGCCAGAATTAATAATTATTCCTTATTATCACAGTAATATAAATAATCGTCCAATTGTTTCTCATATGTGAAGCCAAAGCACAATATTATATTGTATTGCTCAATAAAAGTAAAATGAATGTGTCAAAAATAATTAGTTAAATTATGGTTAGTTTTAATTCAGCTCCTCGGGAGTCACTTTACGGATTCACCATCAAATTAATATGATCAACAATATCAACATTACTTACTTGCACACTTAAATAAAACAAAAGACAAATCCCAAAAAGGAGTGGCCTTCACCATTTTACACGTTATGTCCTATAATGTCTAAATCTTAAATAATATGCTTCTTAAAATATATGAAGCTAATTATAGTCGGTGTGTGTGTGATGATGATGGGATGGCTCTCAGCCAATCACGTCCCTCCTCTGCCTGGACACACCTCCGAGATTTGAGCGCTCTCTAAATGTATATATCATAGGTTACAAGCGCGAGCGCGTGTTTGAGTCACTGGTAGCGACTCCACACGTCAAAAAAAACAAAAAAAACAGACAAGACAATCACCTGCTGGGTAATAAAACTAAAGTGTATAGATGAGCAGCCCGATGAGCGCGAGCTAATGGTTTATATCTGAGACCGACCAAGACGCAGCATTTTAAAGTGGCATGTCAGTGACCCGCTTTGTGATTTAGTATTAATATTATCATCACTTCTTATTGCACATTGCACTCTTATTGAAGTGGACGCAGGAGCGGAGCCTTATGCCATTACGCGCGCACCGGGAGCGGGGCTGCAAATGGGCGGCATAGGTGGCAACCTCTACCTCAGCATGTTGAATGGGACTGAAACGCAAACTTTCGGAAAGAACCCCGACATCAGCAGTCACCTGCACTGCAAGGACCTAGCCGACTTTAAGATGGGGATCCAGGACGGGAGGTTTTACTACCCGGACCCGGTTCAAGGCGGGCAGGACGCGCTGTCTCTGCCGTACCACTCGGACCAGGCGGTGGGAGGGTACGCAGCGCAGCCCGGCAGGTTTTACGCGCAGACCCTCAGCGGCTGCCCGTACGGCGGCGTGCGCTCGCCGCCCAGGAGCGGAGCCGGGCAGGGCTACATCTCGGCGGCGGGCGACGGGTTCCCCAGCGGGGGCCCGGCTCAGGAGAGCTACCAGGCGGGCTTCCAGCATGGCTTCCAGCGGCCGCCTCTCTACCCGCTACCTGGGCTACAGGTGTGCGGGAAGACGCAGGCGCTGCTCAACAACTACCCGCTGTGGGCCAAGTTCCACAAGTTCCAGACGGAGATGATCATCACCAAGCAGGGCAGGTGAGTCCCGACCAACCGCTCCTGCTGTTGTGTACTGTTGTGTACTGTTGTGTACTTTTATGGTCAGATGTGAGGGTTAAATAAATACATTACGCACCGCTGTCCTTCTGCTTTTACACACTTTCTACTCCACTTTCTGATCTTCACTTCGAGCAGCTGCAGAAACTTCCATCAGTTTAACTTGAACGACTGTTTTTTTTTCTTCTTCTTCTTCTGAGAACCAATATCACTTTTAAAAAAAGTGTCATCGTGGTGATCAGCGATAGCTTACTCATCATCACCATCAGGGGACGAGGTGTCGGCAGCTTGGTTTTTGTTTGTTTCTTCTTTCTTTTTTATGAGAATGACCTCTGAACATGTTTATTTACATAACATGCACAATTGGACAGAGCCATAATTAGACTGAACAGAAATGAATCTACTTGCAGTAATTTATTTTAATATATATATCCCAATAATGGGGCTTAATTTAAAATACTTGATTTAAAAATATATATGAAAAAGTATAATTTCTCTAATTACTATGAAATATTCCCTCTATTTTTGCCATTCCTTTTTGTAAAAATATATATGTTGTAATTGCTTGGGGCTGGAGTTGCTCTGGAGCAGATACCTGATGAAGTGGAGCAACAGCAGTTGCAGGCTGAGTTGCTGGAAAACATTGTGACACCTCAGCTTGACCCCTAAAGTCAGGGGGTCACCTCACTGCAGCGCAGCGGGAGATGAACCCCACAACAGAAAAAAAATCAATTATATTTTACACCTTTTGTAGTTCATTGTTATGATTTCTTCTTAATCACTATAGCGATTGAACTCGTTGTTGAACTCCTAAAATATGTTTTATTTATTGATCGTCAAACATCTGTTGAACATACACATTTCATGGGTTTAATATTTAATAAAACAAAATTCAAATCAGAGCCAAATCAAACCGTGATGTCTCATCTCGCGACACAAACCTCAACCTCATCTCTCGAGTATAGAAGCGATGATGATACTGAAATGGAGAATTAAAAAAAACAAACGTGAATAAGCGCCTGTGAGGTCTCAGGGCTCCGGACCGAGAGAGAGAGGGATAGAGAGAGAGAGAGAGAGAGAGAGAGAGAGAGAGAGAGAGAGAGAGAGAGAGGGGCTCCGGGCCTCTCTGATGGGTCACCGAGCATCAACGTGCATCCACGTCCACGAGGATTAATTCACTAATGCGCGACACTTGTTCCTGACAGAAGTTTCCAGGCCAAAGGTTCTCATGCGCAGAACCAGTGCGCCGTCACATTACAGGACACGGATAATTCCACCTCTCTGTTTATCTCTGTGACTCCAACCTAAATGCTCCAAATCAGCTTTTTTTTTTTTTTTTGAGGATTCATAGATCTAAATCTATGAATGGAGGAAGAATTAAAATGTGAACGTGCACGTGCATGTGACATACTCGTGCCACGTCGCCCTCTGACCCGCGTGGCTTCTTTAGTTTCCTCTCTGGTTGACTGCAGGTTCACCTGTCACACTCACTTACGTCACATTCTGCATCTTTCAAGTTGTTTCTTGACATGCTATCTTCTTTTTTTCTTCTTTTAAAAACTTAAACAAAACAAATGTGCAAAATGCTCTGTTTCTATAATGCTTCACCTTATTGCATCATAGCGATATGGATTATTAGAAGACGTTGACATTACTGCATTAAGGACATTTATTAGACATTTTAAGCTGTATGGAGATTGTGTGAAAGCATCAGGTAGTTTGTGTCGCAAATTTGTTTTTCATTGTGTTTTATTTTTGTTTTGTGTGTGTGTGTGTGTGTGTGTGTGTGTGTGTGTGTGTGTGTGTGTGTGTGTGTGTGTGTGTGTGTGTGTGTGTGAGAGAGAGAGAGAGAGAGTCATTTGAAATAACATGTCCATGCAAACACATGTAATTAATAAAACACTTGGCAATTTATTTTAATCGTAATACACATGCTCTCTCCAAATACATGCATGCACACACACACACACACACACACACACACACACACACACGCAACAACAACATAGGGACTTATTTTTAGACAATACATCTTTAATATCTTGTTGTGAATAAATAATCATGACGGTTTATTATGACACAAAACTTTCTAATTCCAGTTTTACCAGCATATTTAAGATGTTGTTTGATCTTAAAATATGTTATTACCACATGATTTTCACTTATTACAAACAGAAACACTGTGTCTTCATTGTTTGTTTACTTGTTTTTGATGTGGTATTTTTTTCCCAGTGCAAAACTAACTTGTCAGACTTTTCTGCACAAAAGATAAAAGGTTTCTTGAGATGGGCGCAGGTGTTAAACTTCATGCATGGGACCCAAAAAAAAGCTAATTTTCACGTTGCACAAAAAACCACAAACCTCATATAATGAAAATTTCAAAATGTTCTCTCCCTCTTTATCTCCTCGCTCCATCACTCTCGTGCACAATAAGTGATGACAGCCTTTTTTTAAATATTTTTCAAAATATAAGAAAAACTCCTGCAACAAGATTCTGGAGGAGTTTCAGAGGATCACGAAAAGTTTTCAGAATCGGAGCCAAACATCCTTCTAAAATTTTCATCTCGGGTTCCGGCTCCTACAATAATTTTTGCTGTGATTTTGGAGGGAAGTCGGAGGGTCTGCAATGTTAATCAAAACCCCGGTATATCTATAGAGGAGCTGAAAGGAGCTCTAGACGAACAGTGTAGAGAAGGGTCAAACGCGGCCGAGCCTTTAGATGGAGGAGGTGAGGCGCCTTTGAAGTTCAGGAAGTAAAAGACGAGATTCTCTCTCTTTTTTGTGCCAGTATACTTTCTTCAGCCTGCACTAGACGCCCGACAGATCTCTCACAAGTTTTGCTCGTGTACCACACCTGCGCTTTGAAATGGAGAGACATTTTTCATGGCCTGTAGCAGAAGATGAGGGAGGGAGGTATGGAGGGGTGGGGGGGATTCATCTGCACATCTCATGAGCTAAATTCAGATCACCACACTGGCTGAGGCCATCTCAGGCTGCTGTTTCACTCGTGCACCAAGGCAAAGTTCATGGAGGCCGATGTGAAAAACATTCAAGAGGACGAGAGAAAACAATGCAGAGAAAACGGCTCAAAGATGCTTTTCAGATGCAAAATAATGGGATTTTTCTGACATAGTGAAACAGGAAATGAAGTGACTCAAAGTGAAAAGAGAAAGCAAAGCTTTTCTTTCTCTCTTTCTGTCCTCGCTCATGTGATTGACCGGGGTGCCGATCCCACACCTGTGTGCACACTTTAGATGTGAGTCAAGAGGTGAAACTTTTTCCTTGCCGTGGTTTCTAAGAAGCCCATTTCATTTAAACAAGGAAATTATGAAATGTGTATTGATTTCGTCAAGACAATTGCATATCACCCATCCGGAAATGAGCCTCGAATAAAAAGAAAAACGTTTTTGTTTACTCCTCTCAAAGCTCTTATCTACGAACGATTGCCTCCAAACAAAGACTTAAAGATAAAGATGGTAACTCGCGAGTCATGCTGACTTTGTTCCGCACGGTCATCCAGTCTGAGTTCGAGGAAGGAGATGCAAACACCTTTCAGGGAAATAATGCTGAGCTCGACTTCAGACTGGAGAGGAACCACGCTGCTCTGCTCTCTCTCTGCTCCACCGAGGCCAAACTATGATGCTTCCAGAGGAAAACCCTACTTTGATTTATTTTCAGAACAGTTGTGAGGAGAGACTTTGCAGAATTATCGCGCCATTCCCTCTCTCCTACTAACACATATCAGAACCTTGACTCTGGTAAAACGTTCACTGGCACACAGTTTAAAAAAGACAACGTGTGATTCTTATTAAATATATTTAAGTCCCGAAAGTAAGACACCATCCATTTAAAAATCAAGTAGGTCATATTTTAAGAAAATCAACAAGGAAATCAGAGCGCTCATGTTCTCTGCTGTGCATTTCAATGCAATGTAGTGATGTTAAACGTGTCAGAGAACTAATGTAGTAAAAAAAAAAAAAGCAGCCGTTTTAAGGTGAGGAGCGTTTTAAGGTGAGGAGCGTTTTAAGCATCGCGTGTTAATTACCGTCCTATGTGTGTTTGTCTAAAAAGCAGAAGTGGGACTATTTCAAGGTTTTAACAGTATGACTTGTCACTTCCTGTTCAGCTGGTTTTATGGGTGCATGTGCAGCTTTTCACAGAAACATCGAGTGCCAATATACGCTGATAACTGCAGGAGTCCTTCCTCTTACCGGGTAAACGACTCCTCTAATAATCGAGCGATGAAGTCCACCGCTGTTTGAGCAACAGGTCTCAACGAGGTCACTTTAATTTATGGCTCTCTATATTTGGTTTCCAAGAGTGTTAATAAAAACATTGAGGCCACACTGATACACTAACTAGTGTGCCAGAGAAATATTTAGCATGTCCCAAAATGTAATGTGTCAAATGCATGTATTACCAAAAATACCAGGATGTTCTACTGCATCCGGTTTGACAGTGTGCAAGCTTCTATGGCTATTCTGACCCACAATCCTTTGCACAGCAAATGCAGGCTGCATGCAACAATGCATACTTTGTACGGGCAGCTGCAGCATGTACTAAAAGTTGTTATTAATCAACAAAGATGTCAACAAATCCCATGAAAAACTACGAATCGATCCGGCTAACAAGTTATACATGATTTCTCTTCCTCCTCTGAGCCATACAACTCCATAAAAAAAAAACATTGAAGAAGATGACATGTTCCTTCATCACCATTTATTCTGACTCAATCCCACACACACCGTCCTGCAGGTCACAAATACTCTCGAGATTAATCCGCCGCTTAAAATAGTCCCCAACAAATGCACTATTTCCTCCTGTTTAAGTAACATTTTATTAAAAACAGGTGTTTAAGGAGAGTACTGAGCCCTTTTTTCAAAATGAAACTATAGGTTTTTTACCTGTTTTAAGAGATTTACATCTTCAACATGGGAACAAATGGCCTTGAGGTGTCTGAGGAAAAGGACAAACATTGTTTTGTTGAGTACAGAAATAACGTCAGTCGTATCCTTTATGAAGCATGCAGCATGAAAACCAACAGTGTATCAGATGTCAGGCTGCACTGTAAAATAGAAATTGCAACGCACAATAAGTCGATGCAGCAGCGAGCTTGCAGAGCGGAGAGCGAGCGCTTGTGTCCGGCAGCAGCTGTAGACGGGCTCGTCTTCGTCACAGACGATCAGGCGTACGCACAGTGACAAAAACTGGACCTGAACTCCTGTCCGGATGAATCAGCAGGTGCGCTCATGTAGAAAAGTCCTCTCTCCCCGGTGAATATCCAGTTCCTCTTCTCCCCCGGACAAACCCTCCACTCCTCCCTCTGCTCTTTCCTTTTCCTTTCCTCTGCCCCCTGGTTTCCCCTCTGTCTATCCAACCCTCCAACCTTCCTCTTTCTCCCACCAACATCCACACAGTTTATTCATTTGTGTGTTCTTTTTCTTAAATGTCAGCACTAGCCGTAGCATCTCTGTAACTGTGTATGGTTGGTTCACCACACTCATCTGTTTCTGTGGCATTTTGTCTGAAACAACAAACCAAAAAAAAGACTCCAGTTATGAGTATTCATGTGCGTATACATCCAGGAGTGCCAGCCGGTTGTCGTCACCGGCACAAGGTTTCCACTGAATCAGAGCGGCACACTGGCAGGTCGGGTATAGGAGTCTATCTGGTGGACGTAGAGTTGCGAGTTTGATTCCCAGCAAGTCCTTTTGCCTTTTTTTGGCGCGTGAGAGCTGTTTGAAATGTGTCAAACTGTCAGAAAGCAGCAGAGCTACTGTACACGCTTCCTTACCACATTGACTGAACTCTGCACATGAGGCCTGAGGAACAACCCCGCATGCTAATACCCCTCTGTGTTGTGTTTTCTACGGTTTCCCCCTTTTGGCAAGTTCTGATTTCCTATAAAAGGCTTTGTATAAGTGAATTGACAATATCACTAGAGCAAACAGAAAAAAAGAACATAACTTACTCACTTTCTCGATTTCTCTCACACAGCGTGGGAGGGTTGATCCATTCATATGCTGAACAGCAGAGTTTCTGTTTTCACTCGTATTAAAGTCTGCAGTGGAAGAAGAGCCGCTTCACCTGTTGTTTAAGAGCCGCTGCCCGGGTCGGTTTCACTGAGAACTGTGATGGATTGTTAAACTGGACTCGCCATGTTGCCAGAAAGACCCAACTGGGACAGCTCAGGGCCGGGTTTTGTCTTACCTGTGTGTGTGTGTGTGTGTGTGTGTGTGTGTGTGTGTGTGTGTGTGTGTGTGTGTGTGTGTGTGTGTGTGTGTTCAGTCTACAAGCAGTCATTCAAAGGCCCAATCAAATTCAAAGAAACTTAAATGCATGATTTGCAAGATTTGCACAGATGTGTTGACATTTGCATTCACATTTCTTCAATGCAATAAACCAAATACATAGTTTGAAGGTGTTTTTGCTATACTTTGATATTTTGTTGAGTTGATATATTAGTTTGTATATGAGAGGCATCAGAAGTATTGTTTGAATACCGCATCTGAGTTTAAATCATGACCTAAAACCGCTGGTCGCTGGAGGTTTTAATCAAACATAAGCAGTTGTTGGGGACTATTTTCAGAGGCGGATTAATCCACATTTCATTTCACTCAGAGGTGCACAACTTGTACGTATACATTTACTGCTGGTTTCAGTAATGACAATAACAAAAATATAAAAAATTACCAGAATGATGCTTTATAAGTTGTCGAAAAATAAAAAGGAGTATAATAACTTTACCTAAATTAAATAGTATTAAGTGTTTTATCTATGAACTATGACTATAACTTTCTATACTCATCTTAAACTGACACATTTCATTCGGCACAGAAAACGTAGTTCGATACCCAGACCAGTGTTAGCTTAAAGAAATAAAGAATAAACTGATCAATTATAAACTACATGATAAACAACTGATTTGTGTCAAAATGTGACAGCTGTCCTCATTAACTATGACTTCATTGAATCAGATTTATTGGCCCAGTTTGTGTGCACACTCAAAGAACTTGACTGTGTTTTTCTGCATCTGTCAATGTACTTACACAGAAATATAAATAACAGCAAGTAACAAAGACAAAAAACATATGTATAAATAAATAAAAAGCATCAATGCAAATAAAACATCAATATACAAGTCATGTGTTCTGTATAAAAAGTGCAAAGACACTGCATGGACACAGGTGTCCCACCGGCCTCGAACGCATCGTCTCTTTACACAGCTCACTTGTTTTTACACCACTAAATGACCCCCGTGCTCCAGGGAGGACACGCTGAATTTAAATGAGGTGAATCTGCATCAGAGGGGAGCTGACAGTTGTTCCACTTTGCTTAAGCAACACGGGCAACATGGAGGACGCTTGTGTTTCTGACTCAATTATTAGCACATTAAGTCCAACCCTTGTTTTGAGATATTAGAGATTTTTATCAACAACAACAAAAAAAGCTCCAGTAGCAGAACAAACTCTTTAAAAAGGGCGTTCCTGAATAGGAAGTATTTTTTTCTTCTAGTCTTACGATGACTAATTTAAATCATGCACTGAATGAAACCCACTTATCGCTTCCAAAACTTGTGAACTCTTTCACTGCATTTATATGGAAACATTTGCACCATCAGGCTTTTATTAATGCTTTAATATAATAATAATAAAAACATGCTGCAAACATACTCCGGGCAGGATGTGGGGTTTACAATAAAAGTCACTCCCTTTTCACATTGAACTAATCAAAGCGCTGGCGACTCATTACAAATACTCCATAGCCTCAGGAGCCGTGAGCCGGTCTAAAACAGCCAAATGTCAAACATGTTGCCCTGATTTATGAACACAGCTACACACTGGACGCCTCATATAGACCCAGAGTGCAGGGTGCAGGGCGCTGCTTCATATGAATCACCACTCTCATCTCTGTCTGTTGTGGCTGTTAGCTTTGCTTAGCATAACGACTGGAAGCAGCTAGCCATGGTTTTGTCTGAGCACATCTGTTTTTACAAGATCTAATGAGTTAGTCTGGGAGCTTAAGAGATGCTTGTAGGGAGATATTTTAGGGGAGGTAAGGGAAGTAAGTAGGTCAGCCACTTTGGTCCAGACTGAAATAAGGTTGACATTTCTAGCTTTTTATGTCAAATATCAACAAATATGTTATCAATTGCCATGAAAGCCATTGATTCCCAGAAGATAGACCATAACGACACTGATCTTTGGTGTGACTCAATGGGTCACATTATTTTAATTGTCCAATACTTTTGTTTATGACTAAATACACAAAAAACTAATGACATCACTATCAGCTTCAGCTGTACTTTGTGTTTCGGGCTGATGAGCGAATATTTGCTAAATGATTTGCAAAAGACGGTGAAGACGGTAAACTTAGTAAACATCAGCATGTTAGGTGTGTTATTGTGAGCATGTTTACAATGCAGATGTTAGCATTTAGCTTTAAAGCTCCATAGCCTCTGACCTCTGGAGAAGTGACCATTAACCAAGAGGAAGGTATACGTTTTATTTTAGATATTTATTTTTAAATAACTTTCCTCGACCTTTAAATGATGAACAGCTGATACGTCTCAGGCTCCACCTTTTGCTTTCCGTCCAAAAGAGAAAATTCTTAACTTTAAATTGAGCGTTGTTATTATTGAATATATATTATAATATATAATTTTAGACATTGTGATAACAAAATGTCCAGCCAGAAAGCAAATATCTCCCAAAATGCCGAACCATTGCAAGATGATGCAACCCGTTGCTCTGTATAATATAAAGAATCTCTATCAACACGACATGTTTAGTGTGTATATGAATATGCTGCTGCAGACCGTCACCGCTGTGTGTTGGTTTTGTGTATTCTTTGTCCGTATCTTGCATTTGTGTGCGTTTCTCTCTCGGTTGAGCCTCTCCTCTCCTCCTCTGGGCCCCGAACCCCCCGTCACCCTGAAGCCTCTGTGTTCAGATCGGGTCCAACATGTAGAGCTCCAGCAATCAGGGGCAACTTAATCTTTTATTAACAGCAGCATTAAATATTCACCTATATACAAACACACACACACACACACACACGGTCAGCCATCCTCCTCCACCTTCCTTCTATTACTACGATTCATTCTTGAGCTGGTGAAGAGGAGTTTTTTCGGTCATGAGGTCCAATCCCACGCCTCTTTCATGCATTACTGTTCTTAAAAGCACACTTGGAATATCTTCCATTTCACTTGATTATTGTTGCATTAGATATTTATGTGACTTCATCTTCAACCGTTTTATTTTAGAAAGAAAAATATAGTTATTGAGGGGGAATCCTGAGAAGTCCCAATGTTCACCAACAATACTTAATAATACAAGTGGGGAAAAACCTGCACAATCTACTACTAATAATAATAATAATAGTAGTAGTACATGCATTTTATATCCCAACCAATACTTTGAGCATCACATTTAAAAAAGGAAGTATTGTTAAGATCTGTTACTCATTAAATCAGACTTAAGAACATATATATATATATATATATATATATATATATATATATATATATATATATATATATATATATATATAAACTAGTTGTGAGTTTCAGAACATTTCATTGGACAAAAAGATATGTGTATGAACCGTATGTTTCCCTCTGTGTTCCCCCAGGAGGATGTTCCCCTTCCTGAGCTTCAACATCAGCGTTCTGGACCCGTCCGCCCACTACAACGTGTACGTGGACGTGGTTCTGGCGGATCAGCACCACTGGAGGTACCAGGGCGGCAAGTGGGTCCAGTGTGGGAAAGCGGAGGGTAACATGCCAGGTGCGTTTTTAAAAGGCAACACACAAGGGATTTGATGGACATTTCAATTTTATGTGATATTATATTTTTTTTTATTATTATATTTTTTACTACATTTTGGAGGCAAATGTTGTACTTTTTGCTCCTGTATGTTTACAAAAATAAGATTTTATGATACAAAATATTCCCAAATAAGCATAATTATAAGATCCTAATGTATAATATTATTATTGTTATTATTTTAAGAGTCTTTGAGTATTTAGAAAAGCGCGAAATAAAATGTATTATTATTATTATTATTATTATATAAAAGTAGTGAGACTTAATTCCACTTTTACCAGCTCTAACGTTAAAGTAATGCAACCAGGAATGCATTAATTATTTAATATATTATTTTTAAACGGGGCAGCATGCACACTTAGTAGTTTTAGTTTTGGTACTTAAAAAATATTTCAAAGCCAAGTTTTTTAATTTTTTATTCCAATAACATTTTAACAAACGTATTTCTTACTTCATTTGAAGTGATGATCAGCAGAGCATGCAGATATTAACTAAACATGGAATTACAATATTTGCTAATCAGAGAATTAACATGCAAAGTTGAATTTAAAAACTTCTTAACAAACTTACCGCCAGCAGCCATAAGCGATGCAAACACGAACGAGCACCAGCTGACGAGCAGAACTCTCTCTGGTCCATCGATGAGCCTTCATCTGCAGCACGGAGGATGGAAGTGGTTTATTTAGCATCACAGCAAACATGCATGCACGCGGTAAAGAAACAAGACGTGCACCACGATGCATGAGCAGCCTGAGAAGACTTGTCCTTCTGCAGGGAGTTGATTAAGTTAATGAAGATTAAAAACTTATTGATGTCCAAGACAAACACCTCAGATTATAAGTGATCATATTATCAAACAGGGAAAGTGGGAACAGGTGAGCAGGTGAGGGGTTCAGTCAGGTGCGTCTGGTGGATGATGGAGGATGAGAGGAAGGACGGCGAGGAGAAGCATCAGTTATGAGAAAGTGTTTTAATTTAAGAAAGTGTAATAACCTCATCTTATTACAGCACTCTGTTATCTGCTCCATCTACTTGTTGATTCATCAGGTTTCAACAAGAGCTATATTAGCTTATTGCAGATATATCAGCGACAGAATATACACAAATCATATATTCATCTATAAAAACAAATCATAAAGTAGTTCAAATCAGCCCCGCCATCAATAACTTATGAATAATATAATGTACTTTTTATCGTTCTGTAATGGGACATCCTGCATGATGAGTAATATAATGTCAGTTGATATATTAGTATCAGTGTTTTTTTTGTTTAAAAAAATACTGCGATCAGCCGACATATCTTAATCTGATTTATTTTAAAGCTTTCCAATATCAATATCCAAGAATCCATTATTAGTATCGTGTGAACCACGTCATGGCCGATGTCCAATGATATGTATCTCCAATTGTGACTTTTGCAAAAGAAACAATGAAGGTCTCTTATTTTATGTAACTAAATAAACTATTTATAAACAAATTATGTGAAAAAAATGTCAAATTTGAAATTGCTCATGACAAGTCTTTAATTTCTTCTTTGGGAAAATCAGGGAAAAATCTTTTTGGATCTTTACAAACCAGAAGTATCATCTTCTTACTTTTTCCCCTATTTGAACCTTTAACTATTAAAATTGGTCATGTAATGCCTTCATGCATGTGTTAGCGGTTGTTCTTGGACAACATTATTTTAAGATTTCTAGAATTCTTTCCAGTTTTCATCTCTGGGAAAAACATGGATTAGTTTTCTTTCACTTCCTCCATCCTTTCTTCCTCTTCACACGTCAGAGAACAAAAGATTTAAAAAGCAACACAAAAGCAAGTCAACCGAGACGATATTTAGTGTGATCGATGAGACTAACCACGGTTATATAAAGGAGGGAAAGTGAAGGTGTTGTCACACGTGTGCAGGTGTTGTGGAAAGGTGACGACGTGCTACAGTTGTGGAAACTGTGGTGAAACTTTACTCCATTAGATCTAATAGTTCACTTGTGCGGTGAGCGGTGAGTTAGGAGGTCACCGCGGTGACGCTGTGAAAAATTACGGTGCCCGGATCGTATCCTGCAATAACAATGCAAACTATTCAAATATAAAAACGATTCTGTTGGCGGAAAAATTTGTATTTCATTTCAGGTAAAATATGATGAATTTTTTTTTTTGCAGCTTCTCACCTTCCACTTATTTAAGCGAATCAGACCCATAAAAGGGATTTATTGTTTCAAACAAATATTGCCAGGAACAGCCTCAATATCTTCAGCTGGTGCATGTTTAATTTTCTGTGTTTTATATATATATATATATATATATATATATGATTTAAGGTCAAGTATCATAATAATTCATGGCTGCTGGTCACTCACTGACTTGTCTTTGAAAAGATCTTCATGTATTGTAATTCACATTGTTGAAATAGATTATAATTTTTTTATATTTCATTATATTGTGACTATAAGTTACATTATATTGTGACTATAAGTGTAATTATTTGCATTGAGGGAAATAAATATCATTAAATCTATGCAAGAACAACACAAAATATGATATAATTCATTTTTACTTTGACTTTTTAAAGTAAACAATTAAATTTAGAGTAACTTATAATCACATCATAGTGAATATAATGCAATATATAAAAATAATATAATGTATTACAACTATGGGAATTATAATACATTATGATACTTGCAAAGAAAATGAAGCAATTAGTATTATAATACTTGTTATGGTTATTGTTATAAAGCATCATATATATTTAGTGTTTAAAACTATAACTATACAGTGATATGAGCAGATTATAACGTATTATATGTATGTTTATGATGGATGAGTCATAGAAGGTACCCACTTTTCTCTCCTCATCTCGCTGAACTTTTGCACCTAGAAATGACTTTACATTCACATTAATTCTTTGCACGATCTATACTGTCTGCATGAGCGCTGCAGATAAGACTGATGTTAGACTCCCGCGTGTTATAGTGACCAAACTGTGTAAACAATGCTGCTTTTAGCCGTTTTCTAGCTGATAAATACGTTCAACGTGTTGCTAAATGTTGCCCGTGGTGTCCTTTCAGGGAACAGGATGTACATGCACCCCGACTCTCCCAACACGGGAGCTCACTGGATGAGGCAGGAAGTGTCGTTCAGCAAACTCAAGCTCACCAACAACAAGGGCAGCACCAATAATGTGGCGCAGGTACTGCTTCCTGTTTCCTGTTGTCTGCCTGCTGCTATATTAAGAGCTTTTGAAGCCGCTGCTCTGTGTTCACCTTTTGAAAAACATCTTCCACACGAGCTCCACGTTCAAAGCATCCAATGTCTCTTCATCATCTTTGACATCTTCCTCTCATGCCATCACATTTCCTGTCTGATTATTCTCAATCAAATAAAAGGTAGAAAGTCTTATAAATACCTCTCTCTCTGCAGATGGTCGTGCTCCAGTCGCTCCACAAGTACCAGCCTCGCCTCCACATCGTAGAGGTGAAGGAGGACGGCTCAGAGGACGCCTACCTCTCGTCCAAAGCCCAGACCTTCATCTTCCCGGAGACGCAGTTCATCGCCGTCACCGCCTATCAGAACGCAGACGTAAGGAGTTGTGTGTGTCGTTTCTGTGCAAATGATGGTCGACCTCAGCTTTTAGTTTGAGTTTTTTTTCCACGCACGAGTCTATCTGGAGTCTTCTTTCAGATTAGTCGAAAGGAAACATCTAAAATATCTATTTAGATGTTTATTTTACTCCTTTGCGTCTGTAGATTTCTCCTGAATTCACCAAAAGTTCTCATTTGCATATTTAAACATAAACATTTCAGAAAGCTTGTAATACAAAACAGTATTGTCTTAATGTGTGTCATCAACTGGGGAAGTTTCATATTGATATCTATAAGTTAATTATTTTACCCTGTTCACCTGCAGAGCCTTCAACATCTCTTTAAAGGCTGTTTTCTCTCAATGAGTTTGTTCTCAGACTCTGATCCATAAATCTCCACTTCAACGTTACTCTTTCATTCCTCTCTATAGTCTAAAGGTTTCTACAGAGGGGTTTGTTCATATGTTATTCATAACCTGATGTATACAACATTTTATAACAGAATTCAAGGTGAAAATTGAATCTTTATGGCAGTATTTTCTGATTTATGGCATACAATACAAAGAGATATCCCAAACTACCTCGTTGACTCGAATATGTCAACAAAATGAAACAAGAATTCTTAACCTGGCATGTTCTGGAAATAAGCAAGTAAGCACATATTTACGTTATATTATACGTTATAACTATTTCCCTTGATTTTTAATCACGTGTCCGTACTTTTGTCACATTTCGGACCAACGAGAAGGGATCTGTCTTCAGCGACTCTCGTCAGGGTCGGACTTCGGCTGTAAGCTTTTAGTCTCTGCATGTGTGCATCAAAAGTGCACACGCACTAATTTACAATCCTGCGATCTCCTGCGAGTGTAAACAGGGGTCACTACACGAGGAGCCGCCTCACACCCAGCTAACCTGAGTGTTGCAGTATGTGTGCTGCATACAGTGTATCTGCAACAGCTGTTCAAATGCACTGTGGAGGAGATAGTGTGTGTGTGTGTGCGTGTTCGTGCGTGTGTGTGTGTGTGTGTGTGTGTGTGTGTGTGTGTGTGTGTGTGTGTGTGTGTGTGTGTGTGTGCCCCCACTCTGGTTCGAAAGACAAAATCTTTCCAATAACACAACGAGAAGTTGCACGTAATCCCTCATTAATTATTAGTCAGCTCTCTCTCCTTTCTCTCTCCCTCTCCCTCTCTCTCTCTCTCTCTCTCTCCTACGTGGTTGCTCACTCCTTCTCTTTTTTTCCGATGCCTACATTCTCTCATTGCCCTCCTCCGATTCCTCACACAGATCACTCAGCTGAAAATAGACCATAACCCCTTCGCTAAAGGTTTCCGCGACAATTACGACACGTAAGTAAAATTGTTGTTTTTTCAGAAGATGCATTTGTAAAACTACAGTTTTTGAATCTTGTATTGGAGTGAGACTGGGTAATTGCCGGTCCTAACTTTTAATATAGCATTAGATGTGATTACTGTGCTGCAGTGAACAGGGTGTGAGGGGCTGTGTGATGTTTGATAGATAGTTTGAGGTTTTGGGCAGGAAATAACACCTTCCTTTTTTCTCTCTTCTCACACTCTCTTCTCTTGCCCTCCCTCCCTCCCTCCTCCCTCCCGCCTGCAGGCTGTACGCTCCTCCCGACTCTGATCGCCTCACCCCCTCCCCGACAGAGAGTCAGCAGCTGCTGCCGGGCGGCTGCTTCCCTCAGGGCTACCTCTCCGACCAGTACATGAGCCCGCTGCCCCAGAGCCGCTTCTTCGGCAGCCAGCAGCAGCACAAAGACCCGTCCTCCAGCCCGGGCCCTCACAGCCGCTGGTACCTGCCACCTCAGCAGGGCGTGGCCGCAAACCGGCTCGACTTCGCCTCCTCCTACGACGGGGACTTCTCCGGAAACGGTTTCTACAAGCCCTTCCCGTTGCAGACGTCCGCCCACCACGCGCTAGGCTACTACCCGGACCATCCTTTCGCGTCGACGAGCGTGTCCGTCTCGGGGGCCGCCTCGGCGGGCTGGACCACCAGCCGGCCCACCCCTCAGTACCTCAGCCACCCGAGTAAGAGCGCCCCGAGCCTGGGCTGGTTCAGGCCCATATCGTCCTCCTCGTCCTCCTCGTCTTCTTCCACGTCGCCCGGCAACCCCCGGCTGCACCCGCCCTCGCTCCTGGAGCCCCTGCAGCCGCCCCCGCTGCATGACAAGCCCAAAGACAAAGAGGCGGCGGTGGAGGACCACTGGCTCGAGCCCCGCTCCGTGAAATCGGCGGCCTCGGCCGACTCGGGCCTTTTCGAGGGCAACGTGGGCGACAGCAAGAAGAGGAGGGTGTCGCCGTACACGTCCGGCTCTGAAAACTCCCCGCCTCGCCGCGGGGGAGAGCTCTGCGAGAAGGACAGCAACAGCGACGCAGACTACTACGGCTATTACACCCACTGAAACCACGAACCGCCATCGCCTCTCCCCCCCACACGTCTCCCCCCCGCACTCTCACACCGCCATGTCTGTCCAGCGATTGAGGGCTGGAACAGTCTCTGATTCAACACAAACACACAAAAAACAGCCTCATCTTCTGTCACGTCACAAAAGCCCCTCCCCCCCTTCAAAGTGTCGAATGATTACAGGAGAAACTTCCAGGGTTTACTGTCAAAGTTAGTGTTGGACAGGAGCGGATGTGACTGGGGGAAGATGCCCTCGGGTCACACAAACACCACACAGACAAACGGACCTGTGACTTCAGCCCTTGAAACATCTGGAGATGTGTGGTGGGGGTGATCTGCATATCTGCTTTGCTGACAGACGCCTGCAGGGATTGTCTGTTCTTTCGCTGTCAAACACTCTCTCTGTCTCTTTTTGCTCCGTCTTTGTCTCCGTCTGTCTCTTCCTTCTCACCCTCGACCTTTCACACATACTCATGCAGTATGCTCGCGGTCATTTCCCCTGATGATTCTGAGCAGAAATTACATTTCACGCACAAGTGCAGCGCCCACCGGTGGCTGCAGAGGAGCACTGCACGGCTGACAGTGCAGAGGGAACTGATGGCAGAAGGTTAAGAAGGCTTAGCAAGCACATGTTCTGAAGCTCGGCACGCTAACCCAAGTCAACCCGGCTCGGAACAACCTTTTCTGTGTGTGTGTGTGTGTGTGTGTGTGTGTGTGTGTGTGTGTGTGTGTGTGTGTGTGTGTGTGTGTGTGTGTGTGTGTGTGTGTGTGTGTGTGTGTGTGTGTGTATGTGGGTGGGTGTGTGTTGGTGTTAAGTAAATCAGCAATCATAGAAGAGATAGCAAGGCCTCAGACAATCAAACATATCTCACAGGTGTTAAAAAAAAGAGCTTCTATCTGTGAAGTGGCTATATATGAATTTTAGATCTGGGATAACAATTTGCATTTCAATGCAACATAATGCCCATATGGGTGTTTGCAAATCTACGCTGTTTGCACTATAATGTGATTAGATCCTTGACAGAGACGGTTAACGTTAAAATGCTGGTTAATATGATAAAATATCACATCAGGCGTGTTTAAAGAGAAGGTCTAATAGGAAAAAAAATGAATAATTTAGCTTCATTAGAGCTGCAACGAATAGTCAAATCATTTCAAGCAAAAATAACAAACATTTGCAGGTTCCATCTGTTTAAAATGTGATAATTTGCTGGGTTTTGCAAAAAAAAAGGATATTTTTGGATATCACCTTTGAAATTAATTAATTAATCGAAAACATGTTCAGAAGATTAATCGATGATGAAAATAATCATTTGTTGCAGCGCTAAGCTGAAAAAACAATCACTCGTCTTTACCCAAAGATGGTTTCTCCGACTGTACGCTGGAGAAACCATTGATGACCTTTGACCCCGAAGATCGACGCTCTGACTGGTTTTGATCTAGTTGTTCTCTCGTTAGATGTTCTGAATAAAGGACCATGTAACGCCATGTAAAGGAGTCCTGCTGGCGTTGGGCCTCAGTTATCTTTCCAAAAAGAACCAACCAAACGTCAGGTTTGACCACCTGACAGGCAGTTCTGATGAGTTCTGATTTCCTCTCAAACATCCTAAACTTCCTGCGTGTTTCCCAGTGCAGACATGTTGAAAAGTGGGTCATTCAGACGCACCTGTAGGTAAACAGACGAGGCCTTGTCACCCTCGGACGCCGCGGTAAACAGGAAGCGCAAAGTGACCAGACAGACACTCTGAATTTCCTCCCGAGTCTTCGGGCCAATCATGTCGTGACTCTGGCTGACAAGAGTCCCGGCTCCTGGCTCCGGTGACAGAAATGAAGAGTGAGGCTGCAGTCGGCGCTGATCAGAGATCGGCTCCTCATTCCTAAACCAGGTGTGCTAACGGCCTCGGACAACACTGGAGGCGACAGACGGACGGGCACTCGGTGCCGTGCAGCGTTACTGTAGTCTTTTCTCAAGGCAGAGAGGGAATCACAAATACATCTGCTCTTGAAATGCTTAATTACGCTCTAAAATAGTGAGAACAATAGTGAGAACAACCAGAAAAGAAAGTATAATACGACTTAAAGAAACTGTTCGCTAAAAAGGCAGCTAAAGCCAGTAGACTGTTAGCATAGCATAGCATAGCATAAAGAGTTAAAGCAGGAGGGGGAAACGGCTCGTCAAAATAAAAGTACTCATAACCCGTCACAAAAGCAGAAATTACACTTCGGTTTTCGTACAGATAAAAACAAACAAGATATAAAGTGTGAATTCCTTCTGTTTCCAGTCTTTGTGCTGACGCTAAACTAACCGTCTTGTCATCTAACTCTTTTTTATTCATTCACAGTAAAAAAAGAAAAAAGTGATCAAAGCACATATCGACCTACTGCCACCAAACATTTCATAGATTCTACTTGAGAGAATTCAGGGGTTATGGGGACCAGCGTGGAGTTCAGTTGAGACTTAAATATGTCGTTCGCTGAATTGATAAAAATAAGTTTTTTGTTTTTGGTGTCTGGTCAATATTTAATGGTTGCGTCGGATGATTTGGGTTTCGTATTTCTATTTATCTTTTTTAATTCTGTCTGCGGCCCCGTCTGCGTGACAGAGTGCTGCAGGGATGGCGTGTTTGTGAAGGCTAACCCGGAAGTTAGCATCACACGAGCCAATGGGATTCTTCCATTGCATTTTGGATTATTGCAGAAAATAATCTCTGTGGCAAACAAACGTTTAAGATACTTCTTTGCAAATTAACATCCCTTTTCATGATGTTTGAAGCGTGAACACAATCAGCAGAAGTAAGAAGCTAACGTTAGCGGCTATAGAGGAACTCCAGCACGGTCACATGACTTCACGTCTCCACCAGAAAGCTGCAGGAGGACTTCTTGTGAGGACGCTCAGTCGTCTCATTTCGACTCTTTTATTAAGACGCTTAATTCTAACTTCACCAGAAGGGTGTTTATTGACCTGTTTTACATCAGAGAACTAAACGTTGAAATCTCTTCAGCTTGTGTTAAACACAGACCTGATTTTAGGCATCAAACCTAAAGAAAAAAACACCCACCTATGCAAAAAGCGCTAACTAATTTCTGGTTTTTGGACTCATTACTGCAGCACTCCATGAAATTCAAGCTTCTCTGAGCTGGTTTCATATAAAATAATCTGACTGCAGCGCCCTGCAAAATGGTCTTCGCGATGATGTTGACGCAAAAAAGGGACGAGCTGTGTGACAGCGCAGTCCTTCACCTGCACATTTAAATGACAAAGTGTTTATGCTGTAAACAGAATGGATATATTGTGCGTTGCTTGTGTAAAGATGTACTATTTAAATCTTATGTAGACATCCGTCGGAGGAAAAAAGGTGACGATTGACCTCGATGAAGGTGTGCGATGGACAAATCGTGCTTCAAGTGCAATTAATAGAAAGTACAATAGTTTTAGGATCAACGGTGACATCGCAGAAACAATGAGAGCAAAGTTTTACGTGATCACCAGCCTGTGGACGATGTCGGTTATTTATTTTAACGTGCTGTGGTTTGTTGACGTGTTTCACTTCCTGCACCAACACGAGTGCAAGAGCTCACATACAAACGCTTTCAGACGCCTCAGGAACGCCCCCTGCTGGACATCTCAGCTAATACAATCAACTTCAGCCAATCCATAATGGTTAATAACAATCCTCCATTTCCCATGAGTCTGTGTTTCCCCTCAGCAAGAGAATACAACTGTGTGGGAACTGTATTTCCAGAGATTTTACTGTTTAATATAGAAATAGAGTGAAGGAGAGAGACCAGACGAGGTCAAACGTGAAGCATGTTTTTTTTTTTTGTGTGATCCATGTGCACTGTTTATGTCGAGGGAGCAATAATCCTCCGTTGACTCTTTTGTTAAGAGCTTATAAAATGCAAAAATAAGAGATGAAGATTTCTCAATGAGGAAAACTGTTATTTATTTAAAAAAAGTGGCATAATTGTGTATTGTATTGTTGTTTTTTTATTCATGAAATTAAAGCTTACACACAACAAACCTCGTCTGTTTTGATGATTTCCTTTTATTTAACTGAACAAAGCATCCTTTGTAAATGCTGCAGATCCAATTTAACGGTTAATATATTATGTGAGAATGAATTTGTGCCGTAATATTATTTTCAAACAACTTACAATTATTACATTTATCTGCCGTCAAGTGACGTCAGAATACATGAATTGATATCACTGAGATAAAACAGTTTATTGTACTGTATAAGTACAGTATGCACATCCAACCAGCTGGATGTTCTTTTTTATTTTCACTATAAATTACATAAAAACACCTCTTTTTAATATGTGTATTTGCTGACTGTCGTATGAATGTTGAATGTCTTTTTAAAGCTTTTATGATGGAAACAGCCGCCTGCTGCCCAGAGCTCAAGTTGTGGGTCGAACCAAAAGACAGAAGAAACTCACTAAAGCAGCCAGAGGAGCTGGTCCAGGTGATAACTACCTGTAGGTTTAACGCTCTCATCTTTAATGTGCTTAATATTCACAAACACATTTGCGATTAATCGAATTACCACAAAAACCAGCTAGCGCCCCCTTGTAGCCGCTGTAGCGCCACCTTCAGTTCACCCATACAGTCAAACTGTACTCATCCTAAGAGGAGAGCATGAATTGAATAAATGTTTTTTACATTCAATACACTAACACATCAGGCCTCCTACTAACCTGGCAGAGAAATGCAATGATGTGTGCGTCACACATTCAGCCTTTTCTGCAGAAAACTCTCAAAAATATAAACATATAATCTGAAAAAAAGTCTAAAAATACAAAATTAAAAGATGTTTTTAGATATGTTAGAAATGTGGTCATGGTGAGAAAGCTCAGTCCACGTGTCTTCGCCTGTGCTGCTGGACGCTGAGGTTTCCCGTGATCCGGTCACGGGCGCACAGGAGGACCGAGAGGAGGCCGGCAGCACCATCTCCACCCTGAACGTCTCTCAGAGCGGTTCATATATGCTGTCCAAATATTGGATTGAATCCCTCTCTCTTAAATGTTGTTTGGTTTGCTCGTCCCCGTCGTCTCGTCACCATACAGTTATGTTTTTAGTTTTAGCAAAACCTGGATTCTCTCGGAGCTTCCAGTACGTATCGTTAGACAACCACACGTCCCGTCCACAGGAATCTTTGGCTTTCCTGAGGAGGAAGGAGGAGGAGGAGGAGTAGAAGAAGAAGAAGGGGTTTGAGAAGAAGAAAAGTAAGAAGAAGAAGAAGAAGAAGAAGAAGAAGAAGAAGAAGAAGAAGAAGAAGAAGAGGTATGAGAAGAAGAGGAAGAAGAAGAAGCAGGGGTATGAGAAGAAGGAGAAGAAAATGAAGAGGAAAAAGCAGCATGGGTAGAAAAAGGATGAAGAAGAAAAAAGAGGAAGAAGAGGGAAAAGTATTATGAATACAGACAATGAAACATGATTATTTTATGGTCTTTATAATGAATCATCATCAGAAGGTTTATAAAAGTTTGTAAAAGAAACAAACGTACTTGAAAAAACGTGGAACGTGTTCTTCTCCTCTTTTGGCGAGCTCTTTCCTCCGCTCCCTCTGGAACTCCTCGATGTCGTCTTTCTTTCTGTCCGCTTCATCCACCTCTCCCTCCTCCAGCATCCTGTTCACAAGGACAGATTTAAAGTAACTCGGCACTAAATAACTTTATTAAAGCCAGTAAAATGACATACATATACACACATATATACATATATATGCACATATGCATTTTTCGACAGCAATTCAAAGCACCTTACATAAAAACTCAAAAGACAAAGTGCAAAAGTCTTCAGCCTTGCACTTTTTTGGGAGTTTGTTCTAGAAATATGGAGAATAAAAACTGACCGCTGCTTCTCCATGTTTAGTTTCAGACAAAATGCATGGACCACTCCTCCTTCTCCTCCTCCTCCACCTCCTTCTCCTCCCTCCATCCTCCCCCTTCTCTTCCCTCCTCCTCTATCCTCCTCTCTCCTCCTTCCTCCTCCTCCTCTTCCCTCCTCTTCCCCCCGTCCTCCTCCTCCTTCCTCCTTCCTCCTTATCCTCCCTCCATCCTTCATCTTCTTCCCTCCTCTTCCTCTTCCCTCCTCCTCCTCCTCCTCCTCCTCCTACTCCTCCTCCTCCTCCTCCCCCCTCCTTCTCCTCTCTCCTCCCCCGTCCCTCCTCCTCCTCCCCCCTCCTTCTCCTCTCTCCTCCCCGGTCCCTCCTCCTCCTCCTCAGAGACATCGCTGCCCCACCGTCTCCTCCCTCCTCACCTTTGGTCTGGGCGCATGCGGCTGTCTGTCGGCGGCAGCAGCGGCTCCAGGTCGGCGGTGAGCTCGTTGAGCTCCATGGCGAAGGTGGAGAAGCCGTAGTACAGCAGGTGATCCTTCGGCTGGGGATCTGCGGGGGACACAGAAGCCTCTCAGTTGAGCCGCCGTGCAAAACGTGACTCCCGGATTAGCAGGTTTTTGGCAACACCGGCCTGATCACTAACCGGTCACGTCAGATTTAAAACCCTCAACCTCTAAAGCTGAATCTCAGGACAAACAAGTCGGTCAAACATCTGCTCGGCGGCGTGCGTGAGGACTCACTCGGCTTCCAGACACATTTGGGAGTGGGCAGAGTGTCACAGAAGATGCCTTCGTGCCACAGGCCGCCGAACCGGTGGATGACGCTCCCGCTCTGGTCCAGCACCGTGCCCTGCACCTCGTTCTTGCTGGTGTCTGAGCCCCAGTAACGAGACTGCAACCACAACACATAGCGTCAGTCGGAGGTCTGCTGTGGAACCAAACACCGAGCTGAGGAGAGGGGGGCTTGTTTCATTCACCTTGACGAAGGTTATCTTGCAGGTGCAGACGTTGCTCTTGAGGTTGCGGATGGTGACCTCTCCGTAATGCTCCAGGTAGCGCTGCTGACTCAGCACGTTGTGGATACAGGTCACCACCTTGTTCCACTCGTAGTGGTCTCCGGACCTGCAGAGAACACCCGAGTTCAAGCGCAGTGACATCATTTTAAACTGGTTATCTTTAGGTTTTGGACTGTTGGTTGGACAAAACAAGTTTTTTTTAAACGTCACTTTGGTGTTTTGGGATATTACAATAAAGAATTTATACAATTTTCTGACTTTTGCTGGAAATAGTTGTTAATCTATTGGCCGAAGAAGTAATCAAGACTCACAAAACGTTGATGAAGTAAACATTAAATGAGAATGGAAGTCCATTTCCGCAAGTAAAAGAAAATAATTATGAGATAAAACGTCATAATTATGAGATCCATCCATCCATCCATTTTCAACCGCTTATCCGGGGTTGGGTCGCGGTGGCAGCAGGTTCAGCAGGCCGACCCAGGCTTCCCTCTCACCCGCAACACTTTCCAGCTCATTCTGGGGGAACCCGAGGCGTTCCAAAGCCAGCCGGGAGACATAATCCCTCCAGCGTGTCCTTGGTCTTCCCCGGGGTCTCCTACCAGTTGGACGTGCCTGGAAAACCTCTAATGGGAGGCGTCCAGGAGGCATCCTGACTAGATGCCCGAACCACCTCAGCTGACTCCTTTCGACATGGAGGAGCAGCGGCTCGACTCCAAGCTCCCTCCTAATGTCCGAGGGACCCGGTCGAAAGCCTTCTCCAGGTCTACAAAGCACATGTAGACTGGTTGGGCGAACTCCCAGGACCCGTTAATTATGAGATAGAAAGTCTAAATTAAATTATGAGATAAGAAAGTTGAAATGAAGAGATAATAAATCTTTAAAATTATTCTATCGACTTTCTATCTCATAATTGTGACTTTTGATCTGACAATTGTTTTCTTTTACTGGCGGAATGGGCTTCCATAATTGGTCACCTGACGATGTATACATAACCATAGATAACTGGAGTGTTCCTTGTCAGATTCAAGATGGCGGACATTTGTTGCATGTCATACCTCTCCCTCTGTCCCCCATGTTTTCTGTCTCTACACCATCAACTGGCAAATTAAGACAAAAATTCCCCTAAAATAATCTTTATAAAGTTATTAGAAACTACAGCCTTAAATTCAGGTAATTCTTCTAATGTTAAAACATACCTTCAGTATATTTCAACCTGGACCTTATTATCTCATGTTTTATCTGAAAATCTCGCATCTAATTATTCAGCGATGACGCTGAAAACATTTCAGATGACACTCAGCTACACTTTCTGCAGCGTTCTCCTTCAATCCGGACCAATTTAGAAAATAGCTATGAGTCACAAAAACACGAGACAATGGAGTCCAGGTTGAGAAATACCAAAGTAACCCTTTAATATTAGAATAATTAACTCAATTTAAAGTGACAGCTTATGATTAATATGATTGTATTTATTTATTTGTTGACCATTTTTGCTTTTATCCGACAGTTGATAGTGTAGAGAGAGACAGAAGTAGTAGAACGAGTGCAATTTAGAAATGAAGACCTCCTTTGTGCATCAGTTAGATGCTCTGGAAGCCACCATGAGTAAATATAGACGGATGTTTTTAGGTTTTTCCTGACGGGTGGCATGTTTACCTTGGAAGAGTGACGTTAACCATTCCCGTTGGCAGAATCTCCAGAGACTTCCCCCAGAATTTATTCTTCCATCGCTGGTCTGTTTGAGAATATAAATATTTTTGGAGAAAATTTCAACTTTTTCAAATGCTTCAAAGGATTAAAAACACACGGGATTAACACCAAAAAGAATCCAGATGTTGGTTTGATAACAGAAGAGTGTCACCTTGCCAAAAGGAGAAGTTATCCGAGTCTGCGTGGCAGGCAGAGATAGGGGGATGATGGCAGACCTGGTGAAGCAAAGAAGAGAACTAGAATTATAAAAGATTCTTCCAGGATTTATTATTTAAATCGGCATTGAGTTTATTATCATTAGATACCGATACACACTAAGTTGTGTTTGATTTATCTGGCTTGCTAAAAGAGCACTGCAGAAAATGTAGCAACAGAATCACAGACATCATCTTTTTTGTATTCTACGAATGCTTCCTCTGTGTCAAAACCCAGTGGCCTACATTACCCACAGTGCATACACCTGTATTATCTATATTCCCGCCATGTGAAAAGGGTTTTTGATCACATATTATAACATATAATCAATGGTATTAACATATGTACTGCATCACTGATGAGTTTGCACCTTGAACCTGCTGCATAACATGCAAGAAACACATAATTGTGACTTAAATTAAAACACATCTTCTGAGCTGCATTGTCAAGACATTAATTGTTTTTTCAAGGACTTGCATTTAATTACTTTCCACTTAATTAGCATCACTTCAAAAATAATTGATGACTCATGTCCATTTCTGATGACATGATTATATTTTTGCAGAGATTTCATTAAAGCGATAAATGGCTCAGTGTTGATTTGGCTCAATTACATAAATGAGTGATCCATCTTAGTTTACAAAGAGGGCATTATGGGGGCTAAATGGTCATTCATCTGTCATCTTTTCCCAATCTTAAAGGCAGGTCATCTTTAATCATCTCTGTTCCCCTAAAAGAGCCGCTCAAGCTCTTAAAGTCCAGATCATGATCAACAACTCATGGCTTTTTATTCACGGTCATATCGTGCACCAATTTAACAACATCTGCAAATTCTTCCTACAAATAAAAACATATTCGTATTTTAATTTCAAAATCCAATCATATTATCTTCCTGTAAAACAAAATATGACGCATGCTTCTAAGTGAACGTGAACACAGATTACGACCGATTGTTTCACTTCGTAGTAACTTAAGTAAATATTGGGCCATATTGGACACATTTCTTCTTTTCCAGACACTCAAAACATAGATAATAATAATTCACTATGATCAGAAACACACTCTCGTATGTTTTGATCTGAGAAAATATCTAATGTTAGCAAAAGAGAATATAAACGCTAAATGCAAATGCACCCAATCTGGGGTGGGAATTGTCTTTTAATATCCTTTGAGCTAGTCGCAGGCTTCTGCTCACCAAAATCACTGATGCTCGGAATCAGAAGCTAACTTGCTGTAGCGGACGCTAACCTCCCGTTTCACTGGGACTTTACAGACTGAGATGAAGACGTTAGGTAACAACAGTACGTCTGGTAATAACTGGTGTTTGTGAGATACCTGCTCACTGAGGAAGCGAAAGCCCCGGTCCTCTCGGTGGCACTCGTAGGTCTCGCCCAGCACCGGGTTGAACGGCTTGTAGCGGTTCCTGAACGTCGCGGTGGAGTAACCAGAGATAGCGAAGGCAGCAATGTAAACCTGTTGGGGATAAATTAATGTTAATTAATTAATATTTTATCTTTATCTCATTGGTTCAGACTTTGTGGTCTTTTTTTCTCTGACAACTTTACTTCCCTTGAAGATTTGGTCTCCCAGCTTGCTTAAACCACAGGGCCAGCATTTTTTTATATTATTTTAAAATGTGTATTAACTTTTCTGATCAGTTCAAACAGAGTAAAAAATGGTGCATTAGAATATTCTTGCACGGGAGTCTGAGATACATGTTTCAGGAGCATTATCAACATCTCAGCAGGTGCAGGTTATTCAGGGTTGCGACTCAGCAGCATCACAGTGTCGACATTGTTTCCCATCTATTTCATAGATTTGAACGGCCTCACCATCCTCTGGTAGGGCTCTGGTGTGTTGTTGGCGGTGTCCAGCAGCTCGCTGTACTCCAGCTCCTCACACAGCCTCTGCAGCAGGTTAAGAGGCTCATTGAGAGGAGCGGGCATGGACACTCGAGCCAGGTCTTTACCTGAGGAAAGACCACAGCGCAAAAGAAAGCTGCCATGTGTGAGATGATGATGTCATGGGAATTGACCCTTCGCCGAGCCCCACGCCAACTGTCCACTCCTTCGTGAGCAAGCAATACATCGACACCACTGTTTTGTTTTGTTAGTTAATTTAACTTAATATTATTATTCTTTTTGTATATATTGTGCATTTTTCATTTAATATATGTTATTGCTCACTTGTATGTATAAATGCTGCTGTCACGAAAAGATGTCCCCTTGTGGGATTAATAAAGTAACTATTTATCTAATCTATATCTTCAAAATATAGATTAAAGTGTCACATTTTTTCACCTTCCCCAAAAAACGCAAGAAGAGAGATGTCAAATAGGGATTAAACACTGTGGAAAACCTCACTATATAGCTGGTTCTATGGAAGATCAACAAAAAATACGTTGTTTGCGCCAAGGTTATATGCTAACGACGTTAGCAAACAAATACGGCTGAATATTAATAATTATTAAATTCATGATATCCAGTGTATGGATCAAGCCCACGACGTGCAAACAATATCCAGGCACACCTTAACAAATAGAAAAATAAAAACAATTTTTGAATTCTTATATAATATGCAATATATTCACTTTAGCTTTGTAGCATTAGCTCTTAAATGCATATTGTAGACTTTTCTGTCTATATTCTCTTTGATATTTCAGAACTATTGTTGAAGAAAATCTGCTAGAATCCCCTCAAAGACATTGTAGTAAAAGCCATTATGCGAAAGCTTAGCCACAGTAACCAGGGGGAGGGGCTTAGAGAAGGGTCGATTGCAGAGCGGTTTGCCTTGCCTATGTTGTTGTAGAGGATCGCCATGAGGCCCACGTGGCT
This sequence comes from Taurulus bubalis, assembly GCF_910589615.1. Classification (NCBI taxonomy): domain Eukaryota; kingdom Metazoa; phylum Chordata; class Actinopteri; order Perciformes; family Cottidae; genus Taurulus; species Taurulus bubalis. The sequence goes on along the minus strand of NC_136590.1, from coordinate 4,689,444 downwards.
GTTGTCGGGACAGTCAGCCGGCAGTGTGGTTCGCCTGCCGGTGCTCTTGGGCAAAACGCAGTTTGGAGTCCTGGAAATGCTCGCACGGTACTTCCTGGTGGCCGATGCTGTGACGTAGGGGAAAGAGAATAATATTACATGACATTACATTTAGCAGATGCTTTTATCCAAAGCAACTTACAATAAGTGCATTCAACCATGAGTACAAACTCAGAACAACAAGAATCAAGAAAGTACAATTTCTTCAAGAAAGCTAAACTACAAAGGAGAGAGCATGCAAGTTTTAAGACACTTCACTCTGCAGAACCGGAGGCTTCCGCCGGGCTGAAACGCAGCTAATGATACTCGTGTAAATGTGCCCACCATGTCCTTCCTCCGGCTCAGAGTTGGTGGTGCTTCCGTCGCTAAGTCCCGACTCATCGGACACCTCAGAGGAACTTCCACAAAGGACGTCGTCGCTGGCGTCAAAATACTCCGCGGCCGAATCTGCCACTGAGGAAGGCCCGTGGGACAGATGCCTCGCCGCTGCAGCCTGACGAGGGAGGAGGAGGGGAAAGAGGAACAGAGAAAGCCGAGCCATCAAAACCCACAAAGGGAATATGTGTCAGAGAATCCAAAAGACGGGCGCAGCGTGCAGCTCGTACCTCAGCTAATGTGTTGGACTGGTGGAAGTTGTTGGTCTCCCAGACCTCCTGAAGCTTCTGCCTCTCCTGGGACAAAGTTTCATGCACTTTCTTCAGGGAAGCAATCACTGAGGAGGAATACGAATCATTTAAATGCATACATGTCAGATTTCTTTCAATATGGACGTATTCCTCTTTTGCATAATCGTCTCTGTGGAGTCTCGTCTTGGATTTTGCTCATCTCCCTGCAACACTACCTTGCAGGAACCCCGTCTACCTGTGTGTAAACACGCATGTGTCTGTTTCTCTAACCTCGTAGCGACATGGCGCAGATGTCCTGCTGGATCTTCTTGCCCTCGGGCGACGTGGCAGTAGGAGACAGCTGGGAGAAGACGTAGTCGGGGATGGAGGAGGCGGATGCACCGAGGTTAGGCGAGCTGCCCAGGTGACTGGAGGACAGCTATGAAGGTGAACAGAGGAGGATGGATATGATGGTTGAGAGGTGCCGTAAAACCACAATTAATTTAGTTTTTTTACACTTTTTGTACGGATATACCATGTTAATTAGTTAACTTTAGTGGTGCAGGTAGGCGTATTTTGTTCTGTTTGCTCTTCCAGTCTTTATGCTCAGTTAAGCTAACTAGCTGCTAGGCAGTAGCTTCATATAAAGCGTACGAACGTGAGAGTGCTGTCTATCTAACTCTCGCCAAAAAAGCAAGCAAGCATATTTACCATTTCACATTCAAAATGTGATTTTTCAAACGCAGGTCTAACCAATTAAATTGTACCGTTAAAATGTGCCGAGGCCTATTGGACCCCTAGTACAGTTTTAATAGTTGTATTGTTGTTGCATTGTGTCGTGTGATGATTATCCTGGTGAAATCAATTTAATACAATTAATCAACATAGAATCAAGTCATAAATCAAGTCATAAATAATGTTAATCAGTGGCACCTGAGCTTTTCTGGCCAGATCACAACTAGATAAGTAAATAGCATTCAAATCCTCTGATCATGGATTTATTTACACTTCATCAACCTGATCCGCTAGTATTACAGCCCTGTAAGTTTTCTCTCCCACAAGCTACTTAACTGTTTTCACTTTTATTTTAACTTAATTTAACTTTTATTTTAACTTTTTAATTTGGTAATTTGGTAAGAAAGGAAGCCGTCAGTGCTGCAGTAATCCGAGTAGCCAGCAGGAAAGACAACCAACAGCGCTCTTGTTTCTAAAGAACAGGGTTGAAAACTACTGATCTATTCATTTACTCTACTACGCTACGATTCAAATTTGAAAAAATCACATCACGGCTATGCTCTGTTCACAAGATGCTCTGGTATATAAAACATGTTGGGTCCTGGCACCTGGCTCGAGCGCACAGAAGAAATTATTCAGTGGAATTAAAACAAAAACAGTGTCCATTTTAAAGTTACGACAAGGAACTTTAATTTAGTTGATTTTGGCGGTCCCTGTGGACAAACATGGTAGTGCACCAGAGTCCCTTTAGAAAACCTTATTTTACCACAGCAGGGTCTTCCCTCAGCTATACAGCCTGCATGTTGGTGAATCTGCATATTGTGAATCGTTGAGTCAGCTTTTGATCTAGAAACAGTGAGTTGTCCCGCTGATGGTCTTGTTTACTTGTGTAGGTCATATCAAGGCATAATTATCAAATTGAGACTGTTTCATAGTTCAGTTAAAAGTTCCTTGTAGTAACTTTAACCTGAAATAAATAATCAATTCAGTCACACTACATGTTTAGGATGCCACAGTGTGTAGCTGGAGAACATTTAATCATTCTCATGAACTCAGTTGTCTCTTCCCATTGCCAACTCACCGATTTCGTAATCCCACGAATAGGCTTTGGATTAGAGAAATGTTACAGGAGGGTTGGGATGTGAAATACTTAGAAACCCAATATGTTTTAAGAAAATACTACCAGTAATAAGAATTCATGGTTTCAATAATTTAGTATTTCAAATCAATTTAAAACATGTTGAATCAATTTAAACGATGTGAGTCACATGACTTCTTACCATTCCCAGGGCCTCCACTCTGGATAACGTGCGAGAGTGGCCCCATATCTTTGCTGACCTCGGCTTCTTCGGCTTCTCAAGCGAGAGATTCTTGATCGGAGTACGAGAATAAATGTTATTTTCTTAATTTTCATGTGACGCTGCCCAGGGAGCCGCGGCTCCAAACTGAACAGCGGCCTACCTGAATGCTGATGATGCGCTTCAGGTCTCCGTTAGTCAAAGTCTGACTCGCCTCCAACATCTGCAGCCTCTGGATTAAGCCGTTTATCTCAGAAAGGTCCAAATTGCAGCGGTTCAACTCTGGAAGAAAACACGATTATTTTATTATTTATTTATCAACTGATTGAGTTTCTGCGACTAATTACTAAAATAAGATTCCTGTGGCCTTGAGCACATGTAATGGTGAAAAAGGAAAGTTGGCAAGGAAAAACTTTGTGGATACTTGAGATGTCATGAATTTGGCTTTGGAGAGAGCATAGACGGATACAGCGGCTTCAGTTCCTTGTCGTGAACATATACTAAATATCGAACTCGCGGTTCTACGGTGTATAGAAAAAATGTAAGTCGCTTTGGATAAAAGCGTCAGCTAAAATGTAATGTGAAGTAACACTGTCAAACTCGCAATGAACAGTTAGAAAAGAAAGAAAAAAGCATTGCAATCGATGCAGCAGAAACCGAGGCATCATCTTATTTATTCTACTCATTTTTATTCCTTGTTCTGGCGCCTACATCACCCATAATGCACCTCAGGTGACATCACTTGAGGCATTATCAGATTTCTCGCAAATTCCCTCCAGAGCCACAAAAGGCTTTATAGCTCCTCTTTTAAAAGGACCTTTGACATTTTTAAAAGTGAATTATATTATTTAAAAATGTGTCTCGAAATAATACAATATATATGTATTTTTTAAAGACGCGTACCTTGAACACAGGTGTCTTGGTCTTGGCTTTGCTGCAGCCAGGCCGACACTTTGCTGTTGGCGGCGGTGTTGCCGGAGGGCGGCACTCCCGCCGGCGCTCCGGCTGAATCCGCCGTGCCGGCAGAGCTCTGGGGAACAGAGGAAGAGGAGGAAGAGGAGGTCACCGGAGTGTCCCGTAAACATTTTCGCGTTACGTTTCGACTCTGCAGCTCGGCTGATAATCACCACGTCTCCGTTCCTCTGAGCGCGTCCGGCCGCGGCGCTGTGGGACGGCGTGTGGAGGAAGCCGCTGTGGAGCTGAGCCGCCGCCTCGTGCTTCCTGTACAGGCGGTGGGCTTGAAGCTTGGTTACCCAAATGTAGAAGAGCTCGTGGCTCTTTGCCTTGGAGAGAACAAGGGGGAAAAAAGTCATACATTTGTCTTTTTTAATCTTAAAAAGACACTCTGGTTCAATGGTTTACCTTCATGTGATAAAGAATGTTGCCCGCGTCCAAGTCAATCCGGTTTGACTTCTTGTTGATGGACATGACCGCGAGGCTGACGTCCAGAGAGCCCTGGACTCGTCCCCGGGACACCTTGAGTGCCGAAAGGTACAATTATGAAGGGTTTTCAAGAAGTAGAAGGTGGAAAAATCCTTTTGTGCCGTTTACTTACATCTTGTTGATTTTTGGAGTAACGCAGGTTCCCAACTTCCAAGACAAAGTATCGCTGAAATAAAGATGGAACGTCAACTTCTTGGACGCTGACTTTATGTGTGAATCCTACGAGACGGTCTCCTCACCTTGTGCCAGCCTTTCAGCGGCCACTTCCTCCTCTTGAGGAGATATCCTTCACAGATACCCGGGGCGGTCATATCGGGAGGATTGTCGCCTCCCGCCTGCAATTCTACCTGAAGGTCGTCGATCACTTCCCAGTCCTTGATGATCTATGGAAGAAGTTTAAGATTTCTTGGCGATGATTTTTTTCATTAAATGGCCTTAACATAAAATAATATTATTCCTGTGGTAAAAGCGCATGCCATGCAACGTCACAGGTTCGATTCCAGCTTTTAGTTTCTCTCTCTCTCTCTCGGACGCTTAACCGCCCTTTTTTGTAAGGAACAGTGATTAACATTCAGGGGTATACATTCATTTACAGGTAGAAATATGAATATATAATTCATAACTATATTTTCATTCGTGTATAATTACCTTAAAACAAGAATTGTATTTTCTTTGTGTACACAGATGCCCAGACAGACAAACCAAACCTGCTGGCCACCATAGTGAGCGGAGGGGTTTTCACTTGGATGCAGTTTAAAACCTCACCACTAGAGGCCGCTAGGTCTTTTAAAATGCGTAAAACCTTCGGAATTCACCAAAGGGCTTTTTAAAGACGTATTTTAAATCATAGGCAAAAATCTCTTCATCTTGTGTCGACCAAAGACCTCGTTTCAGACATCTAACCGAAAACACATCGACTTCAGAGACGAGGGAACCGGAAATGAAAAGACTCTGTTTTAGGACTCATTCCTGCAGCGCTCTAGAGAGGTGAGACGACGTTGTTCGCATGACACAATGATGAACATGGCGGTGCAACAAGGCTCCACAACTATAAAATAACAACTATAATATAGAACGAAAACAGAACACGGAAAACTAAAGTCAGATGACATTCTGGGGGGAATCTCAACCAACACAAAAGCAAGAATTTTCAACTTCCCTTTAAACGAGAGAAGAGTAATTTACATCCATATACCCATAATGCCTCTAAGGGTTACCTGTCTGGAGGACGACAGCGTGCTGCTGCTGTGAGAGTGCGACCGCTTCCACGTCGGTGAGGACTTCTCCAGGCCGCTCGCCAGCGACTGGCTGCGGTTAAGCGAAGACCCGTGTGAATCCATGTCACACCTCAGACTGCCGGGATCCGCTGGTTGTGGAGAGATTAGATTATGTTATCAATATTGTGTCTCCAGTGTGTGTTACAACAAACACATCTGAGCTTTCCAAGGATGGAGAGAAGAATGTGAAGCCTTCTGAGGATTATATCTATTCTAATGTGTTCAAATGTATTCATGTGTTTAGTCTACAAAATGTCAGAAAACTGTGAAAAAATGCTCCTCACATGTCGTCAACGTGACTGTTTTGACCAACAACTAAAAAATCCCAAAACATTGATGACAGCTGCTGAAGAAGATCATCTGACATGATCAAAAGCTCCTGAATAGCTATGAAATGGACCTTGTGTGTCGTTATTTTCTATATAATGTATATTATTGCAAAACAGAGAAAAGCACATTTAAGGAGCTGGAATCCTCTAAATTTGGGATTTCTTTCCTGATAAATTACTTTTGAACATCAAGACAATACGTGGAATACATTCATGAACAAACTGTTGCAGCGTAAATGAATTAAACATGCAGGTATTGTTTATGTTCACTTTCACGTCTTACTTTTATCAAATGTTGCACATCTATTATGTTCTAGTGTCTCTTCACGAGGGGCCGTTTAATGAGCCGTGAGGACGAGCCCGCTCCGAAAACAACGTGTTAAAGCGGCTCAAGGCGAGATGCAGCGTGTAATCCAGTTACCAAACAGACCCGGACCCACTTTGGACCTCCGGGATGCTCATCTAGATCTTAAACGACACGGGAAATTAAATCAATAAATGGGAGACGGCATATTTCTAAATCTGATTGTTTTCAGATTATCATGAATGACCCTAGTGTCCCCTAATATGGGGACCCTTTTATATCAGGTCACAAGGTACAATTCAAGAATTAAACATGGTATAAATCCCCCCAAAAAACATGTTAGGTATCAAATTAAACATAAAAACCAGGGCTACAATAATATATAATCCCCACGTACAACCTCTAAACACAACTCAAACAATAAATAGGATTAGGGGTTAGGGTTAGAGTTTAAAGGGCTAAAAGTCTCTTTGCAAATAAAGAAATGAAGTTTCAGTTGACAGGATGTTCCTTTATAATGTATCAAGGTATAATAAATATATAAATAAAAACAGGAACAGACTGAAGCTGTAGAGTCACTCGTGTGGTTAATGTGTCACAGAACAGTCTGTTAATCTTGAGAAGGTTAAAAAATATATAATATTTTAGAATCTATCTAATACATATTTTGTGAGAGCTGCTGTGGCATCGTTGTTATTTGGAGTCCAGTGAGAGAAGTTGTTTGAACATGAAACATTTGGACATTTTTCATGCTGCATTATTGGTTGATTGGTTTAGTCTCTTGTTTATGTTTCCTGAAGGAACTTCCTCAGCAGGACGTCCGGTCCCGTTCTGCACGAGCCGGTGGAGCAGCGTCTGTTCTCCTCAGGAGGATTACTAACCTCTGCTTAATTGGTTTTTCAGGGGATGTTATTTTAGCCACTCAGTGGCGGAGCAGCACGAGGCAGAGAGCACGGCGACGGCATGAGGACCACAGTCACAGTTACACAGGGAGAGCAACGCAGCCTTAAAATACTTTAACTTATCCACTTAGGTCAATCTGAAACGATAAATACAATAAGCACTTTTCTAAAACAAGTTTGCAGACAAAAAAACAGAAAATATGTTCAGTTTATGGCTGAAAGGAAGATTTGTTTTTTATTCCATGCTTTTTTCAAGCATTCATGCTTTTTTCTGAACACTTTTTTTTCCTTTTTAAGAACTTAATTCAACTGTTGAAGGAGCTTTGCAGTCAAAGAAGGAGATTGCATTTGATCAACGGATTAGTTTGATACTAGATAAAGTAGTATCAAGTAGTAATAAATGATGCAGTGCAACTTTGATGTCAAATGTTTGTTTTCTCAAGGAAAAGCTTCTTTTAATGCAACATGTTTTTGAGACAGAGACCACATGTAGTTTGCGTGCATCAAGTGGGAGATTTTTTGCATTTTCAGTGTGCATTTAATTTGCTTTTAGGTCGTTATTCCCTCAAGTAGGGAAGTTACTACATTCAGAGTGTGTGTGTGTGTGTGTGTGTGTGTGTGTGTGTGTGTGTGTGTGTGTGTGTGTGTGTGTGTGTTTAACAGAATGGGGCGCTACTTTCAAACTGATGTTCCTCTAAAACTGGACCGGAGCTGTTACGTAAAGACAGAACAGGATGAGAGAAACTGAGCTCAGCGTCGACAGCATGGGGCGGAAAAAGGATGAAAGGATTTGCAGGTTTCTGAGCTTGTTTACTCAAGAAGGAACAAAGAATATAGGTACAAATACATGAAACTGTGATTCTGATCCCATTAAATGACACAAATGATGCTAGTTTCCACAAGGTGTAATCTCAGATTTGCAGCTGAGGTTGTGCACTTAATACACGTAGATCAATTCCACTTCAAATAATCTGAATACATCTTTATCAAAAGGCCTGTTATAAACATAATGGTATAAAACAATGGTTTATAACATAATGGTTTATAACAATGGTTTATGTTCATGTATATTGTTCCTCATATTTGATTCAGAGCTCGAGCTCATTATGTGGAAACAGGAGCCAACAAAATAAGTCAACCGAGGTTTTGGCAGCAGCCACCGAGCTGCTTCATGCCAGAGGATGATGGAGTGAAGATACAGAGATTATGACCTCTAGAATAAAACTGGAGCCAATAAAAGATTAATTGAGGACTAAATATATTCATGAATGAGTGTGGAAATGTCTCAACTTTACTCCATTTGCAGCACCAACACTTCAAAGAGTGAGGATTGAATCAGGTTACAGAGAGTTTGTAATTCCACAAACAGAGATGAGGAAATCAAACAGGACCTGGAGTTTTTGGCGCACACACACACGCACACTTCTCTCAACCAGGAAGCAGCCCCACAAGCTTTCTAGGACCCACTGGACCCATTAAGTGCTGCACTAACTCTAGAACCCGTTAAGGTGTCACTATCTCTGCACACAGATGAGGAAGTTTGCATTATTTTAAAGAAACAATATAGTATTTTAGCAATATGAACACGATGCATTGCATTTTACATATAATATCCCACATGTTCTGTTGGTTCGGTTCGGTTTTTTGCAGCAGAATTGAACCCAGACTTCTGTTTAAAATCCAGGGAAGAAGTCTCACCTGAAATCCACCTGCGAGTCTCATCCTGCGGGCCCGGTTAATCCAACAAGGGTCTCATTCGGCGTTTGAGAAACGGTAGAAAATCACCATTTCAACGAAGAAGAAAAGCGTTTTTCAATCTAAAGCCATTACATTTTTTTTAAATAAAGTCAAACTACAAGTTACATCCAGAGATAATCACGAATTGAGCATATAATCTCGTGCCCTCGCTGTCGGCGGGTGACACGAGCTGCGTCCCTCCGAATCCAATCCAAGGAGAGCTGTGCGTTGCAGGCGGCGCGCGCCGTGCGCAAAGTGTCCTGGGCTTTATCCGCATTAGCGGGAATTACACCGCGTCTCGCAGGGAGGTAGCGGAGGGTAAATCTAACCAACCTCCGCTCACTCTGCACACCTACTGGACCCTGTTAATGGGAAGGGTGATTACTTATGATGAAGCCTTAAATATGGCTTCATCATAAGAGAAATCATCTATAAAATATGGTATTTAAAAAAGGTATAGGGTGGAGATCATTCACTGCAGATCATACTTTACGCTTTCTTTATCAATAGTTTGTAAATGTTGCCACATGTCAGCAGTTCCTGTCATTTTTGTGATGAATACCAAAATAAAAGCATGCAAATCCCACACAAAAGTGATACGAAGCACCTTTACATCTGAATTAAAATGTATTTTAAGACCGTTCTGACACAGCATGGGGTCTCTCCCTCACGAGTGAGCGAACCAACATGGACCTGAGTTAGACCAACTGACCCAGATTAACATTCTGTAATCCGCAGATTAACCTATCAGGATCTGTGACCACTTGTGTTTATTCTGGCTATAGAGTGGTTTTCCATTCAGCCCCTGCGGCTATCTTTGGGCAAATAAAAAAAAAATACAAATAGAAAATACATTTAACTCGAGACAAAAACTGAAAATGTAACTTTTAAAGTGCTGCAAATCCTGCAATTCTTGAATACAAACAAAATGAGCCGGAACATTGTGTTGAAATAGTTTATTTATATGCGACAATATCCTTAAATAAAGGAAACGGTTGGAGGACACTCACATTTCTGCAGCACTGTCCATCCTATGAGGAGGTTGAGGCGCACTGAAAACAGCCGAGTCTGCAGCTTCCTTCAGCCACAGCTTAGTTGAATTCTGCGCCAGCTGAACGTCTCCAGTCAAACATTTAAGGCTGGGTGAACCAGCAGCTACATTTTGCAGAGTCAATTCAAAAGTATTCCTTTAACTCTGCTGTTAAATGAAATCAATGCGTCCAACCCGACAGTCCCTCGTCATTCCAAGCAGTGGCCCCTGCGGCATCCCCGGCAGCTCTACGTGGTTTCCTCGGCTTTGGCTGCTCCCTCCGAGCCGTCGCCCGAGCTCTTCTGTTTGACGTACTGCTGCAGGAGGGCCAACAGGTAGGCCGGGTGACGCTGCAGCATGGAGGCCGTGTGGGAGGTGAGCATCGTCAGCCCGCTCACCAGTTCGCCCTGGACGACAGACATCGACGGCAGCTTGGAGTAGCTCACCACCGCCTGGGCGCTCAGCAGCGTGTTGTCGATGCAGGCTCCTGTTGACAGGGGAGCAATGAAGGGGGATGAAACCAGATCCAGGTGTACTAAACCTGTTTTATCTTCCTCTAATGGACCGAATCAACTAGATGATTCACTGATTGGCCTTTAAAACGTATTCTATTCATTATTAACATCTCATTATTGATAATAATTAGGACATACACATACCGAGGAGTGTCATCTGCTGGCTGGCCCTCAGCGCCGACAGCATCTCCTTCACTTTCGGCTCTTTACTGACAAACAGAACCGTCGGGCCGATGAAGAGAGGAGCCATGTTGGAGTGGAGGCCGTCTTTCAGGAACGACTGAACCACCTGAAAAACAACAACAACAAACAGGATTTAAGATTAGAATAAACTAAGATTTAAAAATGATAATAAAACTAGAATCACAGGGTTGTGCAGAATGTTCTTATCAACTTTGAGTCGTTATTTTACTAAGACTCAGGGAACAAAACTAAAAGCAGCGTTAGACATTACAGTCTTTTCTAACATCTCCGTTCCATTTTTTAGGAAAAATGTTACAAATTCTGGATTTCATGGTTTCAAATGCCAATAAAAAACACACACACACACACACACACACACACACACACAACGGGGTTGCCCTGGTGGCCTGTTGGGATATTTGTTGCATGTCTTTCCTAATCTTTCTTTCTCCTCTAATTTCCAATCATCTCATTAAAATTGTTTTATAAAAATTACTTCACCGGAGAAAACTACGAGAAGGCCGACGGTGAACTCACCCTTACACTCAACATGCTTGGTGCTCTTATTTATTTATTTTTTAAATAAAATAAGAAAGTGCGTTACCTGGTTGGGGAAGAACTTGACAGCGATGCCATGTTTATGAAGCCTGTGCTTGAGAACCATCATGTCTTCAGCGTTGCTGGCGTTGTTCTGGACCACAGCGATCATCTTGGAGTCCTGGAACACGGTCTTCAAGTTCCTCTTCATGATCAACATGAGAGGACTATCCTGGGGGAACAGAGGAGAGGAGTTTGTCTCACTAATGGTTTAAAACAAGAGAAAGAGGGATGGTTATCACCCCAGTGTGTATGCAGTGAGTATTGGGACAATATGGCGATGATTTTACTTGCAGATATCATTTTAAACTGTTCTATATTAATGCTAAGTATTTGTAGCCATACCAAAACAACTGTTTTTACTTTGACACCATAGTTTGAGGAATAAAAGCAGTTTTTGGTGTTGTTTTATCTCACAAAAGAAGTCAAACTTCACTAGCAGCTGTACAAGAACTTTGCCTAAATTAAATTGTCGGATGTTGGTAAAGATTATCCGGTTCAAACAGCATTCTTCTCTGCTTCCACTTTCTGCGATCTATTTTGCAAAGGCACCGTTGCTCATCGCCGCGTTTCTTTAGCACTGAGGAAACGGGTCTAGCTAAGAGGGACTGGAAAAGTTATGATGTACATCAGAGCCCGTCTGATCAATTAACAATATATTAATAATAAACATTTCCGCCAGTGCCATAAAAGTATTAATACGCAACTTATTTTTTTGCGACTGCCTTTCTTGTAGGTCATTTAAAGACGTTGCATCCTTATGCTTCTGCTCCTCTTAAATCTGCTGTATTTGCTCCAGTTTATTTATTTTTAAAGACCTTTCCTCTCAGGTTTCCTCCATGGATTTCCTCGTTGCCAGACTCATATGATGGTTAAATGCATCGTGCATGCAGATGGTAGCAATTTTACTGAATAAACCCATTTTATTTATTCTATTATATTTAATGGGAGGCTGATTATTAATCTAAATGCAGTGCATGGTTCCAATACTTTGAACTTTGTCATAAGACATCATTATGTATAAGATATAATGTTGTATGTGTGCAGGCTTTTGGTCACATGACATTAATAAACAAATGACCTGCGCGGTACCTCCTGGACTCGTTGTCTTTGGGATGGATAGGCTCCTGGAGGGATGATCCGCGGAGGAGGGATGTACTCCGTGACGGCCATGAGCTTCTGCTTGAGGATGTGCAACGGCCTCCTGTGGCGCGTCACGGCCTTGGAGCCGTGGCGAACCGTCTGCGTGAGCGGAAGCCATCCTGAAAGACACAACATGTCCGTTAATGGCGGTAAACCGACGCTAACGGACACTTCTAGCTGAAGATAGTTTATTAAAATAACAGCCAACTAAGTATTAACTCGATACAGACAGTTAGTTACTGCTAGAAACGCGGTTTTAACTTAACGTTACCTTGTTTTGGTAGTATTTTTACGAACAAGGTCGCCGCCATCTTTAACCGGAAGTGACGACGGAACGAATGCTGCGTTCATTGTCATATCGGATGAAAAATAATCAAAATACGGAAAAGCTTTCTGTAGCCGTTGGTGGAGGAAGTACTCCTTTGCCAAAGTAAAAGTACTAATACTGCAATTTAAAAATGTTTTATTTTCTATGTTACTTCAGTAAAGTATGTGAGTGTGATGAGGAACATGTACTCATAGTATTAAGAGTATAACAATGTCCCCTTTGACTGTTATACACAATAATATATTATGTCATGATTATTATTACTTCTTTATTAAAGTATTCTCCATTAATCGATTGATTGTTGCCCAAAGTGACGCCTTCACTCATTATTACTAATGCATTTACAGTATTAAAATAATGTAAAGGCTGCTAATCTTCACAATTGTGAAGTTTGAACCATGCAATATTTTTACATTAAAAAAATCTCTTAAACTCTCAAAGCAGTTGACAATTAATTTTCTTTACTGATTATTATATTATATATTATACTATTATTGATTTGTTTATTTATATGCATAAACTGATAGTTTAATTTATAACAATACCAAATGATAATTATAACAATGTATATAACCAAACATTATATTTGATAACTAATGATGTGTTTTGTAAATATATTTGTGAAGTAGTCAAAGCTGTCAGACAAATACAAGTACAATATATTTCCCTTCTGAGACGAAGTGGAGTAGAAAACTCAAATAACAGACAGGACTTGAATGCAGCATCACGCGTCGACGTTTTAATAATCGATATTATCGCTTCTCTCATTTTGTATTTAACACAATCAAACATGTATTCATAACAAAGCCTGCGTGTGAAAATATATTATTTTTAAAATCACGTTATATAAAAAATTAAAAATTACAAAACCGTTTTACGTAAGGCAGGATGCGCGCTTACGTCATCGTTGTCAGCGGGACAAGCATGAGGCGCACACTCAGTGCGAAGCTATTGGGTCAGATCAGTGTATTTGGAAGAAATCCGCCGTCTCGTGCCTCGTTTGTGCAGAATTTCTGCAGGAAATTGTCGAGTGAGCGAACCAACATGGACCTGAGTGACATGAGGAAGAAGTACAAGGGAGACGGTGAGGTGAGTGGCTGCAGAAGACGTGAACTGCCGCCTGAAGTGTGATATACTGCAAGGTTATGATGATATAAGAGCAATGGTTTGTGCACAAATACTGCTGTATGTTCTGGTCTTTATTCTAATCGTGTGTGTGATACCGCAGGAATATGTGTTTTCATGCTCCCCATATGTTTCAGGCGTTGACTTATGACCTGTAAAACCTATTTAAATAAAGGTAAACGTAATTGAAATACACTGACACGGTTTTGCTCAATAATTCAAGGTTTTCATGAGGTTTATGTCAGAATATTATGTTTCCAGTGGTGGAGGAAGTATTCAAAACCTGAGTAAACAAAACCTGGCTGTGAAAATACTCCACTACGAGTTAAAGTACTGCATTCAATATGCATGTGTTAAATATGTACCTCTGAGATGTAGTACAGTAAAAAGTACAACATTTACCTCTTAGATGTAGTACAATCAAAAGTACAATATTACTGACATGTAGTACAATCAAAAGTACAATATTTACCTCCGCGATGTAGTATAATCAAAAGTACAATATTTACCTCTAAGATGTACAATCAAAAGTACAATATTACTGAAATGTATTACAATCAAAAGTACAATATTTACTTCTAAGATGTATAATCAAAAGTATAATATTTACCTCTAAGATGTACAATCAAAAGTACAATATTTACCTCTAAGATGTACAATCAAAAGTACAATATTACTGAAATGTATTACAATAAAAAGTACACTATTTACCCTTGAGATGTATTATAATCAAAAGTATAATATTTACCACTGAGATGTAGCAAAATAAAAAGTAAAATGTGTACCTCTGAGATGTAGTACAGTAAAAAGTACAATATTTACCTCTGAGATGTAGAGGAGTCAAAAGTACAATATGTACCCTGTGGAAGTAGCATGAAATCCTCGGGTGAAGTACAAGTACCTCGACGGTGTACTTCCTGCTTCCCGCTGCATGATGTTGTTTGTTTTCATGATGTTATTTGTTTTCATGATGTTGCTTGTTTGTTTGTTTTCGTGCCTCAGTGCTTCGAGGAGAGTCAGCTGGTCTCTCTGGACCCGATTCAGCAGTTTGGCGACTGGTTCGACGAGGCCACAAAGTGCCCCGGGGTCGGAGAGGCCAACGCCATGTGCATCGCCACGGCAACCAAGTAGGGATTATAACCACGGGATTATAATTCATTTAAATGTTGTTTCCATGAATGACCACGGTATTCTGGTCTGTCTGTGCAGAGACGGCCGTCCGTCGGCCCGCATGGTTCTCCTGAAAGGTTACAGCACCGAGGGGTTCCGCTTCTTCTCCAACTACGAGAGCAGGAAGGGTTCTGAGTTGGTGAGCGTGAGCGTGCGCGTGTGTGTGTGTGTGTGTGTGTGTGTGTGTGTGTGTGTGTGTGTGTGTGTGTGTGTGTGTGTGTGTGTGTGTGTGTGTGTGAGTGACCTTCAAACATGACCCTGCTCTATTATTTATTGCATTTATCGTCATCACGCTGTTGTAAATGTCATAAATGAAGCAAAGTCTCACCAATGAAAAACAGTAGAGCTGTCGAATAATCAAATTAAGTAATTTTGTATTTCAAAAATTGAACGTTTTCTAAAACAAGCACATTTTAAGACGTCACCTTGAGCTCAGGGGAAAACGTTGTTTTTTTCCAATTATTTTCTGATTTAATAAAGAAAAGTAGTCAGTGGTTTCATGAAAACACACAGAACTTAATTCAGCACCCGAGACTCTAAACAAATACAATATTTATATATTTAATTTTGTCTATTTAGTGCATGAGAATTGACTCTTTTCTGAGAGATGCAATACATTGTGTTGATAGTCTTGTTTCACTATCAGCTATCGTTGGTTTATGCCTTAAAAAAAAGTAATATTTATGTCATTTTTGCCAATATAATGAAGTATTTTATGCTTCTTTAAAGTAACCCCAAATG
Organism: Taurulus bubalis; assembly: GCF_910589615.1. Classification (NCBI taxonomy): domain Eukaryota; kingdom Metazoa; phylum Chordata; class Actinopteri; order Perciformes; family Cottidae; genus Taurulus; species Taurulus bubalis. The sequence goes on along the minus strand of NC_136590.1, from coordinate 4,673,943 downwards.
TGTCAAATACAGCTAAATTGCTGATGATAGGATAGGAATATATAGGCATTTTGCTTCTACCTATACCTTTCCAGTCTTGCTTTTTCTGTATATTAGATTGTGGTTTTACTTATTGTATTGTAATATGATTGACTGAATAAAACTTAAACCAAACTCAATCAACTCTGCATTTCCCTGATAATCACGCTCTTTTAGTATTTGTCTTTATTAGTAGATGTTTCAAATATTAATGCTGTTTCAGGAAATATTTTGCATGTTTTCTCTGAATATGAACTGAATATATCTTTGGGTTTTATATTATCAATCAGACAACTCTTGGACCTTGTGATGGACAATTTTCTGACGTTGTATGCACCGATTGATTAATCGATTTAATCAAGAAAATAAGAGGAAGATCATAAGAATATATTGTGGTTTCACTTCACTCTGATCTGTTCTTTGTCCACAGAAGAGCAATCCACACGCGTGTCTGGTCTTCTACTGGGAACCCCTCAACAGACAGGTCGGCATATCCCATATTATTATTATTAGTATTATTAGTATTATTATTATTATCTGTACACAGCAGCTGTTTATTAATTTATATTTGTATGTGCAGATTCGCATCGAGGGCTCTGTGGAGCGAATCCCCTTCCAGACCTCCACTGACTACTTCCACTCCCGACCAAAGAGCAGCCAGATCGGAGCCGTCGTGAGCCGACAGAGCACTCCGGTTCCCGACAGAGACGTAAGAATCAAAACTGTACATAAAAATATATATATATATATATATATATATATATATATATATATATATATATATATATATATATATATATATATGTATATATATACATATATACATATATATATATGTATGTAAAAACATTAGAGGCTCAGTTTTCACTCTGTGGTTTCTTTTTAGTTTCTACGGCAGAAAAATGCAGAACTGGAGGAAAAGTACAAAGACACAGATGTGCCCATGCCTGACTACTGGTACGCATTACTGTTATTATTTATTTATTTACTATTTGTTGTTATTACTTTCTATTACTCGCCCTGTAGCTTTAACACATGAAGCATAGACTTCTATACAACCAGAGGAGTCGCCCCCGGTGGTCAGTAGAGAGAATGCGGCTTTAACACATGAAGCATAGACTTCTATACAACCAGAGGAGTCGCAACCTGGTGGACAGGAGAGAGAATGCAGCTTTAACACATAAAGCATTTAACTTTTGTTTGCTCAAATTAAATTTTCTTTTCAGGGTCATAATTATTTACAAATGTAATTAATGTGCTCTTTAAAAAAAAAAATCAGAATATCAAAATGTGTAGTCTCATCTACCTCCTTAGTAGTAAAACAAAGGGTGTTTTGCATCCTCTTAACACATTCTAACTGTTTATTCTATATTTATCTTTATATATTTATATTCTAACAGGGGCGGCTACATCGTCAAGCCTTCCCTGATCGAGTTCTGGCAGGGTCAGACCAACCGGCTCCACGACCGCATCGTCTTCACCAGGTCTGGGGACGGGCCGTCTGAGCCGGGGGAGTTCCTGCACCCCGCAGAGGGAGGATGGGCGTACCAGCGACTGTCCCCGTGAGGAGAGCAGCAGCACAGCGCCACCTACAGGAGGAGGGGAGAATAAACTATACCATCTGTAGCTCACTGGGAAGAACCATCTGTAGCTCACTGGGAGGAACCATCTGCTCATCTGCTCATCTTCTAAGGACTGATGGAAACCCATGTCTGATTAAATACACTTTACTTTACAGAGAGAGAGAGCAAACTCCACCTGGTCCTGTCAAGTAATGATAAAAAAAGCACAATCTTGTCTTCACTTCCGCCATTGATGAAATGTTTTGTCCATTTTCTATGTTGAAGTAATTGGTGACGCTTTGATTTCACAAGTTGTTCTAATAAGTTCTTAGACAGTTTACTTGAATTATAGTTTATAATGTTTTACAGATGCATGAAGAAAAAATGAGACAACGTTATGAGACTATTATTTTTTCGTTTTTTTTTTTTTAAGCAGATATTTACTTTTATAGGAATTGATTTGTTTAAACTCAGATAAATATACTCAGGTGCACCTGTACACTCTAAAGTTGAGGTGGTGTTGAGCTGCTTTGCACTGAGTGGTGTAAATATGGAGGACAAAAACAAGGAGCAGCTCTCAATATTAAGTAGTCTGGAACAACACCTCCTTTATCCGTGACTGCAGTAATAAACACAACTGAGTTTACACATTTCATTATGAACTAATTTAATTCATTCTTCATTCTTTATTCTATTTTTAGAAGCATATGTTTTCAGTTTTTGTTCCCAAAATAAATAAATATATATATTGTTTAATCAAAGAATTATTATATCATTCTTTTTTTAACGATGAAATAAAGAGAAAACATAAATAATTAAAGTGTATTGAACTACTGTCTCCATTTCAATACCTACCTATACCGGGATCCTTCTTTTGAATTTACTGGCATTGATCAGTATCTTTTCTAGAAAAGCAGAGGGAACTATAGGACCCATAAATAAATAACTTTAATTCATTATAGATTGAATGTAAAAGTCTTAAATCAAGACCTTGGCTCTAACTGCCTTTTGTGTGTGTGTGTGTGTGTGTGTGTGTTTGTGTGTGTGTGTGTGTGTGTGTGTGTGTGTGTGTGTGTGTGTCTTACTGTTTGAGAAGGATATCGTTGTTTCATGTTTTTGCTTTATTTAATAGTTGAATCGAGCCCGTAATAAAGTTTAATTTGTAACTGAGGATAAGTGTGTGTTTGTCCAGCAGATGTCAGCAGCAACACAACGCATGCAAACATCAACAACACAGAAAAACCTAAAGACTCAACAGACATAAATACAAAACTATGATAAAACCATTTAATAAAATATGGCTTGTGCATGTTTCTAATATATATAAATTGCACTGTATGAACATTGTGCATCCTCCTCAAAACACTAGCTTGAACCAATATTTTACCATTTCTGCCTGTTTCAACTTTACTTATTTACAGATTTATCATCATAATATTTTGTTAAGTTTAAAAGTATTTAATTAATTTAATTCAGTAAAAGATTGTAGTGTCAATAATTAGATAGGCTTGTGTATTTATTTTAATATACAATTAAATTTCTTTGACAAATGAGGATTTATGGTCTAAAAACATGGATGTTAAAAACATCACATTTATTATTGTTTATATTTTTCTGTTTATGACCCACGATGAAAAAGGCTTCGTCCAGCTGAATAGTGGATTTATCTTTAATGACCTGACTCTTTGTATATTACAACATATAGAAGCACGGTACTAAATATAAAATGTCATATCACGAATGTATGCTCACTATCACCATGGCAACAAAACCAGCACACAACATATTAATCATTAATCTACATGTTCAAATAGTTGTGACTTATTCCTGCACAAACACAAGTAATCTTTTTATATTAACTCATCTTGTTACATTTATTAAAAACACTTTTTTTCTTCTTTTTTTAGGATTCTAGAAAGGATTATATCTGTATATATATATATATATATATATATATATATATATATATATATATATATTATATATGTAGTTATTTCCACAATATTTCAGACATCATAATCAAGTCTCTATTTGCTTTAAAAAATGTAATATAAATGCACTTAAAATAAAAAGTTAATTTACAATTATGTCACTGTTCATTCATACGGATTGTTTGCATGAGTTTCGGCAGATAAATAACAATAGTGAGAGAGAGAATGAGACCGTGTCCCCGGCACTTTGTCTAATGGTTTGCTGATACCAGTTGTTTGTTTAGGTGTCCACTGGTTACAGTATCTGGGTGTGGCTCCTGGTAACAAGTGTGTATCCACACTGCACACGGTTGTGCTTCTGTATGTTTGTATCCTTCATCTAAGCTTCCGGTGTGTGTGTGTGTGTGTGTGTGTGTGTGTGTGTGTGTGTGTGTGTGTGTGTGTGTGTGTGTGTGTGTGTGTGAGAGTGAGTGACCTTCAAACATGACCCTGCTCTATTATTTATTGCATTTATCGTCATCACGCTGTTGTAAATGTCATAAATGAAGCAAAGTGTGTGCACGTCTCTATTTGTCCGTCTTCTGTTTGTGGTTCTCGTCACTGAGGTTGTGCTCAGCGAACAGATTCGGGTTCTCGACCAGCGTCGCACGGACCTTCTTCTTTTCCTTGAAGCGCCCAGAGTGGGAGACTTTGACGTGGCGGCCCTTGGTGGCGGATTTGTCCACGATCTTCTCCAGCCGGGCGTTGAACTGGCTGTCCGCGTCGTCCAGAGAAGAGTTGCCGGTCGAAACGTGCTCCTTGTTTCCGGTGTTGCTGCCGTACTCGGCGGGGATCTCGTACAGGACTTTGGATTCAGATTTCTTCTTGCGGGAGAAGGTCAGCTTCCACCAGCTGGGATCAGCCATGGCACCAGTAGAGACGGAGGACGGACCTGAAGGGCACAGAGCGCAGACTGAGGACCGAGGAGGACAACTTTATTGACAATCACTATTTTAACACATTTCAGTGAGCAAGCCGTTACAGATAAACTTGTGGATGGATTACTGAACGGGCCGACTCAGCAAGCGTCAACCTCACCAACAAAATGTCACTCAAAGATTCACACTAACCAGGAAGAGACTCAATAGGAGAGAAGAAACATCGCAACTACAAAGAGACACAAAATGGCCACAGACAAAAATAAGTACAAAAGGACAAAACATTTACAAAGATACGAAGCAACCACAAAGAACCACAAAACAACTACAAGGAGACACAAATAGACTCTCAGGGACTTTGTAAAGGGGCAAAACAACTACATAGAAACACAACTACAAGATAAACACACAACGAACACAACGAGATACAAAACAACTACATATAGACACACAACGACCACAACGAGATACAAAACAACTACATAGAGACATACAACGAACACAACGAGATACAAAACAACTATAAAGAGACACACAACGACCACAACGAGACTCAAAACAACTATAAAGAGACACACAAGGACCACAACGAGATAAAAAAAAACAACTACAAAGAGACACACAACGACCACAACGAAATGCAAAACAACTACATAGAGACATACAACAACCACAACAAGATTCAAAACAACTATAAAGAGACACACAAAGACCATAACGAGATTCAAAACAACTATAAAGAGACACAGAACGACCACAACGAGATACAAAACAACTACATGGAGACATACAAGGACCACAACGAGATTCAAAACAACTATAAAGAGACACACAACGACCACAACGAGACTCAAAACAACTATAAAGAGACACACAACGACCACAACAAGATTCAAAACAACTACAAAGAGACACACAACGACCACAACGAGATACAAAACAACTACATATAGACACACAACGACCACAACGAGATACAAAACAACTACATGGAGACATACAACGAACACAACGAGATACAAAACAACTATAAAGAGACACACAACGACCACAACGAGACTCAAAAAAACTATAAAGAGACACACAACGACCACAATGAGATAAAAAAAACAACTACAAAGAGACACACAACAACCACAACGAGATACAAAACAACTACATGGAGACACACAACAACCACAACAAGATTCAAAACAACTACAAAGAGATACACAAAGACCACAACGAGATTTAAAACAACTATAAAGAGACACAGAACGACCACAACGAGATACAAAACAACTACATGGAGACATACAAGGACCACAACGAGATTCAAAACAACTATAAAGAGACACACAACGACCACAACGAGACTCAAAACAACTATAAAGAGACACACAACGACCACAACAAGATTCAAAACAACTACAAAGAGACACACAACGACCACAACGAGATACAAAACAACTACATATAGACACACAACGACCACAACGAGATACAAAACAACTACATAGAGACATACAACGAACACAACGAGATACAAAACAACTATAAAGAGACACACAACGACCACAACGAGACTCAAAAAAACTATAAAGAGACACACAACGACCACAACGAGATAAAAAAAACAACTACAAAGAGACACACAACAACCACAACGAGATACAAAACAACTACATGGAGACACACAACAACCACAACAAGATTCAAAACAACTACAAAGAGATACACAAAGACCACAACGAGATTTAAAACAACTATAAAGAGACACAGAACGACCACAACGAGATACAAAACAACTACATGGAGACATACAAGGACCACAACGAGATTCAAAACAACTATAAAGAGACACACAACGACCACAACGAGACTCAAAACAAATATAAAGACACACACAACGATCACAACGAGATAAAAAACAACTACAAAGAGACACACAACGAACACAACGAGATACAAAACAACTACATAGAGACACACAACAACCACAACGAGATACAAAACAACTACAAAGAGACACACAACGAGCACAACGAGATACAAAACAACTATATAGAGACACAAAGCAACTACAAAGAGGCACACAACCACAAAAATACAAAGATACAAAGAGACTCATGGGGAATTTGTAAAGGGGCAAAACGACTACAAAGAAACACAAAGCAACTATAAAGAGACACACAATGACCACAAAAAGACACAAAACAACTACATAGAGACGCAAAGCGATTACAATGAGATACAAAACAACTACAAAGAAATACACAACGACCACAACAAGACACAAAACAACTGCATAGAGACACAAAGAGACTCACAGGTACTTTGTAAAGGGGCAAAACAACTACAAAGAAACACAACGACCAAAAGAAACACAAAGCAACTACAAAGAGACACAAAACCGAAACAAAAAGAGCATAAACAACTGTAAAGTGTGTGAGTCTGGCTCCATGTAGGAGTGGTGGTGGGCCCTTTTGCATGTCTGTGCCCAGAGGCTCAGAATCCACCCGTTGAAACATGAAATACAAAAACAGAAGCAATAAGCAGAAGGTTGCTCCTCAGCTTTCAACCCATTTCATATCCCTAAAACAATAGGATCAAACAAACTGAACCTCCATCCACTCATAAAGGCCATGAAATGTAAAATTAATGAAAAATGATATTCAAATGATGTATCAATCCTAAAACTAAATTAGAATTAAGAATTAAAATAAATATAAATATAAAATTGCATGGTTTTCCACTTGGGGACTTTGGAAGTATGACCTCGATATTAAAATCCAAGCTCTAATCCTTTTCCTGAACTGTTTTTGTTTTTATATTTTACTTTTGTGCAATCAAACATTTCCAAGCATTGACACGGCAGGTAAATCTTCTTTAAAAAAACATAACCAGCGTGTCTAAGAAGCATGCAGGTCTTTTCCTTCAGTACAAGTAGCAATACTGCAATTTAAAACCAAACTCCATGAAAGTAAAAGTACAGCATATTTGTATTATTATTAAAGAGCAGTACAGTTCACAAGTATCAGACCTCAGACACCGACAGTAACTGAGGCTTCTTCTCATCATCTGTGAGTAGTGGGTGAAACATAATGGGAGAAGAAACCTGATACTCTCAGCTGATAAATTAATGATCATGTGAAGAGTATCCTCTGTCTCCTCCATGTGATCTGATATGAAGTCAGAGAGAACAAAAGGCCGTCGACTGATAGAAGCCGTTGTCTTAATGCCAAACCAGGAGCTCGGTTATAAGTGAGGAAGACTCAGAATAACCACTGGATAATCTATTTATATGACTTCCGCTACAGTGTGGCATTATCAAGGAGGCACACAGATTATCATTGTTACTCAGCTGTTGCTATTCTCGGTCTCCTGGCAACCGCATTGCCAAAATGACTTCCTCGTGAAATTAACACTGTCTGTTTGATGATGATGTCTTTGGATCATAAACAGGTAGATATCACACATAAACAGGCCATCTAAACTCAAGGTGTAGATCGTATCCCACCGTATTCCAACATATCCCATTGTAGAAGATCGTATCCCAACATATCCCATCGTATCCCAATGTGTCCCAATGTATCCCATTGTGTCCCAATGTATCCCATCATATCCCATCGTATCCCATTGTGTCCCAATGTATCCCATCGTATCCCATCATATCACATCATATCCCATTGTGTCCCAATGTATCCCATCGTATCCCATTGTGTCCCAATGTATCCCATCGTATCCCATCGTATCCCATCGTATCCCATCGTATCCCATTGTGTCCAAATGTATCCCATCGTAACCCATCGTATACCCATCATATCCCATCATATCCCATCGTATCCCATCATATCCCAATTTATCCCAATGTGTCCCAATGTGTCCCAATGTATCCATCGTATCCCATCGTATCCAAATGTATCCCAATGTATCCCAATGTGTCCCAATGTATCCCATCATATCCCATCATATCCCATCGTATCCCAATGTGTCCCAATGTATCCCATCATATCCCATCATATCCCATCGTATCCCATTGTGTCCCAATGTATCCCATCGTATCCCATCATATCCTTTATTTGTTATTTATACTTGTCTCTGTATCCATGTTTCCTGTATGTCTGATAAAGGCAACAAAATGCCCAAAATATGTAAATTTGGAAAGAAAAGTAACCATCTCTATTTGATTCAATACCAATAGAATACTAGTTTGTAGTTTAATTACGAGGTTAACTTGTACTTCGTTAAAGTATCTTCTTTTATTCTTTCTCTTGTTGTTGTAGAATAAAAAAAAGAAACTAATTTCAAATATTTTTCATTTGAATAAAAACATAGCTTACAAACAAAATTTTACGAGTTTCACTCGAGGTATGATTTCTCTTTCATGAGGGCAGACAGGAAGCAAAGCGCCACACTGACCCTCATTTGGTGTGGTCATTTTATCCTGCAGCGCCTATGCAAATACCCAATCCCTTTGCAGAAACACTCATCTTACTCTTATCTGAACCACGTGACGTTTGGCACCTGGCACGAACGAGCAGCACTAAGGTTCAGGAACGCCGGTAAACAATTGATTAAATGTTATTGATGTTGTGTAGTAACTTTAAAACTGTTACTAAGGGAACAATTCATCACACCAGAGCTCTTGTGTTTTAGTCTTCTGGACCCTGTGGTGCTTAAATACACTCATTTGATTGACACTCTAGTAAAAGGTAGTGTTTCTGCAACATGGACGTGCTCAGTTTTTTAAGAAAAGACAGGTTCCTCTTAACAAGTGTTTGCAGAACATTTACATAGTATTGTTGACTTTACATAAAGCAGTTTCTGCAGAACAAAGTAGGGATCGAGCAGCACTTCACTTTCTTGAGTAAGAGGAGATGTAGCATTCGGCTACAATATACACACATATTTCCTTCAGCGTGTTTGACTTAGATGTGACCTTTGAGACAAAAAGCCCTGTTGACATAAAGGAGGCCCTCCATAGTTCTTTTTAATAAGTTACCATGTATTCAGTTATGTGTGGGTGAGCCGCTCAGGCAAAGCCTTCAGAGATCACAGCAGGAAGGGAGCATGCGTTTCGGGAAATCACTAACCAGCCGCCAAGCTTTTCAATGGCACAATGTGAGAGAGAGAGAGAGAGAGAGAGAGAGAGAGAGAGAGAGAGAGAGAGAGAAAGAGAGAGAGAAGGCTCCAAGGGCACCAAGGACTCTGCTGCTCTCATAATTGAGCTGCAGCTTCATTAGATTCTCGGGTTTCCTCCCGTGTGCCAGCTTCTCCGTTGACCCGAAACAGCAAAGTTGAACGAGTCGATGAAGAGCACCTGCGGTCCCTGTCTGGTGTTTACAATAACACAAATGTGGGTTTTTTAATTATTTGTTTCATGGGCTTTGGAAGCCACAGAAAGCTGAGGGGTGACTGTTTCTGGAAGTTCATGTGTGCAGTTATTATGTCAACAATCCAGATGAGTCCAGAAATGTTATTAAATGTACGACGTATAGCAATCTTGAATAAAGGGATATATTATCAGGCAAACAGTGTCACCGGCTCAAAAACCACAAAAGCATGACATCCGTAGTAACACACAGCGGTTTTGACTTTTTGACTTCCTATTTTCCAAAATTTCTTAATTTAGGGCTCCAATCACAGAGTATTTTTTCTAATAATCTCAGTCATTTGTTCTGTTAAATGTCAGTAAACAGTATTTTAAATGCCTGTTACAATCTCCTGTCGGTCAAGATGACATCTTAAAATGTCATGTTTTTACAGACAAACAGTCCGAAACTCAAGAATATTCAATTAATGATCATGTAAGAGGTGGAAAAGCAGTGAATTCTCACATCTGAGAATTTGAATCCATCAAGGACTTCTTCGGCCCATGCAAAATAAACCAATTTTAAGTATTTCTGGATCTATTCTGATAAAAATGTGCTTTCTGTTGACCAACGAAAACAGTTCCTGCAGCAGCATGTTAGAGACATGAAAAAATAAGCTTTAAAATGTGTTTTCTTACCTTGTTGAGACGAGCTGGCTGAATGAGATTCTCTCAAATGTGAAGCTGTCCCATGCTTACAAATATTCACCGTCGCTCTGTATTTATTAATTTTTCTTCTTCTCCTCAGGTGATCGTGCACAGGTGCAGCATCTCTCTCTCTCTCCCTCTCTCCCTCTTTCACCTCTGCTCTCCCCTTCTCTCTACAACACACACCCTCCTCAAACACACACACACCCTCACCTGAAGCCTGCCCCGGCTAAGTGCATGAGCGAGTAAATGTTGCAACCATGTGATTTAGTGAGGCCGTCCCAGTGCACATCAAGATCCCCAACAACCGGGGTAATGTGAACTAGAGGTGAGCGGCTCTCCAACTGCAAATAAACTCCTGTTATCAGCCTCGCTTTAAAACCCAATCTCGTCTTAATGTGGAATTTGGACGCAGAATAAAGTCATCTTTGTGTTTGACTTTTTTTTCTTCCTTCTTTCTTAATTGCTTTAAGCTGGAGAGAGAAAGAGATGTAAGGGCTCTAAAAAAACAAAAGGTCAGGAGAAGGAGGTGAATGCCCCTGAGGTTTTGCATGAGTTGCGTAGATCGCAGACGGTGAATGGACGCTTACTTTGCAAGTTTGGTTTGCATTCAAATGACCTGGAATCAGGTTGTGTGAGAGGCACGGCTGAGGCTACAATCAGGGATCCAGGATGGACCTCTGAGATGTAGTACAGTAAAAAGTACAATATGTACATCTGAGATGTAGTACAGTAAAAAGTACAATATAGACCTCTGAGATGTAGTACAGTAAAAAGTGCAACATGTACCTCTGAGATGTAGTGAAGTAAAAAGTACAGTATGTACCTCTGAGATGTAGTAAAAAGTACAACATGTACCTCTGAGATGTAGTGAAGTAAAAAGTACAATATGTACCTCTGAGATGTAGTGAAGTAAAAAGTACAGTATGTACCTCTGAGATGTAGTAAAAAGTACAATATGTACCTCATTATTCCTTCGTTTTTGGACGACATATATTTAAGGGGATTTTTCCTTAAACCCTCCACAAGTATAGCAGCCTGCTGGTGAGCCAATCCTTAATGAACTTTATTCTCTTTATTTTAGTTAGTGGAGAAGATAGATAGATGATATATTTATACTTTATTCATCCCCAAGGGGACATTTGTTTGTCACAGTAGCAAGCTTATAGACACAACAAATAACAGGAATGAAAGATAACAATATATACAACAAACCTCAATATGTACAACAAAACAGCAGAGTGTATTAATTTAGGAAATTAAACAATAAAGAAAGTGCAAAAATGCAAAGTATATGTAGTGTATATGAAGTGTATATAAGTATGTACAGTGAGTAACAAACAACAAAAGTGGTTCAAGGGCTGTTGATGTTGATGTTGATTAATTTACTGGTAGAACATCTCCAACATCTTGCTGCACACATTGAAGGATCAAAGCTTGCTCAAGAAAAAGAGTCGACTCATCCCCATCTTGTACACAGCGTTGATGTTCTTCCAGTTCAGTCGGCTGTCGATGGAGACACCCAGGTACCTGTATTCCTCCACCAGGTACACTCAGGTACCTGTATTCCTCCACCAGGTACACCCAGGTACTTGTACTCCTCCACCAGGTACACCCAGGTACTTGTACTCCTCCACCAGGTACACCCAGGTACTTGTACTCCTCCACATGTTCACGTCCTCTCCATTGCATTGGATTTTGGGTTGAAGGTTTATGAAAGACGAAGCATATTTCCAATTGATTGAAAAGCGCAGCCCAGAAAACAAAAGACACCTGGAGGTGAAGAGGAGTCGGCTGTACACAGAGACACACTCGTACACAGACACGTGACTTGTGTACTACCTCTATATACGACAATGTAGTATTTTTTATATATGGTTTTTCTAGTGAAACACTGGGATTATAGTTAATTTAATGTTCAGTCCACTTAAATTGTAATAAATTAGCAATTGAGCTAAAGTGATCAATCAACATACATATTAGAGTAAGTATATATTCAGAAATATGGTACTTTGTATCTTTTTATTTAGTATAGTTACGTTTTAGCAGCGGTGGAAAGTAACTATATAAAGGTATTAAAGTACTCAAGTACACTTTTGAGGTACTTGTTCTTCACTTGAGTATTTCTAGTTTGTATGTTTACTCCACGACATCTCAGCAGGATAATAAATGCAGGAATTAAACTTTTTTTTTTAAACTATATTACTAATATTTCAAAATGCAATATTCAATATCACTACTGCTTTTCAGATTAAAATTGACATTGAAAACATACTTGCTTAAAATTGTTAAAACTAGCTCCACCTTTACAGCTAAAACAGTTAGATACAGTTAGATAAACAGTCAAATTCTACATGCATCATTTAATCATATAATATATAGTAATATATCAAGTCACACCATTGTTCTACAGAAAAATAACTTTTACTTAAATAGGATTTTCAACACGGTACTTTTACAGGATATATTTTTGCATAAATACTTTTTAACTTGAGAAAAGGATCTTAGTAATTCTTCCTCCACATAAATAATACTTTACCTTAAAAAACGAATCATTCTCATCTCAGTTAAAGCACGTCACCGCCCTCTACCGGCGAACTGCAACTCTGCAACAAACCCGGAAGTAGAACAACCAATCAGCGACAGGCATCAGCATAGTGCCACATGATTGGTCCGACCTGCAGCGAAGGTAACGTCCCGTCCTGCTATTGGCTCTCCTTCTCCTAACGTGTCAGTGGAGTCCGGGTGGGGAATAATAACAATCCTGCATTAAAAACCTGTCAAATATCAATATAATGAAGCCGTAACATCGCGGACGAGCTTCGGTTGTAACAAAAGGAGGAGAAACAATGGAGGTAAGAGGAAATAAAGTATCTCTGACGCGTTTAAAACGTCTGCTGGCTCACACACAGGCAAAGTCCAGCGAGCTGAAACATATGCATTCATGAAAGCTGAGTAAATATAATAGTTTTAATTAAAATAGTCCTTTCTGATTATCGTGGAGCTGTTTAACGTTGCGTGAGTGCAGTATGTTCTCCCCGTGCACGATACAGCTAAAGAGTTAGTACACGTGTATATTGTTAAAGTTGACATGTCTAATGTTTTGACTGTTTTCTCACTTCCAACAGAATATTCAAAGTCTTCCAATCGACATTCAGACCAGCAAACTTTTAGGTGAGACAAATATACAAAGCGTTTCGGTTAACTCCACCTGTTACTTACAACCCTGTTACAAAGTATTTTACTTCACAGTGTATACTATTAGCACACTTAAAATACTCCACTACAAGTAACAGTCCTGCATTAATTTTAGTAAAAGTGAGCAGGTATTATCAGCAGAATGTACTTAAAGTAAAAATATTGATTGTGCTGAAAGATGTTCCCTCTCAGAGTACCACTATTATGACGTTTCTGGATTCATATTGATGTTTCATTGTAGCTCCTTTATATCCTGCCGTCTATTTTAATCTACATCAACGCATCATATTATATACGATCGTCATATTTTTTAACCTTGTATCTCTAAAAACAACAAACAGCCTGTTTTCAGATGTATTTTCCAGCTGATCCAAGAGATTTTTTAAACAGTTTATTAAGCTGAAGAAGGGGGAGGGTTTTCTCAAAACATAAAAGAAAGAAACTTCATCCTTCAGTTTATCACAAAACATTCAACATCAACACATCTGGAGATATACAAGGTTTTACCTGAACAGGAAGTAGATAAAATCATCTGAGAAGAAACTAAAGCTGTCAGACTATTGTAGTAAATAGTACGATTTGTACCTCTGAGATGTAGTGGAGTAAAAAGTACTCTGAGAGGAGAGATATAAAGTTGCAGAAAATAGAAAACACTCCAGTAAAGTACAAGTACCTTGAATTTGTACTTGCGTACATGTACTTTATACCTCTGCTTATACCTAAATAAGTACTTTGATGTGAAGTACGTTCATCACAGATGAATGAAACCCACAGATCTCTCTGACGTTGAGTCCTTGTGTCCACAGACTGGCTGCTGGACCGACGTCACTGTAACCTGAAATGGCAAAGTGCAGTGAAGGAGATCAGGGAGAAGATCAATGCTGCCATCCAGGACATGCCGGAGAACGAGGAGATCAAGCAGCTTCTCTCCGGCTCCTGTAGGTCCAAGACATACATTACATATATATACATATATTTATCCACATTGTGCCTCTCCTCGTCATAATTCCTTTGTAGAAATATTACATTTCTGTCCTGCTCCTCATCCTCTGCATGAATGCTTATAAATGATCATTCTTTGTTTTGCTTCTTTGTTTTCTCTTTTTTCTATTGAAAGACATTCACTACTTCCACTGCTTGAGGATAGTGGAGATACTGAGGGGAACCGAGGCTTCCTCCAAGAACATCTTCGGCAGGTATTCATCTCAGAGGATGAAGGTGAGCGGATTCAAAACAAGCTGCGATTGTCTGACAGAGTTTCTAAATTGGTATTTCTTTGTGTTGTGTTCTGCTCTAAAACGACTACAACTATCCTAAACATTAGATGAAAGTTTCTGTTTTTTGTTGTCGCAGGACTGGCAAGAGATCGTGTCCCTTTATGAGACAGATAATGTGTATTTGGGTAAGTGTAATATCTCTACGTGTATTTGTACTCACCGGGAGATCCGCAGGGTCGGAAGGTGATCTGCATCTTTATTACAAGATGTAAGAGAACAGCATCCAGTTATAGAAACTAAATAAGTGCATGTAAAGACATCTTTATATGTGTGTGTGTGTGTGTCCAGCGGAGGTGGCCAGCTTGCTGAGTCGCAACGTGAGCTATGAGGGCCCGGCCCTGAGGAAACAGCTGGCCAAAGCCCAGCAGCTGCAGCAGGATCTGAGCCGGCGGGAGGTGGAGTGCCAGAGCTCCGCCACAGACCTGAGGGAGCGCTACTACGCTGCCTGCAAGCAGTACGGCATCACGGTAAACACGCGGTTACTGACACACGCAGACTGACTTCTCTCTGCGGCGGCATCCTTCACGCTGTCACTCTATGTCCCGCCTCCCCTCAGGGAGAAAATGTGCCTCGTGAGCTTCAGTCTCTGGTCAAAGACCTGCCAGCGGTTCTTGAGGAAGTCGGGAAAGATGCAGCGAAGTTGGAGAAGCAAATACAACTTTACACTGCGTTCACAAACTTCGTGTGTGATTGGTGAGCGCAAAGCATCAGAAATACACTCGCGAATGTCACAATAATCCTCGTTGTAATAAACGTCCAGAACTTTTGGTCCTGTGTGGTCGTCCGTAGGTCTGAACCGGTCCTGCACATGCTGACGTTCGGCCAGAAGAGAGGAAACGCAACGTTCTACGAGTGGAGAACGGGGAAAGTACCCGCCGTTATCGAGAGGCCAGCCGTGGAGGAAGCTCCTCCTGATGCACTCACAGACGACGCGGTTGGTCTCACTGTCTCATATATATATATATATATATATATATATATATATATATATATATATATATATATATATATATATAAAAATATTAATCGGGGTCATATAATAGAAATTTCCTGTTTTAAGTGATAAATTCTTCTTAAATCCACCTCTTTTTTTTTTCTTTTTTTTCACCGTTACAAATCAAACTTACGCTCACGTAGCAGCTCTGTGCTGCTGCGAGATAATAACAAATACCAGAATAGCTCAAATAAATACACTAATGTTTAAATCCACCACTCCCGTGTCATATTGTGTGCCGGTTTAGATTGACTGGGGCAACTTCGGCGGTGGTGCCGACGCTCAGTGCGTAAATTCTGCCGTCACAGTTGAGGACGGAATAGACTGGGGCATCAGTCTGGAGCCGAGTTCTGAGGTGAGACACCTGAATCTATCTGCCATCTGATTTCATGTACTCCTCATATATATTTTAATGTGTAGATATTCAGATGAATATCTGCAGAAAGAATATATTAATACCTGGGTGCCCGTCTTTACCGCAGGCGGCTCGGGTTTTGAGTCCGTTCTTCAGCTGCACTGTCAAATGGCAAATGGCATAATAATGGCAAAAACATCATCTTAAAAATAAAAAAAACATTTAGTATTCAACAGGAAAAGAAATTGAAGAAAATTTGGAACAGTTTGCAAAAATAAATAATGAACAGAACAATAGAATAAATGGTGCAATCGCTAAAAGTAATGAATAAACATTAGAAATAATAGAAAGAAAATTATGTATTGATCCCTAGCTTATATTCAGTATTCATCGATATCCAACACGCAAATGAAGTTTGCTAAAAATATATATATATATATATATATATATATATATATATATATATATATATATATATAGTGAATGAATGAATAATTAGCAAAAAGTAATAAATAAATTAACCAAAGTTGTTTGCAAACTGACCTAAACGTTGACAGTTAAACACCAGTATGAACGTTATAAAACTATCAGTGTTACACAGTTAAAGATGCATTAAAATGACTAAAGGTTTGCTCTGATATACGTGCTCTCTGCCTCCCTCCACAGGACGCTGGTGGTATTGACTGGGGAGACAGTGAAGCGGCTCCCGTAGAAATTGAAATCATGGACGCCGGCGCAGACTGTAACTACTTTAATTTGTTTTCATGCACAACTTCTCACAAGCTCAGCTGTTGACATTTCTGTTTGCTAAAGACACGCGTGTCTTCTCTCAGGTCCTGAGGGTGTGGCGAGAGGTGAGGACGCTTTATCTGTCCTGGAGAACTCCCAGTCACGCAGCCAATTCATCGATGAGCTAACGGAGGTAAACGATTGACTTCGTCCGCTTATGTGCTTCAGTAATCTTTTAATTGTCGTAACTAAAACATGATGTTTACACGTGCAAATTCAGAAACACTGTCAACAAAGAGTGTGTGTTCATCTCAAATATGAGTATAAATCATAGTATTTGTTTTAAATGGATCAGGTAAGTTGCCACAGAAAAAGCAGACTAACTTGTGGGGTGCTATTTTTGGATGGTAACTGTAACAGATCATCCGTTGGATTCTCCCCTGACACGTGACGCTGGTTTCATGTGTTCGTTCAGCTGGAGACGTTCCTAACGCAGCGCATCAGTGAGATGGGAGAGGAAGCCGACGTGGTGGCGATGAGCCAGTTCCAGATGGCCCCCTCCATCATCCAAAGCCAGTCCCGCGAACACGTCCGGGAGATGCTGTCCGAGGTGCAGGACCTCCTGGGCCGCCTCACCTCCCTCCGGATGCAGCACCTGTTCATGATCCAGGCCTCGCCAGGGTACGCCGCCACCTCTCGTCGTCACTTTCGTCCCGCCATGAATCGCCGTTCTTCTCATGCGTGAAATGCGTTTGTGCAGGTACGTCGAACGTGTGTCGGAGGTGCTGAGGCAGAAGCTGAAGCAGGCAGAGATGCTGCTCCTGAAAGGTGCCACGATGGTGGAGAAGAGACAGGAAGCCCTGCAGGAGCAGTCCAGACTGGAGCCTCGCGTCGACCTGCTGGCAGGATGCACCCGGGAGCTGCAGAAGATGGTATTGGTTTATCATTTCAACTTATTTATGGTCACAGGCAGTAAACATTTGTCATAAGATCATTTTATATATATATGTTGATGAACACTGAGAATTATGCCGTTAAGGATTAATTTCAAGGAATGCAAGTTGCATACAGGGCTCTGAAATTAATGTACATCTGATTAATTGATATTTATTATTGTATTATTGCTCGTAATTCCGATCGTTTTTGTTTTTGCAGATTGAAGCCGACATTTCAAAGCGATACCTCCAAAGGCCCGTCAACCTAATGGGGGTTAACATATAGTGAAAATCACAATAAAAGTGGTATTTATGTGGAAGTCTCGTGTGTTCTTTACATTTTCTGGAGGAACACTGGGTAAGAAAAATGTGACATTTAAGAAGAATTTAAGTGCATATGCTTGTGAGAAGATTAATATTTTTATA
This sequence comes from Taurulus bubalis, assembly GCF_910589615.1. Classification (NCBI taxonomy): domain Eukaryota; kingdom Metazoa; phylum Chordata; class Actinopteri; order Perciformes; family Cottidae; genus Taurulus; species Taurulus bubalis. The sequence goes on along the minus strand of NC_136590.1, from coordinate 4,655,600 downwards.
AATATATCCGCTATATGATTGGTTAAACCTGTTTTTGCTGCATATATCTTTTTATTTGATTTAATATCAACTTGTTTTTTACTTCATTGGGATATGCATCATAACAAGAACGCAGGTGACAGAACAAAGATGTGCATTGCATTGTTATTATTATTCATAAAACAAATAAAGGACCTGTATAATAAAATATCAACACATGTTAAGGGTGGATACACATAGTGTTTGCATATAAAGGATATGTATCCTGCTTGAAGCCAGGTGAATCATATTTACTATTTTCTTATTGTAAACAATGCAATTTCAAAAATTAAAAACTAAGAATTTAAAATATGGGAAAGATTTAGAAAACGTGCACTACTAAAATCGAGCAAATCAAACGAGTTGATTGGCCACAACTTAACTTTTTAAATAACATATCTGGCTTCTACTTTACTACATGGTTGGTTTAATTAGTTTTCTCTGGACTACTGTCATATAATCTTAAAACATTTGTAAAGTACTTTTCTGAATTTGTTTTGGACGAAAAGAATAATAAAGAAGCTTTTATTTTGCCACAACTTGAAAGTGTGATTGTGTTGGTCAGTGGTGAGAGGTACATCAGTACATATAGTCAAGTACTGTACTTGAGTACAAGTTTGAGGTACTTGTATTTCCATTTTTTGCTAATTTAGTGGAGTACTTTTTACACCACTACTTTTGCAGATTGAAATTATTGATACAACATGAATTTAATAATACATTATGGCATAGCACTAACGGTTAAGATATCCAACAATACATACATAATCCTAATTAGCTCCACATTTAGATCTAATATGATATATATTGAAATCATTCTGCATAATATGTACTTTTGCTACTTTCAGAATATTGTGATTCTGAATTTTGTTCTTTTACTCTAGTAAGATTTTGAATGCAGTACTTTTACTTGTAACGCGAGTATAAGTACACTAATACCAGAATACTTCTTCCACCACTTCCGTCACAGAATCATAAAATATTTGTAAAATGTATTTTTAATAAAAAGTAGAAGTTGTTTTTGGCCAAGGAAGATCTTTAAAAAAGGAAGAAAGAAGTGATTATATTGGTACAAGCGTGTATTATTATGATCAGCAGCGGGGGGGTTCGGGTGATGAAGGCTTGCTACTAGAATGTTCTGCGCATGCTCTGTGCGAAAGCGTGTTTTGGTGTCAAGCGGTGCTCAATGCTAAGCTAGCCGGGCCAGCTACACATTCTGCAAGTCATGGTGGGCCATTCAACGGGGAAAGGCTGGAGAACCCTACATCCGCAGGACACCACTGGGCAGCCTTTCACCAGACAGGACGAGACGACTGTTCCCGGGTGGTAGTTGGCTTTAGAAGACACACGGGTCCCAAATCATGCGTGAGTATTAAAATAAATTAACTCCTGTAATAATGCGCACACCGATACGCGGATTGCATTGATTTGCGGCGTTAGCAGGCACGTGGATAAATAAGTGGTGTGTACGTGCGAGTGACTGGATGCGGGAGCGCGTTTTGTATAAATACACAAGTTACTTTTAAAAGTACTTGAACGCTTAAAGCTGGCTAGCAGGTGAACTAGCTCACAAGGCCAATAGCTCCAATAGGAACGCGACTCTCGGGCTAAGCCCCGCCCACGCGACGTTTCCATTGGCCGCGGTGCCTCTGGAGTCATGTGTCGTCACTGCGCTCGAGGCCCGCGAATGGTCCGGCGAGCCGTCCGTCACCCTTTTCGCCACTTGTTGCTAGGGAGATTGTTTGACGCTAGCCAAGATACAGCAGGAGAGCTACCTTTTCACTTTCTCTTTTTTAGAGGAGGATAAAAGAGAGACGCCCAGGTAAACGTGGCCAACGCGTTATAACGTCTGCGTCACGAGGTGGTTATAACGTTTGTAGTAGCGGGAAACACACGGAGCGAGGTGACGTCGGAAGGACGGAGGGAGGGTCCCTGTCTAACCGATGCTGCTAGCTGGGCTTCACCTTCAGCGAGCACCCACGAGAAGTAGTGGTCCTGTGAAGGGTGGGGTGACTCCGACACGCTCTGTGTTCACCATCTCTGGTCTGCTGAGATTTATTATTACTATTATTATTATTTTTCTTCCAAAGGCATCCCTGTACTTTGGGAGGATGGAGAGGTTGCAGCAGGCTAGCAAGTCCTGATTTTTGTTTTGTTTGTTTTTGTTTTGTTTGTTTGTCTGTGTGTCTTTTAACATGCGGTTTAATGCAAATGTAGGTAGGTTTAGCAGAGCAATGAAATGTAATTTCTCACTTTTGTCAGGAATGAGAGAATGAGGATGAGAACCTGATGAAGAGCAAAGCTTTGGGCTCAAACTGGACTCTCTCAGAGCGGAAACCCCATCGTGGATCCTACGTGCCTTTTTAAACACACAGCATCCTGTTGAAGACCCTCCCCTTCTTTAACCACTCTTTTTATTTTATTTTTTACGCTCATGCATCCGCCTCTGTCCTCCAGACGCATTGATCCGAGCTAGTTGGACCCGTTTTTTTTATTTTTTACTTTCACCTTTTTGTTCCTTTTGTAAAGAAATGCTTTACCTGAAAAAGTACTTCACAGAGGGCCTGATTCAGTTCACCATCCTTCTGAGTCTCCTTGGGGTGCGGGTGGATGTTGAAACCTACCTAAGCAACCAGCTGCCCCCACTGAGAGAGATCATCCTGGGCCCCAGCTCAGCCTACACCCAGACACAGTTCCACAACCTGCGCAACAACCTGGACGGCTATGGCATCCATCCAAAGAGTGTGGACCTGGACCAGTTCTTTACCACTCAACGACTGCTGAACCAGGTGCGCCAACTGGATCGCCTCTCTGTGCCCAGTACGGAGCTCACCACCTGGCTGGTGCACCGCGACTCTGAGACTGCGGTGTCCACCGGTAGCCAGTCCAGCCCCAGCATCACCCTGGACAATGGGGGCGGCCTAGAGGACATCGACGGCCCCGACGCCGCCCCGGCCATGAGGGGAGGAGGCGGAGCACCTGAATCCACGTACAACCTGAACGCGGCGGACACCGGCCTGGGAGCTGTGGCCCCAGAGGGAAACCAGGAGCAGGGCAGCAGGGACGCCAATGAGGACCTCACCAAAGAGGTACTGCGGCTAGTTTCTTCCTTCACTGTGGGCTGCACCTGTGAAAAGGAGGGGGACACACAAACGGCAAATAGGATTTAAATGGTGTGTTTAGGTTCATATATACTCAGCAGTTTAGCGTGGATGCACTTTTTTATTTTTACAAGTGGTCAAATTTAGTGGTAAACTCATCTTTCAAGTAGGATCATAAGCCACAGATGTTAGCAGAAGTAAATGATATGTTTAGAAAAGCATTTTACCAATTTGTGTACACCTAAAATACCGTTAAAAACAACTTAAATCAGTCAATCCTAACTACTAAAAACAATCAAACACATACACTGAGTTTAAATGTCTTTACCAATATCGTTGTGTGTCAGATATTAGTGTTACATTCATGAAAGCTGTGATTCTTTTAAATCCACAGCAAACAGTCATCTAACTTAATTTACTCTCTTGGCACAAAATTGGCACACAAAAATAAGAAATGTCTTGTTACTTTTTAATACAATGTCTGTGTATGATTTATTGTTTATTCTCCTTTTTAATTTATCATTTGGTTCCTTTTGAAGAAACCTGCACACAATGTGTCACACAAAGACATTTTGGGAAAGTAATAACCTGATTTCTATCTGATCACATGATGACCACCAAGTCAAAGCATTTTGTCATGGTTGCATCATCTGACTACATTTCTGTTACATAATCTGCCAAAATTACCCACACTTATGAAATAATGAGCCAAACTGCTTGTATAAGAAATGGAATATATATATATATATATATATATATATATATATATATATATATATATATATATTGACCTATTTATGATAATAAACTAGTACTTATATATATATATATATATATATATATATATATATATATATATATATATATATATATGTCAATAATTCCATCATAAATGGCCCACATATGTTCATGTATACCTCTCTACAGTATTAGTTAAATACATTGAATGCCTACACCATACCTGGTTATTAAAGTAACTTTTCTCTACACAGGGCCATTTTTCAATGGTTGCTATGTATTCTTTTGCAGGACATTGACTTGATAGACATCCTCTGGAGACAGGACATCGACCTCGGCGCAGGAAGAGACGTGTTCAACTACAGCAACCGTCAGAAGGAGAGCGAGGAGGAGAAGCCCAAGCCACGCGAGAACAAAGACGGGAACGAGGAACGAGAGAGCTGGAGAAACGGAGTGAACTTGCAAGGCGCTCAGCCCGTGGACGGGGAGACCGGAGAGAGCATCCCAGAGCAGGTTTGTAGAGTAAATGGATCTCGATATCCATGCGTTTAGACGTCCTAATGGCACATAAAAAGAAAATAGAAACCCGGGAGCTGCACGGTGGTGATAAAAAAAGATAATTTTGTCTGCTGTATTTACGAGTTTGTATTCATCTAGAGACGTTTCCACTTCGTCTTCTTTCACCATTCGTTCAAAAATGTTTGTCTCAGTTTAATTATAAGAGTTTCGTCTCATTGTAGTGTCTCAATGAGTTAATTCTTACAATGGAGGCAAAACAAGCCGTTGTTATTATGAGGTAAATCACATTGACCTCTGGGCTCAACACACAATATCATTTCTTATTGGTTCAGTCGTCGCTCAGAATCGTCGTGCAGCTCATTCACTGCATTTGTGATGTTTTTATTAATGCAGAAAACCCCAAAATGTTTTTTTTTGTATTGTTTATTCGTCAGAATGGTCTGCCTTGACCACAGCAGCTGAGCATTGGGTGGGATGTATAGACTCGGACAAAAACAATCCCTCTCAATCACCACTTATGACCCACTGGAAGTGTGTGTCGGTGTCTGAATCTGCAGGATCACTGCCCTCGACCTCTATAAAAACGTAGCAACCAGATGAATCCAAAAGGAAGCGAAAGGAAAAGCCGACAAGGCTCCGCAAATTAAGCATTCAAAACGCTAACACATTGTAGAACGCTAACACATTGTTGTAGAACGCTAACACATTGTTGTAGCACGCTAACACATTGTTGTAGCACGCTAACACATTGTTGTAGCACGCTAACACAGTGTAGCACGCTAACACAGTGTAGCACGCTAACACATTGTTGTAGCACGCTAACACATTGTAGAACGCTAACACATTGTAGAACGCTAACACAGTGTAGAACGCTAACACATTATAGCAGGCTAACACAGTGTAGTAGCACGCTAACACATTGTAGTAGCATGCTAACACATTGTAGTAGCAGGCTAACACATTGTTGTAGCAGGCTAACACAGTGTAGCACGCTAACACATTGTAGCAAGCTAACACATTGTAGCATTTTCGGTGCTCTAAAAAAAAAACTCTGGCGTGGTGTTTTTAAAATAGTCGTGGGGACGTGGCCTCAGTCACAACAGTGTCTCTTTTGTTGTTGTTATTCAGCTCCCGGGTCTCGGCTCACAGACCTCCTTGTCTCTACAAGAATGCTTGAGGCTGTTGGAGGCCACGTTCCCTTTTGGAGAAGAATCTGAGGTAAAAAAAACAAACAAATACACATGCATTGCAAGTATTGTTGTTTTCATTGGTGTTGGAGGGGAAACAACTACAGTGAAGTTGTAACAATGTCTTTGTAATGTTTTTTTAAATAGTTTCCAGCCCCGGTTGTCGCCCCAGAAACCGTGACCAATGAAGAAGTTCCCTCCACGTCTCAGGGCCTTCCTCTTCCTCCAGCGGAGCCTCAGCTAGACCTGGAGCAGCAGTGGCAAGACATCATGGCCATCATGGAGCTACAAGTAGGTCTTCTTTATAGTTGCATCGCTTTCCAATGAGTGAGCTGTACACCATTAATTTAATTGTTTTTTACCTTGCAAATTGGGGAAATATCCGTCTCTGTTTTGAGGACAGAATTGCCTCTTTACTAGGGTTGGGTACCGAGAACCGGTGCCAATACAGATTTTGCCTGAGCCGATTTAGATACTTTTTTTTTTTTTACACTACTCTGTAATGTTGCATGGTATATAGATACTAAAAAGGTAGCGCGATACCCGTAGGTTAAAAACGATAAGATTTTGATGTATCGATACTTTAATAGCGCGGATCAGAGCGCACTCGTTGTTCCGCTCTGCTCTCTGTCCGCCTGCATGCAGAGCGGGCTCAAGGGAGCGGGGCTTCCAGCTAGGGCTTCAACTAACGATTATTTTAATAATCGATTAATCGGTTGATTATTTTTTCGATTAATCGATGAATCGGATAAAAACATTTTTTAATCAAAGAAGCGCTCATTTCCAACCCTTTATTTAAAAACAGAAGTGACAGTGCAAAAGATCTTCAGAAAGTGCACACACAGGTTGCTCCTTGAACATCCCTGAGCTGTTAATTAAAACAATAAAATGGACTAACACTAAAAACATACACATGTATGCTTTACATCTGCCAAATGTGAGCCCTTTTTACTGTAATTGATCCCTCCAGAGGCTGCATTTACATACCCTGCTTTATCAATATGTATGAAATACTGGGACAGAGGGAAGCTGTACTGCTACATATAGAGCGTCCTCTTCCTTAAACTCTTTCATTCTGGGTCTCTTATGACCACGACGTCACGTTGTTGGCTAAGCCCAACTACGTGATTTGCTTCATTCTACTTTGAATAAAAAAAACAAAAACCTGCAGCCAGATCCGCCGGTGTGCCGGTTTAACGTTAACGAGTGACAGCGTGAACTGAACCAGACCGGGGGGTGACGGCATGTTTCATCACGTTACGTTTTTTTACAAGCAAGACTGAACTGTAACGGAACGTAACGTAACTTTAACGACAATACACAACCCAAACACGTTAGCTAACGCGATAGCAAGCTGACTAGCTTCCATTAAAAACAAGTTTGAGGAACATGAAGACGCTGATTGGCCAAGACTCGACTTGTCAAAGATCTTCTATTTTTGAGATGATCACGACCTCAGCTTTTCTCGTGTCTCACTCCAATCTCAGAAACGCTGACCGGCCAGTTGCTCTGCGCCGCTCTTTTTTTTTTCCTATGCGACTTATTGCCCGGCGTAATAATCGCGCGACACAACGAATCGATAATGAAATTCGTTGCCAACACTTTTGATAATCGATTTTTATCGATTTTATCGATTTTTATCGATTTTATCGATTCGTTGTTGCAGCCCTACTTCCAGCGCTCACACACCACTTGCACCACATCAAAAGTGTGACATAGTTTAAAAATAAGAAGTAGATTTGGTCGCATACAAATATGCTCCTTAATTTGAGAAAATTGTATATATCTAACTCACTCTTTCTGTTCAAAGGCGATGGAAGTGAACAGCTCTTCGCCACACAGCAACTCCAGCAGTGACAGCGGCACGAGTGGGACGAACGAGTCGAGCACGGCGGGAACCTTCAGCCTCTCGGCCGGCTCAACGCCCGTGAACCAGGACGTCAGCCTCCACCAGGCCTCGCTCCCCAGCTGCAGCCAGGACTTCCCCCAGGTGTTCAATCCCCAGCTGGACCCGACCAGCGTCGCCCCGAGAACCGCCTCGCTCAGACCTTCGTCCGGCAACTCCAGCAACGTCAACTCCACGTTCGGGGCCACCAACTTGACGGGGATCTTTCTCCCGCCGCACGTCAACAGCTCCAGCACCAACGTCACGTCCACGCCCGTCCTGCCCGACCCGTTCAGCAACCTGCTGGAGGAGTCCATGCTCGACGAGATCAGCTTGCTGGACCTCGCCATGGAGGAGGGCTTCAGCCAGGCGCAGGCGTCGCAGCTGGAGGACGAGCTCGACTCCGATTCCGGTCTGTCCCTGGACTCCAGCCACAGCCCGGCCTCCCCGAGCAGCTCCGAGACCTCCTGCTCCTCGGCGGCGTCCTCATCTTCTACATCCGCCACCTTCTCCGAGGAGGGAGCCGTGGGCTACAGCACTGACTCGGAGGTCGCCACCGCGGAGGCCGAGGAAGGCGCCGTCGGCGGTTATCAGCCCGGGTACAGTAAGCTCTGCCGCATGAGCTACCAGGACCCGTCCCAGTTCCACGGCCTCCCGCAGCTCGGCGGCATCGGCCACAACCACACGTACAACCTGCCGCTCTCCTCCGCGTTCGCCGAGCATCCGGAGTTCCCCGTTTCCGCCGGAAAGAAGAGCGTCCGCGACAAACACTCGAAGCTTCAGCCCTCGCAGGATCTGCTCGACAAGCACGCGAGCCGCGACGAACGCCGCGCCCGCGCCCTGAAAATCCCCTTCGCCAACGAGAAGATCATCAACCTGCCGGTGGAGGAGTTCAACGAGCTCCTGGCCAAGCACCACCTGAGTGAAGGTCAGCTGGCCCTCGTCCGCGACATCCGCCGGCGCGGCAAGAACAAGATGGCGGCCCAGAACTGCCGCAAGCGCAAGCTGGACACCATCATCAACCTGGAGCAGGGCGTCCACGACCTGAGGCGTGACAAGACCCGCCTGCTGAAGGAGAAGATGGAGTTCATCCGGTCCATCCGGCAGATGAAGCAGAAGATGCAGAGCCTGTACCAGGAGGTGTTCACTCAGCTGCGGGACGAGGAGGGCCGGCCCTACCCGCCCAGCGAGTACTCGCTCCAGTACAGCGGCGACGGCAGCGTGCTCATCATGCCGCGCGGCGTGACGACCGCCGAGCAGAGCCGGAAGCCCGAGAAAAAACAAAAAGACAAAAAGAAGTGAGGGGAGCGGGCGGGGACGCAAACTGCTGTTTATTCTATCACTTTGCTAAATGAGAAAGATTTCTACAGATGCGAGAAAGAAAGAAAGAGAGAGAGAGATGTCCTTTTTTCCTTTAAGAAGATTCTGGTGAGTAGAAAAATGGCATTGTTGACTTCTCTTCCTGCATTCGTTTCTCCCGTTTTTATTCTGTTCCCACGTTTTTTTTTTCTTCCCTGGAAACAACTTTGAGGCAGAATTAGCTCCTCGTTTGAGTACTGATATTTCATTATTTAGACAGGGCGGGGGAGGGGAAACGATAAGCGAGGAGACGAGGGACGCCAAAGGACATAAAATGAGCTATTAGCGAAAAAAATGTGCCGCTCTTGATCCATTTTGCACCGAAAAACCGTGGAGGAGGGAGAAGATTTGTAGCTTGAAACGAGAGAAGTGAACACTGTCGACGAGGATGGTTGGAATACCTATGCACCAGAGGGTTTAAAGGACAGATCACATCCCACCCTGGAGACTTTTGGTGATTTTTTTTCTTTTTCTTTTTTGTGGTCACTTTTAAGTTGCGGTTCTTTTTCGGCAGAGAACAGCAATCTACGGTTGTGAGATTTCAGTTTACCAAAGGCTAACAGGAAGTCCATCGTTTTAAAGGATGCCATTAACACCTTTACTAACCAAAGGTTGCGTGGGGGCACTTTGATCATCTTACACGCTCGAAAACGCTGGACTCCAATTCTGTCGGTTCTGCGTGCCGCTAATCCCAGTTTTGGAGCCGGGCGGCGGCGTCTAAGCTCAGAGGAAAAGAGCCCCGGAGAGATTGACGTGTGGAAGGAGGATGTTTGAGACGAGAGAGAGTCGGAGGCTGAGTGTTCCTGGGCTGGCCGCTGCTAAAAAATTAAATATAAAAAATGAGGCCTGGAGGTGAAGCCCTGCAAGAGGAGCAGACAGATGTTTTAGGGAGGAGGCACACTGCATTGCAAAATGTATCCACTTCCTTATAAATTATACATAGCACTGTAATTTGTCTTTTAAAAGGCTTGGCTGTATGCATTTTGCCGTGTCTGTCGCTATTCCTTCGCTGCAGGTTTTAAATACGGGAACTGCGTTAAGGAAGGCTCTTATTAACTGTTCATAATCTGTAGTATAAGCAAGGTTATAGGTCACATCAGCTTTATGTACAAGTCTACACTCTTTTGTTGTTATTTAATTTAAAACGTCACGCTGAGCCTGTAATCACGAAGAGGAAGATGCTGTGACGGGTCACGATCACAGTTATGCATCATTTCGTTTTAAGCACTAATTAAAACGGGCTCAGTTGTCTCTTGTTTAGGGAAATCCCTTTTTTAATTTAACTTATTTGCCAACGTTCCCAAACCTGAAAGCCACTTTATTTTTAAAACTGCTGTAAAGCCGAAGTGTTGGCTTAAATATTACGAGTCCGATGTTTTTATTTTTTTGTGTGTTAACAAAGTGAGCCAAGTTGTTACATGAGGTATATTAAAAAAAAAAAAAAAAAGTTATTTGAATGCGTGAGATGACGGTGGCCACTTTGATTTGAAATGCCTTTATTTCACAATCTCATTATCTGTCACTTTAAATGTGTTGAGAATCGGAGGAAGACGTTCTCGGAGTAGAAGTGCTATTACTTGTCTTATCTGAATGAAGTTTTGTCAGTACGTGTAACATCGCCCTCTTCTTATTAAAAACAGAAAAAATATATATATAAATAGGTCAGCTGTTGCAGCTGCGATAGCGGTTAGGCTAGAATATTTACAAGAGCAGAACAGAACATTAAGATGTCCAAAAAAATTGTTTTTGAAAGGAGAAATGTCCTCATTAAATGTGATATTCAGGCATGAAACTCTGGTTAACATTGACTTCAGTGCGACACCGACTATTTAGTACTGCTACTACTTAGTGCACTTTTTTTTTTGTCTGTCTTGTTATGTAAATATTTTCATGTTTGTGTTTGTCATGATTTATGTCGTTCTTGTCAAACGTCTCCACGACGGCCTCACCCTCTGC